>NC_135374.1:24394433-25011933 GCF_049243985.1 Paroedura picta | reverse complement strand
AAGTTAGGCAGAAAAGTGTAAGGTTTTACTGTTGTAGAAACCTACCACGTCTCGTGAGTTCACGAGCCGCGAAGTATTATTTGCAGCCTGAACGTACTGGCGGCACCTTGCAGTTTTTCTTCTAGACCCATCGTCGTGCCTCTTCAATAGGCATTTATTCTTCTGAAGACCTCAGCATACGCACGTTTCAGTCCACTCACCGGGTTACCGTTTGACAAGACTCGAGATGTCATTCCATAGCATACCAGCAAAATTCATTTTGAATTCACAGCAAAGCCCTCAAAACATGAGATCTCTTAACCACATGGTAACATTAATGGACCCTTCCGACTCTTAAAATCCTCACTCCATAAGGGGAAAAGGCTACAGTGAGTAAAGTTAATGTTATAATGAGGAGACTTGAAACTTGCTGACCGTATTCCTTTTGCATTCATTATAGTAATGCACTGGCTTTAAGCACAGGGCTCCACCGTGAACCAAATATTTATAAAGCACCATCAAGTTAAGGCTGTACACTGAATTGGGTAACAGTTGTGCACCTCGTATACTTTTTGCATCAGTAAAATGAGTCTTTTATGGAGAAATCAGCAATTAGCAATTCTTTTACAATGAGGCACTTCATTTCAGAGAAAAGCAGGATATAAAGGGAGAAAATTCACTTGAAGTATTAATGTAGACACGTTTCTCAGGGGGAAAGGGCTGTAGAGTTCTTCCCCCTGAAGTGGCATAATTAAGCATACCAAACTGTTTGGTAAAAGGGGAGGGAGGGGAGGAATCCCGTAAATTGAGCTGCAACCGTGATCAGAATAAAACCACAAAATCTGATTTGTTCTTGCACATCCTTTGTTGTTGTCCTTGAGTCACAGCTGATTTATATCAGCCCCTAGGGTTTTCAAGGCAAGAGGTGTTTAGAACTAGCTCACCATTGCCTGGCCTCAATTCAGGACCCTCATATTGTCTGATGGTCACTTATCCAAATACAAGCCAAGGCCCACTCTGTGTAGCTTCTGTGACTTCATGAGATATGGCTAGCCTAGGCCAGGGGTAGTCAACCTGTTGTCCTCCAGATGTCCATGGACTACAATTCCCATGAGCCCCTGCCAGCATTTGCTGGCAGGGACTCATGGGAATTGTAGCCCATGAACATCTGGAGGACCACAGGCTGACTACCCCTAGCCTAGGCTATCCAGTGCAGGTCTATTCTACCAACAACAGGAGATAATTGCAGAACAGCACAGGTCAGGTAATTAAAAATCATCTCAGCTTGCATATCTAATAATAGCATTCCAGATGGAATTGCTGAATTTACAAATCTATTCTGCAATGGACCAATCTGCGTGAACGTGGCTTGACAGATCAAACACAGTAGCTCTTGTTGGTCTGGTAATGTATCATAATGCTTCAAAATAACACACATTTCGGTAGCACTTGCATAGGAAGAGGCCATGGGGAAGACTGGCTTGGGGGGTGGCGGGAGGACACTAACTGCTTCTTGAAGCAGTGGTTGTTAATGAGAAAGTTACATTGCACTGTAGGGTCCTTCTCTTACAGATCTTGAAAATAACTTTTGTGCTCTTAAAACTGAAATGAAAGGCAAAAATTAAAAAGCAAGTGAGCGGCTGGGATCACTGATTCAGAGTTAACGGCCTCTGAAATGGTGGCAGTTCCCTTTCCATCACTCTTCAGCCCTGACCTCATAATTCATCCTGGGCTGTAACAAAAGGACTAGGAAAAACCCTCTACACCAATATAGGATGGGGGAATCTTGGCAGTTGCATGTGTGAAAAGGATCTAGGGGTCTTAGTAGATCATACATTGAACATGAGTCAGCAGTATGACTCTGGCTAAAAAGGCAAATGGTATTTTGGGCTTATCAAACGGAATACCGTATCCAGATCACAGGTGATGATACCGCTTTACTCTGCTCTGATTTGGCCTCACTTGGAGTACTGTGTTCAGTTTTGGGCACCCCAGTTGAAGAGGGATGTAGACAAACTTGAGTGGGTCCAGAGGGCAACAAAGATGGTATGGGGTTTGGAGACCAAAACGTATGAAGACCGGTTGGGGGAGCTTAGTCTGTTTAGCCTAGAGAGGAGACGACTGAGAGAGGATCTGATAACCATGTTCAAGTATTTAAAAGGGTGCCATATAGAGCAGTGGTCCCCAACCGGTCAACGCTTTACAATTTTACTGAACCCCGGAGGGGGGGGTAGTCTTTTGCTGAGGGACGTCGCTGCGGCTGTCTAAGCTCCCGCTCCACTTACTTTCCCGCTGGTGACCCTGATTTCCTGCTGTCCGCTGGGGGGCGCTGCCAGCAGCAGCTGTGCAGTGCCACGCCAAGGGGGAGCCCTATCCATGGTGGCCGCCGGAAAGCACCAAAGGTGAGCCAGTGGCGGAGTGGTAGGGTAGCCCCCGAGGCAGCAACCAGGGAGGAGGAGGAGGAGGAGTTGCGGCCCGGTACCGACTGCTCCACGGACCGGTACTGGTCCCCAGACCGGGGGTTGGGGACCACTGATATAGAGGATAGAGCAAAGTTGTTCTCTCTTGCCCCAGAGGGATGGACAAGAAACGATGGAATGAAATTAATTCTAAAGAAATTCTGTATAAACATCTGGAAGAAGTTCCTGACAGAGCGGTTTCTCAGTGGAACAGGCTTTCTTAGGTGGTGGTTTCTCCATCTTTGGACATTTGTAAACAGAGAATGGATAGCCATCTGACAGAGTGGCTGATTCTGTAAAGGTTTAAGGGGTGGCAGTTTACAGTGGATGATAAGGTTGTGAGTGTCTTGCATAGTGCGGGGGGTTGGACTAGATTACCCAGGAGGTCCCTTCCAACTCTATGATTCTATGATTATTCTATGAAATATAGCAGCATTGGCTTCTCAAAGTGGGAAAGCACCATAGCTAAGCAATGGCAGGGATTACGATACTTTCCTTACAAACTTCCTTCTACTTGCAGATTCTGTTGACAGTGCTAGACTCTTGAACACCTTGAAACAGAGAAACGTCCCTTGACTGAGTCTATGTAATCAAAGGCATACCACCTTTAAATGTGGAGGTTTCCTTTTGAAGTGTCATGACGAATTGAGTTTTTCTATGAATCTACTTTTTAAAGAGGGGGACGAAAATTCATCCCATGCACTGATTATAAATGGTATATCATTTATACCATATAGATTCAGTTTCAGATACCTTTATTGGCATAAGTATTTATACCATATATATTCAGCCAGCGCATTTATTCCAACAACCCAAAATTCTCTTGTTCATTCAACAGCCACACTTTCCCTTTACCTCTACTAAGTTACTCCTCAGTGCTATTTCACTTGACATATTTCCTTTGCAAGACTTTCAGTGTAAGAATAAAATTGTGTACCTCATTATGCACGAATACACAAACACCTATTTTGTTGCAATTACATTCCAACTGAGTTTTCCTTAGCAGGCCCACTCAACATATTAAATAGTTCTACCCTTAATTATGCTTTCCAGCCATTTTTTTAGATGGAAATTAGGCTGACAGGTTACTCACCTCCCCCAGTCTTTTGGTATGTTTTAAGTGTGTCATATCAACCACCTGCTGGTTTTCTGAAAACATGGTTTCTTTCATGGATAGCTAACTATTTTGGGAGCTCAGCTGCTAAAGATTTAAGTTTTTTAAAGAGCCCTCATGGAGCTTGTTCCCAGTAAACTGTTCCTTGGAAGGTATTGCTGGATGGGATTCAGCCCTTGTCAGTTTTTATCAATCTATCATATTTATTTAGATTTAGATGAATGTGGCTCACCTTCATCCCCACTAGAGCCATAGATATCTCCCAGTAACATTCTACCATATAAGCAGACAATCAAAAGAGACCCTTTTACAGGTCTAGGAACTAAGATCTTCACAGTTTATCAAACAGAGGTCACAAAAGTGTAAATAGGTTAAAAGTTTTCCTCTTCTGGCTAGCGTGCTTTGAAGGATTAAGAAAAACACTTTATTAAGATTAGAACATTCTCATAAGCCTTTCACAGTTTAAATATTCAAGTAGAAACACAGGGAAATTAATTATGCTTTGCTTCAAAGCCAATTCACAGGAAATTCTGAAATTGTTAAAACACAATTCACAAAGTAAACAGACTTTCATCAAAATGATGTACAACTTCATCACTATCCATTATTGAATTCAGCTCTGAACTGGGAAACTCTTTGAGAATGTCTTGTTTTATGGGACTCTCAAAGTTAAATTTATCCAGGGGCAAATCATCTACCAGGATATCTGGAGGACCCCCACATAAACCTTCCACTTCAGGGTTGCAGTAATTGTGATCTAAGTATTGTGCACTCTCTGCTTTCTCGCTAGATACTGGAGACTCTATCCTGCAACTGCCCATTTCTAGGTATTTACATTCTTCTTCTACAGGAAGTTCTGGAGAAGCAAGAGTCGTAGCAGGAGAAAGCAGCTCAGATAGAATATCCTCACTGCTGCACTGAGACATACTGGTGCCTGGAGATCTCACAGATTTGCCTTCTTCGAGGTCAATGTGGTGCTGCAGCTCCCTTAACAATTTCTCTAGGGAATCATTTTCCTCCTGGGATCCAACCTGTAACTGCTCCTTCATGCTTTTCTTGGGAGAGCTTCTGTTTCGTACCTGGCTGCTCCTCTGCTTCTCTTGCAAAGCAAGCTTCTTCTTTTTACAAAGTTGCTGTAATTGGTTACGCAACAGGCGTGCTTTATGAGTGTTTGACTCCTCACCATTATTAACTGCTGTCAAGTTTTTATCTCCCTCCTGATTTTGACTGTGATGAACCTGTTGATCCAAAGTGGAGGCAACTGGGATCTTGCTTACAGGTCCTTCACACAGAAAAACGTGTTTCTCTGCAGGGTGGTTTGGAAGAACAGCACGAGGGGAGGGTAATGGAGGAAGTGCTCTCTTTTCTACTTTCTTGAGTTTTTTCTCGGACTGCTTAGCTAAGAAGCCACCAAAGTGGGATGGCCCCTTAATTAGTGGATTCACTATAGTTTCTTTCTGCAGAGGCTTTTGAGAACTGTCCGTTCTATTATTAGCTGAGATACTTTTAGGCATAAAAGGACTTTGCCCATGAAGACCCTTCATCCAACTGGTTACAAATGGTTTTGCTTTGTTCTGACAGGGTAATCGTGAGGAACGATTTGAAGCAGGAGTCTGGGACCTGGCTGCCATTTCTCTTGTATGCTGCAGAGTTCTAGGCATTTCCTGGGCACTAGACAGTAAATTGGTTTTGCTGATATTGCTCTGTAGCCTTTCTGGGCCCAAGCTGCTGCTCTCCTGAACAGGACTTGTGTTACTCTGAGCTGATGCTGTTTGAACTGGTGAGGTTTCTAGTGAATGATTATTATTGCTTGGAGAAAGTGCTGGCATAACAGATGTATTTGCATCGCTTGGCTGTCCTCTGTGCAAAAGAGCATGCGTATTTTCTGACACTGGAGACACTGCAACCCAACCTGAATCCTGCTGCTGCGACGTTTCAACTACCAGGTGGCTCTCTGTTACCTTGCTGTCTGCCAGTAGTTTACTGTTAGAGTCAAGTGTAATGTTTACAAGAGTCAACGTTATCTCATCATTGTCTGCCAGGTTTTCAAATCCCCAAAGCAGATTACTTTTGTCATTGCCAACTACGTTGTGTGTGTCATTGGAATGAGCTTTCAAAAGGTCTTCTGCTTGGCAAAGTAAAGGAGCATTATCTGCAGCTTCATCCCCTAGCTGTTTTCCTGAAGAGTTTATCTCTGCTTTCTGAAGAGGAACTTCTCTAGCTTCTCTTTTTTGCAACTGCAAATTCAGTTCCTTTGCTCGTGGTGGCTTTCTTTCCCAAATGACAATGTGAACCTCAGAGGGAGGCACTCCAAATCTTTCACGTTTACTGCAGTATGGACCCTGTAAGTCATCACACTCAAGCCACGTTCCTAAAAAGAACAAGAGGAAGAGTTTGAAATCCACAGGTTACAAAATCCTCTATCTCACATCTGCAGAGAACTTTTCATTACAAAGACCATGCATTTTCAATACTTCCTAATGTGGGAAAGTATTGTGGAAGTTAGTCTAGCAAGCATATTCACAAGGATTAAGTGTCAAAAATTATTTTTTACTAGCCTGTCCAATTACATCACCTGATAGATACCTGGGGGGGGGGGGAGAGGGAGGCTAAGCAGGAAGAAAAATTCAGCCCTTGGTGAAATGTTCTCCCTCAACTATAAGAACCCTGACTTGCAAAAAGAACTTGCCCTGCCCTGCCTTAGATGTGGTATTCCTGAGTTTTTAAACTGTTGACTCCATTGCTCTAAATTAGCGATCCCCAACCTGTGGGCCGCAGACTACATGTGGTCCTTCAACTAATTGGAGTTGGGCCCCGAAGGACGCCTTCTCCCCCCCCCGGCCCTTTACTTCATCCCCCCCAGCCCTTTACAACAGTGGTCCCCAACCTGCGGGCCATGGCGCCGGGCCGCGGTTCCCTCTCCCCACTCCCCCGCAGTAAAAAACTTCCCAAGCTGCAAGCTTGCGGCCTGGGAAGCTTCTTACTGCGGGGGGGGGGGAGAGGGAATCAGGGCCGCGCATGCAAGATGCGCGGGCGTGGCCGCACATGCACAATGCGTGGGCGGGGCAGTTGCCCTGCTGGTCCCCAGCCTAAAAAAGGTTGGGGACCACTGCTTTACAACACACTTTGGGTGTCATTGTGTCCCATCACAGATGGGACTATCTCGTTGCAGAGAAACAAGATCAGGGTTCCCATTGATTTGTCATTGTCATGAGTTAAAATTTCCATGAAAATAAAATGTTCCTTATGTTCATTGTTGTGGCGTGTCTGTATCTTATTTTGAAGGGATGTTTAAACATTACCATAGTGATCAGAGAGTGTTAGGGCAGTGGTTGAGAGTAGAGGAGTAAACTATCCCCCCCACCGGGCCTCAGTAAAAGGCGTTGAGTGGTCCCCAGTGAGTGGTCCCCAGTGTTGAGTGGTCCCCGGTGATAAAAAGGTTGGGGACCACTGCTCTAAATCATAGTGTGTGACTTAATAAGTAAGCCACCTTAACCCCTGCTTGGAAGGAGGAAGGCAGGAGAGAGTATCTGAGAAATAACCAAATAAATGCCTGCTGTAAAACATTTATTTAGCCACTAAAGAATCTTATTCTATTCAACAACAGATGCCAAAAGGTTGGCCCATTTCCTCTTACAAACTAGTGGGGCCTGCTTCCTCCATGAGAAATGGTCTTAAGGAAAAAGCTTTGTTTTCACAGGTATAAAGACACCCAATATTGGGTAGACCACAGCCTGAAAATAACAATGGCCACCCTGGGAAACAACTCGGTGTGTGAATACAAGTTTTTGCAAAGGTTGCTCCATGAGACTGCGCTCCAAAATACACAACAAGGAATTGACCATGCACTTTGTGAAGATAGTGCCTGTGAAGCTGGAGTAAAACATTATGCGCAATGAAAGAGAAGCATGTGCAGACTCTCAATGGCCCATAATACAATGATAGTAGCAGGTCCTGTGGGTTCTTACTATGGGAAAATCTGGGAGCTGGTGGCCAGTACTAACACATGCAGAAAAAGGGCAAACGTTTGAACAAAATGCACTGGATTACCATCGGAGTTAAAGATCCATGCCACAAAGTGCTTAGGCTCCTGCAGATACTGAACCACAGCTGTTATCCAATAGGAATCCTCTTTAAACTGAAATGAATACGTCATCAGGTCATTATGAGGCAATCCTTCCACAAAGTGCATCATAAGTATCGAGGGGACCCTGCCACGGAAGACACAATAAATTGCAGTTTTAGAATTAAATTATTCACATCATGAAAGCGGAATAGCAGCTTTGTGTATCACTGCTCTCACAAATGCTTTACAAAACCTCAGAGAATTTCATACCAAATTGGTTGGAGGCAGCCTGCAGTTTGATAGTCCTTTTGTATGTATTAATAGTTATACGTTATGACACTGGAATTTTATTTTTGTGACACACTGGAAATGTTTACCTTTAATGCATGTTTTAAGGGTGTTTCCACATTGTGCATTTTCCCAGAGACAATCAGGATCCAGGGAAGATGACAAAATATTAAATGACGCACACAATTAAAACTGGTAATTCAAAAAATTAAAAACAGCTAAAGCCCATTCAAGATGTCCCACGGGCGCCCCACCTCTTTCCTCCATGTGTGAGTGAGTGACAGAGATTTTTTTTGGGGGGGTATGCCTAAACCACTGGTTATAATCAGTAAGTGCTGACTATTTGCCAATCCCTGATACAGCTTTGCTCAATTCAGAACTTAAACAGGAGTCATGCCTACTTTTCCAGAACCATTTTTCTTCTTTGAGTTCTGTGATTACAGTTATTGCAAGGAACAACATGAACAGCATTTAGTGGGTGCCATTCTGGGATTATATTTGTAAATGTTGTTAAGATCTTCTGACACCTGAAATGAGAAAAGACAAGTGTTAATCCAGAGTTGTATAAATATGCCTTGTAAAGCAAAACATCAACATTAACTTGGGATGGCCAGGAAAAAAAAAACACTAGATTGAATAGTTCAAATTCAGAATTGTTCTACCATCTGTGCGATTCAACAAGCAAAAATCAGTTGTGAATTCCTTCTGAGGCTGCCTAGAATCTGTAATTCTTTGCTGTATCCCTTTTAGAAACTGTCACACAATGCAGCAGCGTTCTTCCACTCACTACCTGTATTTACTTCAATTGCTCTGGACACCAAAAACAGGATGTTAAATGATAGAAGATTACTGTAGGGTTAAAGGTAAAGGTATCCCCTGTACAAGCACTGGGTCATGTCTGACCCTTGGGGTGACACCCTCTAGCGTTTTCTTGGCAGGCTCAATATGGGGTGGTTTGCCAGTGCCTTCCCCAGTCATTACCATTTTACCCCCCCCCAAACTGAGTACTCATTTTACCAACCTCAGAAGGATGGAAGGCTGAGTCAACCTTGAGCCAGCTGCTGGGATTGAACTCCCAGCCTGATGGGCAGAGCTTCAGACAGCATGTCTGCTGCCTTACCACTCTGCACCACAGGAGGTTCAATTCAGTAGGGTTACCAACCACCGAATAAGACCCAGTATTCTCCCAGAATTACAACTGATATCCAGACTACAGTGCTCAGTTCCCCTGAAGGAAACATCAGGTCTGGAAAGTGAACTTTCCAGGAGAAATTGTGTCCTAGAGTGACATCATAGTGCCACTGATCTCCTTCCCTAAAATTCCATCCTCTCCAGAAATTTCCCAAACTAGAATTGGCAGCCCTAGATTACAATGAGATAATGTAATTATTGTACAGGAAATACTTCAGAAATACTATATAATTTCTCAGCTAGCTTATGCATCATTAACACAACAGATTTTCTTTTCCTCTTCAGGTAACCGGGCACAGATTCCTGTAAGTGATGCTACATATTTTAATATATACGGAGCATCCCTTGATTGATTTATCTATTTGGTGATTTCTATACCGCCGAACCCGGTAAACTGGCTCTGCATGGTGCACAACATAATATATACTTATAACTATTTTATAGCAAAGGGAGGCTGGTATATAAATAGAATAATAAATATAGTGAAAACACACAAGTAAAAATGGTAAAATAATTTAAAAGTTTTAAATAACTGTTTAAAATAAAACTACTTGAGAGCCAGTTTGGTGTAGTGGTTAGGAGTGTGGACTTCTAATCTGGTATGCCAGGTTCGATTCTCCACTCCCCCACATGCAACCAGCTGGGTGACCTTGGGCTCGCCACGGCACTGATAAAACTGTTCTGACCGAGTAGTGATATCAGGGCTCTCTCAGCCTCACCCACCCCACAGAGTGTCTGTTGTGGGGAGAGGAATGGGAAGGCGACTGTAAGCCGCTTAGAACCTCCTTCGGGTAGGGAAAAGCGGCATATAAGAACCAACTCTTCTTCTTCTTCTTCTAGTTGGGAAAGTATTCAGCATCAACATTCACAGAATCAAACCACTGCCATCTGCCAAGACAGACTGTGGTCTGGATCTCTCATAGCTGGAGGTGGATATTAGTGTATGGGGACGTTGGGCCCAATGGAAGTTTGATGTTCACCTTTCATTGGCCCCAACAAGAAGCCTGGTGGAAGAGCTCTGTCTTGTATGCCCTGCAGAGCTGTGCTAGTGCCACCTTGTCAGATCTTAGAAGCTAAGCAGGGTAAGCCCATGTCATTATATGGATGGCAGGCCACCAATATCAAGGTAGTGATGTGGAAGCAGGCTATGGCAAACTACCTCAGAACACCTCTTGCCCTGAAAGCCCTACGGAGTCACCATACATCAACTGTGAGAAAAAAAAGTTGTATAAATGCTAATTGTTTTAATGATGATATATTGAACACTGCACTGAAGCACATGAGTTCTATGAGGCAGCCCTGGAAAAAGGCAGGAACAAAAACTCCTTTGTACTATATCTGCAAGGTGGTTTAGCTACTTCTACCCAATTTGGGATCTTTGCAAAGAACTGACAATAGAGAGCAGATATTTCAAAGATACCAGCAGTTTATAGGCAAAAAAAAAAAGCCCCCTTCCTTCCCCAACTGACGTACTCCTTAAGGGGTGAATGGCAAGCTTGAAATTCTTTGTACATCCAGATGAAACAAAAACATCAAAAGGTATCCAGGGCTGTGTGCTTGCTTCTCCCACATGCACCCACATTCACAGGGTAAATCTTATCAGGGACAAGTAGAGAGGCCCTTATGGCTTTCTCCCTTTCTTCTGCAGTATTCCTAAATCATGCCAGAGCTTGTGGACCCCTGGGAAAGAGAATGAAGGCAAAATGGAGGCCAGCAGTGGAGGAGGGATTTGGCAAAAACTGCCTTTTGGGCTGGTGGAAGTCTATTGCAGTCTAAGTGCACTGGCTTTTTAGAATGGCAAATGGCTATTGACAGAGGGTTCCAAAGAGGAGATATTAAGCTCCAAGACCTGAAGGAAGCCAAAAATAGAATCAGACAGAATGGGGTACATCCAAAAGGTTATATTCATTGACCTTACTGTTTTATCAATTGTTATATTTTGTACCATAGGTAGCATAAAGTAAAACGTAGTGTTTTACTTTAGTCTGCATACTATTATAAGCCATCAGTGTGATAAATCCTGATTGACAATCCTGAAAGTACAGCTTTTCTTGGCGCTAACTCCTGAAACAAACCCAGAACTTCAAGCTAAGCTCTGAAATGCTCTATAAGTTAAACAAAGACACTGAACATCTCATCATTCCTGCATGTTCACCAAAGAAAAGAAACCCATACTGTCATGAATATTAACATTTCACCAACTCTACTAAAGGAGGGGGGAAAACAAATCTTTTGCAGAAACCCACCTGTCATTGACCTGGTGACCACAATGTAAACATTCAAACTTCCAAGAAAACGAATGGAGAAAAAGTTTCTCTATTTGAGGATCATTCTGTAAAAGTAGTGGGAATGCAAACACTGGGCTTTCCTCCCTACCTATGAAGGGAAAAATACAACAATAAAAACACCGCACATAAGGTGATTAATATCATATAATGCTACTCTGTCAAATTAAACCTAAAACCAAAGGTTATTTACTAATACACAGCCACACTGTAGGTATAGAGTTTATGAATCATGAATTAATGGCAGGATTATTCAAAGCTTCATGCTCCTGATACATGTAGATAGAGGGGGAATGCATGCTCTTTGAGTAATCAATTGCAAAAAAACCCAGCTAAAAATGCTCAATTGCATTAGATTACTGTAACCAAAATCTTAACTGAAGCTATTAACAATGAAAAATGCTTTCCAGCTAATGGATACACCAAAGAGGAACAGCGAGTGAGCAACGTACTGTTTCAGCACATAACTCTGAAGAATGAGTCTCACTGGACTCATAAATAATTTTTTTAACAAACTAGAGAAAAAGGAAATGTATCAGAGACTGAAAAAAGGTGGATTACATATTTGGAAGTACAATATACTACCTGAATGTACAACCTAACCAGTAGAAAGCTTTGGTAATGCTACTTAGCATAACTGATCAGCGACCCCTAACTCTATTCAAAAGCCCTCCCCCTGTGCCTCTTTTCCTGGAGCCCCCCATCACATCCCTCTAACTATATCCATGGCTGAGGAAGACAATTTGATCACCTGCTCTATATTGTTTTCCTTACTCTGTCTAAAGCTACCTGTGTTACGACCTTTTTATATCTCCTGGTTACTACCCAGAAGTGGTAATGCTCTAGGAATTTTTCACAATTTCTATGGTAAAAAACTGGAAATTCCTGGAGTATCACAATGTAATTTCATTATGTAACTAGAAGAGATGCTGCGGCAACCTGGGAATGCTGCGTTTTCTCCAACCTTGGGGATAGGAGGTCTCCCACCATAGCAGGAGAACTGGCAACTCTAATGCCAGGAGCTTATAAAGCCCAAAATTAAAACTGAATACCGATGAAGTTACTTACCCAATGTACACTTAAGCCGAGGCTGAAGTTGTGCAAAAACCGTATTTCTGATTTTGTTTAGGTGTGATTCAGCTCTTGACAGAACATCTCCAGGAACCTCTGAAGTGAGTTCACCTGCATGAAGTAATATGATCAATCAACACAAGACTCTCCAAGAAAGGCCTTTTCCTAACTTGTAATCACTGCATACTACTTAACAAATGAAATTCCAACGCTCGTTTTGCAGTGTACAGTCACGTGAACAAGCATACTGCAGATGGGCTTGCTGCTTAACTAAAGCATGCCAACAACCTTCAAATCATCTAACCAAAGCTCAGTTGCATAAACCACTCTGTCAGCTAGTGTCTCTGGCCACAGCCAATCCTGAGGACTTTGTTCTCCAAAAGTGCTTTTCGAACTGCTCTCTGGGGAATCCTCTGGCTCCCCCTGCAAGATTGGCAAGACCTGAAAAATGTTCCTGAAAAGCAGCATGCCATCACCACTCATCTTCCCTTGCAACATTCAGCCAGAGGGAAGTGCTGAGTACATCTTAGAGTGCACTTTCCATGGAATAACAGCAGTCTGGCTAACACTCCACTTAAACCATGCACATGCACTGGAACGTTTCCCCAGATCCAACCTAGTGTGCTGGGAGTACTTTGGAAAGTGTCTAGGGGTTTCTTAGCAGACAAACCAATGCAGAAAATGTATCCTGAAGGCACAACTCTTGTGCATCAAACTCCATGCAAATGACTGAACTGATACCACTGCATTGCACAGGTGGAAGAGACTACTTTAGCTGTCATACATAACAGCTGCCTACATGTCAACCATGGGTAAAGCAATGACATCAGAAGGAAAGAAATGATATGGCTAACATGTACTTGTTTGGGTACATAAGAGTTTATGAAGGTAGAAATGAACACTACACTGAAAGCTGTTAACTAGGAAGCAACAGAGGTGGCTTTTTGCAAAGGCTGTATTACAATCCAAAACTGACAGCTGATCACACTGATAGCTCGCAAAACTGACAGCTGAACTGTGTTCTAGCATTGAAACAATAGCATGTATACCCAAACACACAAATTCATTGTTGAAGGAAGGAGTAAAGAGTGGGAATGCAGAGCCTGGATCGACGTTATTACAAGTACGACAATTTTTATTTTATAGGCTCAACTGTCTATGCATCTCACAAAATTTCTGTGAACACAAAATGACTTGATTATAGCAAAAGAAACAAAATACCTGTGTCTGTGCTACCTCTTTGGCAATTATTCACAAGTGCAGTTGCCCGGTTGTACGTTGCAAGCAGTCTGTGGATTACTGATAAGTTTTCTGAGACAGATCCTGCCAAGATTATTTTCAGTGTTTCTAAATTTACTAGTATTGAAAGAATGCAATCTAACCAGCAGAGAGCATGCACATTCCTCCACTGAAGCCACCTTGGCTCTGACTGAAATGTGTTGTCTTTAGACACTGATGAACATGATTCAGAATTCGATAAACTCTGTTTCTGCACCATTAAGGTATCTGGTGAATGTTCTTGTGCTTCCATTTTCTGATGTGGAGTTTCCACTGCATTATTAAAATTAGGCTGAGTTGCTGATGAACAATCGGGTTGTTTTGAATGAGTTCCAAGCAGATTCTCTCCATTACACCTGGGAACAAGATTTGGTTTTGAGGAGGATTCAGAGGAAGTGGTTACCAAGCCTGTTTCAAAGAACTTTCTTTTCCTGCAAATGCCCTGAGATGAATCTTTTGGATCAATGGGAAGTATAATGTTACTTAGTGATTCAAATCCCAGGGGATAGATGCACTGCAAAAAACAAAAAAAAAAAAGTATCTAAATGCAAGATGTTAGAACAGCAATTTGATAAATAAAATACAGATGTCCATTACAAAGAAATGAAGGACTATATATGAAATCCTTAGCTGTAAGAATTAAGCATCCAATCAAAAACAAAAAATCCCAATTGGCTTTTTAATTTTAAAAAGATATTTTTTAAGCACTGAGAAATCATACGCCGATTATGACCTCTCTAAAGAGCCAAAGGTGCTACTACGGAAGATAATAATCTCCACTCAAGAATGTACGAGTTTTTCTTCTCTTTAGTTTTTGGATGGTATTAAATCTTATACATGCTATTTCTCTGAGCATCAATAGGCTTGTTATTTTTACCCTTTCATTTTTGTACGTGAGGAATCGGAAATGAAATTCCGAGCTTCATCTTCCAGAACTGGATCAAATAGTGAACAGGCCATGCTACTTGCAGTCCCACAGTCTGTTCCTTCCCATGGATTAATCTATTTTTACTGTCAAAATTACTGAAGCTTTCTCCACAGGCTCATTTCTCATAAGTCCATAGGAACTGCAGAGGCTCTGCCCTCACCGTGTTTCACAGGCTGATATGATAAAAGGTAAGAAAAAGTTAGGAGCAGAGAAGCCTATTTTCTCATATCTAAGATTTGAGGGGAAATCCCTCTGAAGTGCTGAAACTCCAGAAAATGGCATCCCCTCCTCTTTCAGGGCCATATAGACCTCTCGTTATTTATGACACAAGCATACAGGAGCTCAACACCCATCCTTATGCATTCCCAAACATATGAGGAACTTAGTTACTGCAAACTTTTATGCCCTGCAGTTTAAACTACACTTTGTGTAAAATTAACATCAATCAATAGCTAAAAATAGAACGTAATTTTTATACCTATCAGCATTGTAAACACAACAAGCTGCACAGAGTATCTCAAAACCAGATTTTGCAATTTATTAAGAACATGAACAGAGGAGGAGAGCAGTGGCTATGCAGTGTGAGAAACTGAGTGAATGTGCCTCTGAAACACAAGTGGACTCAAAGAGCAGGTGTACATGTCAGTCCAGCAGAAAGGGTTTGCCAAAGGTTCTTACATTAAATCATTCTATGTTCTCAGATTTGGTATTTGTCATGTCTCCAACTGACCTCAAAGAAACAGACTTGGCATTACAGCAACAGCAGTTTATTGATAAAGTGAAATGAGGCAAAGCTCATTCTTGTTGAAACTTATTTGGTAGGCGCATACAGATCAATATATTTCCAAATTGCTCCACCCCCGATGACCTACTACTCCTAAGTATGGAAACCATTTGGTAAGAAACCACAAATAATGAGATTGAAGTGTTAAGACAAAGCCCAACTAAGTATAATCTTAAACAGGTCTGCTCTGAAGAAAGTCCAATTTTATGAACTGGAGCTTACTCCCAGTAACGTGTTCCTAGCATCGTGACCTCAGCAATGAAAGCCATGCCCACATACCTGAGGATTTTCACAGAAGATAACAGACTCTTGAAAACTAATGCGATATGTTCTTAAAACTTGCACCAGACCTTTCTTTTTGCAAAGGGGGCAGTGTCCATCTGGGATTATTTCAGCAGATTTTGAGTCCTAAAATGATGTAAAACATACATTAAATATGTTATTGTGGCGAGGCCAACCAAAACATTGCAAAATGACTTTCATATCATGTAAGTCATTTATGCACCTCACAATTAAACTAGACAGCTTAAGAACAAAGTAAATAAAATATCAGAGAGATATTTGAGCAAACAATGTTATAAGTAATTGTTCTTACATTGATCAAGTGTTCATTTAAATTCCACCTAGAAACCCATGCTTTACTGTCATCCTGAACTCTAAAATATACCCAGCATTAGATATACCACATCTCCATAAGCATAAATCTTTCACCATTTTAATAGATTTCCGTGGAAAAATAATTTTACAATTTAAAAAAAATAAAGGCCAAATAGTAAAAGTACACTGATAGAAAGAAAAAATTCTCCCAACATTGAGAGGAAAAAAAGAACTTTGCACAATGTGAAAGAGAACTGACTTTTCCCAAATACCCCACCATGTGGAGTGCAGATGCCCCTATACCAGCCACTTGTAAACCATTTCCAATCTTCTGGTAATCCATCATTCTGAGGCACTGGCTAAATTATCATGTCACTTGTAACATTTTCAAGTCTTAAGGATTTTTTTCCATATAGCCTGAAAAATAAGAAGTGAATAGAAAAAATTATATCAGCATTCCAATCAATCAGAATTTTAAGAAAGCACATTAATGAAGAAAGGGTTGGGAGGGGAAGAAAAAGAAGATTTGAGTCAAGATGAGGAAGTGTGCACAACAGAAAGATGTACAGGTACAACAGCCTTAATAACCACCACATGGATGTAAAGCAATGAACTGGAAATTCGTATTTGCTATCAGCAGACTTGATCCTAGTCTCAACGGGTCCTGAATATTTTTCTACACAGCCATCTGTAAAGTACTTGTGGCAGAAATAAGGGAAGGTGGTAACACAAATGCTATACAATGTCAGCCGAGCAGCATCCGTATCTATGGAGAGATGCAAAGACATAATACAATACGGGGCAGATCTCAACCTAAGGTGAATGTCCAATATGGAAGCATCCAGGTTAGTCAGAAGACCTCTGGCATATGCCCAACTGTATCATACATAGTTATTTGATTTAGATACAATGAGACGAAATCTAACTATAGTGAAGCCAGGAGTGCTGGTTGGAAATGCATTACTTTATACTAATAGCCAGGCTAACACAATTAACAGAAAGTACGTTATAACCTAGCTAGTATCTACTGAGGAGGCCCAAATTTGGGCTATTTTCCTCTTGTAGTCCATTAAAATTATGCACCTGTTTCTATGAGGAAGCAACATCATTTAGGGAAGATATATGGTGGCTTACAGGGAGCTTGCTAAAATTCTTCCCAACACTCCACAAACATGCCATAGTGCTTCAGTCTCTTTTGCATAAGCATCAGAGAACAAGAACACTCAAATCTAAATCTAAAGCAGATCATAATCAAATTCACAACAACATGGTCCAAGATTTCATTATTTCATCTCCACTATTCCAAAGGAGGGAAAGAAATTTCAATTCTGGGTCTTTCACAGTGCAATTCAATAGTTACTTCAGAATAAACCCACCAAAATTGACAGGTTTGGGATAGCATAACTTTGAATGGCCTGTGAAACTGATATTGGAGAATACTATAGGAAGCAAACTTTTTGTTAGGTATATATGATTACAACTGTTTAAAAAATTGCATAATAAATCAATGATACTGGATTTGCCTACAATCTTACAGAATTACTGCAAACCAAGCAGCACTGGTAACCTACCTCTTATCAGGAAGCAGACTGAAATCCTCTCCATGAACTACAGCCTCTGAACCACCACCAAAAGCAAACCATACATAATATATCACTACATTCTAAGCTATAAAAGCTATAAGTGATGCACTTCAATTTATTCAACTACTTAAACAAGTTAAGGTTTGACAAAAAGGCAGTATTACATATATTTCAATAACCTCCCCAAATTTCCAATTTTTTTCTGCATTAAAAATCCCTATTAAGTATATTAAAAACTCATTTGAATTTTGCCTTTTAAATCACAACTTGCTGACATGCCATTCAAGCGATACTTATCTTTCAACCAAGGACATTCAGTCTAAGAAACTCATTACAAGGTTAATGATTTTACATAAATTTCTTGTATCCAAAAACTGGGAGTACATTTTGATGGTGTTTTAAAAAATAATAATACTGAATTAAAATCCAATGGGTGTCAGCTCACAACTCTTGGGCACTGTGATCTATTCATGGGAGGGTGTGTGTGTGTGTCACCTTAATATATTATTCATGTGTACACCTTGACCCCTGATAGTTTCCAGGTGCAAAACAAATAATATATTAAAAACAAAGTTAAAACAATACATATCTAACTGCACACGGTAGAACAGACCAAAGACATTTCGACCCCCAGGGGTCTTCCACAGTGGTCAATATATTGTGTGAAATGCTCTCCTGTATAAGATCAAAATATAAAGGCTTGCTGGGTGGCAAAGAAAAATCTGTTTGGTGTAGCTCCAACTAGTGTTTCTAAAGTATCTGGTTTGGAGCCCACCTTCTAAAATATGTATTATCTGAGGCCACCACTCTCAGCTTCTGCCTCACTCTACATCAAGAGTACATTTCCATGTGTGTGAGAAAAAGCTTGTATGTATAGAATCTGCTATGTATTAGATAGGGGGAATTAGATGATGTTATGTTTTAAGGTATTAAAAACATTAATGATTTAATGAAAAACATTAATGATTTAATGATGTCACCTGCCCTCAGTTGTATTGGAAGGAGAGGCTAGTTTTATTTATTAGGATTATTATGATAAAGACTGCAGTGATTTATGGGGGTGGGGAACCTCTCAGGGTAGTTCAGAATTACAAATGGCTATACTACCTTTTATATATCTTTTCAACTCATGCCACAATATCAAGATGCACAGTGTTTATGTGTTATTAGGAGCCAGAACTCAATGGATTTATATTAATCCAAGAAACAAAATTCATCATGCTGCATTTTGACAATGCGGGACTCAGAAGGGAAACTTGAATAGGATGCTGTCTGATGACAAATACAAGAACAGAAACTTACATCTAAGTAAACAGACACAGAATAGCACTTTCAAAATGTTAGTTAAAACTGAATTACTACCATCTAATTCCCTACTCATGACGATTAATGGAACAACAAAAAAGCATGTTAGCAGTTTAGGATCCTGGATACTGAAAGAATAAAAATCCATTGGCCTTTCACCTTGGGTTGAACTGAAAATAGAGCCAGTGTTGTCTAGTGGTCAGACTGTTAAATGAGGATCTGGGAGACCCAAGTATGACTCCCCACTCTGCAACTGAAGATTAATGGGCAACCCAGGACCAATAACACCCTCAGGCTACTCTATCTCACTGGATTGTTATTAGGATAAAATGAAGCAGAGGAGAATGATGTAAAGTTTAAACCACTGTGGGTCCTCATTGGGAAAAAGCAGTGTACATATTCAGCTGATGGCATAATGTTCCAGTGGTTCAAGGGCCTTTACATCAGTATAATACAGTTCATACACCGAAGCAAGACTTCTTAAACTAGAAGAAGGCTCCATCATTACCAGAATGAAACCTTTGTATATCAGGAAAGTAAAGAACTCATCTCAAGTATGTACACACACATACCATACGAATTATACAGCAACTAGGACTAAGAACCTCAGCTAAGGTTCCAACAAGTGAAGTGCATAGCTATCAAAAGTGAAGACTTTTTTGATTATGTTAGATCTTGTATAAATTATACATCCCCTCACAACTGTATTTCACCACAGTGATTTCTGGATTTTAATTATCGTTACTTACTCTTGGTTTAATTCATGTTTTATTTTGGAAACCAACAGCAGATATAATTTGTGTAAAACAGAATAACCCACAAAGCCAAAAGGACAGATTAAAATTGCCAGCTTCGAGAAGGAAACCTAAACGAATATATAGGTTTAATGAATGTTGTGACTGAATTGGCTCCAATGACTTTCTAAATTTGCATAGCAGGCATAGGCTTTCTGATGCTCATCTGTTAAATCCTACTGAGTTCAAGATCTGATCCCAGGGAACAGCCTTGCACCCTTCTAGAAGTCCTCATAGGATTTAAGCCCGCCGCCAACCTTGGATCTGGCCTCCGTGGAGCAAACCCTCCAGTCCCGTAGGCTTCCATGGGGCCAGAGCCACGCTCAGTGAAAATCCCACCCAGAAGGTATTTCCACGCTCGTTCAGTCGGGCGCGCCTGGGGAAGAATGACACGCAGGGAGACTCATCGCACATGGCCAATGTCGGCTTCCTAGAAAACATGCGCCATGTGCGAAGCCGGCCAAAGAAGCCTCCCGAAACAAGCCCCACGTGCAGCGAGCAACACGGCAGCGCCCAGGCCGACACGGGAGTCGGCGCAAACCGGGCACGACCATGGGGGCAGCGGCCCGCAGAGCCGGGCACAGGAAAGGGCGCCGTTCTCCCATGCCCGAAGAATACCGGCAAGGCGGCGGCCGGGTCCCGGCTCGACCCCCGCGGACTGTTATTGGCTTTACTCACCTGCAGGCTGTCCGTGAGCCACGAGCGGTGGATCGGTGCCAGGTCGGGCCGCAACAAACCAGCGCCTCACGCCGCTCCCTCAGGCGACGTCTTCTGGACGTCCGAACAGGCCGAGGCCTTGCGCAGCTTCCGGCGTGTGCCTGCCACTGTTCCCGGGCGACGGCGGCCTGGGCTCCGGCAGGCTCCTCCCTCTCCCGGCTGAGGCGGGGCTGCGGGCGCGCGAGCGAGGGAGCGAGGAGGGAAAATGGCAGCCGGGCGAAGTCTTCGCTCGCGCTTTGCGTTTCCGCTCCTCTAAGCGAGGGAGAAGGGGGGGGGGAGGTGGGCAGAACTAGGCCGGCCGTCCCCTCAGGCGCCTGCGAGGCGTCGAGGCGAAGGGAGTGGGCAAGAGCGCGTCAGGAGCACAAGCGAGCGCTCCAGTGGGCGGGTGCAAACTGCTCAAGCCTTTTCGTGCCCGCGCCTGAGCGTACACACGCGTTGCAAAGCGCAGAAAGTTTTGAAATGCGTGTTTAAAAGGCTGAAGCAGCGCCCAGGGGCTTCCAAGCGGACTGGTAGGGAGGAGACTGCTCGTGCCGGCTGTCTTGCTGAGACTGAGTAATGGAGGCGGGGAAGACGGGGCTGAAATCTCTGCAGTCTGGGCAGTCCTTCTTGACAGTGCTTTCCTATCAAACCCAAACTTTACTGATCTGCTTAACATGTATCGCGTACAAATGGAGTTGTACTGTTTGGCATAGTTTCAATGAGTAGCCGTGTTGGTCTGAAGTAGCACAATGAAACCAGAGTTCAGTAGCACCTTTAAGAATAAATCTTTGTTGGTCTTAGAGGTGCTACTGGACTCTGATTTGTTTGGCATAGTATTCCACTTTTATTGACATTATTTAAACCCTGCTTTTCTTGAGGAGACTCAGCAGATTATTATTACAGAATATAAAATACTGCAGTGAACAAAAGACAGCTCAAAGACAATTCAGTAGAACTAGGGTTAATGAATTAGAGATTGTGAACAGTATAGATAATAGAGAAAGGGGATTGCAAGATATAAAATAATGCAGTGGACAGCAATCCTGTTCCATTATAAAGATGTCTTTCTGGACTGTTCCAGTCTACCATAGTTCTGATTTCTTTGTATTCCCTTGAAAATACTGTTTTGCACATTCTGTGAAGTGATGGAATGAGAGTCTTTCACCATGCTGTGATTATGGAATTTAACTAAAATGTCATGGTTTTCTAAAACAAATTGCAAATATACCCAGTCCTTGAGAATTACAAACAGATGCACCCTATGGTACCTTAGCAAATGTATCATAATTTTTGTCATGTGAGAGAAATGGGGAAGTTCGAAAGCTGAAAACAGATGCTGTGGAAAACAACTAAATAAGTGTAGAATTTGGACAGAAACAGTCTTCTAGGTAGACAGGTAGGACTATCAGCATGTTTGGTTATCAGAGTTTATAGTGATGAAAACACTGATCTCTTTAATAATATAGTATCATTGAACAAATTGCAGCATATTGTTGCCAAAACATTGACATTTAAACAAAAAATATTGCTGAAAATAATGTTTGTGTCTACAGTGTATATACATATTATTATAATATATATTTTATTTCTATTACTAGCTGCAAAGCCCATTCATAAGAAGGGGCTTTGAAAGCCCCCCCCCCCCACCAGGCCCCTGCGCACTGCCGGAGCTACAGCTGCCTCCCTGGGGCTTTCCAAGCTTGCCGGGCCATAGGGAAGGCAACCTTCCCTACCCCTCCTCGCCACTTCCCAACGGCCCGGCAAACGCCCTCACCGCCTGAGCGAGGCACGGGAGCACTTGCTGGGCCGTAGTGAAGGGAACCTTCCCTCTTACTGTTGCCGCAGTGGCTTCCCTGGGGCAAGCACTCTCACTGGCTCTGTGAGCGTTTCAAGGGTCACAGGGAAGGGAATCTTCCCCCCCCCCCTGCGAGCAGGCAAGGAGGGAGGATGGGAGGTGGAGAGGGAGGGCCACAGCTGGCTGCACCCTGATTGGCCCTATTCCATCTTGGACTGGGGAGGACAGTCTCCACCCCCAGGCCTGTTTCACAAATATATAAGAGAACCATGGATGGATAAGGATAGCCTGCCTTTCTCACAGTAATTCATGGTACATTACGCATAGTGAGTCAGTATACTCAACATGATATACGTCTTAAATAAGAAATTTCATACCATACATTTTGAGTAAAACCTTGCTTTAAAAACCATGGCACTAATTCAAAAAGGACAACAAATTCATAAGTTTTTTTCTCTGCTTGCCAAAAATTTCCCAGTCTGTTCTCAGGTTTTTCCTCCTTTCTCATTTGCTGATTCTCTACCTGCCTTTCTTTTCCACTTTATAATCTTAAAACTCCATTTCAGGATTTCACTGTGGGTTAAATTATTCATTCAATGTGCAAAGTGTTAGACAAACTTGTTTATGTAATCTTAAGCAAATATCTTCATGTAATTCAAATAAAGTTTACTTTAGACAATGAACGGTTTTAACACTCCATTGAACGCTGAATATTCAAGCATCACTTACATTTGTACACTGAGGAAATTTTTCTTAGGCTAGTGGGAAGACTGACAAATCCTTTTTTTAATGGTTACATGCAGAATTTATGGGTGTAAAAATACACTGAAAATCCTGATGGCCCGAGGAAAAAACTGGTATGGAAATGTGATTGATTAAAAACAGGCTAGCATGCAGTGGTTCTTACATTTCCTCTGTTTTATCTTTGTAGTGGTGCATTGATTTTGAGTCATACACCCTTGGTCCTGCCCACCTTATAGGATTGTTGTGAGGGTTAAATGGGGGTCGTGAGATCCATGTTTCCTCCCTGAGTTACTCAGAGAAAAGGTGGGATAAAAATGCGATGGATATGATAAAGACAAATTTGATAGAAGTGTAAAAAAACCCACTTACTACATACATTATAGTGTCAAAACAATACATTATATTAATGAAATCAAACTTTCTTTTTATATTCCCACTGCTTTCTTAAAAAAACATTGTGATTTGCCTTGTTTTATTTTCTGGGTACATGAACTGGAAAATCCTAAGATTTTAGATCAGTAAATACAAAGTCTTTCCCTAGCTGCTTATTATCTCATTCAGATTTGCCGCTAGAGAAGGTTCTTTGGAACTTTCCCACCAGTGGACTAAATGGGGTCCACTAACCTCTCACCTTTGATCAAACTTTGAATATATTTGTTCTTTACAGGGAAGGAAGCTACATCCTCCTGTTATATGCACAAGGGACAAAATCCCCCGGCATGCATATACTGCCCCGGAGTTGTGTGTGCGCACGCACAACTCCGGGGTAGAAAAGGTTTGCTGCGCCTCATGGCAGTTTTGGCAACAGAGGGTTGGGGTGGCATGGGGATCCCACTGCAGGATAGTGGGATAGTGGCATTCTGCTATCCCACCATCGTGGGGGTGTAGACATGTCCCGTTAGGCTCTGCAGCACTGCAAAGCTGAACAGGGTGTTTTGTGTCCCTGCAGGGACACTATAGGTGTGGGGAAGGACAGGCCTTTATACACAGGCAAGACAGGGAATGTGGAAGAATCCGCATTCCCTTGCTGCGGGCCATCCGCCCTTGATTCGGGCCAGGGCCAGGAGGGGGCCAGGATGGCTGCAACATCATGCATACACAGGGATTAGCCCTGTTGCCCTTCAGCCGCCAACCTGGCCTTTCTGCTCCATGCATAATCGGTTCATGTGCCTCTAGACAAATAGTGAAAAGCTCATGTGAGCTGGATGTATCACCCCACCTGTAGTTTATATATTCCTGGGCCAAGACAGTGAGGCTACCCCTGCCATTTGAAAGGAGGCAGCCATGAATCTTCTGGGGGACAAAACTTGCAATTCATGGACCCAGTGGGTCATGGTAGAACAAATCCAAATACTCCTGCAGCAGCCCTGCTGGATCTTCTCGATTCATTCCAGTCTGACTTTCAGTCCAATGTTTGCTCATGCTGATGACATGGCAACTGCAGTAAGGCACAAATCAATTGTAAGGACTGAGAAAATACTGACTAGGGACCTTAACATTTAGGATGACTAGTACTATAAATCAGGTGTAGTCAACCTGTGGTCCTCCAGATGTCCATGGACTACAATTCCCATGAGCCCCTGCCAGCAAATGCTGGCAGGGGCTCATGGGAATTGTAGTCCATGGACATCTGGAGGACCACAGGTTGACTACCCCTGCTATAAATGACAAATCCATAACAGAATGCTCCTGTTTCCATCTCAATGACAATCTTGCCAACCATGAATGGAAGATCGATCTTAATGGCACCTTACTTGTACACAACCATGCACCCTGGAGAGAACTTTGAACTAGAATTACCATCTTCACATGTGAAATAACACCCTCCAAAAAGTATGAGGTACATCTTGGGATGCATCTGCTACAACACTTAGATGCTCAGCTTTGGGTTTGGTATATAGTTCTGTGGAATACAGTGCTTCAGTGTGGCTCCATAGTTCCCATGTCCACAAACTTGTTGTCCCACTCAATACAACAATAAGAACCATTAGCAGTTGTATTAAACCTACTCTGACCTATTGGCTACCTACACTGTGCCACATAACTTCCCCGTGTCTCCAAAAAAAAGGTGCTTTTTTGTGTGAATATAGAAAGATAATCAAAAAAAGAGAGAGCTGCCTATTCACAAAGACATGGCTGAGGCGGGCCTATCCAGACTAAGGCTCCAAAACCCAGCAATAAAATCTGTAAAAATATGGCAATCACAAAAATTTCAGTCTAAGGGAATGAATGATCAGGAACACAGATACAATCAGTTCTACCCAATATCCCTGGCCTGATGAAACCCAAGAAGAGGATTTGTTATGAAGGAAACTAATAGAATATGCTTTGGCAGATGTACAGACCTGTGGCTTAAATGAGGCAGACCCAAATGCAATTGTGGTGCAGCCTGCTAAATTATTTCCCATCTATCACAGGAACATGAGCATCATGCTTTCCATGGAGATGTGACTGAGCTATTTGTACTTCCTGTAGGTGCAGTCGACTGGATTGAAGATTACCGTAAGTAGTATTTAGTAGGACTGTTCAACTATGTTTCCTGTGTGCAGCTCTGCCATAAAATAAATAATTTCAGTTCAGTTTTAAACAGGAGCTGTGTATTTTGCTCTGGTTGACAAACCTGTGCTGAAGTGCAGCTCTGATTTTCTTGGACCTCTTCGTAGCAATTTGTATCTATCTAGAGAACCTATCCAGATTCTGGAAAAAAGGATTGTTAGTTTTAAGAGGACTTTTCCAGCAGAAAAATCAGGAGTTTGGGGAATACCAGGAAAAAAAATTCCATTGAAATACTTTCTCTTTTGGAAAAAGTGAAACACATTTAAAGATAAAGTTTTAATAACTCAAAATACAGAGTGTGGAGATACACACACACGTGCTGTATACATACTGTACATAATGTAAATATACACACTATATATACATGCATTCAGTGTAAATATACACATTTTCAAATATGTTTGTTTAAATGTAACTTTTTAAACAATTAATAGGCTGTAATATCGAATACCTTCTCCATTCAAAAGAGTTACCAGCTCCTGGTTGGGAAATTCGCGGAGACCTGTATGTAGAGCCTAAGGAGAGAGGGGTTTGGGGAGAAGAGAGATTTCAGTGGAGTATATTGTCATAGATGCCACCCACCCTTTTCACCAGGGGAACTGACATGTAGTCTGGAGATAGTTATAATTTTTAGATATCAAGGCCCCACCTGGATGTTGGCAAGCCTGCTAATCAAGCTGATTACATTCTGCATTGTTCAACTTCATTCTGACTCCCTTCATTGCAACAGTCCTCCCACCTTCAGACTGGAATATTAGGACTCGGGGATCTCCATTCCTACTTTCATCTGATGAAAGGAGCTTTGACATTTGAAACCTTGTATCCCAGAAATCTACTGGATTCTAATCTAGCACTTCTGCTGCAGACCCTGCATGGTTACCCTTTGGAACTATGCTGTTGCAGGGGTAGCCAAACTATGGCTCTCTAGATGTCCATGGACTACAGTTCCCGTAAGCCCTTGCCAGCCGATGCTGGCAGGGGCTCATGGGAATTGTAGTCCATGTACATCTGGAGCACCACAGTTTGACCACTCCTGCTGTAATACGTATGTTAATAATGCATTACTGTAATTCTTTTCAATGTTAAAAACTTATACCTAGTTGTATTATAACTGTATCAGATTGTTTCTGTCCATTTTTTGTTGTTGTTCGTTCCAAAATTTAGGTTGTCTGTTTTCACTACCTCTCAGATGGCAAAACTAAGATGTGTGCTAAAGTAGCTTTGGGTGAAGCAGTTTGCAACTCTCAGCTATTTGGTATATTTGCAATTTTGTTTCTAGAAAACTAATACATTTCATGGATGTATCATGACTCAGTTTTATATTTCTTACTAATTTATCGATAATGCATTTCATGATGTTAATGCAGTAAGTTTGGTAAGAAAATAAACATTGCGTATATTTGTCCCCCCCCCTCCGGATATACACAAATCAGGGCATTCTTTCCCCACCCCCATGTTTTTCAAGGCTTCCAAAAAGTTGTAAATGTACATATCTTTACAGATTGTGAATTGAGTTTGCCTTGCTATAATGTTTCTGCTTCTTCCTGGAGAGTCAGTTTGAGAAAGTTGTGTGGGTGACTTCAGCTCCATTTCATGGTATTTGTGCTGCAGGGTGCAAAGAGGTCCATTTTGCACCATTAGCATTTGCATTCTAAACATTTATATTCTTCTAAGTCCATTGAAGTAAATTCTCTTTAGGATTGCTCTGTAAATAGTTATGTGAAACCAATGGGGAGATTATCCAGGAATATGTCATTAATACAATAAATTTATGCCACTCATCTCTATTTCTCATTTTCCTCTGCTCCAGAGGTGGTGGCTGTCTAGATTTGATGCCTGTACTACATTACCATCCAGAGAACCAGAAAACTGAGACTCAGCTCAGACACAGTCACTGTCCCCTTGGTAGGTGATGCTGCTAGCTATGGAAATGATATTCAGTCTTATTTCTTTGATCTGAGAAAAGATAATATTTACATTCATTTCTAACTGGAACCACCTTATTGACTTTTTGCAGTAAAAGGAAAAAATGAGCTGATGATTTGTGGTTTTGACGGGGGGATTTAAGTAATAGAAAAAAATGAGTGTTATGTAATTATAAAGTCAGCTATAAGTTTGTAACTTTACATATATCTGTAGAGAAAATCAGAAGCTTTTTCTTTCTATTTCTGTATATTCTCATTTTTGTTTTGTTTTTTTAAAGAAATGGTATTTGGTATGTTTTGGATGTGGTTTCAGTCCTTGAGATTAAGGTTTGCAATATTCAAAATATTTTGGCTTGCTCATCAGAAGCTATTCAGGAGCTTCCTTCGATTATTGGTGTCCAGCAGCTCAAAACGCCTCTAACCATTTTTAGTTGATATGCCAGTTGTGGACACACCTTTAAATGTGTTGTTAGTTATCTGTACCTTAACAATATACAGAATAGGTTATTGTGATGAACTTTAGATGGAGCTGCCCATAAAAGTACTTTAAAGCTTCAGTTGTTGGTAAGCTGATGCATGAATTACATTTTGCCAGTACTAAAATATTTTCACTGCCTTCCAGATTATTTTCCAGCCCAATTCAAAATGGAAGGAGCCCTGATTAGTCTGAAACAGGGGTGTCTAAAAGATAGCTTTTTCTTGTGTGAAGCTTCCCATCCGAAACTCTGTTCTGGATACTTCCTCTACCACAGGGGTAGTCAAACTGTGGCCCTCCAGATGTCCATGGACTACAACTCCCATGAGTCCCCTGCCAGCAAATTGGCAGTGGCTCATGGGAATTGTCGTCCATGGACATCTGGAGGGCCGCAGTTTGACTACCCCTGCTCTACCAGAATTCTGGTGAGTTTCCACTTAGGAACCAAAACGGTTCTGAAAATTATTATCATAAAAGTTATGTCAAATGTTCGCTTTACTGAACAATGCTAAACTAGGTCAATTAAAAACAATACATTAAAATTACAGTAGTAGATTTACAAAAACATATTTGGTCACACATACAGTATCCAAGGTCGCCAAGCATGCTTCCATGATGAGGTGGGGCTTTGAAACTGGGGTCCATTTCGCACAGGTTTAATGTAGCAGGAGTGTGGCAAATTGTAATCGCTACTAATTTGCAGTTATGCACGATGTCACACACAATCTGCCACACTCCTGAAAACGATCAGCAAAAAGCGCTTTGTTGTAGCGCTTAAAGGGAAATCCCAAAAAGTGGATTCACCCTCCAAAAAGCGCTACACTTTTGCAAGCAATCTGCAACTGTTCCGAAAAAGACCTGTGCGTTCCCATTGTTGCGGTTTCAGCAAAGTCCCTCCCCATGGCTCTCTCCTCTGATCTTCTGGCGAAGCGATCGCTATTTTTTTTTCTCGGAGCAAGCGGAGAGCAACGAACCAGCGAGCCTTCATTCACCCAGCGAGGCTGCTCTGGCTGCAGTCCCTCCACAGAGCTGCTTTAAGTCACCAAGCACAACACAGCCCCATTTGCAAGTTCCCTTTATTTTCGGCCGAAAATCGCGCCTGTGAACGGGGGGGGGGGGATTTTTTTTTCACTCGGGGGAGCGTGGCAATAATGAATCGCCAGCTCATACACCACCTGCCAGCTAGATGGGTTTCTCCGTTACAACGAATCAGCGCAGATTCATTGCAACGTTTGTGTGTGTGTGTGTGTGTTTTTTAACCTGTCTTAAAGGGAAAGGGGCTTTTTGGGAGCATGATAACGGCCGCCCATTGGCTGTTCGTTTGAGCGACACCCAGGGGCGGGACAAAGCACAGAAAAAATCGCTTCCTTTCTAGTGATTTTTGGCGAGACCGGAAACCTGTGGGAAACGATTGCAACGCTACTGAATTCATCTACAAAGGCAAGTATGCATAACGCCAAATTCCACTATTTTAAATTCCGGAATAGCTTAGTGTAAACAATTGGCCACATTGATTCTTGTGCGGAATGGGCCTGGATGTCCCAGATGACAGTCTATTACTTTAGCGCAGGGGTAGTCAAACTGTGGCCCTCCAGATGTCCATGGACTACAATTCCCACGAGCCTCTGCCAGTGAATGACAAGTGAGCATTCGCTGGCAGGGGCTCATGGGAATTGTAGTCCATGGACATCTGGAGGGCCGTAGTTTGACTACCCCTGCTTTAGCGACTTCACAACATTAGCTCTCAATTGAAAGTTTTGGTTATCTTGACCCATACTCTCTAGATGTGGGGTTCCTGCTGAATTCCCCAATAATCAGACTCTTGTAGCAGCAAAGAAGGGTTTTAGAATTGATTACAGGCATTGATAGAACATTGATAGAACTGCCAGACCAGGTCAAATTTCCCTCTCCACTCCCAGCTCAGCTGCCTAGTCCCAGGCCTCCAGGTGCTCCTTCCCCACAATGTATAACCAGCTTGTTCCCTGCTATCAGTTGAATGAAGGAAGGAAGCAAGGAAGCACACAAGCAAGCACAAGAAAAAAGACATATTTTACTACAGACATACAAATCCAAAGTGCACTTGGAACCCAAGACTACAGGCTAGACATTGCAAAAGAATAATATGGCTAATAGTTAATGAGTTCACAACCTATTCCACCACCCCCCCCACACACATACACATTCTGCCACTCATGGCCCTGTACACTGTAACAGGACTCGTGGCATGAGCAAAGCAGCCTATGACACTAGCCCACCAATGAAGAGCTGCTTCTGATGCTCTCTGTGCTTCTACACAAGTGTATTTTTTGTGTTTCATCTTCCTGGCTGTAAAAAAGATTTTTTTGCAATTTTGCATATGTTGGCTGATAACTGAACTCTGAAGAAGTCTGCCTCCTGCCAGCCAGGGAAAACCTGTGCCCTTGTAATGTTTACTCATGAGTAAGTCATGTGAGGCTGCAATTTGCAGTCTGAGAAAGGAGAAATACTTTGGGGGTAACCATCACAGGCAATTGCAGCAGGGAAAATAATGCTGACCTTTTTTTTTTTTTAACCTCTTTTTTACCTTGTGGCAGCCCATAACTGGAGGACCAGCATTTATGTTTTAGTGCTTTTCTGAAAGTTGCCTGCTGTGCCTTTCTGGCATGCTTCTCTGAGGATCCTGTTGATCCTTTTTATTTTTTAATAAAGTATTTTAAACCCAAGTTACTATTGACAAGCAACTGATAGCCAATAATATCACATAACACAGAACAAATTTACTGGTACTTAATATGAAATTAGTAAAATACTGATTACATTGACGATTTTCTTCCATATGATTTCCATGCACATTTTACAATAGCTGTGTCAAAAGTGTTGCTACAGTGATCCGTAGCATTTTCTTAACTACATGGGAAGTTTGAATGTAGAAATAGTTGTGACAGCTGCTTGGCATATAGAAATGTACCTGGTTAAGTTTTTTATGCTGCTCTTTCTCTGTACTTGGAAAAGTTTTCTTTAACGAAGCGTTAAAGGCACATGAGCCTTACGAGGAAGAAAGCACTGCAAAGTGTACAGTGCAAAGCACTGTATATGCAAAGTGCTTCCGGGTGAAAGTTTCTGATAAGCTCTATGTCCATCTCTGGAGTCACAGATAAAGTATATACACCTTCTCGGTAGACAAAACCATGCACATGTAGCATGACTTAGTGGTTTGTTTTCAGATAGCACCTTGGCCTTATGTTGTTCAAGCAACCTAAGTCTTTTACTTTAGTTTAACTGGCCCCATTTGAATAGGAAAAAAATATTCAATATATGGTGCAATGTGATATTTGGAGCAAGACTTCTTGATCACTGTGCTCTGCTGCTACACATCGGTTCCAGTGGATATTTTTCATTGTTTGGGGAGGGGAGACTGCTAATAAATGCTTGCAAATTGTGTACTCATCCTAATTTGCGATGGTGAGCTAGTATTGGAGTTGCTAGGCCTTTATTTTTGCTGGAGTGAGATGTTCCTCATGGCCTTTGTTCTTCATTTGCTGAGCTCAGACAGTGATCCCTTGGGACTGTATAATAACAAATGCTGCATAGCTATTTTCCCCATTATGTGGTGTCTATTTCTTATTTATATATCTACCCCACTAAAATGCATGAACACAGGAAACTTCATTATACTGTGTCAGACCATGGTCAGTATCGTCTATTCTGCCTGGCAGCAGCTGTCCAGGGTCTCAGCAGAGGTCTCTCTCACCGCCTACTTTCTGACATTTTCTGCTTGTAAAACACCTGCTCTACCACTAAGCTATGGCTTCTGTCCAGTTTCTCATAAAGCTCAAAGATGCTTACAGCCCGCTTGGAACAGATTCATTAATTAAAGCTACAAATAATGCCACACAAAAACATTTCACTATAAAATATTTCACTATAAAATAATGGTAATCAGACATCCAACAGAGAACCACTTTCTAGCAGCCAAGTCAGCAAAAAAGACTCGTGAAAGAGCACGGACTTACAGGTCTGTCTGAAAGCCACTATAGAAGGATCCTGACAGACACGTCTATTAGCTGGCTGTTCAATGGGAGTAGGAACAATGATGGGAAAGGCTCGTACGTGAGCTGCAGAGATCTGTACCATCTGATGAGAAAAAACAACTAGCAGTTATTGAGCACAGGTTGATATCACTCTCATAGGTTTCAGTGACTCTGGATGATACAAGACCAGGATGCATGTGTGTCTAGTTTACAAACTGCACATTATTCTGAGCTGTTGCTTATGTCCTCTGTCAATGACCTGTACTTGGATTTAGGCCTGGAGATACTGATGATGTAATTGCAGAATCTGGCAGATCCTTCAGAAGTGCTTTCTATTTCTGGCAGGCAGTTCCTTAAGCATAATAACCATTGGCAGCCACTTGCCTAATCTTGAGAATCTTGCCTGTGCATTTTCATAACATTCCTTTTTGTCTTCCCTTTTCCTTTTCCCAGTGTTTGGCTTAGTGTCTGCATATAAGTTGATTGACCCGAGGGTGAATCCAGGTCCATGAGGTAAGACTGGTTGGTAGGTCCAGTAGCTCGTGGCATTCAGCCTCCAAGGCATGTCAGTTCCTAGCTTGGAATGCTTTCACATCCATTGATGCTTGAGAACTTTCAAGAACATTGTTGAGGAGTCTATGGTTCCAAATAGTGGAATTATTATTAATTCCTTTCTAATCTCATTTAACCTGTTGTTCTGTCTGTGGCATTGTTCATGAAGACTGGAGGTTGCATTCACACATTTCTTTTCCAGGTACTACCTAAGAATGGCAAGATCCAGTTTTAAGATGCCGTATTTGCCAGCGTATAAGACGACTGGCGTATAAGACGACCCCCCAACATTTCCACTCAAAATATAGAGTTTGTCACCATTGTACGGCCACAGTGTGACCACAGTGCCTCCGACCTGCCCCTGCATCTCCCTGTGACTGGCACTAGTGCGCATGTGTGAGCTCTGCATAGACAAGGGGCAGACCAGAGCGCCGCTGCTTCCTGCCGAGCAGAACGGGCCGGTCACGCCGAAAAGACTGGCCCCCTGTCTCACTGCTGATGCTTGCCACAGCCACACTGATGACCCGCCACGGCCACGCTGGATACCGCGCGATACTGGATGGTATGTAGAATGAGGTGGGCAGGCATGGGGAGGCCACTATGGGCAGCTATGTCTATCCCAACTGAAACGCACCCGGCGTATAGGACGAACCCCCCCCCCCACTTGGAGGCATGTTTTTCAGGGGGGGAAAGTAGTCTTATACGCCATCAAATAGGGTACTTGATAGTGGTTTCTAGAATACAGAATATGAAAAGATTAGGAATTATTGAAGGCAAGGAGTTATTTGCAGTTGTCCTCAGAGCATGCGCCAGGCCTCCCAAGCTTAGTGCAGATGCTGCTGGCAAGGCCCAACTTCTTTATTATGTTTTTAAGTAATTGTATTGATTAGACCAGTAGGCAGAGGGCTAACATGTCGTTATAGTACACATGACATACCCAATCCTTGAGTTTCATTGCCAGTTATGCAACGTCTATGCTGAGCTCAGATATATTTTAGTATTCACAGCAGCAGCCATCATCTTATCCATGTTAACTTTCCACTTACAGAGTGAAAGAAATCTTTGTTTTTATCAATTCTACTTCAGAGTGGAGCCTCCTTCTGAGAACTTTAAGAATATCTGGTGCATTAAAGTTAGTTGATAATGTTCTCCCAATAGTTTTTGGACTTTGTCATTTTTCGTGGCTCTAGTCTGCAAAAGCTGCAGCTGCAATAAATCAGTTGATCTAAGGTGCCACAAGACTTTTATTACTACAATACACTAACATATCTACACATTTGAAACTTGTCATTTCTGAGTAAACATGCTAAAACCTGTGGTATATGCATACAAGAAAGTAACCCTTGTCTCCGTGAGAATTCAGTAGCACAGAATTTTCTTTTGGTATGGCATTATATGTGAGTGAGAAGTTGTGTTGTCCCCACTACATGAAATGGGAACCGACATGTGCCATGTTGGGTGTGCATACGTTTTCACATCTAAAGATTCACAGACAATGAAACCAAAAGCTCTAGAAGCAGCATTCTCAACCAGTGACCAGAAAAACAATTACCTCAATGAATCAGGTACATTCAATCTGTGTTGTGGTAGTTTTGACCTCAGAACCAAAGAAGCCAGCACAGGTAGAAACTTCTGGTTGCATGAGACCTTCAGCTAAAAACCAAACAGGAAAAACCACTCGCCAGGAGTGAATGTGATCACAAGTGGTGTGCAATGATAGTGTGACTGGGGAGATAGGTTTCTGATGCCAGTGTGGGTTGTTATTCAGTCTGTAGCTCCTCATGCTGTGCCAGATGTGGGCAAAGTTACGATTATGAGTCTGTGCTTAGTAGTAAGGGTGGATCCTGCCGTAGCTACAAGACACCAGCCCATCCTGGCCAAACATTCTGACAGGAATCAGAACAGTGAGTTTGCATTCAGAGCTGTTAGAGGCTGATAAGCTTCAGAAAAGAGCAGTATTTTACCAACACTAGAGTCACCCCACTTTTGAGATAACATTGGTTCTGAATCAGAAAGCATTGGAATGGTGTTACCCTGTGGTGTTAGACAGCATTTAGGTGACATTTCAGTAGGAGATCTTAACCTAGTATCCTCTAGTGAAAACTTAAAAGTGTACAGTGAACAATTACCCAGGTTAGAATAATCCCTGGAATACAATAAGCACTGATGGAATCTTATTCATTCTTTAGAGGTCTAACCACTGAACCTTCAGGACCAATAGCCTTTTCAGTTATGCTAGATGTCTCAGTGGGGGGTGGTGTGTGAAACCTGCTTCAGTTCTGCACTCTGTGAGTAAAATTGAGGCTATGTATAATACTAGGCAAGATGATGTCTTTTAAAAATGTATGCATCCATCAATTAATTCCGCAGTTAAAGCAGCTCTACAGGAGATGGAAGATAGCACACTTGGCCTCAGCTGATGAAGAGGAAAGAAAATTGAATTTCATGAGAAAGGAAAGTACTTTTTCATCAGCACTGACCTTTTAAGACAACTAATTGTCAAACTGTATGGCTATCAGTTTCTTTGAGAATAATTATTCCAGATTAGAAGAAAATTCTCCAAAAGAACTAGAAATGATTAAATTATCTGAAGAATAAATAAATACAGCTATGTTGGTGTCATATTATACAGTTAGGCATCTGGCCGCAGCTGTTGCTTTAGGAAGGTATACATGCCTCAGATCTACCAAAGCTATTAAATGAAACCAAAAACTAAAACAGACAGTCTCCCATTTGAGGTCTCTGAACTGTTTTACTATTCAAATAGGCATTAGAAGAATCAAGGGGGGGGGACCAGTGTCACTGAAGGAATCGCCAGTGTTATTTTGCCTCAATTATGAGCTCAGGTCAAAACCATACACCAAACCATACACCATACACCAAATCATAACCATGTTTTGTATTATCACTTCATTGTAGATGAACCAAGACTAGAGTAATATGGTCCTTCCAACCTAATTCAGTCAGCATTAGGCTGCTTCCGAACACTTTTCAAGGGCAGTCCCATGTAGAGTTCCTTGTAGTAATCTAATCTAGATGTATCCAAGGCATGTACTACAATGGCTAGATCTTTTCTGCCTTGGAAAGGCTGCAGCTGGCTAACCATTCAAAGCTAATAAAAGGAATTCCTGGCCACAGCTGCCATCTGCTTACCCAACAGTTGGTCTGGATCCAAGAACACCCCAAGCTATGGACCTGTTCCTTCAAAGGAAGCGCAACTCTACACAGAATAGATGCCAAACCCAGGGTCAGGGCTTCTGCTTACCAGTAGTACTTCTGTCTTATTGGTATTATAAGCTTTACTTTAGCTGTTGTTGTGACCAATCGCGATCCCATGGACAATGATCCTCCAGGCCTTCCTGTCCTCTACCATTCCCTGGAGTCCATTACTTTACATTAGTAGCCCACGTCAATTACAGAACTGCCGCCAGGATCTGGTTTAGGGTTTCTACAGCATCATCTGGAGGCATGAGATAGAGCTGAGTGTCATCTGCATACTGATGACAACCCAGCCCAAATCTCCAGGTGATCTCACTCAGCCATTTTATGTAGATGTTAGAGCATAGGGCAGTGGTCCCCAACCTTTATTAGGCTGGGGACCGGCAGGGCATTGGGCCGCGCCCGCAGGGACCGCGCGGGCCACGCCCACGCTTCCGGCCGCGCCCGCGGGCCGCGCCCGGCCGCACCCGCGGGCCGCACCCGCGGATCGGGCCACGCCCGCGGGCCGCACCCGCTGATTGGGCCGCGCCCGGCCGCGCCCGCGGGCCGCACCCGTGGATCGGGCCGCACCCGCGGGCCGCGCGGGCGCGGCCCTGATTCCCTCTCCCCGCCCTCCCGCAGTAAGTAGCTTCCCGGGCCGCAAGCTTGCGGCCTGGGAAGTTTTTTACTGCGGGGGGGGGGAGGGGCGGGGAAGGGGAGCCGCGGCCCGGCGCCGGGCCGCGGCCCGCAGGTTGGGGACCACTGGCATAGGGAACAAGATGGACTAGGCATGTGAGCTAAGCAAAAAAATCCAGACCGCTTCAGTTTAGGATGAAGTTACTTCGGACCATTAAAAGCCTGTCCAAAGCGACTGCTTCAGCCCAAGCTTGGAAAGAAGTCCTTTGGAGCTCTCTGAAGCCCTCCGGCAATTTAGGCCAATGGCCTCATTGACTTTAATTGGGATTTTCAGGTTTCAACCTTTCCCATAGCCTGGGGATGGAGGTTTGTTAGAGGCTTTGAACTTTCCAGGTAGCTTCAGGAGGTGCTTCTCTGTCTCCCCTCCAAGTCTCAGAAAGATTGGATCAGAGGGTCCAATTCTAGGGGCTCCCAAAGAGGGCGCCCCCATCCTCTCCATTATATCCTGTGATGAGAAAACATCAGGGGACATAATGGGCCCATTACTTCCAATTGTGATAATTTCTCATTGTTTTTTTTTCATCATTGGGTATAATGGAGGTATGATGGGGAGCCCCTAGAATTGGACCCCTTGGTCCAATCTTCTTGAAACTTGTGTGTGGGGGGGAGGGAAGTCAGAGAAGAAGCTCCTGGAGCTATCCTGAAAGTTTGGAGCTTCTAACTCAAGCCCCCACACCCCCAGCCCATGGAGATGGTGGAATCCTGAAAACTCCCAAAAGCAGGGAGGGACTCTCACTCACTCTCACGTCCAACATGCAGCCGGGAGATGATGGGAATAAACAGGATTTGCTGCTCATCTTCATGCAGAGAGCAGTTCCTATTCCCATCACCTCCCCTGGGGGAAAGGGACATTGCATGCCAGAGCTGCAGGGGACAGCTGTGGCTGGCTGCCCAAGCAATGCTCCCATCGAAAACTGGAGAATCACTGAAGTCCACTCAGAGCTTACTTGGGTTCCCCTGGAGGGGGGTGCCTGGCAAGGGGGGAATCTCACAGCACCACTAGCACCACTAGTGGTCTAGGGATGCAAGCCTCCAAGAGGGACCTGGAGGCCCACCAAACACCACATCAGGGGGGGGGGGATACCTGGTAATTGGCAGGCAGAGCAAAACCACACCAACAGAAAATCCGTCAGGCCTGGGGAAGCCTCAGAAAACGGGGGGGGGGGGTGTCACCTTCCTCCTCCTCATCGTGTGCACCAACCCTACTGTCCTCCAGTGAAGATCGCCTAAGCACTGCTCCCGTCACCACAGGCTCTCCCATCCTTCCTCCCCTCCAACAACTACAGAAAAGTCAAGAGGAAGACTAGCTGCTGGTTTTTGTACTCCGCTTTTCACTACCCAAAGGAGTCTCAAAGTGGCTTACAATCTCCTTCCCTTACTTTCCACATGCCAGACACTTTGAGAGAGCTCTGACAGAACTGCTCCATGAGAACAGTACTTCATGGGCCTTATGTACATGGGGAAGACCAGACCCAAACTCGCCATGTCAGATGAGAGCACTTCCATGAAGGTTTTGAAGAGCCCAAGAACCTCCACAGTCTGGGCAGGGATCTCCCACTCTCGGTCGGCAAGCCATGCATGACCCATGCTGAAGAGTTCCTGTCTCTTGGACCAGAGCATTGAGGGCTCTCCTCTGCTCCACCAAGTGTGCGAACATGGCATGGGTGGAGTTCCAGCGTATGCTGATGTCTCTGTTACAGGTAGTGGTCTGGCATGCCCATCAGGACCTGCTGCTGCCACAGCTGTGGTTGAAGTGAGCCACGATTTTCTGGCACTTCATGGTGAGAAGCTGGAAGTTGAAGGGTTTGACAGATGAAGTCCCAAGGGCATCCTTCACCACTAGGTGAAGAAGGTGGGCCGCACAGGAGAAGTGCCTCAGGCTTATGTCCTTGACCACCTTATTCATATTTAGGGCACCATCTTTCACCAAAAATCCTTTGGTGACCCCACTCTCACTGCCTACATAGCCCTCTAACAGCCTAATGATGATCCCCCTGATGTTGTCTGCCATGTGCTGCACATTGAAGGGCAAGATTCATAGCAAGGCATGGTGGTAGTCAGGCTGGCAACCCTGACCCTGCCTGACAGAAACCACCCCACCCATGACCTCCCCAGATGTCCCACCAATGCAGTCAGCAAGATATACACATGCCCATGTCAGACGTGCATGGTCCCAGAAGCTCGGAACATCTCTGCCTCCACGTGGCACCTGGCTGTCCTGTAAAGAGAGGGCAACTACTGACCTGCTAGTATTCATACAACTAGGAGGCATGTACCAGGTGGAAATGTGATGGCATATTGTATGGAACAACTCATCCACCATGGAGAAGGAATATCCACCCACTGCCATGAGTGCAGCCAGCTCACAGTTCGTGGTCCTGCATGCTGCTTCAACCTCCCCTCTAGGCACACTGACGCAAGTCCATGCAAGTGTCTCCAGCATGGTTGCTTGCCATCGTCTCACTACCTGCCATGAAAGCTTTGGGAGAGCTCCAGAGGTGGAGGTCGCAGTGGGACTCTCCTTCCTGCTGCTGGCTGGTGGTGCCTGCGCAGGCACCTCAGTGGCAACCTTTCTCTCCCCTGAAGCCAGACCGACCGCCTGGCCATGCCTCTTTAGGTGATTCATGAGGGCACTTGTGGAGTAATGACGTTCTTGTCCTCCTCAACTGACCCTCAGCCTTCAGAACTGGACTCTGCAAAATGGGTGCCCTCCACTTTCTGGAAGTGCTTCCACACCTGGTTGGTTCAGGACCACCCAGGCTGACTAGCACAGGATCACTGAAATTGTGTTATTTAGACCAGTGGTCCCCAACCTTTCTGAGGTTGGGGACCGGCAGGGGCATTGGGGCGCGGCCCACGGCCTGCTCGGGCCACGCCCACGCATCGGGCCGTGCCCGCGCATCGGGCCGCATCTGCGGGCCGCGCCCGCGCCCGTGGGCTGCACCCACGCATCGGGCTGCACCCGCACGGGCACGGCCAGCCCTGCTTCCCTCTCCCCGCCCTCCCGCAGTAAGAAGCTTCCCGGGCCGCAAGCTTGCGGCCTGGGAAGTTTTTTACTGCGGGGGGGGGCGGGGAGAGGGAGCTGCGGCCCAGCGCCATGGCCTTCACGGCCCGGCACCGGGCCACGGCCCGCAGGTTGGGGACCACTGATTTAGACTATTGCTGTTGTTGTATTTGTTTATGTTATATATTAATTTGTTCCATGTATCTCCCATGTTGTTGTATGTAAACTGCCCTGAGCCATATGGAAGGGCGGTATAGAAATCAAAATAAATAAATAAATAAGGTCATTTCAGCCCCATAACTAGGCCTAAACCCAGTCTGGAAGGGATCTAAACAATTTGATTCATCCAGGAAAGTTTGGAGTTGTCCAACCACCACCTGTTCAATCATCTTGCTCAAGAATGGAATGTTGAAGACTGGTTGATAATTATTGACATCTCCTGGGTCCATGGTAGGTATCATTAGAGGCAGACCCACCACAGCCTTTACTTCCAGGTAGTTAAGACAACCAAAAAGAAAGCACAATCTTTAGCTGTGGTTCGTTTGGTTATTTATGATTAAATTTGCATACAGCCCTCCCCTAAGGCTCCAGTTGACTGGCACACTCAGTTAACAAGCCTTCCAGCTCCAGCTGCCTTAAAAGCAAGTGGTGGTGGAGTAGACTTTGAGGCCCAGCCATGGTTGTCACAGGCTTGTGGTGAGTGCTTAAGCTGAGGTTCTTTTGCTTTCGGTCCTCATACTACTGATTGGTTGTGTGACTGGCAAAGATTTAAAGGGCCAGAATGTGTACTAGCATTTTATATTCCCTTTAAATTCTCTTCTGCTACACAGTGAATTGGTAGTACGAGGCACGAGTGGGAGACTCATTCTGGCCAGAGCATGTCTCTTCCTCCCTCCACAATGCTTGAGCACCTGGGAGGCAGCTTTCTCCCATAACACTGATGGACTATGGTAGATAGGGATTTAAAGCAATGGTTCTCAACCTGGGGGTCGGGACCCCTTTTCACAGGGGTCGCGGCAGGGTGGGCAGTTTGGCTGGGGGGGGAGGGGTGCTGCCACTGTTGCCTTCTCCAAATCATGGGTTTTCTTGGCTTCTCCCCATCCTTCTCTCCAAGGGGGACCCACATCCCTTTACTGATGTCTCCAAATCAATTTTGTCTGAGGGAGGATGCCTGCACACGAAAGCTCACGCCTTGAATAAATCTTTGTTGGTCTTAAAGGTGTCCCTGGACTCAATTTCTGTTCTTCCAAATCATTGTTTTGTGTTACTCGGTTCGTACCTCACCCTTCTCTCCAAGGGGGTCCCAAAGTGGCTGACATTGCTCCTCTTCCATTTCATCCACACAACAGCCCTGCGGGGTAGATCAAGATAGGGCATTCAACTGTCTGGAGCAGTGGAAAAGAGCGAGATCGGCATGGTGAGACAAGAGGCAGAACTGAACTGAGAAACCCCAGAGAAAAACCAATTTATATGCAATCATGAACAATGGATCCTCATGCCATTGGTCAGGTTTTGGCTTAATTTCTGTGACAGAACACTTGCATAATTTTATGGTTGGGGGTCACCACAACATGAGGAACTGTATTAAAGGGTCGTGGCATTAGGAAGATTGAGAAGCACTGATATAAAGGAACATGCCACAGCCTTTTGTATCACTGCATGGATGTACAGGAGAGAACTGTCCATTCTGGCCATGGATACCACCCATTCTACTGCCCTGTGAGTGGTGCTCATGACTAGGAAACCACCAGCACCTTTTGCTTGCTCCACCTCCACCTCCTATCACTCTGTAGAGCAGTGGTCCCCAACCTTTTTATCACCGGGGAACACTCAATGCCCGGGACCACTCAACACCTTTTACTGAGGCACAGTGGGGGGGTAGTTTACTCCTCTACTCTCAACCACTGCCCTAGCGCTCTCTGATTGCTATGGTAATGTTTAAACATCCCTTCAAAATAAGATACAGACACGCCACAACAATGAAGTGTGTTGTAAATGGCTGGGGGGATGAAATAAAGGGCCAGGGAGGGGGGGAAGAAGGCGTCCTTCGGGGCCCACCTCCAATTAGTCGAAGGACCACATGTGGTCCGCAGCCCACAGGTTGGGGATTGCTACTGTAGAGGACCAGGAATTGTTTAGCTAACTGGAACCCCCAGTTCCCCAAGGTAGCCAGTGTGAAGTGGACCTTGCTTTTGCAATACTTTGAAAAAGATGGTTTTTATGTACTTTTAATTTTAAATGTGCCTACTGCTATTTGCTAGACATATTCTTTACAGTGGCACGTATGTCTGAGTAAGTATGTTTAGGATTACAGTTTAACGTAAGAATGAATTTATATCATCAGACAGCAGATGGTCACCCTAGCAGGCATTCTGTTTTGATAGTTTTCCACCTCTCTAGAACATAAACATAGAAATGCTTTTGTGAACAATATTAAAACTTCCTGCCAGAGGTTATGAAGTGTTCCAGGGTACAGTTGCACTTTTCTCAGAGTTGAGTGTGTCAAGTGTGAGAGGCGAATGGCTTGAAGATGTGCAGTGAGAAGGTGTTCTGTATCTCTAAAAGAAAGAAGTAGGAAGGGTATTGGTACATAATATTATAGGAACATTCTGTGAAGAGGTGGTTCAATGCCATATCTATATTATAAGGAAGGGAGTGGATTCTGAATGAGCCAAATTGTGTTTACCTCATCTATTGTGTAAAAATATATGATATTGGTCTGGTACCGTGACCAGGTACGTTTTATCACTGGATACTGACAGCCAGTGCTCAATTTACGCAACACAATGGCAGCACAACACAGGCAATGTGATGTCTGAAAGCTGAGCAAACTACATAGATTGCCCAAATTACTTGGAAGAATCTATACCAATCTTATGGATTGCTAGAAATGTTCTGATGTAGAGATTCTGTAAATAATGGCAGACTTTTTTTTTTGTATGCTACATTGCCTGTCAGTCTTCAAACAGTGGCTGGACAAATTCTTATGGATGCTTTAGGGCAGGAAGAGTCAAACTGCAGCCCTCCAGATGTCCATGGACTACAATTCCCATTAACCCCTGTCAGCATTTGCTGGCAGGGGCTCATGGGAATTGTAGTCCATGGGCATCTGGAGGGCCACAGTTTGACTACTCCTGCTTTAGGGTAATCCTGCATTGAGCAGAGGGTTGGACTAGATGGCCTGCATGGACCCTTCCAACATTATGATTCTAATTTATGCACAGAAACAAGAATTAGTTGAGTCTTGAGTGGTTCCTGTAGAAATACTCATTAAGACTTTGTGTTTTGGATTGAAGTAATTTTTGTTGAAGGCATGTAGGTAGAAACTCAGGGGTGCGATTAAGGGCCTGCTCAGAGTCTATCATAAGTAGGTGAGGGGGAAAATCTGTGTTGTCTAGATATTTTTTTAAAGTTACAAAATAAATGCCTGATGCCCTTTGCACTAACTGACCAGAGCAATGGGCCAGGGGAGGTTTACTTCTTAGTGAGCAATTGTAGTGTCTGTATCTTATTTCTTATTTATATTTTGCCGCCCATGGCAAGCCGTCTCTTGGCGGATCACAATGTCAAAAACCCCACATAAAACATTAAAACTTCATATATTAGAACAGGTGGGAAAAATACAGATCCTTCTTCCCAACGTCATGACTGCTCCTAGGTGTGCCAGAGTTCTGTTGGCCAGACCAACCAATATGATGGCCTATATAAAGGTTGCAGTATCTTCCAGGGAGCCCTTACAAGCTTTCATAATCTGGCCTCAACCATAGGCCTGGCAGAAGAGCTCTGTCTTGCAGGCTGTATTTGTTTTTCAGATATTCCACAATTTAGAACATCTGGAAAGAGACCAGGCCTTTGACTACAATTCTACTGAGGGGGTCACCACATGAGGAACTGTATAGCAGGTATATACAGAAATTTTTATCTGTAAATAGTGGCCTAAAATATATTTTGATAGAAAATGGATTGTGGGGTAGGCATACCAGCCTCCAGGTGGGACCTGGGGATCCCCTGGAATTGCAGCTCCTCTCTAGACTACAGAGATGTTCCCCTAGAAAAAATGAATGCTTTGAAGGTTAGACTCTCTTTCATCATACCCCATTGTGGTCTTTGTCCTCCCCAGGCTCCATCCCCAATTTTACATTTTTCCAACCTGGATCCAGCAAACCTGACCCCCATCCTCTGCCTGTAGCTAGGGGAGATCTGGCAACCTTATGGGGACATTAATATATTGCCATTAGTTCTTATTTCCTTCCTTTTCAGCAACTGAGATTACATAAAAAGTGCAAAATCAGAAATAGTTGGTTTCATGTATACTATGCTATGCTTATAGTTTACCTCATTGTGAATGCTTGTTGAGGAATGTGATTGTAAAAAGTAGTGTATAAAAAGCATCGAAACAAAGAGATGACAGCAACAAGGAGAATTTAATTTGCAGAAGCCTTCCTGTATGAATGTGATTTCCATGTACCTCAGTTTATTCATACAGAAAATGGGACTAACTATTGCACTAAAATTCCTGACTTGCAGAGCTGTGGTATTAAATGAGCTTAATTGGTGTGTGTTTCAGACCCATCAGTCACTTAAGTATAGTTAGAGTAAATAAGTTACATTAAATAGTTACTTATTATATATACTGCCTTCAACAGCAGAGTCTAGGTCAGTGCTGGTGTGGTTTTGGAGCCCTTCATATAGGCTACGGGCATGCTTATTTGACGCTAGGAGCGGCTGCGTAGTCAAGGCAGTGAGCCTCCTTTAGCCTGTGTTGAGAGTTCTATGATTGCCTATGAGCCCGCTCTCTTCATACACGGCAGTACAGCACTAGTTTCAGCCTCAGAGCTGTACATCCCGCCTCAGCCATCTCCTCTCCACTGAGTTTTATATTTGCGCGCCCTTTCGTTCCCCAGTGACGTGAATCCCGCCACGTCCAATCCAAAGCCTCCTCTGGTAAGGACAATGGAAGGCGCTCCTCCAATCCGCAGAGCTCCTGGCTTGGCGGTAGCCAATGGGGAGCGGGCGGTGTTGAGAGTAATGTTACCAGCGCTCAGAGAGTGAGGAGGCTGCGTATCGATCCCTCTCACAGCCATTGCAGTGCATAGGGCTCCATACGAGATCCAGGCAGCTTCGGGGGCCGGTGTCGGGTGCGTTTTCGGGCGTGTGAACGGAGGGCTGTGACTAGCGTGCGGGCGCGTGACGCGAGGTGAGTATTCCGCGGGGGTGGTCCGTTGCCTGCCCGAGCTGACTTATGAGGCCAACCCGGGGAGCGGAGTGGGGGCGGGGGAGGCAGCGTGGATTGGGGTGCGAAGGGGCAGGATTCGCCCCGCACAGGCACACAAAGGCTGCGTCCCCCCTCAGGGGCCGGGGAGAGGAGACGGGGCGGTTTGTGGAGGGCAGGGATGAGCCCCGGTCACTTTGGGGAAGTGGGCGAAGAGGGACCCGCCGATGCCGGGAAAGCCCCCCCCCCCCCCCGGTTTCCCTCCTCATTGTGCTCGAAGATCTAGACACGTCTGTGTGCTCAGCCCTGATCCGGATCGGCTCCGCCAAGGGGGGGGGGGAAGAAAGGAGTGCCGATCCGGTTCGGCCCGGCGAGCCCTGGGTGTGTGCGGTGGGGGTGAGCGTGTGTGAATAAGCCGCTTACATCTTCGCCTGAGCCCTTGCCATTGCAGGCAGAGCGAGCGAGCGAGACTTTTGCAGGCACGCCGCGGCGCCTGGGCTCGTGTGCCTCGAGACGGGCTGGGGAGGGTCTCGTCGCGGTGTGTGTGTGTGTGGTGTTGAGGGGGGGGGGCGTCGCAGGGCTGCTGAATTGGCGGGGCGTCTCAGGGCGTTGTTGGCCTCGGGGCGATAAATCACCTCGGGGAGCTGCGCTCGCTGGAACATGGCTGACGGAGAGCCGTGTGTAGAAGGGAGAGCGAGAAAACAAGGCGAGCGGAGACTGGCTGGAGCGCAGGCAGGGGAGGCGCGGACGGGAGGGAGGGAGGGAGGGAGAGGGCGGGGGCGCAGTTCAGGGGAACTTTTTTCAAGGCGCCTTTTCTGCCTGGGCGAGGAAGGGCTGCGGCGGCCGCTTAAAGGTCCAGCACGGGGACTGGCCGCCCGAGAGAGAGAGAGAGAGCGCAAAGGCAGCGACAACAACAACAAAATGTGTGTGTTTTTCTGTGTGTCTGAAGGGTGTTTTTCTCTCTTTGAAGGGGGCCTTGAAGTGGAAACGAGACGCTTTTCACCTCCCCCCCCCTCCTTCCTTTCCTTTCCAATTGCCTGTAATGGCAGAGTCTGTGCGCCAGAGTACAGAGCGCACCGACACACACGCGCGCGCACACACACACACACACACACACAAAGGGAAGGAAGGAAGGAGCCATATTCTGTACGAGCAGCGGCCATTCCGAGAAGCGGTCTCGCCGCCTACGAAGCCCAATGCAAAGGGGAGCGCGATTGCCCTGGCTGTAGCAGCCGCCTCGCCAGCAGCGGGCTCGGAGTGCCGCGCACCCGCCGAATAAGCGGCCCTCCCGCCGCAGCGGAGCGGCCGCGATGCGCATTTCAAGGGGACTTTCTCTCATCAGCAAGGCTTTCGCACAAAATGGAAGGAGAATCGCTGCTGCTGCTGCTGCCGGTGGTGACCTTACACAGAAGCCTGCGCCATTGTGATTTCTTCTCCCTCCGCGCCCTCCCCCCTTCCCCTTCGTGGGGGAAAAATTGTACGAAATAGACAACGAAGCAAAGAACGACCCCAGCTCTGTAGGGCTCTGGCTGGAGATAGATTTACAGTCAAGAGCAGTCGTCCTTGTAGACGAAGCACCAGCCTCATGTATGATAGCCAATAATCTCTTACATGGCCCCATGATACGTTAAAATAATTTTTTTCTCAAGCAGCTAGGAAAGTGACTTAGGACACAGTTTGCATTATTTGAAAACCACACTACTTTCCCCCTCCTTTTAACACAATTTTTAATATGCTGTTCAAACATAAATAAATACTGAAAAGATTCATTAAAAAAAAACCTCAAGTTTTATTTTGCCTTGTAATGTAAAAGAAAACAGTAGTGGCTGGAACATTTTGAATACTTCTGTAAAGATTTTTTTTTGTTAAGTAGAGTACTCTAAGAAATAGAATGTAAGTCTTTAATCCCCCGTCCCTTCCATTATCAAACCAGTCAAGCATCCTTGCAACTTGGTGTCGGCCCCTTTCCTGACCCCTTCACTGCAAGCATGAGGAGCTCTTAAAGCTTTAAGGCTTGTTTACTGGACAGAAACTTTAGACCGGACATGTTTAGTCAAAGAGCACAAATCATTTTCTGTCCACATGCCAAACTTGATAGGAAATTCTGCGTTCTGTAGCAATACTAGCTAGAACTGTGCACATTTCCTTAGTCAAGTTGTGCAACCTTTAGTAGAGGAACAATTTCTTAGACTCATGAATCCTCTCAACTTTAGCCTTCCTAAAAGATAGAATGTTTGCACAAGTCTGACAGTGCAGAATGCTCCTTAGGCCCTTTGAACAATTCAGTGAAGTATTTTTAATTTGAGGAACAGCTGCACTGAGGCTACATGGCCTTTTATATGGACCTTCTTTTCTGCTGCAAGCAGTTCACATAAGACCCCCTCCCCGCCAGTTTGTTTTAAATTGGCACGAAGCAACTGGTTGTGTGAGCATGTTTATTGTGTACTCTGACTGTAGATTACACTTGAGTTGTAATGCTGCCTTTTCCATCCACTCCACAAGTATTTTGGTATCTGGGCTTGCAACAGATGTTTTCACAAGAGCTACAGAAAAAAAAGTTTGTTTTCATAACTGCTATAAAAGGATGATGCTGAACAGCCTTTCTTATTTAGGGATTAAAACTACCTTGGCAAGTTAACACTTGTGGTGTGAGATAATGCTGTCAAATGATGAAGTAGGTTGTTGTCCTTTTAAGTAAATGCCATAATAAACAATTATATATTTTAAAATTATATTTTGATTTATCCTTGCCACTCCCTAAACCAGTCCAGCTCATGGCAGTTTACAGTAAAAGAATAAGATACAATATGGCTTATTAAAAAATACAATATGACTTTTCAATAACAATAACCAAGATGGCGGGAAAACAGTCTATAATCCCATCCCCTCCCCAATCCATTCCCAGTAGCCCCGGTCATCCTTGGGAGAGAGACTGCCCAGATATTAAAGGCAGTGTCCCCACAGGGCCTATATAGGGAGGGACCCAATCTTCCTGGCCTGGCCTCAACCAAATGCCTGGCGGAAGAGCTCCATCTTACAGTCCCTGTGGAACGATTATAACATTCCTCATGATATTATTTGTAGTTATGAATGCTAACTTATCAAGGACAACTTGCTTCTGTGTGGTACTGTGTTCCATGCATCAAAAGAGATATTACATATTACGAATCTAGTACCTGGTGGTGTTTGCACAGTGATCATTGTTCTGCTAGGTTGGTTGTGCATTCCTCTAGCAGATGCTTGGGGTGTCAGCAGCGACAGCACCAATTGCTGGCGGAAGCCACGAATCCGTCCCCTTTCATTGCCAAATAGGTGATTGGTGTGCTTAAAGCTGACTGTGTCTGCCATCTGTTCAGATTTATGCATAGAGATCTCTGTGTGAGCTGCTGCTATGCAGAATTATTTTGTGTGTGTGTTGAATTTATAAACTAAGAATGTGATTTTTGCAGCAGTTAAAGGGGAAAGATTTTCATCTTTTAGCATCTTTCCTACTAGAAATAGTAATTGTAACATACTGCCTCCTGTCTAGTGCCAGTTTTGTGGAGATCTCACTGAACTTCATGGTATTTGGAGAAACAAACTAATTCTTCAGATGCTTGTACCAGCATAACTGAAACCAGATCCCTGATAATGGAACTGCTGAAACAGTAACCTCTTAGCTAATTTATATTAAAATTCATTGCAGAATTTAATAACTTTGGGTAGATCCAAGGATGCTATGCCTAGCAATGGTGGGATGATCTCGCCTTTGGACCTAATCCCCTTGATAGCAAAGTATCAGAAGCTAATTTTTCAATTTTGGCTTCTGGTGCAAACCCCTGAACAATGCTTATCAAATAACCTGCTAAAAACCCATACTTCTAGGGATGTACAATCATTAGTGTATTTGTGTTTTTTTACTTAGATAGCTGTCGTAAAAAATAGAGTTTAGAATGTTGGTTTGAACCATTTTTCTTGGTGTCGTATGGTACTATACCAAGATAAATCCATAGTCTTTGCTTTCTTTCAGATTTCATCAATATGGGCAAAGGGGATCCTAAAAAGCCGAGAGGTAAAATGTCCTCATATGCCTACTTTGTGCAAACATGCCGGGAAGAGCACAAGAAGAAACATCCAGATGCTTCTGTGAATTTTTCAGAATTCTCAAAAAAGTGTTCAGAAAGGTGGAAGGTGAGCCATTATGAGTGTATTTCTAAAACCAGTATAGTAAATAGCCAAATGTGCAAATTTACAATCAGTGATTTGTTATGATACAATATTTCTTCATAAGATTTAACATTCCACAGTGGAATTGAGTAAAATCTTTAATTGTGTATTCATATGGAATTGTTCTTATAGACTATGTCTGCTAAAGAGAAGGGAAAGTTTGAAGATATGGCAAAAGCTGACAAGGTTCGTTATGAAAGAGAAATGAAAAACTATATACCACCTAAAGGAGAGTCAAAAAAGAAGTTCAAGGACCCAAATGCACCAAAGAGGCCTCCGTGAGTATTTTTTTCCTGGTTATCTCATATTGCACTACTGAGCAGTGAGTGAGTTTTTCACTGCATTTCATTTCTATTATATGATCTGCTTTCTGTTACAATATTCTCTGTGTAATATTAAAACTTACTTTTCTGTTAACAACCCCATGGCTTTAATCCTTGTATTAATGTTTATAATGTTCTTTTCAGTTCAGCATTTTTCTTGTTCTGCTCTGAGTTTCGTCCAAAAATCAAAGGAGAACATCCTGGTCTTTCTATTGGGGATGTTGCAAAGAAACTTGGGGAGATGTGGAATAATACTGCTGGAGATGATAAGCAGCCCTATGAAAAGAAGGCTGCTAAGCTGAAGGAGAAGTATGAAAAGGTAAACTATCAATAGCATTTTTGCTGGCCCAAGTATTTGTGTCATATTTGTAACTCAGGCAAAAGAAATGGAGCAACAGGTTTGGAATAGTGTGCTTTCAGGTTCCTTCCATACACAACACACCCACCCTTTTGTACTGCCTAAGGAAAGAAAAACCTCACTAATGAAATGTACCTCCCAAGTAAGTGTTTTTGGAAGCCCGTGTACTGAAAACGTTGCATGAAATGCTGTTAAATGTTATAATGTGGCATAGTTGGTATTATTCTGAAGTGGTAACAGCAATTCTAGTTCTACTTGTAGTTAGAAGTTTGGTGTATTAGGTTTCTGTAAAAGTCAAAAGGATATACTTACTGCAAGCTAAAGGTGGCACTGTCTACTCTTTAATTGAAGTCTGCGAAACTTCTTTTAGCTGAGGTTCTTTTTCTGCATGAGGTCCTCTTAGGCCAACACATAGGTTTTGAATGGTAACTTTTGCAAATTGGAGCTGCATACATTTTTCTGGAGAGTGTGTGTATATCTAGAAATTCACATGGGTATAATCCTTTCACTTCTCTCTTCCCAAGGATATTGCTGCCTATCGGGCTAAGGGAAAACCTGATGTAGCAAAAAAGATAGTTCCTAAGCCTGAAAAGAGCAAGAAAAAGAAGGAAGAGGAAGATGATGATGATGATGATGAAGAGGATGAGGAAGAGGATGAAGAGGAGGAGGAAGAGGAGGAGGAAGAGGAGGATGATGAATAAACATCCTAGAGCAGATTTTCTTGTCTATAAAAGCATATAACCCCCCTGTACACAACTCACTCCTTTTAAAGAAAAAAATGAAACATAAGGCTGTGTAAGATTTGTTTTTAAACTGTACAGTGTCTTTTTCCTTTCCTTGCTTTTTCTTTCTCTTTTTTTGTATAGTCAACACACTACCAAATGTGTCTCTAGGTAGCCCTGTCCTTTTAGTGGTATCTCAATGGCCACTAACCTTGCCTAGTACAGTATGGGGGTTGTAAAATGGCATGGAAGTTTAAAGCAGGTTTCTTGTTGGTGCACAGCACAATTTAGTTATACCATGGGGATGTAGTTCTTCATCTTCAGTTGTCTCTGCATCATAAAATAATAGCTGTTCTGTTCTCTAAATACCACTCTGTAATTGCAAAACAAAAAAAGTTGTAGCTGTTGGCGTTCTGATTGCTTTCAAGTAAATGCAGTTTTTTATTAGTATTGTTCTTTTCATAGGTGCCCTTGTAAAGTCATTACCTCCTCATTTTTTCCCCTTGGAGACTTGTCTTTTGTTATACCCTTTTGGGATCACGTCAGAGTTACAGTTTTGTCTTCTCATAAGTAGCTGATACAAGAACTTTGTTCTTCATACCCTACATAATCATGATAGGGTACGAAATATGTACAGGCATATGTGCAAAGCAGGTTTTTTTTTAAAATTGTAACAGGCCACTTAAAAATTCACTTGTTTTTAGCTAGTCTGTATTTGCTCAATTTTTGCTGCATACAATATTCTACCAAGTTGTGTAAATTTACCAGTCTTGAAGGGATGATAGGTATTCAGTTCTGTGGCATGGAAGACACAGAAGATAAACAAATTCAAAACAATGTCCTTGGAGGACCAATAGGAGACAGATTATATTCTGATTTTGATCTGTGAGGAATTTGCATATATGATACTATTGGCTAGAAATAAGAGATATATCTGCAGATACCTGAATACAAAGGTGGGTATACCAGAAGCTGTAATATTAAATGCTAAATAAAGTAGCGTAATCCTTTTAGGATGCCGTATCAAGTGATAAGTTGTGGGCTTACTACCAGGAGAGTTTTATGCTATAAAATGTTGAATGGGAAAAGATTTTACTTTGCTAACATTTTTGGTAGATGGTACCATTGTTTGAGCTGTAAAAATTCCTGTTTTCCTAGACATACCAGTTTTACCCCATTTTCAAACTTTATAGTGTCTCAAACTCTTCTTTTCTGTTAGCTTATTATAGCACATTCTGGATGTTTGCCCATTTTGTAAGTTAAAAATAGGTGTATGGAAAAAACTCCCTCCTCCTTTCCATTTAGATGTGAGATATAACATGGTATTCCAGTGATCTCTGATTTGATGAAACATGGGTTGCTCTGAAAACCAAAGTTAAAGATTTTTTCATATTTGGAAAAAGTTGCTGGCAATTCTAACTCTTCCATATTTATCTGCAGACTAATATGGGGATTGATTGATAATTCTTTAGTTATGAAATTATGGTTCTCAAGTGCCAGTGTTTAAAGATAGCATTCTTGTAATTTTACACACTTTTTTGATGGAGTATTGTTTTGTTATACAATTTTGACTTTTAAGATTCTTATTCAATTTGCATTGGTTTATGTATAACCTCAGGAGAATTCTGAACACCTGATTTCCTGGTTGATACTAATAAAGTAATAATTACAGAGGTTTTATATATTTAGTTAAATGAATTCACGTAAATCTGTCTATACATTTAAATATGTTTTGAGCAAATATAATCTTTTTACAAGAACTGTATTAATCTTTTAAAAGAGAGTCATAGTAAAAAAAATCCACACTGACACAAGAATAGCACAACATACTAACATTTTAGGAGATCTGTAAGCATTATTTAAGACTTTGATTAAATATGACAGCCCAAAAGGTAACTTTCCTAATTTCTCTGGCATGTGAGTAGAGGTGTGTATTCAGTATATCTCAACTGGAAAATACCTTATCAGTATTTTCTGGCCACTTCACCTGGGGTACAGATTGGGGCTGAATTTTGGATATCTGAAATGGCCATCCCTGAATATATTTTCAAGATGATTGGATCATTGAATTTATAGCAATTGCAGTCCCTTTAATGCCTTCCAGATGAACTTACTGTTTATAGAAGGCATTTAAAGGGACTGCGTTCCCTATAAATGCCTTCTTCCTCCATTAAAATCAATGAAGGATTGGGGGCCCATAGAATTGGAGCCCTGGTCCATTTTTTTTTCAAACCTGTGGGGGAGGTTGAGATACCTGCAGATGGATTCTCCAGTAGAAGGGGACCATTAACTATAATGTTCCCTATAGGGTAGAATTGAACTGGAAAAATGTGGGTTTCCTAAATCTGAATGGTATTTTGGGATTGGGAGTATTGGTTTAATATACCTGAACCCCCCCCCAAAAAAATTTTGCATTCCTACAAGTGAACAATAGAAATGCATTGCTGGTGCTTGAAATGGACAGCAAAAGAATTTTTCAGTGAGCAGTACAACTAACAATCCTATATTTGAGAAGTTTTTTTCAAAATATTTCCATTATCAAATTCCCGTAGGTGAAGAATAAGTGGCAGCTAGATTTATGCCATTTCTGTAAGTTTTGAAAATTTGGGGGAAACCGAAATACACGCAATACTGTCAAATGTCAACAAGATGCATCATAACTAGTTTGTCATAAAATTGCAGTATTTGAAGTATGGGATTTAAAAATTATAAATACCTTAATTTTCTATAGGCAAAGCTGTAAACATACCCTGACAACATGCCTTTGTTTTAGAGACATCTGGAATACTGAAAACCTGAATTAGTTCCAACAATTTTAGATCAGACTATTTCAGAAGCATATATGGTTCATTTCACAACATGGCTGACAAAAAGCACCATGAGTTTTTAATACTGCTAAACTGCCTTGAGAGGCGTGTTTCTTTTAAGATCAGCAATGAAACTGGCCATGATTCACATTCTTCCCCAGGTAGTCACAATCTTTGTATTAGGTGTACAGTGGAGGGACTCGTATTTGTTTCTTATCTATGTAATGTTTGATGAACCCTCTCCTGATAGATGCCTATATGGCTTCCTAATGCCATGCACATCAAGCTTGCACATATAGCCAGGACCTGTTTCATCATATGGGATCAAAGGGAAGTTGTAGACCCTTTCACCATGTAAAGATTACCTGAGGTGACTAAACTGGCTTGAGCAGCAAACTGAGTTTTCAAGCTTGAGCAAATCATAGGCACATAGAACAAAACCAAGAGGCCAGGAATTGACGAGTCGGCATTGGGCTCTCATGGCCTTTTCTTACATGTCCAGGGTAACATTAATTGCCACTTCGGGGTCAGGAGGGATTTTTTTTCTCCAGGCCAGACTGGCCCAGGGATCCTGGAGGCTTTTTGCCTTTCTCTGGGCATAGAGGCGGAATGGGGTGGGGGACAGTTGTGAATTTCCTGTCTTGTGCAGGGGGTTGGACTAGATGATCCTTAAGGATCCTTCCAACTGTTTCTAAGTTCCTGATTGTTCCAGTAGGCTTTATAATTGCCAGGATTCGAAAAGGGCCTGGGTGGTCCTAATGAAGATTTCAGTATCTTACAAAGGCTTGGGGGGGAAATGGTGGTCATTAATAAACTGAGCAACTTCAGATATTGGAGAAGGAAATGAAACAGGATCTTTAGGTGCCACATGCTTCCTGTTTCACCTACTTACTGGTACTGTCACAAATTGATTTGTTTTTTGTCATTTTGGAAAACACATTCACAAAGTTGGGGATCTATAGGTAGAGGGCATAGAAGTAAAAGGTAACCATAGATGCCAAGGGGCTGGGGAATGTAAAGAAACAGGAGACATGACTGCCTTGCCATTTTTGTCTGCACAAGGTTATTTGATGATGGAACAAGAAGTAAGTATTTTGTTACTTGTGTCATATAGCATTTGCAACTTATAACCTCTGCTGGATTTGCGGGTTTCTTTGCTCATTGAGATTTCTTGGACGAGCTCTAACAGTAGTTTTGTGGAGGGATGCGGGTGGGGAAAGTTTTAGAACTGAAAATCCACGTGCATTTTTCAGGAAGGGATTGTGAAGAGGATGTTACGATTTCATGTGTCCTTTCAGTTGCAGCATCACTGTCCCACTGGAATAACTTCTGAAGCATCCAATAAAGAGGGGGATGCTGAAATGTGGACTGTATTCAGCAATTTACATTGCTGCAAAAAAAACACACACACAACTCGGCAATAGTAGGTGTGAAAAGGATCTAGGTGGTCTTAGTAGACTGAATGTGAGTCAGCAGTGTGACTCGGTGGCTAAAAAGACAAATGGGATTTTGGGCTGTATCAAAAGCAATATATTGGCTAGATTTCATGAGATGATGGTACCGCTTTACTGTGCTCTGGTTAGGCCTCGTTTAGAGTACTGTGTTCAGTTTTGGTGATCACAATTGAAGAAGAACATAGATAAAATGAAGCATGTCCAGAGGAGGGCAACGAAAATGGTAGGAGGTTTGGAGACCAAGACATGAGGAAAGGATGAGTGAGCTTGGTCTTTTTAGCCTGGAGAGAAAACAACTAAGAGATGATATGATCTTCAAGTACTTGAAGGGCTGTCATGTAGATGGAGCAGTTTTCTGTTGCCCGGGGGGGTAGGACCAGAACTAATGGGATGAAATTAATTCAAATGAATTTTTGGGTAAACATTCTGAAGAAGTTCCTGACAGAGCGGTTCCTCAGTGGAACAGGCTTCCTCAGGAGGTGGTGGGTTCTCCTTTGGAAGTTTTTAAGCAGAGGCTAGATAACCATCTCACAGAAATGCTCATCCTGTGAACTAGAGGGACTTGGAAGTCCCTTCCAAGTCTGATTCTATGATTCTAAAATACAGGCTATTGTCCCAAAATAAGTTCATGTTGCCACAATCAGGCATATCACATTCTACTGTTTGTTTGGTTTTTCTTATCACTTGCTCTAATTGAGCAGTTGTTTTTTAGATTTATTATTTCAGATGGAGATGCAGATCCCTTTATTTAAACAGCATGTTTTTCATCAGTATGATTCTTTAGGTCAGCTTGTGATTGGACATATTATTTATATATATGAAATAATATTATACATATTATTTCATAGGTAAGTACAGTTCTTCCTGCTGGAGTTGCCTGTATAATGTTTTATCTGGTTGATCACCAAGTCATGCTTGGGAAGAGGATGTTCCATATTGTATATATATGGATATAAATCCAGCTATCTAGGAAAAAATGCTGATCTTTTACTCTGAATGTAATTAAAGAACTTTAAAAACCCTTCTATTCATGTCTGAACCTAAATGTTTTAAGTAATAAATATTCTACACTTCCTATGCCACAATTCTAGAAGTGGCTTCCAACATGTAAAACGATATGGTAGCAAGGTTTGGCAGAAAATTATGTTGCAGAAGCAGGCGGCAGGAAAAGGACATTAAAAAGCAGTGCAGTTAAAAGAATCATACCAGCAATAAACCAGAATAAAGTAACATGAAGCAGATTCAGGTTGGGTAGCTGTGTTGGTCTGAAGTAGAAGAACAAAATTAAAGTCCTGTGGCAGCTTTAAGACCAACAAGAGCAAGAAGCAGAGAAATGGAAGGGGGTGAAAGTGGCAATTGGATTACTATGTAAATGGGGGGAGGGGGAGGGGTGAAGGCATTAAAGCTTTTTGTCTCTCCCTGCACTTGAATTAGCTTTCATTCTCTGTGACCTGTACTGGACTCAAACTGTAGCATACCCCCATCCCACATCTTCTGTTTCTAGGCATAAATCTGCCTTATACTGACCCAGGCCCTTGGTCCATCAAGTTCAGTATTGTCCAATCAGACTGGCAGTGACTCTCCAAGGTCCCTGGCTGAAGTCTTTCACATCACCTGCTACCTGGTCCTTTTAAGTGGAGATGCTGCAAATTGAACTTGGAAACTTTGGCGTGCAAAGCAAAGATTCTTCCACTGAGCCATGGTCGGTTCAATGCTTGTATGAAGCGCAGGTTGGGGGTTCATATAGCTTGGGCATCCTACAGCGTATAGCCCAAGTTTTTGCTGACCACTCCCAATCACTCCCATATTTCTGTGTGTTTCCTTGCTTGTTTCGATGTACAAAGCTTTGACTCGTAGTATGTCATACTCTACAGCAGTGGTTCCCAATCCCCAGTCCGAGGACCGGGATCAGTCAGTACCGGGCTGCGGCTCGTCCTCTTCCCTGGCTGTTGCTTCAGGGGCTGCCCTGCCACTCTACCCCTGGCTCACCTTTGGTGCTCTCCAGCGGCCATGGCTGGGGCACCCACTCGGCATGGCACTGCTCAGCTGTTGCTGGCAGCGCTCCCCCAGCATGCAGCAGGAAGTCAGGGGTGCCAGCAGGAAAGCAAGTGGAGCAGGAGCTCAGGCGGCGGCGGTGACGTCCCTCGGCAAAAGACCCCGCCCCGGGCCTCAGTAAAATTGTCAAGCATTGACCGGCCCCCGGTGACCGGCCCCAGGTTGGGGACGATTGCTCTACAGTCTCTCAGGTCAGAATTTGTGGTGGGTGGATCTAAAACCAGCCCCCAAAACAGGCTGCAGTATAGCAGGAAACAGGAAAGCTAAAATATCTAAGGGGCTGGCAGGACCAAAGATGGCAGTTTAGCCTCCTTGGAAATAAAGCCCACTCTAGAAGTAGAGACCTTGGGAGTCAAAGTCTATGCAAGTGTAGGCCAAGAGAATGGGTGTGGCAGGAGGAAGGAAAATAAAAAGCCAAAGCCACCTGAAGTTACCTGAAAATAAGAGGTGAGAACCACAAAAGCTAGGGATAAAATTGTACATAGAAAAATAAAAACAATTTATTATCAAAGCTCAGTGTTTAAAAACTATAAAAATACTTTATCTGTTGGGCGGGCCCACACAATGCATTCTTTTATAGTTTTTAAACACTTGGATCTCTGATAATAAATTGTTTATATTTTTATATACTGTATTATCCCTAACCTTTATGGTTCTTACCTGTTTTCCAGGTTGGCTTTTTATTTCCCTGTATGTTCTTACCTGGAAGTCAACCTTATAATGGGGCTTTTTTCTGAGTAGACATGCAAAGGATTCTACTGCACATCAACTGAATGAAGAATTTATTTCCCATAAACATCATTGGGTGTTCCCAAATGTGAATCCTATGGGAGAGGGAGAAAAAGTTCTCAGCCTAGTCCACCCCCCCCCCACATGCATAATTTTACAAATACCTGTCATATCCCTGTGAAAAGTCTCAGACTCTTTAGCCTTCTCTTGTTTGCACTTCTGCACTTTGTTAAAACGATACAGCAACTGAAATGGTACACTATCTTGCAAATGAGGTTGCATCATAGACCTATACAAGGGCATTATAATATTTGCTTTTGTCACCATTGCTGGGCACTCAGTGAAGATATTCATTGAATTGTCCACTACACCCTGACTGTCCCTCAGCCTCTATTGGTTCAGACCTCATAAGCATGTATTTCAAGTCAGAATGTTCTGCTCCATTGCATATCACCAATATCCTTAACTACAATGAACTGTAGTTATTACAATTGTTGCCCATCACACTCCCCACAGTGATCTTCCAGGGTCTCTTGACAATCTCCTTTGCTTTTCACCATGCTGAATAATTTTGTATACAGGGCTCCCTCATCCAAAACCACCACCACAAGTGGTATCAAACCAGTTGAAGACATATTTGGTGTAGTGGCTAGGAGTGTGGAGAGCCAGTTTGATGTAGTGGTTAGGAGTGCGGACTTCTAATCTGGCATGCCGGGTTCGATTCTGCACTCCCCCACATGCAGCCATCTGGGTGACCTTGGACTCGCCACGGCACTGATAAAGCTGCTCTGACCGAGCAGTGATATCAGAGTGATATCACCCACCTCATAGGGTGTCTGTTGTGGGGAAAGGGAAGGGAAGGCAACTGTAAGCCACTTTGAGCCTCCGGGTAGAGAAAAGCGGCATATAAGAACCAACTCTTCTTCTATTATGTCTACGGGCCTAACCATGCACTCATGTACATGTGACTCAATGAATTTTTGCATCTAGGTTTGTTCCTCAACAGATGAACCTTTTTGTCTCCATGAAGCAGTTTGAAATGCAGCTGTGCATGTGCAGTTGATTGTTTTGTATGTATACCCATGAACAGCTTAATTGGAGTGAATATAATGGCCAATATATGCCACAACAGCTTTTGGGTGCCCAAGAGTCTTTGCAAGGGCCTCCCTCAAATCCCACCCATTGGCTCCTGGACAGCCTAACCCTGCCAGCATTTCTCCAAAGTAGCCTCTAGATATTTTGTTTTTAAAGGAAATGAAAGCTGAGATTCTCAAGCTGTGAGGCTCCAACTTCTGTTCTGCGAGCCAGGTTGTGCACTTGTACAGGGTAAACACAGGTGAATGGAATATCCTGCCTTGCCTTTCCCTCTCTGTTTTCTCTGTGAACAGAAGGCCAGGGGAGTGGGTGGGGACGCTGCTCCTGCAACTGTAATATGCTGCTCTTCTGTTTTGTCAGTAGCCGGAAAGAACTGAAACAACAGCCACAGCAGCCGAAGCAGACTTCCTCATTCAGCTTTAATGGCTGCAGACTTCAAAAGTTTCCTTATGTGCCCAGCTTTATCATTCTGAGAAAGAAAAATAAAAGCAATGACCTGATGAATGCAAACAGTGAACCATTATGACTAACGTGCTGTGAATACCTACAACGCTTTTAGAATTCGTCTGTTTTAGGACATGATGTGGAGGCCTTTAAACTAATTGAAGAATCTCCTGCAAGCAATCCATAGCAATGTCTTTTACTTGGATACCGCGAGGGGTGGAATGTGGGGAAAACCACCTTGCTATACAAGGCTACTTGTACTTGGATTGCATTGCGATCGCTTAGCAAACGGCCAGCGTTTTCTTGCTAAAAGGAAGCACCTCTTACCCCTCCCCCCCCCACACACACCCTTTTAAAATTCTATAACTTTGTTTCACAAAACGAGAGAGCACTGTTTTGGGGAGCTGGATTTTGGCCACATTTTTAGAACAGGTATCGTTAGGCTAGCATCGCTTTTCCCTGGAACTGTGCAACAGGGCAGGGTACGGTCGTTGCCCCCCTCCCCCCCCCGAAATGGCTTTCAACGCACTTGAAATGCTGAGACGTGTGATGCCTCTTCACATCAAAGCAGAAAAACAGACAGCAGCAAAACGGAGAGGCTGTTACTCCTGAAAAACAAGAGTCCCCATAGTAGCTCAGCTGTCCATAAACCAGAGCAGTACAAAGTGTGTCGTCGGGAGTCAGATGTTTGTTCCGCAACAGCCATACGAGCAAGCAGTCTCTCCGACAAAAAGCATTTGCTCAAAGGGCAGGCCTCAGCCAAGTTTTCTTGTGTTTCGTGCATTCAGAGTCGATGCGCAGATGTCGTGAAGAGCAAGTTGCTGCCCCCCAGTGTTGGCTGCTCCTAAAAAAAAAAAACACCCTTGAGAAGAAAAGATAAAGGTTATGTTGGGTTGCAACCAAGCACTATTCAGTTAAACACAGGAAAAAATACAATCTTGGCTCTCGAGCAGCATGTCAGAGGTGAGCTGTTTCGTAGAAGCTCACACAGATCCAGCGGAGCATGAAAGTGCGGTTTCCATAAGGCTCAACTAACATTGAATCATTCTGTTTTGTTTGAAGTGGGGAGCCCTGTTGGTCTGAAACAGCAGAACTAAGTTCCAGTCCAGGCACCCTTAAGGACAACCAGGTTTTATTCAAGGTATGAGTTTTTGTGTCTGAAGAGGAGTGCTACCGGACTCAAACTTAGTTCTGTTTTCCAAATTAACCAGCTTTGAACCAAATGAGGACCTTTCACCTTATGTCACACTGTTGGAGGGTCCAATATGGTACCATATTGGAGTCCCATTGCCTTAATGCTTGTTCCTTGTTTCGTTTCTCGCTGAGTCCCACCCCTCCTATTTAATTTTTAACACAGGGGGAGCAAGATCTGCTTTCCCAGTCACCCTGGAATCTGTAGAAACAGTTGTGCTTGCCAGTCAGAGGGGCTTATTAAGAACATGAATCAAAACAAGCAGACTTCAGACTTAGGCCAAGCAGTTTTTGATTTAAAAAACAAACAAACTTGCTGGTTCTGTGTCTCTCCCTTTCTTTTCTTTAATTTTGCATCTATTTTGGATTCTACCACAACTTTCTTTATAGTATAGTTTCTTTGACATTTCAAGCAAAGGTGTGTTTAAATAGAGAAACCTGTCTTTGATTTTAAGTACTTGTTTGTACTTGCTTTGTACTTGTTGATAATATTTAATCATTTTCAATTTATAACTCTCCTGTCAACACAAATAATATAATACAACCATGAAAATACAAACCAATGCAGCTAATGTTCAATATGGCCAAATCTGTGGATGCTTAAATCCAAAAACTGAAGCCAATAGACAAGACATATCATTCTATGAAGCTGAAAAATGCTCCAGGTTTGCAAAAAAATCAGTTTGTCTCTGTATTGATCTTGATTAAAATGCACCAAAATAATAGAAGTAGTGCCTGTAGCTTTAAAAATGAATGCCCTCAGTGGTTGTTGCTAGGTAACCAGACAGTTTTTGAAAGCCTTCAAGCCTTGGTTTCTGCCAGGAAAAGGCAGGGAAGATGGGGCAGGACCCTTTTCGGTGCTTTTATGGCTTTTGAGGGAGGACTTATTGGGGCAATCACTGGGCAGTTTCATACCACACAATTTGCATGACTCAGGCCTAGCTGCTTGCTCCTGTTCAGTACGAGCCCCTTTCCACTACAAAAGTCAGTGTGGTTGAAATGGTTAGAGTTTTGGACTAGAATCTGGGAGACAAAGGTTCAAATCACTCTGCAGTGAACATACACTGGATAGCCTTCGGCGCATTAAACATTTGCAGTGTAACTTAACTTACAGTGCAGTTGTGCAGCTAACAGAGGAGGGGAGAAAGGAGTAATCTGTTTTGAATCCCATTGTGAAGAAAGGTGGGGTATAAATGAAATAATAAATAGAAGATGGGTAGTCAGATTAAAAAAAAATAGATCAGTAGGTGTGTGGGTAATGAGAGAAGTTGGGGACGGTAACAATATGCCAGGAAAAGAGAAAGAAGACGTGGTAGGGGGTAGGGGGTACAGGGAGAAATGAGGTTAGCTACTATGCAGTTGGCCCAGGCCTAGCTCCCAGCAAAGGGCACCTGGATTATAGTTTACCCCGGCAAAGGCTGTTGGTGGAACAAAGGAGGGAAACCTGGTAATGGGGATACAAATAAAGATAGTTTTGCTTATAGGTGAAATGGTGGGAAGGAAGCAGGAAAGGGGAGAGTCTATGGGTGTTTTCTGGGAAGGAACATAGTGGGGGAGGGAAAAATGAGATGCCCCCTGCAGGACACTGTGAGTCTCTGCTAGTTAATCTATAATATTAAACATACCGAATAATGAATACAAATAATTTTGAAACAGTGGAATGTTTTTTTAAAAATTAGTATTGGCGCTAATGTGTCAGAAAGCCTGAAGTAAATGTCTTCATTATACTAATTATGCATTCAATTATAAAATGGAAGAGAGGTGTACAATGTAAGCAGGAGGAGAAAGGTGGAGGTAAATGAAGTATATATAACTAAAGATGTAACTAAATCCATATCTGTATGTTCATTGGTGTTTTGAATATTTTCTCATGCCTTTTATCTGGGGGTTAAAATTAATACAATAATAGGGGGGGGGCTTATGCAGGGAAGGAGGCCAAAAGAAAAATGAAAGATACTCTGAAAGAAGTGGAAGATTGGAAAGGGGGATACCAGAAAAGGAAGGAGTCAGGTGTTGTCCAAGGACTTAGGTAAATACTTTGTTTTAGTATGCTTAGGGCTGATCCTGGGTAGAGCAGGGGGTTGGACTAGATGGCCTGTATGGCCCCTTCCAACTCTATGATTCTATGATTCTAGGTACTTTATGTTTAAGATTCTGATGTATATCCTGTTGGGTCCTTTCTGAAAAGTGTCAGTTCATGCAGTCCAGATGGCATGGTAATCTTAGTATTCATAGGATAGGCGCTTCCTTAAGATTTTCTGATTATCTCTTCCAATGTCCTGATTAGCTTCCTGCTTGTTTGAGTATACTTCCTCCCAGCTTCCCTCCAGAACAGCAGATCTCAAATAGAAGAATGACTGCAGACAACCGAGTAGTTAGTTAGGTCTCTGCCTCTCCTCTTCGAGACATAGTTGTTTCTCTTCATAAATAAAAGTATACTTCACCCTCTGTGCATATTCAAATTCTGCCAACAAGAACTTGACTCTTTTTAAAAAAATACTTTGGGTTGTGCCCCCATTCCTGACTTTCTTAGGATTCCAACTATCAAGGGGGGGGGCAGGAGGAGATTGTTCTGTCTTGTTAATAGAAGTTTAATACAATTTAAGCAGTCAAGTGATGGCATTTAACTTCTTGCCACGAAAAGCTTCAGCTGCCCTTTTCCACACATTAGGTCTTTGTTAAACCGCCCTGAGGTGAATGAGAGGGCAGTAGAAAAATCTAAATAAACAAACAAACAAACAGGATATTTTCCTCCAGGCCTATTGGCAACCCTCGGCTTTGAAAGACTGACCCCCAACTATTACCATCACCACAGACATATTCCTTTTCTGTTTTATCCCCAAAGGTGTCCTGCGCAGGTTGATTTCGCAAGAGGGATAACTAGAGCGGGCAAAGTGTTTGTTTTGTTTATATGCTTTAAAAAAGAAAAGAAGTCCATTGTGTGTCTGTCGGCTTTGCGGAAGGTCACCGTGTCTGACTTCGGCCAAGTCTGCTGACCTTCTGCCTGAATATAGAGGGAGCACATGTGCACGCCCGCACACACACACACACACACACACACACACACACACACACACACACACACGCCTTTCATGCCTCAGCTTCTATTATTACCCAAGGAGCTTCCTTCAAGACAGAGCAAGCTGAGACAGGAGGCTGTGTGATTGTGTGAGCGGCAGGCAGTGCCTACACCATTGGCAGGTAAGGTGGCAGTGGAGGCTTCTGCTGTGCCACAAAGTTCACGGCCAGCCCGAGGAGGCAAATCCAAGCGGCACTTTTTCTCCTCACCGCCACCGCATTGAACGACTCCCAACGATAAACGACGGAATTCAGCAACTGAAAATCTTCCACCTTTTCACGGTGTTCAAATTTTGATGCCTGAGGCGGTTGTCTCGCTCTGCTTTGTGGGAAGCTGCCTGGCCTTGGCATCTTTCCTGCTTAAGAGGGAAATTATGCCATCCCCTCCCCCCTCCCATACACACAAAATCCAGACAGGGTCATCGAGATGTGGCCCAATAGATGAATTATTTAGGCAGAAATGTGATTGTAAAACATATGAGAATGGTATGTAATTATACAGCTGCGCTGCAAATCTGCCCATTGGATTCCTGCCTCAACAGTAATTCTCATTACAATCCGCCTCTCCCTGGTTCTGTTTCTGGGATGAGTAATACATTTACTGTATTACTATATAATGGCTGGGTAGTTCCTCCCGCCCCCCCCTCCCCCTGCATGGTTTCCAGTTTGCTGGGAAAGAATCTGCAGGGTGATGTTTTGCTTCAAAGCATATCTTCAAACATCTGCTTGTACTTATTGCACAAGTATTTAGCACAGAATAGCACATACTTGCCTCTAGCTTCAAGGCAAAAATGAAGTTAAAAACAATGGCACAAGAAGGAGCACTGTGAGTTTAAAACACCAAGAAGACTGCCTGGAAAAAATCTCATGGAGAAGATTTATTCCTTTTGTTCGTGTATACCCTGAAGTAGTTTCTTGCTTCTTCAAGATGAAGAGTAGTCAGTATTTTCATTGTCAAGTGCAAGCTAGAACTGCCTTAATTCAAATCTATAATGAAAGAGTTGTTTCTGAAACAAAAAAAATCACGAGGAGACTTATGAGGACATGTTATTTCCACTCTCACTATTTCTTCCCTCCTCCTGGCCCCATCCCTGCTTCCCTCTCTCCTTCACAGCCACCAACCAGCCTAACGTTTATCTGCCCCCAATATACCCTCAATCTTCAGCTATATTTGTTATTTATTTACTTTTATATCTTGCCTTTCTCTGCAATGTAGAGTCCCAATGAAACTTACATCATTTTTGTCCATTTTATCCTCACAACAATCCTGTGAGGTTGGTTAAGCTGAAAGTATGTCACTGGCTCAAAGGCATCTGGTGAGCTTCTGGATCTAGGTAACCAATCACACCTAGTGACTCAGATCTGGGTCACTCAGATGTTAGTGTGAGACTCCAACCACTATACGATATTACCTTTTGTGACAAAGCTGCTGTGGAACAATAGCAAGGAGCCAGACCTGACAGAGTCATGCAAGTTGTGTGATAGCAAGTTTCAGAGTAGGTTGCCCCCAGGTCTGGCCCCTAAAAAACCAAAACAACCCTGAAAAGTGCCCTCTTACTCCTTCTACCTTTTCCTGTCAGAAACCAAGGCTTGCAGGCAGACAGTATTATTTTGGTTGCCAAGCAACAGCCACTGAGGGCATTCATTTCTTAAAAGTACAGAGGCTTCTATTATTAGGCAGGTGTTAGGGGGGAATTAGCACCCAATTTATTTTAATTCAGATTTTTCTGCAAACCTGGAGCTATGCTTAGGTTTGTAGAAATATATGTCTTGGTTGTCCATGGCCACAATCTCTGGATTTAATTATCCATAGATGGGGCCACACTGAAAATTATAGTGATAACTAAATACCCTGCCCTATATCTTCCAACTATCAGTCTAAAGGTGGTAGTGAGGTAATAGGAGAACCAAGGTCTGTACCAGGGCCTAGAGCAGTGATTCTCAACTTGGAGGTTGTGACCCCTAGGGGGTCAATTGAGTTCACCGCTGCCCCCACTGCCACCTTCCTAATGGTGCAAGGGTTGCATGCGGCTGCTTCGGCGATCACGGAAGCCCGAGGCGGCCAGTGCCATGGCACAGAGGGGAGGAGCTCCAAATAACCTACCAGTCAAAAAGTAGCTATTTCATCGAAAAAGGTTAGTGAATACCCTACAACCCAGAAAAAGTTATTCTGTCTTGGCCAGAAAGTTGACCAAAGATGTTTCCTGAAGCTGAATTATCTCAGCACAATTATTTCCAGAAATCATTCTGTTCCTGAACATGGTTGTATAGGCCAACTGCTGGGGAGGAGGGTGATGTTTATTTTGGAACATTAGTTTCTAATTTTTACACTGGCTGTTATTTGCTATTTCAGGAGAGATCCAGATTTCCCTTTTTTATATTTATATACACAGTATTAAAAAAAACCCCTAATCTAATTGGTATGTTAAGACTGCAGCTTCCTGTGCTCTAGTTTCATTTATGCAGTATGCACCCATGAGTGTGGGGAATGTGCTGGGAAACTGCAGATACCCGTTTTCCAGGAATGGGACACTATCTTCCCCAGTGTGGGAAGCCAGTGATGTAGCGCATTTGGATTGCTAATAATGATGCTCTGCCAAGCAGTGGAGCAGCACATCGGAACCTTTAGATTTGAATTGCTTGGTTGGGCCCTCAGGAAAGTGCGTTCTATTCCTTTGGTCATTTTCTCATAGGTCTGTATCTTCCTGGCCTTTATCACAGAATCACAGATTTGGAAGGGGCCATACAGGCCATCGAGTCCAACCCCCGGCTCAATGCAGGATCAGCCCAAAGCATCCTAAAGCATCCAAGAAAAGTGTGTATCCAACCTTTGCTTGAAGACTACCAGTGAGGGGGAGCTCACCTCCTCCTTAGGCAGCCTATTCCACTGCTGAACTGAAAAAATTTGTTCCTGATATCTAGCCTATATCGTTGTACTTGTAGTTTAAACCCATGCGCGATTTTGGCCACGCATGGCGCGAGTGCAGCACGCGAGGCCGGGCAATTGACCTCCCTGATGCCGCTGGTCCCCAGCCTCAAAAAGGTTGGGGACCACTGCTGTAAACCACCCTGAGCTGTGAGGGGAGGGTGGTATACAAATAAATAATAAATAGACAAATAGACGTACAAACCTCTTGTCCCTAGCTGCTCAGGATCTGGACAGGCAAGAGATGAAGGCTTTGCTTTAAAAAAACCCCAAACCCTCTATAGCAGGGGTAGTCAACCTGTGGTCTTCCAGATGTTCATGGACTACAATTCCCATGTGCCCCATCCAGCATTTGCTGGCAGGGGCTCATGGGAATTGTAGTCCACGGGCATCTAGAGGACCACAGGTTGACTACCCCTGATCTATAGCATGTCCTCTTCCCTTTGCTTGATTGTAATTGGAGGGACAATGCGAATGTGACTGGAGCTTTCTGAATTTACCAGGTTTAATAGGGTTCGGAAATATATTGAGATTTGGGTTTTGGGAAGCAGAGGGGTATAAATACATGAAGTCCACCCTCTAAAGCAACCATTTCCTCCAGGAAAACTAGTCTCTGTCACTTCTAATACTGGGGGATCTCTGGACCCTATATGGGAGTTGGCAACCTTGGCAGGAAGGAGGGGGGGAGTGCAAGAGTGGCTGCAAAGAACAGCCAGGCTAGCAGGTTTTTTAAAAAAATGCAACACCTTTATCTTTTAGTCTAGCTTCTCCCAGCAATCATTCTTTTGTGTTCTATTGTGACAAGGAGGCCTCTTTTACAATCCAACAGCCTCAGAGAAGACTCCCATTCATATAGGAGCCAGGCCATTAAAATCCTCCGGGTAAACACAGGAGGAAAGCAGACAGTAAATGGTCAATTGCCTTAACTTGGTCTGAGAACCTTGAGTGGGGGGAAGACGCAAACAAAATTCTGGGTTGAGAGGATCAGCTGGGAATGGCAGCTGACAGTGAAGGCGAATTAAACAGAGGGAGAAGATCAGGAAGGATCCTGATTTAAGGAAGTCTGAGGAAGACGAGGTTCCTTATCAGCACATTCAAACCCTCCACACACTGATCCTCCATCCTAGTTTGGAGACTAGGATGGGAGGAAGAACAAGGTGTGCTCCACCTTGGCTGTAATTGGAGAAGGCCTTGGCTATCATCCAAAACCTGTGTCCCAATTGTGACTGTGGGTGCCATTTGACAATGATAGCAGCGTCCCTCCATAGACACAGCTAGAAGGGCGGATAGCCAGTCAGCAAGTGATGGAGAGGACATCCAAGTAGCCAAGGGCCCTTTTGGGTGAAACTACCTCCCCAATCATAATACCCTCAGAATCTGCATGTGCCACTGAAGCCACAAGACTGGGCTAACAGGTCTGTTGGTGGCAGCTAAAGTAGTGGTGGAAGTTTCCTTCTCCACGTTTCAGTGGTGACCATGCAGAAGAGAAGCTATCTGTAACTCACTTGGGCATGTTTGTTAAACACTCTGCAAACAGAATGACTGAAGTTAAGATGCCACAGTTGGAACAGATTCTAGGCCAGGAGGGTCCTGGGCTGCATCTTATTACAGTTGCTTGGATCACTTTCAGCCTATTCTCTCTTGGATACCAGGAAAAATGTTTGCAACAGTGTTCTAACTGGATCCATCCCCTCTCTGTGTGGTTCAGATCTTTGTTGGGAGACTCGGTAGATTGGAGGGGGAGAATTGTTTTGTTGTTGTTTTTTGTTTTGAAGTATACAGTTCTGTAGTCTGAGGTGCAGCATATTTTAAGAAACATTGTTCTGATATGAGGTCATCCATCTGTTATGATCAACAAGTAGGGCCCTGCTGAGACTTCCCTTTTTCATTACATGACATAATGGAAGAGGGGGAACACTGCCACCCCCTTTCAGCTCTTACTGTATGGCATGTGTCTTAGAATCATGCTGTCGATTCTGGAGAACTTCCATATGTTTAAAACTGGTGGTATAAATCTAATTCTAAGGACCATATCATTTATACTTCAGCATTCATATGTAGCAGCTGACTGCCAAGGATGCTTTTTAGATTTTGAGTTGTGTAACCAATTAATAAGTATTTTTAGATTTCTTATGTAGGACAACGCTTGTGCCCATTCTATTTATGCTTGCTTTTTCTAATGGAGAGCCAGCTTGGCATAGTGATTAAGAGCGGAGGACTCTGATCTGGAGAGCTGGGTTTGATTCCCCGCTCCTCCACATGCAGCCAGTTGGGTGACCTTGGGCCAGTCACAGTTCTCTCAGAGCTCTCTCAGTCTCCCTTACCTCACAGGGTGTTCTGTTGTGAGGAGAGGGAAAGCAGGTAATTGTAAGCTGCTTTGAGATTCCTTAAGATAGTAAAAAAGCAGGGTACAGAGAAACTCCAGTTCTTCTATCAACTGCCTAAATAATTGTAAGTTGCTAGGAGGCATACTAGGAAGCAGTAATTAATGTCCTTTGAAATCTTACCACCAGATACTCAGTTCTACCCATTTCAATGCAACTGGGATAGCATATCCAGTTGGCTGTACCTGACTTGCTCCCTAGGACCAGTTGTGAACCTGGGATTTCTGGAAGGTGCTAAGTTGTTGAACGCAGAGCCTGGGAACCAGGTTGTTGTTGTTGTTGTTGTTGTTAGGTGCAAAGTCGTGTCCGACCCATCGCAACCCCATGGACAATGATCCTCCAGGCCTTCCTGTCCTCTACCATTCCCCGGAGTCCATTTAAGTTTGCACCTACTGCTTCAGTGACTCCATCCAGCCACCTCATTCTCTGTCGTCCCCTTCTTCTTTTGCCCTCAATTGCTCCCAGCATTAGGCTCTTCTCCAGGGAGTCCTTCCTTCTCATGAGGTGACCAAAGTATTTGAGTTATATCTTCAGGATCTGGCCTTCTAAGGAGCAATCCGGGCTGATCTCCTCTAGGACTGACCAGTTTGTTCGCCTTGCATTCCAAGGGACTCTCAAGAGTCTTCTCCAGCACCAGAATTCAAAAGCCTCAATTCTTTGACGCTTGGCCTTCTTATGGTCCAACTTTCACAGCCATACATTGCAACTGGGAAGACCATAGTCTTGACTAAATGTACTTTTGTTGGCAGGGTGATGTCTCTGCTTTTTAGGATGCTGTCTAGATTTGCCATAGCTTTCCTCCCCAGGAGCAAGCGTCTTTTACCAGGTACCTGTGGAAACCAGGTACCAGGTACCTATGGAAATGGGAAACAGGTACCTGTGCCTTATTTCATGTGCTTCCATAGCTACAACTAAGGTCCAAAAGAGCAATTTTTGATAATCAAGTTTATGGTCCCCTGACCCAACCCCTTTGGGAATTAATTGCCCAAGTGTTTGGGGCTCCAATGTGAACCAGAACAGTGGTGCAGGGGAAAGAATGGGTTTCAAACTTTCCCCTGTGCCAATTACCTACCCTAAAACAGCTTTGGGTGGTGTGCTATTTGTCCATTTGGGAGCTGTATGTGTAGCCATCAGCACATGTGGAGAATAGCAGCCCATTTACATGGAAAATGAATTCCATCAATGGGAGACCCTGGTATCTTCTGCTAGCTCTTCCTCATTATGCCAAGTGCTTGGAAGCAGCACGGCAGAGAAGGATGAGGAGGTGGAGGTGGGGAAGACCCCTCAGAGCCCTGGCTGGCCCTCAGTGTGTGTGGGGGAGTGCCATTACCCTATTGGTGACATGTCCCTCAGTGAGGACCAATCAGAGGCTCAGAATGTCATGGGAAGGACTGTACGTTTTTTATAGGTTATGATGTCTTGAGCTATTGTATTTTACAATCTGTGTATGCCTGATGAAGCCTATTGCACCAAAACATGTTTGGTCTAGGTTATTTGGTCCTTGTTGGGTATTTTATGAACTGATTTTGTATGTGAGGCTATTGTTGAGGCCTTGCAGTATTTTAAACTTTCTTTGTAATAAATATATGTATTTTCATATATTAAAACATTTATAACTATTTAGGCATTGCATTCATAACATTAGTCTGCATGTTTATATTTCTTTAACCTTCTTAGGTTCCTGATTCTGTACAAGGCAGCTTCATATGCATTTATGTATAATTTCAATCTTCATTGACTATGAACAGATCTTCCCAACATCTTTCAAATGGATAAAGTTGTTGCATAGGGCCTTGTTTCTGACTGGGGTCACAAAGCAAAGGGAGAGAGAGATTTAACTCTTCACCCTTGCCTAAAAGGTAAAGGTATCCCCTGTGCAAGCACCAAGTCACGTCTGACCCTTGGGGTGACGCCCTCCAGCGTTTTCATGGCAGACTCAATACGGGGTGGTTTGCCAGTGCCTTCCCCAGTCATTACCGTTTACCCCCCAGCAAGCTGGGTACTCATTTTACCGACCTCAGAAGGATGGAAGGCTGAGTCAACCTTGAGCCGGCTGCTGGGATTGAACTCCCAGCCTCATGGGCAAAGCTTTCAGACTGCTGCCTTACCACTCTGCGCCACAAGAGGCTCTCCATAAACATTTACCAGTGGGCAATAAAAAAAAACGGTGGTATTTTTCAGGAGGATAAAGCATACTGGAAAAGGGTTTAAGGACCCTCATCTGGGCCTGTTTCCTCTATCAAAAACATTTCCTTGGAAAAAGAGAGTGGCGTATATTTTAACATTATTGTGGAGCTAACTAGGCCTCTGCTTACCACTCATGGGCCACAGGTTTCCAATTTCATGTAACTTTTAGCTGCTGTCAGTACTTGATTTAAAAAAATCCAGCTGTAAAGATACTATCTGCTTCTACTTGGTATTTTAAAGTGTGCCTTGCCCAAAAGAATTAGATTAATTTAATCCTTTATTTGTTAGTCAAAACTTTGGTGAAAGGGAAGGGGCCACAGTTTTATTTTCCACTTGTCTTCCTTCTAAATTCCTTTTGGTGATCAATCCTCCAAACACTTGGATTAAAAGGCACACAAGGTAGTGCCAAAATTCTGTGAAATCTATATCTCTGGCTTTTAAAAAACAATTTCCTAGGCCATATGTCCAATAAGAGTGGTGCACAATTAGAACAGAACCTATCTAGTACCAAGTAGAGCTGTGCTAGATGAAGAATTGCCACCCTTGCATTTTCCCCAGAAACTACATTCCCACCAGTATGGGAGACAAAAAAGCATCTGCAACACTATGTGTTTGGGGAGGGGGGGGGGTTCACCAATTACCTACTTTTCCTTGATCAAAATAATTTTCTCCATTGAGAGGAAAAGACAGTCATCTTTGAAGGAGGGGCTGTGTTTTTCTTCTTCCTGAGATTACAGCGGGGTGAGTTTCAGTTTGTGAAAATGTGCATGGGATGGGAAGAGTTAAACTCCCTGGCCCCTAATTCAAACTTGGACCCTCTCACAAGTGCCATTTCCAGCGAAAGACCACTGGAAGTAACAGTGTCGTGCCTGACTTGGCCCTGAGTTTCATTGAGTTTCTGTTGCAGTGAGGCTTGCTGCCTTGAAGAATCATTCACAAGAATACAAGCACAAAGCATTCTGATACCCTCCCTCAAAACAACCACCACCACCCTAGGCCACATCTCTGGCCAGTTCGTGCCTTGATTCTCTTGCGGACTAAAATAGTTGATACAAAATCGTATTTAATCCCCTTCAGTCTCATGAGCCTCAAATATAAAAGGGCTTTTTCAAATAAAACCCCAAAGCCAACCATAAATATTTAACGACCTCATTTGAAAAGGTAGTCGGAAGCAGTAACGACCAGGCACTTGAAGCACGGTTACCTATGAAACGGGTCTCTGAAGGATGCAGCTTGGAAATCATAAACTTGGCTGCCATAAGGATGTCAAGACAGACCCTTCAGGATAATCTAGGAAGCAGAAGCTTCTTGCGGGCCATTAGCACTAATGTTTCTGAGATGCTACCGTTATCTCTACATGCTGCTTATATAACAACAGAAGGATATAAAGGAGGGAGATGATTGCAGATGCCAAGTTTATTAGGTAGTTAAAGTGAAGCTGTACTATAGTGTCTTAAATGGCTGGTCAGTTGGCGTTTTAATGGGGCAAGTACATTGGCATATATTACTCTGTTTAGTTACTCAACACCAAAGTACAGTTTACATACAACATGGCTACAGGTGCCCACCTAAGTTCTCAATCACGCATTCATGTGGGAACTAGCCTTCAAGCATTTCTCCATTGCTCTGAAGAGCTGCAAAAGCTGTGAGAGGGCAGGAGGGGATTCAGGCTTTCTTCCCATGCTGTTTTCAATGGTGGGAATGGCTGCGGGAGGGGCGGGGTGGGGCAGGGGAGGGAGCTGTACCTTCTTTAGACTCCATATATCTATCCCAGGGCACGTGGAGGCAGAGGCAAACATTTGTTTTCCTCCCTGGTGGCTGTTTCGGTGGGCAAAAATGGTGCAGAAAGGAAGTCTAAAGCCCCTTCATCCCTTGTCACAGTGTTTGGACACAAACAGAGTGACGGTGTTTGAGAGGTTAGTCTCCGCATGAATATGTGACTCAAGTTAGGCTGGAAACCTGTGATCTGGCTTGTGTCACATGTAATGTGAATTCTGGCCCTCAGTCAGAATTCAGAAGTAAGCAGTGCCTGACCTGGGGGACAAGGGGCTGGAGTGCTCACAACTCTCACCACTTGCTCTACTGCCTGCCTGGGCTCTTGGGGCTGAGGGCGGGGTAGTGGCAAGTTCAGGGCCAGGCCCATGTCTGAACAAAATGTTTTTTCAAATGTCTAATTCAGGTGCAGGCTATAAGGACCATCATGCAATTCTGCAGAAGCTAGGTATTTTGCATGTGTCTCTACTCCACCAGTGGTGCATGACCCTGAATTCTAGGGGCCTTTTCGCACGGGGATCTTTGTTGCAAATTGTTTGCGGAATGAAAAATCGCCATTTAAAATAGTGGAATTCGTCGTTATGCATACCTGCCTTTGTAGTGGAATCAGTTGCGTTTTTTAGCATTTCCCACAGGCTTCCGGTCTCGGCAGAAATCGCTAGAAAGGAAGTGCTATTGCCAAGCTCGTCCCGCCCCTGGCCGTCAAGCAGCCAATGGGCAGCCGTTAGCATGCTCCCAAACAGCCCCTTTCCCTTTAAGAAAGGTTTAAAAAAAAAAAAACAGACCCATAGCAACGAATCTAGGTAGATTCGTTGCAACGGAGAGACCCATCCAGCTGCCTAATGTGAGCTGTCGTTTGATTGTATGATCGTTGGCATGCTGCCTTGAGTGATAAACCCCCCCCCCCTCTCACGGGCCCGATTTTCGGCTGAATTTATGTGTAAAAAATAAAGGGACTTTATTTCAGCAAACGGGCTTTTATGTGGTTTGTGCTTAGTGACTAAAGGTGAAGGACTGAAGCCAGGGAAGCCTCTAAACAGAAAGAGGCTCGCTGGTGCGTTTATCCCCGCTCGCTCGGAGAAAAAAAAATGGCGATCGCTTCGCCGGAAGTTTGGAGGACAGGCTCAGGAGGAGGGACTTTGAAGAACCAGCAACAATGGTAACGCACAGGTCTTTAGCGCTACTGTTGCAGATTGGTTGCAGGAGTGTATTGCTATCCGGAGGGTGAATCCACTTTTCTGGATTCCCCTGAAAGCGCTACAACGAAGCGCTTTTTGCGGGTCGGTTTCAGGATTGTTGCAGATTGTCTACGACGTCGTGGGTTATGGCAAATTAGTAGCGTTTCCAATTAGTAACCATTGTGCTATTTTGAAGCCGTGCGAAATGGCCCTAGGAATATACTCTCACCAGGATCTTTAGGTCTTGCAGTGCCCAGCTACAGAATTGCTTGAACACCTGAACACATGAAGCTGCCTTACGCTAAATCAGATCATTAGCCCATTGTAGTAAGTCAGAATTGTCTACTCAGACTGGCAGTAGCTCCCCAGGGTCTCAAGCATAGGTCCTTCCCACCACCTACTGCCTGTTCTTTTTTAAACAGGAGATGTCAGGATTGAACTTGAGACCTTCTGCATGCCATGAAGATGGTCCAATACACCCCCCCCCCCCACTCTATGTGAAAAGATCTGTTCTTGGTTTTCCACCAGTCTCCTTGCATTTTTAAAGCATGCTACTGGTTGAAATGTTCTTTATAAATTTCAGAAATAGTACAATCTGGGTCTTCTCATTAGTCTAATTAATCTCAGTAAGACAGGGAGGTCTTTGATAACCCTTTAAAAGCCTTTAAAATTAAAATAGTTTAAATTAGGGAAATCATCTGAACTTTAGACAGGAGGAGGCTTCAATATTGTGGGGAGAATTCCGTCGTCATCTGCTTCCACAAAAGCCAAAGGGATGGCAATATTGCTTCATAGAAATGTAGAAGAGTACACACAAAACTGTAACTGATCTAGAAGCTAGATTTTTTCACAGCATAGCTTACAAGTAGAGGAAGAGTGCTTGTAGAGGGAGAGTGCTTAGTGCTTGCCAACATATATGGTCCCAGTACCAACATATCCTGATACAGGGTGGATTGTTCTGCAGTTCATACAAGATAAGTTAATGCTTGGAGATTGGAAGGAAATACTAGTAGCCATTCATGGATAGAAGGACATCTATAATCAAACTGAAATCTAAGGTTAGGGAATGTATCCCGGCACAGATGTACAAGGCTTCTCTCTGCAATGTATGGTGGCTATTGTTTCCCAGAGTAAGAGAATATTCCTTTCTTTCCACTGTGCAGAACAACTGCTTCTGCTTAGGCTATTTCCTAGCAGCCAATACTTCAGTACGGGCAAACTGAGGAATGCAAGATTGCCCCCATAGATATATCTGACCACGTACCGGTAAATTGGTGCTGACTTTGTGTGTGTGTGTGGGAACCTTCACATTATCCAACTTGGAAACTGAATGTGTCTGTTCTAAAAGACAAGGTTTTAAAACACGAATGGTAAAGGAAATCAAAGGGTTCTTTGAGATTAACTCGCCCAGAAGCCCTTCAGAAGCAATGTTCTGGGATTCTTTTAAAGTATACATCAGAGGGAGTGTAATTGCATATGAGTCTTATAAAAAGAAAAGTAGAATCCAAAATTTAATTAAATTGAAAGAGAAGAAAACTGAAACCATAAAAGCCTACGTTGCTTTGTCTTTCCCCCAAGCTTCATAGACAATCACCAAGGCAAAAGTTCAACATAAATACAATTTATACAGATAAAGCCAAATTTGCACTAAGGCTAGACACAAAAGTACATAATTTTAGCACTGGGTTCACTCACTGGATTCTGGGCTCTGATTTGCTTTAGGGAAAACCTCTTTGTAGAAAAAGGGGTTGTGCACAATACTGACTGGCTGGCTTCTGTGCCAATCTTTAAGATACCTCCCCTCCCTTCTCAGAGCAGTTTTTAATTTCGAAAGATCTTCTTGTTTTGGTTTTGAAGCAAAACACCAAACAAACATTGTATCAGACAAACATACAAGGCACAGGGGATTGGGAAGCCTGCTTGAAGTATTAGGGTTGGGAAGGAAAAGAAAAGGCATTTGATTCACAGGTTACAAATATGTGAAGAATGAAGACAAATATCACAGTTCCCAATACAGAAGAAATACTTGCCTCCATTCCTGTTTGCCCTGACCTGGATGGTTCAGGCTAGCCTAATCTCATCAGATCTCAGAAGCTAAGCAGGGTCAGCCCTGGTTAGTCCATGGATGGAAGATCTCCAAGAAAGTCTAGCTTTGCTAAACACAGGCAGGGAATGGCAAACTACCTCTCTTCTCATTTGCTTTGAAAACCCTCGGGGTTTGCCATAAGTCAACTGAGACTTGATGGGATTTTCCACCACCACTCCTGTTTACGTATGTCTGCTTTCTGCCCAGATTGCAAAGAAACCACTGTCCCAGGAAGAACCAAATGACGTTTCCTTGCATAAAGTGCAGTTTTGAAGGCTAGTGGAAGCACAAGTGTAGGATTCTCAGCAACCATTGTGAACAGAGGAAGTAGAAAACAGTGGCAAAACTGCCAAAGCCAAGCAATATAAAAACATTTAAAGTACCATTTAAGCAGAGGTACACCCTTCTAAGCCCACTAACTCTGATTGGTTCAGAAGAGTGTAACTCTGCTTACATTGGAGGGGGGGGGGGGATATAAGAAAGAAATTTCTGTGGGTGGTCTTAGTAGCCACCTGCAAGTCATTTCAGGATCATGAACTTTTTTTGGGGGGGAGATCCAGTTTAAGTCACCACAGTGATCCATAAGCCTGTGTATAATGGATTTTATTTGGTATGTGTGTGTAAGAGAGTGAAGTTACCCTAGATGCAGTAGGTGCTAAGAGGAGGGGGAATTCTCTTGGGGCATATAAATTGTCGTCCTCCTTCCCCCAGCTCTCCACTGCTTTTACCCTTAGTGAGATCCCCTGTCTCTTTCTGCTGGTGATGGAGCTGTTGTGGAAAAGTACTTTCCAACAAATAAACACTGTCAAAGAAGACAAATGGGCCCAACTGCAAACTCAGTCATCTGTTACCCTTTAAACTCAACACTGCCTGGAGATAGTGAGAAGAAACTAGAGCTTGGCTCTCCCCTGCCCCTCCAATCCCATTGCTACTAATGCGATCCCTCTATGTCTTTACCTTCACCATACTGTGCAGCCAGCAGGTGAAGGAGGACGAGGGAGAAGATGAAGTACAAGAGAGGAAGTGGGACAATGAAAGGGGAAGGAAGGAATATGAAAGGGAAGAGCAGAAAAGCAGAAAACAGAAGACAAAGAGCAGAATGAGGCTAGGAAATGAAGAAGCATGGAAGGAGTTAGCAGGCCAGAACAGAAGCAAGGGAGTGCCAGGAAACCCATCGCTGAGTATCACACTGAGAATCACTGTTCAGAAATATAAGAACTTTGTTTTAGGACTGCCAGCTTCTAACTTGGAGAAAAACACTGCAGGCTGGGGAGACTTTGTAAAATTTAGCACATTTTATCCAGTCTCTTGGAGGAAAGGCCATTTGGAGGGAAGGCCTGATCTCATGAGATCATAGAAGCTAACCTCGGTTAGTACTTGGATGGGAAACCACCAAGGAAAACTCTGTAGGGAAAGACAATGGCAAACAACCTTTGCTCCTCACTTGCCTTAAAAGCCCTTGTTGGGGACACTATCACTTAAAGCCTTTTGTGACTTTGCACCATATACAGAGGCATCCCACCCTTATTCCAAGAGTTCAAAGTAGCACACAAAAGGTCATCCTAGTTTAACCTCAGAGGACCCTTGTGATACCGAGAACTGGAACGAAGCTGTATTCCAAATCCAATGCTATATTTACAACATAATGGAAATAGATAACCTTCCTTAGGCAGATTAACAAATTCCTGAGCCACTGCATGTAAAATGTTTGGACTCCATGAGGTTGCTTGCATTTCAAGTAACATAACATCAATTATATTGCTAATGGCAAAATAGCCCGTTGTAATTTAAAATACAATGGGCGCTAGCCTTCTCTTCCCCTGCCTCGGGCAGGCCTGCCATGGCCTGGAGAGGCTGTGGCGGGCCTTCTTGGGCTAAGGGGAGCGCTGGTGGGGACTTGCCTTTTCCCTCTCCCCCAGACAGGCCTACTGAGGCCTGGAGAGGCCACAGTGGGCCTTTTTGGGGCAGAGGAGAGTGCTGGCAGGGATCACAGCCTTCCCCACCCCTCCACACACTGGCAAGGTCAGGGCTCAGCTTCTTTCCCTCACAGGCCACGGTACTGGCTGCAGCTTCAGGACTCCCCTTTCCTCCCAGCTCGTGCTTGCTGGCTGCCTCACCTTTAGCAGGCAGTCAAGTGGAGCGGACTAGCAGTGGAAGGGATGTAGCCAGGGGTGAGACAGCTTACCTGATTGACCGTTTGTTGGATGGATGGCCAATCAGGGGTGGGACAGCCTACCAGATTGGCTGTTTATTAGATGGATGGCCAATCAGGTATGTAGTGAGTCCCACCATCCCTGTCCGGCTTTATTTATGGTACAGATATATACAAGTGATCAGAAATATAACCAATTTATAAAATGGCTACGGAGATTTTCTGTGGTAAGATTTTTTAAAAATCTAATAATTCACACTTCCCAGAACATTTAATCTAACATGGTGCACTTGGGAAGAGATCTGGAAGTAACCATGCTGATACCCACTCCAGTCAGGGAAAAGGCATGGCGTGTAGAAAATGTTGATTTTTAATTCTTAAGAACACACCAGTCATGAACTAAAACACTCTCGGAACTCAAACCACTTCTGTACTGAAGTCTACCCAGAATGCCACGTGGTTCAGTCTTAAAGAGGCAGTAGCATATAAACAATCAAACAGAAAAACTTAGTCAACTTTTACTCCATGTCACATGGACACCTAATGCTCGGAGCCTGTTTGAGCCTCAGGGAAGGGCAGTATACAAATATAATAAATAAATAAATGAATGACTAAATGAATATTTGGTTCATAGTTCATGGATTGGGGATGAAGCAAAAAGGGACTCACTGAATGCCATCTGATGCTCTCTTTTTATTTTTCATTAGATTTTCTGATCAATACTTTAATTAAAACATTTAATCCCAAAACAAAATGTAGAAACAATACATTTCAAACGGGGGGGCGGGGAGAATCAAAGAAGGCTTCTTAGGAGTGCTATTTGTTAGCACAGGGAACATCTCTATCAGATTATACATCCTGTACGTTTTTCAAAATTAAACATAGAAAAGTAAAAGACCCTGCAGGCAACACCAACAACTATAGCTTTCTTGTTTAATTTTCTAAGGCAGTGAGTTGCATTGACACGTTACACAGACTTCTTCCAGCAGCTGTAGATATGATCCGTCTGTTTGAAAACAAGTAATAACACCTCCGTCATATGCCCGAGGCACATGGCATGCCATGATGCACAGGAGCAAATGTTAACAGTTTATAACAAATAATCTATGTGAGGGGGAGTTATGACTGAATGCATGGTGCTACCTTTTGTTATGGCTAATTCCAGGGAGAGAAAATTATACTTTCACAAGGATGTCACAACTGATTTCTTCCTTTCTTTAATGCACTCTAGGGGCCTTTTCGCACAGGGATCTTTGTTGCAAATTGTTTGCGGAATGAAAAATCGCCATTTAAAATAGTGGAATTCGTCGTTATGCATACCTGCCTTTGTAGTGGAATCAGTTGCGTTTTTTAGCGTTTCCCACAGGCTTCCGGTCTCGGCAGAAATCGCTAGAAAGGAAGCGCTATTGCCAAGCTCGTCCCGCCCCTGGCCGTCAAGCAGCCAATGGGCAGCCGTTAGCATGCTCCCAAACAGCCCCTTTCCCTTTAAGAAAGGTTTAAAAAAAAAAAAAATGACCCATAGCAACGAATCTAGGTAGATTCGTTGCTACGGAGAGACCCATCCAGCTGCCTAATGTGAGCTTTCGTTTGATTGTATGATCGTTTGCACGCTGCCTCGAGTGATAAACCCCCCCCCTCTCACGGGCCCGATTTTCGGCTGAATTTATTTGTAAAAAATAAAGGGACTTTATTTCAGCAAACGGGCTTTTCAGTGGTTTGTGCTTAGTGACTAAAGGTGAAGGACTGAAGCCAGGGAAGCCTCTAAACAGAAAGAGGCTCGCCGGTGCGTTTATCCCCGCTCGCTCGGAGAAAAAAAAATGGCGATCGCTTCGCCGGAAGTTTGGAGGAGAGAGCCAGGGGGAGGGACTTTGAAGAACCAGCAACAATGGTAACGCACAGGTCTTTAGCGCTACTGTTGCAGATTGGTTGCAGGAGTGTATCGCTATCCGGAGTGTGAATCCACTTTTCTGGATTCCCCTGAAAGCGCCACAACGAAGCGCTTTTTGCTGATTGGTTTCAGGATTGTTGCAGATTGTCTACGACGTCGTGGGTTATGGCAAATTAGTAGCGTTTCCAAATAGCAACCATTCTGCTACTTTGAAGCCGTGCGAAATGGCCCTAGGTATCCTGGCCTGTGTCAGGGCCACAGTTTTGAGAATTTCACAAACTCATTGTCTTACCGCATGATACTATTTGCTATGAAATCCTTGGATCGCTGCCAGAGATGGTGGTTGGCAGCAGACAGCTACTTGGTAAAACTAGGTGTGTGACAAAGGTTTGGGGGTTGAATATTTGGTACTGTTAATAAGGCTCTTTTATGAGAGAGAATGGAGAACAACAGAGGAGTATGTCTGAAGGTTTTTTACACAGGTTTTAGGCATTAACAATCTTAGCAAAATATTGAAATTGCCTCGGAGCATCTGGGCCTGAGCCCCCTTTTATCCATCCAAGGTAGTATTTTGGCTTGCTAGTCCTCAATAATTCCTAGGTCCTTTCCGCACATCTGCCAATGTTACTGGATGTCTGCAGCAGCCTGAAATGCTACAATTTGTAGTGGAATTTTGACATTTTGCACTGTGCAAATTGTAGTGCAATATTCATGCACCCATAGTGCTTTTTTTTTGTAATGCACATATTTCTGGTCTTGCAGTAATTGCAAACAAGGCGCTCTAAATTTGTGGTGCTTCTGCCTGCCTCAGCCCATCAATCAAACTGAAGAGCCGATCAAATGGATCGCACTCGTGGCTCCGAAATGCCCTTTTCACTTTAAATTTTATTTTTAAAAAATCCAAAAACACATGTGGCAACGAATATGTGTTAATTTATTGCTTCTTCACACAGAACTGTATTTCGTTGTAATTTCCCCCCCCCCAAATGGCTTTTTACACAAGGCTAAACCAGGGGGGAGGTATTCATTGGAGATGGAAAAAAGCCTGCTGAGGGAGCTTTCCCAGTTCCTCCATCCACACCAATTAAAACAGCCTGCTGGTGGACATGCGTGTAATTGTTGACACGCGTCTCCAAGAAAAAAACAACAACATACAATGCATGTTAGTGCAGGCAGGGCAATATTTGGGCACACAGTGAGCAGGGGACTCTGTGACGTTATGATGCTCACTTTGAAAGTTTAAAGTTTAAAACCTTCTGTCGAACGAAAAGCGTGCTCACTTGTTCTTTGCTTTATACGGTTTGTAGGGGAAAAAAGGCATTCCCGTCTCCCAGAAGCTTGGGGGCAGGAGTGGAGGAGGGACCTTCTTCCTAATGCTATTTTGAGAACGTACATGTCTTTTGCTGATGTATTGCAGGTTGTTATCAGGAGTCAAGCACTTTTTAAAGGGGGAATCCACTTTTTGCAATTCCCCCCGAAGCGCTGTAAAAAAGTGAATGTTGCAGGAGTGTTTCTAGAGTGCTGTGGTTTGTGTATAATGTCATGCGTAATGTCAAAAATGTAGCGTTTACAAAGTGTTACAATTCAGCTACATTTAAGTTGTGCGGAATGGACCCTAGAGTTTCCTAGAGTGAATGATGAGGCGATTGTGTTATGGCAAATCTGACCTCAGGTGCCTTTAATGGCTGAGGTAAAATCTGCTCAGCAGAGCTCTTAATTTGTAGCAGAGCTCTTAATTTGCCCAGGAATTCTTTACCCTCATGTATATTGCTACTAAGAGCCTCTTGTGGCGCAGAGTGGTAAGGCAGCCGTCTGAAAACTTTGCTCATGAGGCTGGGAGTTCAATCCCAGCAGCCGGCTCAAGGTTGACTCAGCCTTCCATCCTTCCGAGGTCGGTAAAATGAGTACCCAGCTTGCTGGGGGGTAAACGGTCATGACTGGGGAAGGCACTGGCAAACCACCCCGTATTGAGTCTGCCAAGAAAACGCTGGAGGGCGTCACCCCAAGGGTCAGACATGACTCGGTGCTTGCACAGGGGATACCTTTACCTTTACCTTTATATTGCTACTAGAATCTTGTGTACATCTTGTGTACATCCCTCCCATGTTTCTATAGCCCCACTTATATTGTTTGTTGTGTGTTTGGCTAAGGTTGCCAACCTCCAGGTGGTGGTTGAAAATATCCTGGGATTACAACTGATCTCCAGGCAACAATAAATTCCCCTAGAGAAAATGACTGCTTGGGAAGGTAACCTGTGTGGTATTATGCCCTGCTGAAATCCTTCTCTTCTTCATACCCTCCTGCATCCCCAAAATTTCCAGAAATTTCCCAATCCAGAGCCCGTGATTTTCAAACCATTGCAGCAACTACATTGGGTGGCAGTTTTTCCTTTAACCTTGGGCTCAATCAAAATCATGGTTTCCTTGCATTTAGTGTTACTGGAAGAACTGCAAAAGGCTCCGTTATCTACCACACTCCACAATCAGATTAGGTATGATAAGTGCCTACATAGTCAAGAACCCATCTCCGGATTCTTAATAAAACTTTTGTTACAGTTTGTGTGCATCTAAACTGTTAAGACTTTCTGGTCTGTACCTCTGCTCTTGGACCTTTGAATAAGGTTATTTTCTATTTTTCTGTGGTTTGATGTTTTTCCTTTCAGAACTGTAAAATGTTGTTATTTTCATTTGTTTCATGCTTTGATTTTTGTTTTATTTTGTTTGAAAAGCAGGTTATAATAACCAGACATACATTTTACTGACTTTTTTGGGAGTACTCCTAAGCAGATCAGCCCATTTTATTCAGTGGGGCTTACTCCCAAGTGTTCTATGGCAAGGGTAGTCAACCTGTGGTCCTCTAGATGTTCATGGACTACAATTCCCATGAGCATTTGCTGGCAGGGGCTCATGGGAATTGTAGTCAATGAACATCTGGAGGACCACAGGTTGACTACCCCTGTTGTAGCATATTGGCAGGATAGGAAGGAGGAAGGGGCTTCAACACCCGGGAAACAAGCAACCCTTTGGTCCCTTGAAACATCTTCAGTCCATCTGCTGGATATTGGATACATGAAATATGAAGTCCTTTTCTTGAGCGCATTATACCCTACCTAGAGTTAATGTCAGCAACTGAAAATGAATAGTCTTTCTACCTTGCCAGAGAAGGAGCTCTGCATAATTCAAAAGCTTGCATAAATAAAAGTTTGAGTCCAGCAACAAGTGTCGAAAGGACCCCTCTGAAAAATGCTGGGGCAATTGTACCACGAGCTCTTGCTTACTAAGGCATATATTCTCTTTTTTCTAAGCTCTGTTCTAAAATTTAAAAAGCCCACTGCCTCACAGTTCATCTCTCCCCTCTCTCAGAAGGCTCGCTGTCCGCTTTCTTGCTCTGAGGAGATTAGATAGCCTGTCTTGAGGGAAATAAAAACGGCAACCACAGAGTGCTTGCACACTCCTCAAATGCTCAAATGCCCCCCTCCTCTGAGGCCTTAAAGAGAAAAAAAAGGAAGGAAGCTTGAGGCTGGTGGTTTGACAGGTGCAAAGCCTTTTAAAGCAGACATCTGTTTTAGTGGTAGCTTTGGGCCCAGTGCAGGCAAGCAGAAAGTCAGTCCCGCCCATCCCTTCAACTTTTAAAATTTAAAACTCTTCTACAGACGTCCTGTAGAAAACATGCACCCAAGGCGGTCATTTCATTCTGTACGTTCAGACTTTGCTCTGTCATATTTGTACAAGAGGCCTACAGAAGGCAAGGGTTCCTTCCTGTTAGACCAGTAACTGATTCACACAGCTGCCCTTTCGCTGCATAATAGGAAGGCTTGGGCTAATGCCTAAGCAGGCATAAGACCAATAACAAGTAACACCAAATTGGGGGGGGGGGGGAAGGTTTGCAAATTCTTTTTTAAAAAATTACAGGTGCAAGGGAGAAAACTGGCTATTGAAATACAGTTTCTTGTAGGCTACTGTTCCTGAGGATGAGCTAATATAGCTTATGCAAAGTAGGGGCCCAACTTTCATTTTGGAAACTAACGGCAGATTGGGTGACCACGCTGTATGTTGAAAAATGCCACTAATTTTCTGTGTTATCAAAGGCAAAACTGATTTGCATTTACTTCACATCAGAAAGAGATACAATAGATCTTTGCCATTTGCAGGTTTGTGACTCACAACTGGACAGTCTCAAATCAATCCTGTTTTTACTTCCTGTGTTATGTCCCTAAAGTCACCACTCTTTGCTATCATTAAGTTCTGGGTCACTCTTGAAGTTGCATCATCACATTGTGGACAATGATCACGCCTCCGCAGTTTGATGGCAGTTTCCTCCCACTGCCCTGCTGAGCAGTGGTGTCAAGGAACAGGAGGTCTCCCATCATAAGTGGAATCATAGGAAGCCTAAGTGATTATGATAACATTCTTTGCTGGTGGGGGAGACCGGGAGACTGAAATGGCCCTAGAAATGGCCCTGGAAAAATGGCCCTCCTCTTGCAGCTGTGCCCTTCTCCCTGGATGAAAGGACATAGAGAGAAAGAAGGTGATACTGAATTTCTTCTTACCGGTTGCTCCTCTCACAGGCAAAGAGAGGCATCCCCCCTGCTTCTCTCCGGACAAAGGACACCCCAGCGGGCAGAGGCTGAAGCCAGATGCTGCCTTTCCTGTGCTTCTTCTTGCCAGTCTGGGCACAGTAGGGTTGGTGAGGAGCAGAACATGTAATGTCATCCTCCACCTTGCTAGTTGCATCACATCGGTACCAGCAGGATGAAGCCATAAACTGCTGTGCCTCTTGACCAGCTACGCTGCCCCTAGGCCAGCACATGGCAAAGCCAGGCACTCTGGAGTTTGTGGTTGCTGCCCCTGGCGAGGATGAACATAGGCTTCTGGCTTCACCATATGCCATTGGCAACTGCACTCCTTCTCATTGGCCCTGCTGGATGCATGGGGAGGTGTGGAACTAGGTAGTCGTCCACTGGGAATTCCCCCAGAAAAGCAAATGGCCTATCCAACTGTGTTTGCTGAGGTTTGTTGGATGGCTACACGTTCCGGGCTGGAAAGTTCAAAATGGTGGTGGGCAACAGTTTAGCAACTTCCACCTCAAAGCTTTCCTGTAGCATCCCATAGGGCCCCATCCTGCCCCTTCTTCTATTCAAAGTATGTATGACATTGAGGGGCAAGATTATTTGTTGGCATGGTGTTTGGTGCCACAGCTATGCTGCTTGATACTATTATTTTTTTATCTGACTCAAGCTCTGCAGTTCTCTCCCACAGCTGGCAATGATAAGGGGACTGCATGCAGGAGAGGCAAACAAAAATTCTGACAGGACAAAGAAGAGATGTTGGCTAGAATGGGGGCTTGGGACTGTCATCATGGATGTGGATATTGCACAATTAGATGTGTAAGCTGTCCCCCCACGTAATGCTTGTGCATTAGGGCCATGAGAAGACATGTAAAAGTTAAAATTCAGACATTCCTTTCATACTGACTTCCTCAAAATTCGGTATTCTCTAATGAGATCCTTTTGCAGTTGACAATCGTATATGGATTCTTTAGTGATTTCCAGATGATTTCCCTGCAATGACCATGAAACTTTGGGATGCCACACTTCACATATTCCCCTCTTCACCAAAGATTTGTAAACAGGCAAAGACTTTAATTTCAGAGTGCTTTTTGACATTGACCTTCCTTCCTCCCTCCCTCCTCCCTCCCTCCCTAGTCCACCGTGCGAGGCAGCCATTTTCTCCAGGTGAACCGATCTCTGTTGTCTGGAGATCAGTTGTAATTTCATGAGCTAGCCAGGACAACCATAATTGAAGTTTAACTGTTTTGGTTTGATGTGATCTCAGGACTTAGATGAATAGTTGATGCAGTCTGTAATTAATATTGTGGGATGTCCCTGATTAGGGTTTCACATAAAAATTAGTTGTGGTTAAAAAAGAAAAAAATAACTTTTCTCACTCTGTCCTTTGTAATATCTGCAGTGGGTTGTGAGTCAGCTTTTTTTCACGACAGACTGAGTAGACAGCTGATCCAGTGAACAGTTCATCATACCTAACCATTTATACATTTATTTGTATCCCAGCTTGATGCTTAAGAGGTGAATTTCTACCTCATTAAAGCTCTTGGTGTAGTGGTTAAGAGTGGTTGCTTCTGAATTGGTGAGCAGGATTTGATTCCCTACTCCTCCAAGCTAGTCACAGGCCTGATAGTGCTGTTCTCACAGAGCATTCCTGACAGATCTCTCTCACCACTGGGTGTCTGTTGGGGGAGAGGAAGAGAAAGAGATTGTAAGCTGCTTTGAGGCTCCTTCGGGCAGTGAAAAGCTATAAAAAACAACTCTTCTTCACCATACTTTTGTGGACTTGCATGTGAAGTGGAAGGGAACAGAGTGTCATGAAACAAAAGAGGAAAAATGAGCAATTCCCAGAAGCAAATTAAAAATGAAATAAACTGCAAGAAAAAACATCTGGTGCAAATACTCCCCTTCTGAAATGAAAACAGAAACTGATGTTGGAACTTGAGTGCGTACCATAAAAATAAATATTATTTACAAACTGTGTTTCTTGTTAAGGTCACTAGGTGGCATTTGACTCCCCAGTCGAAAGCATGCTTAATGTTTTGTGTCAATTGGATGGCCCTAATAAAAGGTATTACATTGAACAGGTTTTGTTCTTGGTTTAGGATTTTGTGTAGAACAGTATAGCTGTATGACTTAAAGCCAATCCCAATCTTTCACAGGGAAGCCAGTTCCACTGCCAATTTATTTCCAGGTAAGTAGGTTTAGGATATGTAGTCTCCCCCCCTCTCCCTTTCTCAGCTTAACACCTTCCTTCCTTCCTTCCTTCCTTCCTTCCTTCCTTCCTTCCTTCCTTCCTTCCTTCCTTCCTTCCTTCCTTCTTGCCTTTGTCAACAATGTGCTGATTTGGAATATTAAAATAAATGTTTTATCAGGAAAAGATCAAATACAGAAGTGACAAGAAATTAATACTGCTGGAGAGCCTCTAAGGTTTTAAAGGGGAAAAATAATCCCCATTCACTTCTGAGCGTAGTGTGTGGCCATAATATAATGGGAGTTATTGCAAGAACACCCAGCCCATTTTTGTCAATGGAAAAAGTGTGAAGATGCAGGTCTCTACCAGTAACCAAGAACTGCCTACATTTAGAGACTGCATGTTCAGGGATCCTAGCAACTGGACTCATTAGGGAACAGTCAGAAAGGAAACATTAAACTTCCCATTTCCAGCAAGAGCAGACAGCTGTGGACGCATCTGGGTGTAATTGGAGGCAGAACGACCATAAGACGTTTGCTGTTTTCAACACAGAAGCCTTTCTTCGACACAAACTAAGCCTTTCTCTCGATGGGATTCATAATCAACCAAGTTTCCTTATGAAAATATAGGTCATAAAACAAAACTCTGCTCTCATCTGCACGTCCATAAATCATCCACTTCCATGCTGTCCTCCTTTCATTGTTGTTACCTAAGCATTCCAAAATAATTCATTGGGCCCTAAATCACAACCACCACATTTTTGATGGAGGCAGGTAGCTTTGAAACCTTGGGTGGCAGAGTTCTGGTCACAGCGTTGCCATCTCCAGGTCGGGAAATTCCTGGAAGGTTCAGGGTGGAGACTAGGTAGGGGGTGGGGTTTGGGGGAAAAGAGGGACCTTATTAGGGTATAATGCTATAGAGTCCATATTCTAAAGCAGTCATTTTGCCCAGAGGGGCTGATCTCTGTATTCTAGAGATCAGTTGTCATTCTGAGAGGTCTCTACCTGAAGGTTGGCAACTGCAGTTAAGGAGGTAATATATCTTTTTAAAAATTTGTCTGAGCCTCAATATTTTTTCCTTTTTTGCTCAGAACTGTTCTATTAGGTAAATTGAGAGAAAGAAAGAAAGAAAGAAAGAAAGAAAGAAAGAAAGAAAGAAAGAAAGAAAGAAATTTAACAAAATCAGCCTTTCCCACTTCCAGAAGGAAGAAGTCCTACAATTCATATACACAGTTCAAGAAGACAGAAGGGAAGGAAGGCAATTTCCTCACATTCTACTTCAAGTTCTGAATAGTGCTGTGAGGCAGTGAGGGAGATACATGGCCACAATTCTCTATGCTTCTTCCTCATGGTTGTTGGGCATGTTATGATTTGCTCCCGTGGTGCCCAAGCTGTTTTATTCACCCATTTGCAATCTCTTGCAGTACAGTCTTGGAACACTTTTATAATCACATTTGCTCTTTGCACAAACCATAAGAGATTGCAAACTGCAGTTTTGTTTTATTTGTTTGCTGACTACTGATTTTTTGCAGCTACTGCAGATGTGAAATACCTCCCCTGGAGCAGCTTTCTAAGAAAAATCCTTATTAATGTTCAGAAAATTAATAAAATCAAATTTATTATTTCAGTTTTGGAAAACAATTAGTGCTTCTATTATGTATTTATATGTTCAATGATACATGCTTCTAGCAAAGTTGCTTAGTGTTGTAGGCTAAAGAATACTTGAAGAGGCACTCAGAATAAGTAAATATTTTAAAATTTATTGAACTCAGTGGCCAAGCTGGATACTGTTGTTTACAAAATGAAGGTGAAATTGATGAATGATGGACAGTATGACCAAAATCTCCCAGCATTTGCCAAACAGTACTGGCAACCCTAAATGTACCTCAGCATGTTTATCCTAAGCGACTGGAAATGTCCCATTGACATCTGTGGAACATATCCTGTTTCAGTTCTACTCCTTGAAAATGGTTCCCCATAGAGATTTACTAGGAATCTGAAATGTGTGCCAACTTTGGCACATGTATGGTGTGTCCTCCACACACACATCTTCAAAAGTGCTTTAAAAGCACAAGACCCTTAGTGTTAAAGTAGATATGAATGGATGCTCTAAGTGTGTTTATTTATTCGGGTGTCAGCTGGGAATGTCATTTTAAAAAAGTGATTCCCAAGCTGTCAGCAGGGACTTATAAGTGGATCAGGAGGCCAGGGGAAAGTAGGAGGAACAGAGAGAGATGACTCAGCAGCAGGTTTTCTGTAGTCCCTGCTCAGTATGCAAACTGGCCAAGAAATACAGCCTGTTGCTCAGAGATGTTTAAATATTTAACTAAAATAAAAATATTGGTGTTAACTGATGTGAATCCTGAAGTGGATGACTCAGGCTAGCTGGTTCTTGTCAGATCTGGGAAATTAAACAGGGACGGTCCTGGTTTGTATATAGATTGGAGACCATCAGAGTCACCATACAGAGGAAGGCCCTGGCAAATCACCTGTTAGTCTCCTAAAATTCGCTGGCAGGGGCTCATGGGAACTGTAGTCCATGGACATCTGGAGGGCCACAGTTTGACTACCCCTGGCGTAGTGGTTAAAACCAGCAGCTTCTAATCTGGTGAGCTGAGTTCGATTCCCCGCTTCTCCACATGCAGGCAGCTGGGTGACTTTGGTCTAGTCACAGTTCTGTAAGGGCTCTCTCGGCCCCACCTACCTCACAGGATGCCTGTTGTGGGGAGAAGAAGGGAAGGTGATTGTAACCCACTTTGACACCCCTTCAGGCAATGAAAAGCAGAGTATAAAAAGCAACTCTTCTTCTTTAAACAGGTCCTCAAAAATAAAGTAAGCTTAGAACTGGGTCTCATTCTCAATTGGAGCCATTGGTTTAAAACATTTTTTCTCAGCTCTAGTACTCAAATTCTTCGGCCATTGGCATGTAACAAGGTAAGTTGGGGGGGGGGAGTTTTATCTCCCCTCACTTCAGTGCTATTTTATGTAAGAAGTAAGCCATCCTGTCTCTTTAATGTGAATGTTTGATATATTAATGTGGATTTTATCTAACATGGATTTAAGATATATCCCTATGCTGAATAGCAACATGGGCATATATGTCAGCTTTTCTTCAAAGGTAAAACCCCAAGGAGGGCTTTAGGGAAAGATTCTAGAAACAATGGCTGTTCCCTTATTATTTGTTATTATGGTATAATTATGATCAATATATCCAATCTTCAATATGGCCAAATCTTTGGATACCTAAATCCAGACATTGGAGCCACAAACAGGCAAGACAGATCTTTCTAAACACCATATTTGCAGAATGTTGTTGTTGTTGTTAGGTGCAAAGTCGTGTCCAACCCATTGCGACCCCATGGACAATGATCCTCCAGGCCTTCCTGTCCTCTACCATTCCCCGGAGTCCATTTAAGTTTGCACCGACTGCTTCAGGTACTCCATCCAGCCACCTCATTCTCTGTCGTCCCCTTCTTCTTTTGCCCTCGATCGCTCCCAGCATTAGGCTCTTCTCCAAGGAGTCCTTCCTTCTCATGAGGTGGCCAAAGTATTTGAGTTTCATCTTCAGTATTTGGCCTTCTAAGGAGCAGTCAGGGCTGATTTGCAGAATGGTGGGGTATGAAGGAAGGAAGGAAGGAAGGAAGGAAGGAAGGAAGGAAGGAAGGAAGGAAGGAAGGAAGGAAGGAAGGAAGGAAATCTCTGTGCACAGCAGTAAACCTCTGAATCTTAGTACCAGGAGGTAACATCAGGGGAAGGCCTCAGCCTCTATGCCCTTTTATTGAAGCTCCTGAGGTATTGATTGGCCACTGTGTGAGACAGAATACTGGACTAGATGGACCACTTGTCTCATCTAGCAGGGCTCTTCTTATGTTCATATAAAAGTATTTTTTTCAAATTGAGTTTGAGGGTTTTTTTTAAGGTGCTACACCAACATTAAAGTGCCCTTTGCTGTTGTTCATTAAAATCCATGTTTTAATGTTCTGCAAATGTTCAGTCCTGTCCAGCTCAATAACTGGAACTTCTCTCCAGAGAGCCTTAAGCTCTTTAAGCATCTCTAGGTTGTCAGATTTCTTGCATTCACTCTCAGAAGCCAGTTTTGTTTCTAAGCTCGAGATTAGTTTGACTGCATCTTCCATGCATTCCACAGTCCAATAAGATGCTGCCTAATTGCCGCCTTTGCAGAGCCCCATGGGTGACAGTATTTGTCTTTAGACCATCACAGTAGACAATAAACTCTTCTCAGGCTACCGGTAAGCCTTTTTATTATTGAAATCGGAGCTGTGTAAAATTAGTTCTCTAGCAAATAACCTAAGAACATCTTGTGTGGAGGACAATTCCATAGTGCAGGACTGAGCAGACATAAAGAACAGACAATCAATATCATGAATGATGAAAGAAATATTAAATCCCCCCCTTTTTAAAGGAATGCGGATGCTTCTTCAAACAGAGTCATGCTAGATCAGACTCAGATCATTATCAAGATGTGGCCCATTAAGACATATTAAAATTAATTGGGCTTAATTTAAAAACAATTTGTTTGTTCTTTTTGTTACCAATGACATTTGTGTGATTCATTTTAGTTGCTTTGTACCATTTTTGTTATGTAAAATTTCAACATTCTGTCCTTCAGATGAGTTGACAGCATTTAAAATAGTTTATTTATTTATATTCTGCTTCAGCTGCTCAGACCAGTCTTTCTCAACCTTTTGAAGAAGAGGAAGAAGAGTTGGTTCTTATATGCCACTTTTCTCTACCTGAAGGAGGCTCAAAGCAGCTTACAGTCGCCTTCCCTTTCTTCTCCCCACAACCGACACCCTGTGAGATGGGTGAGGCTGAGAGAGCCCTGATATTACTGGTCTTTCAGAACAGCTTTATCAGTGCCGTGGCGAGCCCAGGTTCACCCAGCTGGCTGAATGTAGAGGAGCGCAGATTCGAACCCAGCTTGCCAGATTAGAAGTCCGTACTCCTAACCACTACACGAAGCTGGTTTTGACCCTGGAGGCACATCTGAAAATTTTTTTAGGCTTTGAGGCATACCAGAAGTGTCAGCTGGCCATGTCTCCCTGCCACGCCCCTTGGAAGTGACATGGCACCCATAATTCACACACCCACACAAATCTTGGTGAACTCTAAACTCTTTTTAAAAGAGCACTTGAAAAAAGCATCTCTGAGCCAGGCCCATGTCTCCACTACCCAAAGCCTGGAGCTAACCTGGCCTTGGGTGGGCACTAGGCCTCAGAAACCCAAGGCCTGGAGCTCACAAATGGTCCTCCTAGCATAAGGCACACTCAAGCCCAAGGGAGGACTCATCTCACACAGTTCCAGCTGCCCCTAATGACACAGGTCAACGAAGTAGTAGGAGTCTCAGCTAGCCATAGTTGAATGGCCAGGGCCCCTCCCCACCCCCTCCAGGCCCATCATTGGCCACTTTGGGAGGGGACAGCACAACTTGTCTATAGATGGGAGTTTACATTATTTTTTTTTAATCCCAATATGCCACAGGGTACCTCAGGTGCACCAACAGCACACCAGTCTGCTACAATACATCGGCTGAGAATCCCTGCCTCTGACTGAAAGTAGCACACGAAGCAGCAAGCACAAGATAGAAACGATACATAATTAAAAACACAAAGTGAAAATGGACAAATCTGTTCAAACAGTCTGCCTTCCAGAAAGTAAAAAACAATGAGTATATCATAAATAAAATGAAATGATGAAAACAACAATGAAAGTATTATCAATAATCAAACAAAACATAAAAACCAGGGGCATCAAAACAGCCTAAAACAACATTCAACAGCTCAAAATGGTATGTATAAAAGTCTTTAGGCTAGTCTAATATGAGATATCTGAAGAAGTGTGCTTGCACATGAACGCTTGTATCTTGAAAAAGCTTGGTTGGTTCTAAAGGTGCTACTGGACTCAAAACTTTGTTCTGTTTCTGCAGGCCAACACGGCTACCCACCTGAATCGGTTTTTACGCTAAATTTCACTGCATCTGACCAAAGTCCAGAAATACTCCTGTTATAATAAATGAATCAATTTTAAGGTGCGGAAGGACTCTTCTGTTTATTAGGAGCTGTCCTGATAGTTTGTGTCATGTATGAGGTTTAGTGGACCCGCAGATTGCGAACTGTGATTCAAACATTGGGGACAGTGTGCAGGATCCATTGGGGACTGCTGCTGGATTGTTTAAATCAGTGGTTCTTAACCTTCCTAATACTGCGACCCTTTAATACAGTTCCTCATGTTGTGGTGACCCCCAACCATAAAATTATGTAAGTGCTCTTTCACGGAAATTAAACCAAAACTGACCAATGGCGTGAAGATCCATTGTTCATGATTGTATATAAATTGTTTTTTTTCTGGGGTTTCTCAGTTCAGTTCTGCCTCTTGTCCCAGCATGCCCATCTTGCTCTTTTCCGCTGCTCCAGACAGATGAACTCTCTGTCTCGATCTACCCAACAAGGCTGTTGTATGCACAGCACTCCCCGGCCAAGCTGCTTGCCCTGCTGCGACCCCTGTGAAAAGGTCGTTCGACCCCCAGGTTGAGAATCACTGGCTTAAGTGGTCCAATAATTTTGAAGTTGAGGACCTTGCACAGGGCCAATCACAGGCTTTGGCAGGAACCCGGCATTGTATATAGGTTTGGGTGGTGGACTGTTTAGATTAGTTGGTGTGATCTTAAAAAAGAGCTGATGTGTCAGTATAAGAGCCACTCTGCACCATATTGAATCCACTATTCAATAGTTTGAAAGTTGGATTATGAATTCTAACCCCTCCCCTCCTCCAAGACTCTGTGTGTGACTATAAGTGCCATCATTTCCAATTTATGGTGACAGTAGGAATTAATGTCCTCCCAAATGACCTGTTGTTAAGAGCTTTGCAAGCTGGGGGCAATTTCATGTTGGGTCTTTCTTCCCCCCTCCCACTCCCCCTTTACCTTTATCTATTTTGACCATGAACGTTTAAACTATTTTGTCAACTGCCTTCCTGCCGAGAGGGGTGGTCTATAATTTGTCTTTTGGTCTGTAAAACTCCTGATTTCAACCCCACATTTCAACTTTCTTCTTCAACAAATGTAGAGTCCAGTGGCACCTTTAAGACCAACGAAATTTGATACCTGAGGAATGAATGAATGAAGGGAATCTCTGGGTTCAGAGGAAGAGTGCTTGCACACGAAAGCTCATCCCTGGAATAAAACTTTGTTGGTCTTAAAGGTGCCCCTGGACTCCGACTTTGTTCTGTGACTTTCCTCCTGCCAGCTTTCTTCGCTGTGCAGTTTTCACCGCCACACATAGTGCTGCGGCGCATTTGGCACGGGTTACCCCGCTCTCGGGCGCCAGCGCCACAAGCAAGCGTGTCGCGTGTTCTGTGTTCACATCTGGAAGCCTCTTGCTCGGATGAGGGCGCGGTGGGGATGCCGGTGGTGGCAGGAGCCTGAGGCTCGCCCCCGATCCCGCTCAGGCTCCACGAGAGCGCGAGGGATTCCCGGGCCGCCCGAGAGCATTCGAGTCTCCCACCTAAAGGGGGAGGAGCGACAGGCTCGCCCAACGCACCCTCCCCCTTCGCCTCCATGGCAACCAATCGCCGCCGCTGCCCCGCGCGCACGCCAACGGGCCGCGGGAGCCGAAGGGTCGCGCCCCCTCCCCTCCGTTTCGCCTCGCGCGCGCCCGGCCGCCCGCCCGCCGCCGAAGGACACCGCCCCGCCCTCTCGTTGGTTCGACACTTTCATTCATCCACGACTGATTGTTTAAGGGCCAGGATGCGAAACCAAGCTGGCCGGTTAGGAACCCCGAGCAGTTGCATCGCCTGAGAGACGCTCCTATTGAGGTAAGGAAGGGGACCAGAGAGAAAGGATTTACCCCCCCCACACACCACTTCGCTAAGCATGATGGGAGTTGTAGTGTGGCCTACCGCTTTTTCTAGCGGCCAGAAGGAGACACGGCTCTCAAAGAACTACAAATCCCAGCGAGCTTTTGTGGGGCATCCTATTAGTTTTACCTCTTTGTCACTCTCCCCTGCCCGGAGGGGGGGGCACTAAGAGGGAGCATCTGAGAGAAAGGGGAGCGAGCAGGGGTGGGAAGAACGGGGGCTGTCGGTGGAGGCGCCCAGATAACGTTTCAGGCAGGCCCCTCCCTTGATCCCCTGCCTGTTTAGCTATCCTGAGGCCTTATCACGGGGGAGGGGTGAGTTTGGGGTTGTTGGAGAATAATCTTATGGGTGTGAGGGATAAGAAAGAATTGGGAAAAGCTTTATGGCTGCGAAATTAACATAAATAGGAGCCACTGGAGGGGATGGGGTGCTCAGGAGCTATTATGCCTGCTCTATAGATTTCTTTGGTGTCTTACAGCACAAGAAAAATAAAACTGTGGAACTATTGCATTTTTATTGAAGAGTTTTACTATCTTCCTACTAGTTCTCCCCCAGCTGATCGTTTTATATTATAAGAATGGAAGTTCTCATGCATTTTTTTTTCATTTAGAAATTGCTGTTTTTGCTATTCAGCTTGAATAGATTTATTTGGTATTAACTAGCATCACTTGCAGAACTCTGGAGTTCATTGCATCTTAAAGACAATTCTTTTCTGCTGCCCTTGAGGTGTAGGGTGAAAAGAGGTACCTATGCTGCTCCTTTCTGGGACTGCACCCTTTCAGAGTTCTTAAGTGCTCTCATTTCTGTAAGTATGAGGAGATTTTTTTAAAAATATGACTGCCATGGCTAGAGATGTCTGGCATGTGTAAAACATCTACCACTCATTGAGCACCATAAACAAACATAGAAATTACATCCAGCACCCTACTTCTCAACAGAAGCATTTTTGAATGTTCATCTAAGTCACTGTGTGAAGAAGAACTAAATGGGGTCAGTCAACCCACATTCAACTGAAGATGACGTTAGCTTTCTTGAAAAACTGGGATTTCTTTGTTTCCATGGAGGACCATGATGACCTGGCAGGATTTTGATGTGCATGACTGTGCAGCTTATACTTGGTGAACACTTTAGGTTCATGTGTGTGATACTAGCTATGATGCTTAGGCTTGCATTCCTATGTGCACAGTCATAGGTGCCTGTGAGGAGGAAAACAAAACATGGTAACTGTATCATGCACAATATCATTTTGCATTCCAGGGAAGTGAGATAGTCACTGGTTGTGAGCATGGACTAAGATGAGTGGTGAGGTTGTGCTTCACAGATGACCTGTGACAAGAGGGTTGTCATAAAATACAAGAAGCAAAAACACCCTGCTTAAAGTGCAGCATAAAACATGTTACTTGTCTTAAGCCTCCCCTAATACTTTTCCATGTTTCAATCCATTTTTAGTATGTTAATTATAGTAGCTTTGCTCTTTCCTCCTTCTTTCCTTGCCTGCAGTGTCTCTCAATCAGTCTGGAGTCTTATGGCACCTTTCAAGATTTAATACATTTTTATTCCAACATAAACTTCCTTGTGACATTATGGTACATCACATTGTAGACATTTTTTGTTTGCGTTATTTCCAATTTCTGTAATCTTAGCCCCACTGCATTGTTTTAGTTATTACTAGAGTTTGGTGCTGTTGAATTGTTTTCTTATTTTGTAATTTGTGCTGAGTCTTAGTGAGAAAAATGGGCAATAAATGAAGAAGGTGATAATGTTCCTGTGGAAATGGGTGCTAGTCCACCAAAACATGCTCTGGAATCAAATATCAATCTGTAAGACACACCACAAGACTCCTGTTTTGCTTTTGTTGCATTGTTTTGAAAGTGCCTAGGCACCTGGAATTAGCTCTTATTGTGCCGCATATATATGGATAGCCCCCAGAGTCTTGCTACTTTATGGCAGCAGGTTATATTCAGGTGCATTGGTGATCATAAGTTGATATCAGAAGCCAGATGAAAGCAAGATGCAGGGCTACAAATGGGTTGGAATTTGCACATGAGATTCAAATGTACTGCTTTTGGATGGCCAAGTGACTGAAAACATTTTGAGGCAATCGTTCTGCTTACTATCCCTGTTAGTATGTAGTAGAGATAGAGATAAAAGATTGGTTAAACTTGGGGCAAACTGTTGGCTGGAATGATAGTACTGGAAAGAGTATTGACAGACCTCTGAATACAAGCTCTACTTCAGAAAAATTCTTTAAATATAGGGACCTATGTATTTTATTTAGAAAAATTATGTCATATGCATAAAAGTGGCTTATGAAATAAAAATAAGATCAGAGCATCAAAAATGTTTCATATTTAGTTGGTTTCAAGAAGATAAGGCTTTTAGACTGCATTAGATCAACAATGTTTATCTCTTAGTGGAGAGAACTTCTTTCTAATCTCCAAGATCAGCTCAGTTTATGCTGTGAAGAATGAAGGTTGTTATCTTTTTTGACATCCTTAGCTTATCTAATGCAAGGTTTTTTTAAACTATCGATTGGAACAGTAGCTCTTTGCCATGCATAGCTATAAAATAAATTTTTATCTATGGATACTCTGAGGAGTAATCATTATTTCAGAAAAGCCTCAGTTGCTGATAAAATATTGCAAATGGTGTGGAAATACAGAATAAGATCCTTTATCCAGGGATTATTGTGAGTTGACAGCCAGAATTCTACAACCTGGAGATCCCAGTTATTTAAGCAGAATGCATTTTATGGTAAACTTTCTGCATGAGAACTGTGGAAAGTGCCCTGACAAGAGTAGGAGCTTTTGTTTGCAGTTGTAGTCACATCCCCAGTCTGTGTGGCTCTGGGAATATGTTCAGTGAGGTATGGAAGACTATTCCAGGCTGACATCATCCTGGATCTTAAAACGGAGGTTTCTAGCTATTTTTCTAGTTACACGTCTAAGGGTCTGGCAAGCTAGAACAGTGCTGGATGGCTGAATCAAAAGCTCGACCTAGAGACTGTAACTCTGGGTCAGAACTTGAAAGTACAGAAACGGAAAAAGCTTTGACAAAGGTAGCTCCAGGTGGCCACTGAGAGAAGAGATAATGAGCCAAATGAACAATTACCTACCGAGCAAACCAATTCCTCTTGAGATTTGTTCTTGTGATTTGTGGATTCTTTGGACCTTGAACAGCTTATGCCTGTCCTTTAAGAACAGCTTCCTGTGAAGATTGTCATTACTAGGATGTCGTAGGTGAGGTAATGGCAAATTGTGTCTTCTGTGTGCCAAAAATAACTGGGTGACGTCACCCTTTCTCCTACTGGGTTCTGTAAAGCGTTCTGGGAGACTTTACTACATCTCAAGTGGATTAATTTGTTTGGATGATCATCCTGGAAAGAAGCCAGCTCCAAGTCATTAACAATTCTTTACAGTCAAGCAGAAACTCATTGCAAGGCCAATACCATAGATTTGATTGCCATATATCGTTTCAGCAAGGTACCTTATGTAGGGCATGGAATCCACAGAAACAGATGCAGTGAACTGACTGGCCTGTAGGGGTGTGCTTGTGTTGTTGAAAGAGCAAGAACTTGTGTAATAGGTAGAATTAGAAGAGTTTGGAAAAAGTTGTACTGATCGAGTAGATTCTCTACTCTCTGATTGTGTGGATTCTCTATCAGTTCTACTGGCACCTTTCCATGTATGGATGCTGCAGCTGACCTCTGTTGCTGCAGGAAGTTGCTCTGTTGCTCTCAAGGCTTATTCACATGTTGTATTTACTTAACCAGTTAAATGTGTAAAAAATGCTTTCAGTGTTATGGGGTACACTTATCAGAGTGCTAGAAGTGGTTTGTCAAGTATACTCTCAGTCTGAAAATCAGGATTGTTGCCTAGAGATGCGAAAGACTAGAAAACCTGGAAACAAATGGGGGAAAAGCAGCTTTTTTCCTCCAAGGCCTTTTTCCACCCTCAGTTTTTTGGGGTGGAAGAAAAACTGGAAAGGGAGGTGTTACAGAAAAAATTCCTATGAAATATTTTTTCTTTTAGAATAAGTGGAATGCTTTTAAAGACAAGATGGTCATGCTGTGAAATACAACATACATTACTGCACTTAGGATGCATTTCTGCACCTTCATAAGGGGAGCTTGCAAGGCCTTCATTGCTTCTGTTGTTCTTTGAATCTGACTCTACCCTTGTGGTTGACTTTTTCACCTGTCCCTTATCACTGTGAGACATAAACCTGCAGATTAGGTAGCAAGTAGCTTATTACCCTACTTTGCAGGTGGTAAAAAATTAGCAAGAATCAGATTTTTGCGCGTTATGTAGAAACACATTCCGTGTAATGGCCATGGCGGCAGCTGGCCAAGGCCGGTGCGGAGCCCCGCGCACTCTGCTGCAGCTACTGCCCAGCTTTGTTTTTGTCAGTTGCCCTAGCCTGTGGCCACACCCGGCCCGCTCGCTCAGCTCTTCAATGCCCAGCCCCCGTTGCCTCTCTGCCTGTTATACTTTGCTTGGGGGGGGTGGGACGAATGAATGTCACATGCATTTGCATTTCTGTTTCACTGAGTATGGTATAAGATGTGTTTCCACATCATAAAACTCACAAGGAGGTGAGGCAGAAATTGCATAAATCCTCAGAAGAAAACTATGAATGTTTCCTTGGGAACTAAACTCTCTCTAACCAATAGCCACAGAAAGAAGACAGCAACCAACTGGAACTACATCTAGTTGTGCAGATATTATCGTCTCTGCAACCTTTTTCTGACCAAGTTATATAGTTGGTGCTATTTACCATCAAGCTGGTGTTTTCTATTTTAACTCCTCTTTTTTCTATTCTCAGATAGCAGTAATTAAGGTAGCATTAGGGGGCATCAGCTTGCAATTTTCTTTCAGGTAGTTGGGTATATTTGCGGATTTGGTTGCAGAAAATGAAGGCATTTGTAAGTTTTAAATTCCATAGCTATTTCCAATATTATAATTTCATATGCTAATAAGTTATAAATAATGAATTTTTGTTTGTAAAGCACTAACTTTTTTCAGTTTGATAGGACAGAAATATTGCATATATTTCCCCACAAATTTTCATTTTCTGGGGGAAAAACAAAAAGGTTATTTTCTGTGGCTTAAAAATTTCTGAAAATTTTACATCGTTTACATATTGTTTCCCCATAACAGCATCGTTCTTAAGTATGCTGAAATTCCGTGGAAGTGCAGCTTCCTAAAGCCCCCATGGTCCATTACATTCTTGAATAAATAGATCTTTTCTAGTCTTTTCTTGCTGACCAGTAGCAGAAATTGTGGGACTGTCCTTAGAAACCACTGTGAAAAGACAAATGCCAATCCATTAACTGTAACAGCAAGATTTTTCATTGAGTTGTGCTTCCTTCTCTGTGTCCTGGAGGCTTAGTGGGCAGTACTACTGAATAAGATGGGCTTTCTCCAACAAACCACAGCCAAGAAGCCTAGCATGAACTATGGTTTAAAATCCCAGCTGGGTACCCATCAACAGTTTTGGGAGCAGCCTGCATTCTGACATTAAACTAAATGCGAGTTAATCATATTGGGGTTTGTAAACTCTGGTTAATTTGGCATTTGAATGTGACCAGAGAGATCACTAGACAAAACATCCCTTGGCAGTAGGTTCTGTGACTAGAAATAGAAGAGTTATGCACAGTGTGAAACTTAAAAAATAAAGAATTAGTGAAATATGCATAACATATCCAGACTACAGAATGCAGCTTTTCTTTATATAGACTTTAGATTTTCAGGGTGCAATTTAAATTTTTAGCAAGGAACACATATCCGAGACCACAGGGAACAAACACAGGATGCCTAATAATTATACATTCAAGCATTTCACAGGCATCTGCAAGAAAGTTTTTTTTAGTTACCATGGCTAGGGAGAAAAAGGAGGGTTGTTTTTATACCCCACTCAGTTAAAAGTTTAGCTACTAAAATATGGCATTTCATCCAGCTTAGGGAGGTGAGTATCAATGTCGAGTTTGGGAAATATAAAGATTCCATAAATCTCAGTTGCAGAGTTAAGTTACTCTTACATATATTGAGTTACAACATATAAAATCATGTTCTTATTGATACACTAGATTTCTCAAAGAAGATGAATTTGGCTGAGATTTGTGATAATGCTAAAAAAGGAAGGGAATACGCACTTCTTGGAAACTACGACTCTTCGATGGTTTATTACCAGGGTGTCATCCAGCAAATTCAAAGACATTGTCAGTCAATAAGAGATCCTGCGCTGAAGAGCAAGTGGCAACAGGTATGATAAAGTGGCACTTTTTTACGTCAAGCATGGCAAAATGATTGTATTTACTCTAAACCATGCATGTCACTGACCAAACATGGTGTCCATGTACAGCTCTTGCTAAATTGATGGGACACTGAGTTGAGGTTTACAAGCTAGTGGTTTCTTTCCTTTTAAAATGCTTTACTTTTAAAGGATTTCCCCCCTCTTTCCCCCCTGCTTCTATACATTTAAAATTTAAAATCATATAAAAGCATGTATATGCATTATATTATTTGGGCAAAATGGAAGTGGAAAGTGACATCAGGTCAAAGCTGACCTAAGGTGACCCTAGAGTGTTTTCAAGGCAAAGGACATTCGTTCAAAGGTGATTTGTTATTGCCTGCCTCCATTTCACAACCCTAGTATTGTCTGGAGGTCTCTCATCTAAATACTAACAAGGGCTGACCCTACTTTGCTCCTGAGATCTGATTAAATTGGGCTAGCCTGGGCTATCTAGGTCAGGCCTGTGGGCAAAGTATTATGGTGTATTTAGCTTTGCAGACAGATTTTATAGAGTCGTGTGTACTCAATCATCTTTAGACTTAGCAGAGCAGGACTTCCTGTTTCCTCATTCTGCTGCAGACTACTGAGCCTTGTTCTTAGGGCTCAGTGGACCTTCAAGGACATTGTAGGGAGCCAAGTGGAGATTTCTTGAAGTGGAATTTGTGGAAACTGCTGTCCTGTTTTCCACAAGTGGAAATGCCTTTGTGTAGGAACTGTGGGTGGGATACATGCCAAAACAAGGGAAAATCAAAACGTATTGGTACCCAATCACAGAAACCCTTATTAAACAAAAATATCAAAATGTTTCTGTTTTGTTTCTTGACATATCCTCCATCTATGTCTATACACTTTTGAAGGTGATGGTTCCATCTCTCTAATCCCTGAAGAATTCCATGCTCTTCGATTTACATCACGTCAAAACAGCAGTTTTGGTATCCTTGGGGGACTCAAATCATGTTTCTTTTAAATGTTCCTTAAGTTTGGGGAACAAAAAGAACTCTGAAGAGGCAAGATCAGGGCTATAAGTTGGATGGGGTAAGGTTTTCTCAACTAAATTCTCACAGTTCTAGATGCCCTTGAAAAACGAGCAGGTGCATTGTGATGGGGAAAAGATTTCTCAGTGCAACTTTCCTGACCCTTTTCTCACCAATGCAGCTTTGGGTTTTCTTAAAACTTCTTCATAGTAAGTTCTTGTAATCTTCCTGTGTTCTTTGAGAAAATAATTTTGTTTAGAATAAATGTTTTGTTTGGAATAAACCTGTGCATTGATGAACTACTGGAACCCTAGTAGCAGTATTTTTTGATTTACCCTCGTATATCTTTCAGGCCAGGCTGAATTCTAGAGATTTTTGGTGTGGGGAGGATCACTTGGGCATGAAATTGGGGTCACTATGGGTAGGCAGGTTGTTGTGAGTTCCTGCATTGTGCAGGGGGTTGGACTAGATGACCCTGGAGGTCCCTTCCAACTCTATGATTCTTTGATTCTATTCTATGATTCTATATCTGTGCCACTGCTGCTTTATTTCTTAGTGAGCTAAAATGAGTAATACCACTTGGCTTACAACATTAAAATACAATAAAATGAAAAGCCTATAATATTATTAATATGCAAACCCATAGTGTAATATTCCAGCAGAGTCAAATAATAGTAACTATAATAGATGGCCAAATTGTACGTTCCATTAACCCTTAACTGCGTTTAATGGTATATCCTTTAACTAGCAAAAAATAGGCTTTAGAATAGGTGAGAGTTACAGCTTTATTTTATCTTTGAAAAATGTATTGTGTGTCATATCGTGGACACCAGATCAGGGTTCGCAAACTCACTCCAGCTCCACGTCTTTTTCCAACAGTATTTGGCCCATTTTCAGGGAGACATCGAAACAGAACAACTTTTAAAATTGTGCTTAGATAGTGCTGGCAGTGTACGTGGTGCTTTTCATAGAAAGTGATTAAAAGTTGAGTTTTTTAGTCCACTATATATTTCTGCTTATTAAGCAGAAGTGCACAGGATCTTGTAACAGTTAAGGTGTAACTGCTTAGTTTTAAGTGGTCTCTTATATACTCTGACTTCAGAACATAAAAATTGCCAAGCTGGATCAGGCCAAAGATCTTACAGTTCATTTGCAAGAATCCTAGAAGTCAGCAAGCATTTTGGGGATTTACTAGGATCTGGCTAAGTCCCTAGCTATCTTTGGCCTACTGCCACTTTAAGCAACTTTTAATATCCCTGTATCTTATTCTGGCTATTTTACTGCTTCTGTAAGATAAATAAATATGATAGAATTCCTGTGATCTGTTTGATTGGGTCAGTATGTGTTCATGTCAGGAGATAGATTGTGTTTCTAGATACTTTCAGTGACTTTGCCATGGGGCAGATGGTCACTGAACCTACTGGGGGGAGGGGGAGGAGATCCTGGACTTGGTCCTAAGTAATGCCCAACGCCTACTGAGAGATGTAAATGTGATAACATTGGTTGGCCATAATGCTATTAAGTTTAATTTTGATGCAAATAGTTATGCATTTAAAAGTTATGCATTTAACTTTAGAAGGGGTAAAGGTAAAGGTATCCCCTGTGCAAGCACCGAGTCATGTCTGACCCTTGGGGTGACGCCCTCCAGCGTTTTCATGGCAGACTCAATACAGGGTGGTTTGCCAGTGCCTTCCCCAGTCATCACCATTTACCCCCCAGCAAGCAAGCTGGGTACTCATTTTACCGACCTCGGAAGGATGGAAGGCTGAGTCAACCTTGAGCCGGCTGCTGGGATTGAACTCCCAGCCTCATGGGCAAAGCTTTCAGACAGCTGCCTTACCACTCTGCGCCACAAGAGGCTCTTTTTTAGAAGGGGTACCTTCTCTCAAATGAAGGGACCTGTGAAGAAGAAATTTAAAGGAAAGGTAAGGAGGGTCAAATCCCTTCAGGAACCTTGGAGATTATTTAAACCTACAAACCTAGAAGCTCAGATAAAATGTGTACTGCGGGTTAGGAAAGTTAGACCTATTAAAAAAGGCCTGCGTAGTTTACGAAAAAATAATGGAAGCAGTAAAAAGTAAGGAGGATTCCTTTAAGAAGTGGAAGGCTAGTCTGAGGAAGCTAAATAAAAGGGAGTGCAGGCAAATAAAATGCAAATCAGTAATCAGACAGGCAAAAAGGGACTATGAAGAACATACTTCAAAAAACATAAAGACCAATAATAAAAATCTCTTCAAATATGTTAGTAGCAGGAAACCAGCCAGGGATGCAGTGGGACCTTGGATGACGAAAGGGTAAAATGATTACTAAAGAGTAACAGGGAAATGGCAGAGAAGCTAAATGCTTTTTCTTTTTGGCCTGTTTTCACTGGTGAAGAAGGTAGTTATTTGCCTACTCTAGGACTGTTGGTTTTGGGAGGAGTATTGAAAAACCTGAGTAGGATTGAGATAATGTGAGGTGGACCTACAACAAATTAAAAACTGTCAAATCACCAAGCCAGGATGGTATACATCCATAACTACTGAAAGAACTCAAATGTGGATCTACTGACAAAAAGATGCAATCTATCACTAAAATCTGCTTCCATTCCTGAGGACTGGAAGGTAGCTAATATAACCCCCAACTTTTAAAAAATGTTCCAGAGGAGACCTGGGAAATTACAGGCTAGTCAGTCGAACGTTGATTCCAGGTAAATTCCTTCCCAGGAATCCATGCACCTGACTTGAACAACCATGAACTTGTTTGATTGTTATTCTGTTAAATTGTTATTCACTTGTTATTATCGTCATTACCACTGTCATTATTTCTGTTCAATATAAAAAACTGAGTTTGAGGGGTAGTTCCTTTACGTTTCATGTGACCCGCTCTGAGCCTCAGGGGAGGGCGATATACAAATGTAATGAATAAATATGTTTAGGGCTCTTTAGCTTGGAGAAATGATGACTGAGGGATGACATGATAAAGGCTCACAAGAGTATGCATGGGATAGAGAAGGTAGAGAGAGAAGCACTTTTCTCCCTCCCTCACATTACAAGAACTTGTGATCACTCAATGAAATTTATGAGCAGAAGGTTTAGAACAGATAAAAGGAAGTATATCTTCACCCAAATTCACTCCCACAGAATTGACTCCCGCTGGATGTGGCGGCAGCTACAAGCACAGACATCTTCAAGAAGGGATGGGATAAACGTACGGAGCAGAAGTCCATCAGTGGCTATTAGCCACAAGGTATAGAGCAGGGGTAGTCAAACTGCGGCCCTCCATATGTCCATGGACTACAGTTCCCATGAGCCCCTCCCAGCTGGTATAGATAGAACACTGTGTCTTGGGCAGTGATGGTTGGTATTCTTGGCGCTTGGGGGGCCACAGTGGGAAGGCTTCTGGAGTTCTGGCCCCACTGTTGGACCTCCTGATGACACCTAGGTGTTGGTCACTGTGTGTCACAGAGTGTTGGACTGGATGGGCCATTGTCCTGATCCAACACAGCTTCTCTTATGTTCTTATGTTTATTTTCAAGGTTCGGCAAGAATTATTGGAAGAATACGAGCAAGTGAAAAGCATTGTCAATACTTTAGAGAGTTTTAAAGCAGATAGACCTACAGATATTCCAGTATATCAGGATGAACCATTTAGGGATCCATCTGTTTGGCCACCTCCTGTTCCAGCTGAGCACAGGTAATTGGGTTTAAAGTATGACTTCAGAGGTAATCAGTTCAATTGTATATTCATCAACCCAAGCTTGAGTGAGAGTGTGAGGCAATGGTTGAAGTATCAAACTGGGACCAGGGAGACCGGCGTTCAAATCCCTGCTCTGCCATGAATTTTCTTTGCTGACCTTTGACCTGTCAGACTTGATCTTTTGTTGTGAAGATAAAATAGCTATCTTCTCTTTCATTGTTATTGTAAATGGTGTAGTATGACACTGAGCGTTTTTCCAGCCAGATACCAATTGCTGCTCCCCAGCCTCCTGGGATATATTTGCTTACCTTGACTTATGGTTAATTAGAATATGAAGTTAAAACATTGATTATACTAACTATAGTTTAAGACCCAAACCATGGCTGGTTTACAACGGTCTCTTCTGCTTTGATCTTTTCATCTGCCAAGCAACCCTGTTTCTCTGGGATGGCAGCTGTAACTATGACTTTTCAGCTGAGGCCTTGCACCAAAATATATTTAGCGCAAACTAATTTCATACACGTTTCTGTCTTTGATGTGCTGGCTGATTACAAACCATGATTTGTTGCCTGGGTGAGTTTTCCCCCTATCCCAACTGCTGGCTGCTGAGGGGAAGGAAGAACAGACCTTGTGGTTCCCACCCTTGAAGTGCCACCATATCAGTTTTGCATCATTGGTTTCAAGCTGGAAAGAGCACATGCTAAGTGCTTCTGGGATGGGAAAGATACCTGAGATCTCATAAGAAACCAGGAGTGGGTAAAGTAACATGGATGATGTGACTGCTTTAAAACAGGCTAGAAAGCAGCTGAGAAGGACATGACCAGCTGCCCCTTCCAGGCAATGTAAGATGGAAGCTGTGGAGGAAGTTTTGTGTGTGTGTGTGTGTGTGTGTATGCTCACAACCCCCCCTCCTGAATGTGTGTGTTCCCACAACCCCCTTCCTAAAATGAAGCTAGGAGAACAAGAAATGGGGTAGCATCATCCTGTAGAGGTCAGAATTGCAAACAAATAATTCCCGCAGTTGTCAGTTGCTTAAACTTGACACCAGGTCTGAATTCCATTTAATTGTACTAGCTTTCTGGGGTTTGGATCTTGCATAAGGACAGTCTGAGGACTTATATCTTATAGCCATATACTTGTATACTTCTTGTTGTTACCTACCCTGAGCCAGCAGGGATGGGCAGGCTATAAAAATAATAATAATTATTATAAGCCATGGTTTCTAATATTTCCAGTCCTTATAAATCTGTGGTTTTCGTGGATCTTCTAAAAAATTGCCTTAGGACAGACACTTCATAGATAGCATTTGGTAAGGGCTGAAAGGATAGCTAGCCTTTCCCATCAGTACCTCCCACCCCAGATGACCCTGCACAGTTTGTTCATCTGGGTTTTTACTCTCAAAAACAATTGAATGGAAAAACCCAGCAAAGCATTTTGCCTAACACAATTCCTTTGCATGACAGAGCCCCACCTCAGATAAAACGACCCAACCGAGAAGTGAAACCCTTGAGAAGAGAATCGCCAGGGTTGCAGCGGGGCCCTATAGGCAGAGCTCAGCCAATTTCCAAGAATGAGAAACCTGCAAGCAGCCGAGAGAGGGAAGCGAAGGCTAAAGGAAAAGACGAAAAGGTAAGCGGCCTGAGGGTCAGATGGAAGCAGGGAGGCATTTTTACCTTGGATTTAAATGCTGGCACCCAGTAGCACAGGAGTAGTTTCTGTTTGGGGGCTGCTTTATATAAAACTTTTTCCTACAGGGATAGCGATTTTTGGATAGCATAAGAGGATGTACGCAATGTGTTTTCATTGCTGTATTGTGTGCAAACTTGTAAAAAATTATCCTTTTCTTCCAGAATAGATCACTAGCTCAACTGCTGAGACCAGTTTTTAAAGGATAAACTTGAATCCTAACCTCCTTTCACTTCTGCATGTGGATTATTTTTGTGATCTCCCCCCCCCCCACAAACACATAGTGTTGCAGATGCTTTTTTGTCTCCCATGCTGGTGGGAATGTAGTTTCTGGGGAAAATGCAAGGGTGGCAATTCTTCATCTAGCACAGCTCTACTTGGTACTAGATAGGTTCTGTTCTAATTGTGCACCACTCTTATTGGACATATGGCCTAGGAAATTGTTTTTTAAAAGCCAGAGATATAGATTTCACAGAATTTTGGCACTACCTTGTGTGCCTTTTAATCCAAGTGCTTGGAGGATTGATCACCAAAAGGAATTTAGAAGGAAGACAAATGGAAAATAAAAAATGGCCCCTTCCCTTTCACCAAAATTTTGACCAACAAATAAAGGATTAAATTAATCTAATTCTTTTGGGCAAGGCACCCTTCAAAATATCAGGTAGAAGCAGATAGTATCTTTACAGCTGGATGTTTTTTTATCAAGTACTGACAGCAGCTAAAAGTTACATGAAATTGGAAACCTGTGGCCCATGAGTGGTAAGCAGAGGCCTAGTTAGCTCCACAATAATGTTAAAATATACGCCACTTTCTTTTTCCAAGGAAATGTTTTTTGATAGAGGAAACAGGCCCAGATGAGGGTCCTTAAACCCTTTCCCAGTATGCTTTATCCTCCTGAAAAATACCACAGTTTTTTTAATTGCCCACTGGTAAATGTTTATGGGTACATAATGTTGACTGCGTTGTGATTTTAGATGATAGACAGCTTTTGGGATAAGCTTCTAGAAGAGGAAATAATATTTAATTATCTGTGTTTTTGTTTTAACTGTGTTCTTAGCACTTATTTTTGCCATTAAAATGGTTTTCAAGTTGTATTGATATACAGTTTAAACAGCTATTCCCAGTGCAGTGTAGTGATTAGTGTTATCCTTAGATCCACGGCTAGTGTGTTTGCTGACCTTTCCTGTCAGGGATGGCACGAAGGAAGCATATGCACAAACCTTGGGGGTGAATTCAAGGGATGTTAATGATGTCATGCCCCAGAGATGTAAAGTAGATTAGAAGGTACCCAGAGGTTTCTGATGGCCGCTTGTGTTTGCAAGGAAGAGAGTCATAAAATGCATCAAAAGGTCATACAGAACAGAGATGTATTTCCACAGGCTCTGCCTGCCAGGGAGGGCAACATGAATAGTTGCTGTAAAACATGATCCTGGTAATGAGATGTGTAGGTTGACTGGGAGATTAGGGTTCATGTTTCCACATGGGAGAGAGTTCCCTAAATCTGGATTGGATGACAGGCTTCCTGTTAGCAAAGGCAGGAAGGGTTAAAAGTCTGGTAACATCCATTAGTCTTTGTGCAGATGCTGCAGGTCAGATCCCCCTGCATGGAGCAGAATGAGGGGTGTTGCTGTTGGAGGTAAATGATCTGTATTGCTAAAGTAACTTAGTGTTATATTTTCCTGTTCTTTTCATTAGACCTGTACCCTGGTAGGCATGATAGTATTTTCCCAGTTCTTGTGCTTTAGCTTAATCCATAGCAATAAAGTATTTTCCTGTTGAAGAGAGCAGACTGTGATGCAGAGTCCTCCTCATGTACCCTAGATTAGCGATCCTCAACCTGTGGGCCTCGGACCATGTGTGGTCTGTCGACTAATTGGAGGTGGGCCCCAAAGGACGTCTTCTCCCCCCCCCCCCCGGCCATTTACTTCATCCCCCCGGCCCTTTACAACACACTTCGGGTGTCATTGTCTCCCATCACTCCCAGATGGGACTATCTCATTGCAGAGAAACAAGCTCAGGGTTCCCATTGATTTGTCATTGTCATGAGTTAAAATTTCCATGAAAATAAAATGTTCCTTATGTTCATTGTTGTGGTGTGTCTGTACCTTATTTCGAAGGGATGTTTAAACATTACCATAGCGACCAGAGTCAGAGAGCATTAGGGCAGTGGTTGAGAGTAGAGGAGTAAACTACCCCCCCCCCCCATCGGGCCTCAGTAAAATTGTCAAGCGTTGAGTGGTCCCCGGTGATAAAAAGGTTGGGGACCACTGCCCTAGATCACTCGCTCATGCTCAAATACACACACTCTGTCTTTTGTACTTGCTGAGAGGCAGCCTTTACTAGAGTCCCTCAAGTCACTGGTAACATGAGTGTCTATGACAGATGACACCCCCCCACACACAAACATGGCTGAGATAAGCACACAATTTCTCTGCAACAACTGGGAGCCTCTTCTACTCTGCATTTCTGTGGGCAGAAATACTGGTAGTGTGCATGCAGAAAACAAGGCTTACTAAGAGCCAAGTGATGTGTGACAGCAGCAGGTCCGTTTGCTTAAGCCTAGGGCTTCTCCCATCATGTTTAAAGTAGGGATTGGGTGAGTCTCATTTTAATGGCCAAAGTGATACTTGGATGGCTGGATTGAGGAATGCTAAAGCCTCTCTTCATTTGCTCACCACCTTCTCAGCACAGCCTGTCACCCAAGCTGGGTTTCTTCTCAGCTGAATTCCAGTCCTACTGAGTGTCATTCCCTGGTGTCTGTCTGTTTGCTGACAGCTGGAGTTATGCTTGTCCTGCTGGGCCCAGAGAAGGTGAATGTTTAAGCCAGGATCAACCACACTTTGGAGCCATTTTTGGATAAGGACTTGCCTCTGACAGTCTCTACCTTTTTAGGGGAATTCATCCTAGAAAAAGAAGTCCTTCTGGCACCACAGGGTTTCCATCTGATCCTGGGAGTCCAGGAAAAGTATGGAGGCTGTTAAGGGAATTCCAGGTTGGGTTCTCGCATCGCAGCAAGGTGTTATCCATTAGAAGGATATAGATTGTTCTCAAATCTGTATTTGTAACAATTTTATACTAAGTATTTTCTGCCACTTGGTAAGGTGTATTATGGAATCGGGTTAAGCCTGTGCTGAAATTACAGAGAAAAGCTGCTGTCTCTGGGAATAATGCTGCTAGTAATCCTAAAGCAGGGTCAGCCTAGGAAGGATTTTTTACTTACCTTCATTCAGAGCTGCTGTTCCAAAAATTTGGTCACTAGGTGGCAGAAAGAAAATAGCTTATGGTTGCCATTGCAAAATGGAGTGAGAATTCTGTTTCAAAACCTCTCTGAGAATCCACATGCCGAGTAATTGTGCATGAATACTCTGGAGAGTGGCATCTCGCACAGTGTGTCCAGCCCACTGAGGTGCTGCAGGCACTGGCTTTGTGAGTTGCCCAGGTGAGAAGGCTGCCCTGCACAAGTTGGAACATTCTCTTCCTGTTTCCTTGTATTGTGAAATGTTGGCATCCTTTTGGTAACCTTTTCCTGCTCTGAAGTTTTCTCTTTAAAGAAAAGATAGATCATATTTCTGAACACTGAATTTTGGTCAAGGTGGAGTTGAGAAGAGCACCATTATTATTTAGAGACCTTCCTATTGCCCTCTCCTGGACTTCTCACAACCTCCCAATCTCTGTTTTGTATTTCTCCCCTTTCCTCATTTACCACCTCTTCCCTTTCTAATTTGAAAGCGGTACACAGAGAGCAAATTGCTTCTGAATTCTGCATAGTTTGGATGAAAAGAACCACAGGTGTATTTCATTATCACTTAGTAGGGATGGACACGACCTGGAGAATGAACTAAAAAAATATCCCAGGTCATGGCTCACGAACAGAGGGTCATATGGATTCACCTGCAACAACCCTTACCATATTTCCAGGTTCAGCAGTTTGTGCTGGGGCTGGGCATGTCTACTGTGCCAGTAGTGTGTGCCGAGCTGGGTGCATGCAGGTCCCCCCCCCCTCCAAAGGGAGGGAAGTGAACCAGCATGCCAGACTGGCTATAACAGGAGCCGGTCCCAGCCCAAGAGGTGGTGAGCTGTCAGGCTTTGCTTCCTGGGCCAATCCCAGGCTGGCTCCCCCTGCAGACTCCAAGCTGATACGGCTTTCTGTAGGATCAGCTGTTTGGTGGGGTCTGTTGACTGGCTGTTTGGTGGGTCTGCTGGGGATCAGCTGTTCTATGGGGACCTGGGAACCGAAGCCTCCTAGGAGCCTGGACTGAATGGGCAGGAAGACATCTCTCCCTCCCCTCAGGTTCCAGAGACTGCTTGCTTCACTGAGTCAGTATGGATGCTGTGTTGTGGACCAGCTGAAGTTTTTGAAGTCCAGTAGTGTAGCCTGGATGTTACCAGTGCATGACTACCCAGTGGTAAGATCATTCTTACCCAGGAGGGTGTGAAGCAGACATATCAAAATTGGTAAAATGATATTCTGACCTACAGATGCCACTTTTGTGTCCTGTAAACACTGTGAGATCTAGCAACATTTTACAAATGTCCCATTCAAGGGAGGAGATGCAGTGAATCCTGGGAATTGTAATTTGGTAAGGTTGCTGACAGTTCTCAGTTAGTAATGCCTAATCCCTCATGGTATAGTTCCTAGGGTTTAAATTATTGTGTTGAACCGTGCATTTTGAACTAATGCTTATGACTCTCCTCTATATTTCTTCTATGTCTTTTTAAATCTTTCTGGCTCCATGTCTTAACTTGGGGTATGATGATGATGATGATTTTGCTTTCTTTTGACATGTTTGAAACATAGGGAAAGAAGATTTTGCAGGATGGTGCTGGTGATAGCGATATTCAGAAATTTGATGGTGGAGGATATGACAAAGATCTGGTTGAAGCTCTTGAAAGAGACATTGTGTCAAGGAATCTAAGTATACACTGGTATGTTCCATATTTTGCAAAACACATGATACTGGAGTTCATACTTACTTGAAAGCCAAGCTTGCTTGATCTAGGAAGGGAAGCTTTCCTATCCCTTCCCCCTGCCAATGTGTTAATTGCTGTTGTATCGAGAGAGGGTTGATTTTAATGGTTTTATTTATTTTTACATTTATACCCTGCCTTTCTCCAGAGGCTCAGGGCGGCTTACAGAAAATTTAAATACATGATAATTCAATTAAGTTTTAAAATTCTAAAATTCATAGTTAAAATTAAAATCGACCCCATTTATTCAACTGACGGCCATCACCTCTTTACGAGAAACTTAGTTGATTGCTTAACTGAGGGGGCCTATATGGATTCTTAGAGAATTTGCTTAGGGGTGGACTTTCATGCAGGGAGGTCAGCATCTTATTTCTAGGCCTCAACCATAGGCCTGGCGGAACCACTGTTTTACAGGCCCCTGTGGAACAATTTATGTCCTGTGTTTTACAATGTGATTTTGTATGTTCTAAATTGGTAGCTGCCTTGGTGGTTCTTTTGAGGGTAAAATGTACAGTCTGTTTGTTGCCTGTTTGTTGCCTGTTTGTTGCCTGTTTGTTGCCTGTTTGTTGCCTGTTTGTTTATTTGCTGTTTGTTTATTTATTTATTTATTTGTTTATTATTTATTTAGATTTTTATACCGCCCTTCCCTATGGCTCTGGGCGATTTACATAAAATATTTTGGAACATTTATATAAAACACTATCAAAATCAATATAACAATATAACAATAACATACCAACTAGAACAACTAGAACAGTATTTCAACCATAACTTTGACACTCCCTCAGTATGTTCGAACCCTCAGTCTGGGGGAGGGGGGGGGCTTGTAGATGTTATGGGTCAGTCGGCCTCACCAAATTTTGTAAATATTTATTTATTTATACTTTGATTTGTATGCCAGCCCTCTCAAGATGGTCTCTGGGAGGCTTATGTGTACCAGCACGTCCCTCCCTATTTATCTGGATTTAATTCTGTGTGCTGTTCAGCCAGGCAAGCAAGATTTTAATTCTTAGACAGTACCATGAGCAAAAGGTTCATTAGACACATATTAAAATGTGCAACAACACTCAGGAGCATCTTAAAGTGTTGCTTTGATAATCATGTTTTCAGGGAAACTATTTTTTTAATTGAGCAGCCTGTGGTAGGGTGAGTTGAAAGTCATAACCCCTCCCTCTGTGCCTTTTACATTTCAAGAGCAATGGCTTATACAAGTAGCTGTCTCAGTTTATAGGAGAAGAGGAAATTAATCTGGTAAGCTTGCATTAAAAAGCAAAAGGGTTTTTTTGTTACGTATGTATTCTAAATCAGTGTTCATCTTACATAGGGATGACATAGCAGATTTGGAAGAAGCCAAGAAATTATTAAGGGAAGCTGTTGTTCTTCCCATGTGGATGCCAGATTTTTTCAAGGGGATCAGGCGACCTTGGAAGGTGAGAATCTATGGCTTTTTTCCTGTGTGGATGCATATGTGCACTTATAATTGCAACCTGTACCTGTGTCTCACCTATTAGATTTTTTAATATTTGCTGCCATTCTCTTTCAGGATAGTATCCTGTGCCTAGGATGGGAGAGGATATTGGTATAGCCCAATTTAATCAGATCTCAAAATCTAAGGATGGTTGGTATTTGGAAGGGGGACCACCAAGGTAGACTCTGCTAAGCAAGACAATGGCAAATCATCTCTGCCTCTCTCTTGTCTTAAAAGCTCCTTGCTGGTCGGCATAAGTAGGCTGTGACTTGATGGTGCTTTACACACAAGCACAGAGGATGGCTTGCCACCATTGGCTCAAGCAACTGGATTGCATCAATCCCTAGGTGCCATGCCACTGCCCGTTAGCTTGATTAACACGTGGAGTTGCAGGCTAAGTTTGGCTATCTAAATGTTGTTTTCAGACACTGTATTCCATGGTATTGCTCTGGTTCACCAACGACCTGAAGCAGATTGCCAGAAAAATACAGGGACTTTCAGCTGAAGCCAACAGATTGTGGATCGGGAGATCTCCTGGAATTACTGCTCATCTCCAGACTGCAGAGTTCACTTCCCCTGGAGAAAATGGATGCTTTAGGAGGTGACCTGTATGGCTTTTTACCCCACCAAGGTCCTCCCTAGGTTGCACTCCAAAATCTCCAAGAGTTTTCCATCCTAGAGGTGACAAGCATAGAGTAGGCCAGGGTTTGGGGAGAGACTTAGATGGGATATAATGCCCATATAAAGTGCCCATTTTTTTCAGGTGAATTGATGTCTGTCATCTGAAGATGAGTTGTAATGGCAGGAAATCTCCAGCCATTACCTGGAGGCTGTTGGTACAAGCAGAGACGACCTGTCAGCCGAAGATGAATAAACAGAAAGAAATTTCTAAGCTGGAGATGGCAAAAAGCTTTATTCAGAACGAGTTCCTAAGTGTAAAACCTCGTTTTCGTATTTTACTTCCTCAGTAAACTTATTTTTGAATTGTTTTTTCTTTCCAGGGATACAAACAAAGTCTTCATTTATAAGATAGTTACCTTTATGGACCTTTGATACTAATAGACCCAAATGATATTAAATATAAAATATAAGGTATATAAAATATAAGGATTAGGTAGTGGGTTGAAGACTTTGTTTGTATCCCTGGAAATTCAGAAATAAGTTTACTGAGGAAGTAAAATACGAAATCGAGGTTTTACACCTAGGAACTCGTTCTGAATAAAGCTTTTTGCCATCGCCAGCTTGGAAATTTCTTTCCGTTTATTACCTGGAGGCTGGCAACCCCAGTGCTCAGGGAGCTGTCAAGCAAAATGCTCATAATCCCCAAATTGGAGAAGATGAAAATAGTGTGAGTATTTTCTGGTCTTGATTTCTGATTGTGCTGCAGGTGTGACAAATTTCCTTGTTATCGGAACTGCAGAAATAAAGCAGGTTTAGGTCCCTGCCATTAATGTTAACAGTTCAAATAGAAACAAGACAGTTCCATGCTTGTATGTTCAAGCTTCACTAAGCAATTCTCATGACAACTGCATTGATTTCCAAAGTAGACACTGTGTACAAAAAGGAACCTGCTTGCCAGGTAAATATAGGATTGAGTAGACACATTTGGACCTATCGTTTTCAGGACATCAGAGAGTTGCCTGCTTGGCTCCCTTTGAAGTGTTCTTTAAGCCAAGAAGGGCCAAGCTCCAGTTATGCTTCCTACTGTTCAACTAGCAATTCTGAACAGCAGCAAGCAATAATCCTGCTGCGGTTCCATCAAAACAGCTGCCCCCCTGCCGCGCAATTGAGCCTCTGAATGGAAGACTGTAGATTTGACAGAGCCAAGGAGAAGAAGGCGATTTCTTGTGAAGCACGTTAATCTGCCGTCCGGGTTGGGACGGAAAGTTCTTTTAGCGAAATGTTGCACAAACTCACTTTCTGAAGCCACAAAAAATTAGACCAGTTCTAAGTGTTATGGACTGGATTGGGATACAGGTTAGCATCAGGGTTTCTGCGCAGTTTTTACTAGAAAGGTCAAATATTTTATTAGGCTGGACATTTTAGCCACCATGTGAACTCTTTCAGTGTCTTACAATGTGAGGATTCCAGAAGGGAGCTGTGCCATCCTGTTTAAGCAGAACAACCAGTGGCGTACTTTGTGGCTCTTGAACGTGGGGTGGGGGTGGGTGGGGTGATGTAAGCTGTTGGAGGCTAGAGCCCACTGTCAGATGAACTTCTTCGCTATAGCTGTAATCTCGCAGAAGACAAATCCATTTATCTCCTGTGGTTTTTACCTTCAATTTTAGGAGAACTTTAGCAACATTAAAAGTACCATTTAGATACCAGATGTGGAGAATGGATATAAATGAATGTGATTCATTTATCCATACATGCACATTGGGGCTTGCATTCGAAAAGTCCTTAAATAGCTACGGTGGTAGTAAGAGTTAATGAGAAATGCAGGCACAATGAGTCCATTATGCCCAAAGAATTGAGGGGGAACACAATTCTTGAATAATTGCATTTTCGGATGATTTGGTTTTATAAGTCTTTCCCTGTGTCATTCATTCAAAGTAATTCCTCCCTCCCTCCCTCCCTCCCTCCCTCCAGAACAGGGCAAACTTAATTTGCAGTGTAGATAGCTTTTAACTGTTTTTTTTAAAATCCCAGTGGCAATTTATGTACGATATTAATTGCATAAAGTCCATTGTGATGTGCAATTCTAATTTCAGCTAATTTGCTTACCCTCAAAATACCATGTGTCTTCAGGAAGCTGTTGTTAGCATGTAATCTGATCTTATGTTTGCAGTGGAATGAAAGAAATGCAGTAACAGCAGAATCTTTGATGATAAGAGTAAGATGGCAAATATGCTGTGGAAGAGAGATTTTAAATTTAGGTCTGTGCTTTGTGAGGGGAATATGATTCTCACAGTCTCAAAGGCTGCAGTCTTCCTCAGATCTGACCAGGTGATATTCATGAGCTATATGTGGTTCTTGAACAAGTCTATCAGCAGTTCAGCAGTCTGAGAATGAGAAATAAGGAACACTTGGGACTAACTTGTCTTTCATCAGACTCCTTATACTTCTACCTTCCCCGTATCCCAGGTAGATGTTGGGAAAGAAAGATGGATACAAACATTAGCTCTTCATCTGTAGACAGTCAAACTAGGGACACTTTGAAGAGGCTATATAGGGCAGAATTATTGTTCCAGAAGAAGTGGGGGATTGGGAGAGAAGTGACAGTGGGATAATGGATAGTAGATGGCATCATTTTCTTCCGTGGCTCTGGGAAATACAAAGATTTGTTTTTATGAAGGAGAAGAGTTGGTTTTTATATCCCACATTTCACTACCCAAAGGAGCCTCAAAGTGGCTTACAACTGGCTTCCAAAGCGGCTTACAACTGGCTTCCCCACAATAGACACCCTGTGAGGTAGGTGGAGCTGCGAGAGCTCTGACAGGACTGCTTTGTGAGAACAGCACTAGAACAGGACTGTGACTAGCTCAAAGTTACCCAGCTGGCTGTATGTGGAGGAGGAGTAGGGAATCAAACCTGGCTCACAGGGTTAAAAGCTGTCGTTCCTAACTACTACACCAAGCTGACTTTATATACAGCATTTAGATTTTGACCTTAGGGAAGGGCCATGAGTCTGTGGTAAAGCATCAGCTTGTCATGCAGAAGGTCCCAGGTTCAATACCCAGCATTTTTAGGGACCGTAGTAGGTAGTATGAAAGACCCTTTCTTGAGACACCTGGGAAGGGCCCTTGCCAGCTAGTGTAAACTATATTGGCCTTGGTGGACCAGTAATATTCTTTTTATTAAAACATTTCTTAGCTACCCTTCTTCCATGTGGAACTCAGGGAATCTTATTGTATAAATAAAACATTATAAAAACAACAATTATTAAACCAATAAAAGTTACAGTTTAAATACTGCAGTTAAGACTGCCAGTAATAAAAGCTAAATTGATCAAAATGCAATCCTAACTAAAACTGTCTTCAGAGGGCCCTCTCTATTAAACCCACCAAATGAGCGTCTTTAATAGGTGGGACAGTCAGGAGAGCATCTCCCTGGCTGAATCAGGGGGTCTAACTCAGTATAAGTCTTCTGGTTCTTTATGCCTAGGATTTAAAGAGCTGGCTCAACTTCCTTTTAAAAATTTAATAGTAGCCATTAAATGCCAGTGAAGATGCTGTTAGCTCCTTTGTGTGTTTGTGTATGTGTTTCTCCTTACAGGCCTAATATCAGCTTCAAGAAAACTGATTGGAGAAAGTGTTAAATTCACTCTCATGAAGCATTGCTGCTCCAATCTAAATCAGCCCCTCCCCCAATAATAATAAGATTTGATTCTTATATTCCTCTTTTCTCTACCCGAAGGAGGCTCACAGTCACCTTCCCTTTCCCGTCCCTACAACAGACACCCTGTGAGATGGGTGAGGCTGAGAGAGCCCGGATATTACTGAAGAAAAAGAGTTGGTTATTATATGCCATTTTTCTCTACCCGAAGGAGTCTCAAAGCAATCCCCTTCCCTTTCCTCTCCCCACAAGAGACACCCTGTGAGGTAGGTGAGGCTGAGAGAGCCCTGATATCACTGCTTGGTCAGAACAGCTTTATCAGTGCCGTGGTGAGACCAAGGTCACCCAGCTGGCTGCATGTGGGGGAGTGCAGAATCGAACCCGGCATGCCAGATTAGAAGTCCGCACTCCTAACCACTACACCAAACTGACTCTACACCAAATTGGCACATTTGCTTCCATGCTGCTTCTGTGTTGATCTTTTCCTTCAGGAAAGTGAAGCTGCTTACAACCTCCCTCTGTAGGGATGTCTGAAATCTCAGAGGTTATTTTCAAAGTCATTAACAGGGAAATTGTTTTATTGCTCTTAAAAAGAGGCTAAAAATTTCAGTTGCTGCCATTGTTATTCAGCTACCTGTACTCCAGGTAACTTCTTACCTAAAGAATACTTTTATGGAACTTGAAAGCTTGCTGTCCTTTCAGAATACGTCTATTTTTAAAAATCTATCAGTTGAAGCATTTTTATTCCATGTGTACTTACTGCAAATATTAAGAAACCATGCTCTGTATATACTAAAAGGTCAGCTTCATGAATATAGGAAAACCGCTTGATAATATATACGAGCATTTGTTTTGATCCATAGAATTTAGATTTTGTCATAATGGAGCAAATACTTTCCCAGTGTGTGTAGCAGCTAAATTCTGTGCACTGTAGAACATGCACATGAAGGCAGAACCCCCCCTCATTTCAGTTTGCCCTGCACGGTCATTTGAAGAGGCTGTAATTTGTAAGAAGGCCTTGTTGTTTGCACTGTAGAAAAATCATCTTAACTGGAGCTGGTCTGTGACAGGTCATTCGTGCTACACAACCAGTCATTTGATGCAAGAAGTGTTTTGTCAAGCGCAAATGAGACATGAAAATAAGAAGGCACAAATGCTGGGATCATAGATTAAATATTCTTTCAGCCATAGTTAAAGGAGTGAAGAACTAGAGGTGGCAACAGTCCCCTTCCCTTCCAGCGCCAGTTAGCTGTGTCCTAGTGCAGGGGTAGTCAACCTGTGGCCCTCCAGATCAGGGGTAGTCAACCTGTGGTCCTCCAGATGTTCATGGACTACAATTCCCTTGAGCCCCTGCTAGCAAACGGGAATTGCAGTCCATGAACATCTGGAGGACCACAGGTTTGACTACACCTGTTCCAGATGTCAATGGACTACAATTCCCAAATGCTGGCAGGGGCTCATGGGAATTGTAGTCCATGAACATCTGGAGGACCACAGGTTGACTACCCCTGTGGAATGAGTGCCTTCATCCTGCAGCCCATGTGACTTAGGCTCTTGAATACTGTAGCACAAATGCCTTTGAGCAGTTAAAACCCACAATTTAGGCTATGCTCGCACTTGATTGATTCAATTTGACTAGATTGCTTTCATGAGGGCTGCTTTTGGTTATTCAGTTGTCTGAATTTAATTTCAGGGAGTGCTGATGGTAGGTCCTCCAGGGACTGGGAAAACTATGCTAGCCAAGGCTGTTGCCACAGAATGTGGGACAACCTTCTTCAACGTATCTTCCTCCACCCTGACTTCTAAGTACCGAGGTGAATCTGAAAAGTTAGTCCGCTTGTTATTTGAAATGGTAAGTCTCATGCTTTACTACCGCAGGGTCGCAAGCAGGCATCAAAACTCTTGCAGCTCTTAGAAGCAAATTGGGTTGAACAGTCTCTGGAGTTAGGCTAAAGCTCTGGAACATTTGACCTGTATCTCACCCTGCTGTTTGGAAAACTGAAGGGTAATCAGAAGAGTGATTTCCAGCAATTTCTGCATTGTTGCCCATTGTGCCTTTCCCCATGGACCCTCAGCGGGGTCAGTGGACCCTCAGGAACACAGGCTGAGGTGTGCACCAGAGGGGGGGGGATTGGAAATTGTCAGAAATCATGCATGTAGTACCATTTCTCTTTACCTTTCAGTTATCCACACAGGTATGTACTCTACTTGCATGCCGTTTACATATCAGGAAACAGTGAAACAGTCACATAATGAAACAGTTGGTCAGCACTGCAGAGTGCTGCAGAGAGTGCACTCTTGGCTGCAGAAAGGAACAACACAAGCCCCATGTCTTGTGTACAGACTTAAAAAAAAACAAACAAACTGTAAAGTAGTAGAGTTTTGCTAAGTAATGCATAACATCTCCGCTTCTCAACCCATGACTAGCCAAAGTCCTGACAGTTATTGTGACCTCAAAATCTGTTGTCTGTCTTTCTCTCTGGTTTTGTTTCCTTTGGTTTATCTGATCTGAGGGGAGAACGGACAAAACGCTTTTTCTTGCACGTTCTGTGCTTCAGCTGGATGAGTCATTTAAAACTGTGTGGCCTTAATAAGTTTCCCAAAAGATTGTCAGAACAAGCTTTGGTCTAGAAAATAAATATATCAATAGTGCTGGTAAGAGGTTGTCCCAAGGCAGCACATCATGTTTGGCCAACATGGCTGTTGCTCTTAAGGATCTTGCATATGGTTTAAGCTCATGAATTCTTCTTGTATGTAAGTAACTGTTGTCCTTGTTCAAGGCCAGATTTTATGCACCCACCACCATTTTCATTGATGAAATAGACTCTATCTGCAGCCGCAGAGGCACCTCTGATGAACATGAAGCAAGTCGCAGAGTCAAGTCTGAGCTGCTTGTTCAAATGGATGGTAAGCGGGGTTGTTTGACATTTGCAATGAGCCTCGTAAATTATTGCTTCCAAAAAGCATGAAGAGCCCATTTAGAAACAGCACCTTTTCCATTTTAATTCTGACAACTTTTTCTTTAGCCTATGTTTCAAAATAAAAGAAAAAATCACAGTACTCCTATGCTTATTTTGCCACTTACAAGGCAATTCCCTCCCCCCCTCCATCAACAGCATTAATCCCCCACTTAATCATATGCGAAATACATACTTGAAAGTGAACAAGAGAGAAATGCCTTGTTACAGCTGCAGCATTTGTTCATGCAGGAGTAGGTGGAGCTCTCGAGAACGACGACCCTTCCAGAATGGTGATGGTGTTGGCTGCCACCAATTTCCCCTGGGACATCGACGAAGCCTTGAGAAGGAGGCTGGAGAAAAGGATTTATATCCCATTGCCGACAGGTGGGTCTGCCAAAACCGCTTTCCTCTTAAATGTGTTTTTTCTTGCGCTTGTTGTTGAAAACTTCCCCAGGGGACTCTTAAAGAATCCGCTGACATTTCTTTTACAAGTATTGTGTTTTCAGGGGTTAATAACTTGTCTTCTTTTTAAAAACAAAATGCTTAAGATTGCAGATTGAACCAGCTGCAGTATTTCACAGCATGCCCAGTGAAGAGGATCTTAGGTTTGGAAGCTCAGTTTGTTTTAACTAGCTTGGAATTATTTTGAATGTTTAAGAGGCAATGTTTGAGCGGGCATCAGAGGCAGCCTTTGGATGTCTTAGAGAAATACCCGTAATCCACTTCCGTTCCCTTGTTGACCAGAACAGAAAAGTGGATCCGTGGGTTTTTGCTTCCAGGCTCACTGTGCTGTAAATCAGCTCTTGCCTGACCCTTGCGGATAGATTTTCATCCATTTGGATCAGAGCCTGCTGATTATTTCTCTGCCTTACGTTACCTCACTGTACATTGGCTTCCCTAGCCACTGGTTGGATGTGCAATTAAGGATTCATTATTATTTTAAGGTCGCGTAGCAGTAACTCTCTTAAAATAGGAGTAGGACTTATTTTCCTGCTTATTTCGTGATAACAGAATACATGTGCAAAGTAAGAGCAGCTGTTGTTTGGCAGCTTGTAAATGAAGGGGTGTGTTTTGTGTGAGTTTCTGTCATTAATGGCATCCTCAAGTCAAGTTTAGGTGTTTGATGTCTAGTATTACTTCTTGTTGTGATGATATCACATTTGAGCTTCTCTAACTCTGTACCAGAGTCTCTTGTGGCGCAGAGTGGTAAGCGGCAGAAGTGCTGTCTGAGGCTGTCTGCCCATGAGGCTGGGAGTTTGATCCCAGCAACCGACTCAATGTCGACTCAGCCTTCCATCCTTCTGAGGTCGGTAAAATGTGTACCCAGCTTGCTTGCTGGGGGGTAAACGGTAATGACTGGGGAAGGCACTGGCAAACCACCCCGTATTGAGTCTGCCATGAAAACGCTGGAGGGCGTCACCCCAAGGGTCAGACATGACTCAGTGCTTGCACAGGGGATACCTTTACCTTTATCTTTAACCCTGTACTACATCACTGGTTGTGACTGGCAAAACTTGTGTGATGTTTCCTGGGGGTGTACAAGCCCCTGATTGTCAGAGGTAGTCCTGTTTCATACGGAATGTATAGTTTTATCTACTTGTGTGAGAAATCTTGCATTTATGGCTGATAAAGAGCATTTTCTCATGTGAGGTTTCAGTTGCCTTTGTCATGCTGTTTACCTGGATGTCTGCTTATTTAACATGAAAGAGATGTTGGAAGGCAGCGGATGTGGTGCAAATGAGCATTCTGGCTAATGTAGGCTGAGTATTTGTGTTACAAATCAATCAAAGTGAGAACTGTTTAATTCTCATGCGAGAATGCGCTCTGTTTGAAGTTGTGTCACTTGCTGCTGATTTCCACTTAAATTAGTTTTTTTGAGGAAGGTGCTTGCTGTTGTTGATCTAACAGAGATGCAATATAGGCAGGATGGAACTATTACTGTCATTACTCTTTCTGGTAGTGTAAAACTTTCTGAATTATGCAGAACTGTTACCTGAACAGAAGGTAAAGCAGCAAAAGCTTTGCAGAGATTACATATCTCAAGCAGTGAGCCCACCTTGGGCCCTCACTCTTGCTTTAAAGCTGTGGTATTTTAACTCTGGAAAAATCCTTCTGGTTCCAGACTCTACAAACTAACAATTGTCACAAGTGTCAGCCAATCAAAAAGGCTGTGCTGCATGGAATTTTTTAAAAGTCTTTGAAAACCTTCCGAGTTTATGTTTCTTTTTACTGTATTTGCCTTGTCCCTGGGGAACGGAAATGGGGCAGGACTGCCCTTGAAATGGTCTGTTCCTTTGCTGCAGGAGGGAATAGTCTGTTACTAAACAAAATCTAATGGAGCAGATGTTTTGCAAGCAGAAGATTGAGTCTGCAGAAGCTCCATTTAAAAGTGTTTCTGTCCATAGAGCAGGGAAAGATATCTGAGATCCTGGTGGTGACCCACTGCCAGTCAGATAACAGGCTACTAGACTAGAGGGACTAGGGATGAGTCAGAATAAGGTGGCTTCATGTGTTCATGAAGGACCTTGGCTGGCAAGTGAGGGAAGACCCTTCATCAAGGATCTGACAGGAAGTAAGTGAATCTCTCACTTCACAGAATTATCTCTTTGCCTGCATCTGAATTTTTCTTTTAGATAAAGAAAAGAAAATATTGTTTAGGTGCTTCAGCCTTTCTGATATTGTTGACTTCAATGGAATCAGAAGGGTGTAACTCCATTCAGGCACTATGAATTTCTGGGGCTTTTTCATCCTAAGGAAACCAAATCCTGTCCCTGGAGCCTGTTGATTTAGGCCAACCCAATATATTGGGGTTTTTTTTTTTTAATTGAGAGGCTTGCATTTACTAAAGGTGCACATGGTTTTCTTGACGTTTAAATTAGAATGTTAAGCTTTTCATAAATGTTCAGCATTTGGAAGCTGCTTTAATTAGATCTTCATTATTATAGCAAAAGGCAGAGCAGAGTTGCTGAAGATTAATCTTCGGGAAGTAGATCTGGATCCTGACATCAACTTGGAAGAAATTGCTGAGAAGATTGAAGGCTATTCTGGTGCTGACATTACTAATGTTTGCAGGTATCCAATCTGCTGTATATCCTAGCTTTTTTAAAAAATCTTAACTACTAAACTAAAAGTTTGAGACTCCTAGCTTCAGTTTCTGATGAATTATGCCTGCTGCAGATGGATCTTTTTTTATTATTCTAGGTTTACAAGCAGGAGACTTACAAGGACTTGTGCATCTTATTTTTCCAGCCCTTTTCTTATTCACTTTCACTGGAAGCACCAATAGCCTTTTTCCTTTTTGTGTCTTCTGTCCTCCTCATACATCAGCCAGCCAACCTTTTCTGCTCCCATCCTTTTCTCCACTGGCAGTCCCTCCCCAGGGAAGCTCTGTGTGGTGCTGGCTGCTGGCCCCAGTTGCACAATGGAGAAATCTACAGATTCTTGTGGAAAGCACCTTGCATTCCCCTCTATGCTCCTCTCCATACTAATTCCTCTCTGTCCCCTACTGCAACTCATATCCAACCTTTTCCCTGCTTCCTGTTCATTAAACCTACCTTTTATCTGCCCCCTCCCGATCCTCAGCTATATTCATTACATATTTGCTTTATTTATAGCCTACCTTTCTCCCCAGTAGGACCCACAGCAGCTAACATCATACTTCTTCTCCATTTTATTCTCACAGCAATCCTTTGAGGTAGGTTAGGCTGAGAATGTGTAACTGGCCCAGCATCACCCAGTGAGCTACTGTGGCAGAATGGTGATTTGAACAAAGGGCTCCGAGATCCTAGCTTGCAACTCTAACCACTACACTACAGGGACTTTTGTGGGTGGATTCTGTTGACAAATAGTAAGCAGCCTTTCCTGGATGAGTCATGCTAGTCATGTGGTATCAAGTCAGATGGTGATTGTTGCCAGGCCAATGAGACCTCCCTCAAAGGCCAAAGCAGCCCTTGAATGGGCCCTGCCTCTCTCTGGCCTTTTACTGAGAGAAGCCAAGGCTTGAAGGCAGGAAATACCTGTTGTGGTTGCCTGGCAACCCCTCACTATATCCACTGAGAAGGAATTTATTCCTCAAAATCACAACTGCTGTTTCTGTTCATTTGTTTGGGGGGGGGGGGGAGGGGTTGCAAGTTTTTAAAAAAAATTAGATTTCATACTTTCCTGCTAACCTGGGGCCTCCTTCAGATTTGTAGAAAGATCTGCCTTGTTCATAGTTGCAGCCTCTGGATTTAAAAATCCACAGGATTGGCTATTTAGTTACATTTATATGCTACTTTTATATTAAAAATAGGTAGCTCCCTTTCTGAATCCAGAAGCTCTTGTGCCCATTTCTTGGCATCTTCACCTAAAGGGTTTCACGTAGCAAATGCTGGGAAAGTTTGCTCTGACTCAGAGACCTTCTACAGCAGCGGCCTGCAATCTTTTTGCGGTTGCGGACCGCTACGAGGGGGTGAGGGGAGAGGGCGGCCTGGGGCACCGCGCATGTGTGGCAGCCCTGTGCATACGCATGCACGAAACTGTCGTGCGCGTGTGTTTGTGCCCCCGGCGGGGTGCAAACACGCACATGAGACAGTTTCATGCAAACGCGCACACGTGGAAGTTCTGCGCATGCGTGAAACTGCCATGTGCGTGCGTCTGCATCCCCAGCAGGCGGCCATGCCTCCCTCTTCCCCCCTTCCCGCAGCGAGAAGCTCACCGAGCTGCGAGCTAATCGGCTGCTTCGGCGGCCAATTTGCTTGCTGCCTGGCGAGCTTCTTGCTGCGGGGGAGGGGGGAGGCGGGGAGAGGGAGGCGCGGCCCCCGCGGCCCACTGCCGAGGCTTTTGCGGCCTGGGGGTTGATGAACCCCGTTGTACAGAATGAACTATATTGGGCTAGATCAGGGGTAATCAAACTGCGGCCCTCCAGATGTCCATGGACTACAATTCCCAGGAGCCCCTGTCAGCGAATGCTGGCAGGGGCTTCTGGGAATTGTAGTCCATGGACATCTGGAGGGCTGCAGTTTGACTACCCCTGGGCTAGATTAACCAGTGGTCTGACTTAGTGTTATATGGCTTGACATGACTCTAGAAAGTGTTGGACATACGCTTGTTCACATTGGCTGGTGCCTCACTGCAGGGTAAGCTCAGGAGTGGTGGACAAGCTATCTGTTAGTGAAGCAAGCCTGTCATTACTCATCTTCTTAACTGAGTGGCACCTGACAAGTTTCTGAGGCAACTGAGGCCTCTCTGGAGCACAGCTAGAAATCTTCTACCTCAGCCAGCCACAGTTTTTAACATGCAGCTAAATCTTAATGACCTTTAATCCTCTGTAACATTCTGTATAATGATTTATTAAACAAATAAATAATGAAATGAATAATGTATGTATGTGTGCAGAGTAGCTTATTGTAACCCACTTAGAGCTTTTGGAAATTGGGGCAGCTGAAAATCCAAAATTAATAATGGCACCGTTATAATACAATAATATAATTGAGAAGATATTTATAAATTAATTTGCTTCTCAGCTTCTGTTCAGATGTCACAAACAAACCAGAGTTTGTGACGAGTGTAAATTGGTTGGGTGTTGGGCTGCCATGCACCCTTCTACCTGAGTTCAGGGGCATACGGAGGCTGAAGATGGGAGTCACTAACTACCATTATTTGTGATGTTCAAATGTGGCCAGCTTAATAATCTGGGGGTGGTTTATGTCCCAGTAACTTGGGGCTCCTTGTCTTCAGTATCAGCAATGCCATGCTGAGGGAGGGAGGACATGTGTGGGCCCAGCACGTAGTGCCTGTCACAGCTGAACAGGGACTGGCTTGTTTGACATATGAAATGCGTCTTGGTAAAGACCAAGTGAAAACTGGGGCTATTTTTCCCTTGGTGTGGCAAAAACCATCCTTCAGACAAGAGAGAGCAACCATCCCAGAACACAACGAAAGCAGAACTGTCAACCAGAAGGCTTAAACCCAAAGTCACAAAACCATCTGCCCCCTCAAAATCCACACAGAAGAAAATAATTCTGGCTTGCCTCAGAAAACCTTGGAAAACCTTGGCAAATGATAGCAGGTTTTCTGAGGCGAATGCAGGCAGGGGCTCATGGGAATTGTAGTCCATGGACAGCTGGAGGGCCGCAGTTGGACTCCCCCTGCATTTGAGGAGCTAGTTAGGCGGATGTTAGGCAGTGGACTGAAGCCAAGGTCAAAGATGGAGAGATTGCCCCCAAACCATAAAGAATGTCTCCAGTATCAGCATGCAGGCAAGCTTGAAACTGAAACTTCTTTGCTTTGATTTCTGTATCTTGTATTATCTTGGCACAATTCATAACACACCCCAGTGGCGTCTCAGGCTTACCTAGGCAGAAAAGCATGCAGTAGCCAGAAAAGGCAAGTTTCTGCTCCTCCTTAACTCCCTGTCCATTCCTGCATTGGATTTGTAATGCCACTTGGGATCTCCTTCCACAGCCTAGGGGATAGATCCAGAGGGTTTGAAGGAACTATAGTGACAGAACAGCATTCTTTTTCGCGAGCGGAACGATTAGCTCTGCATCTCCATAAATCATTGTAAAAGGGTTGTGTCAGGTGGGGGTAGAATTGGTTTTATGGGTTTAATTATCTCTGAACATTGATTTCAATGCCTTAGTGAGCTCCAGCTTCATCGTGTCCTTTACATTATATTAATGCTGAGGATACTGGAGTTGCAGAAGCCAGAATTTCCAAGGGGGACAGGAAGTCAGCTAAGAGGAAATGTTTTATGTTCTCCTGCTAGGGGGCTGCAACATACAGTGTAATCAAAATCTTAATGGTTCCCAGCCTACGCTATTAGTAATTAGTTTCTGTGCGTTTTCCTTTGTTTCTAGGGATGCCTCTTTGATGGCAATGAGGCGGCGTATTAACGGTTTAAGCCCTGAAGAGATTCGTGCACTCTCTAAAGAAGAGCTCCAGATGCCTGTTACCAAGGGAGACTTTGACCTGGCACTGAAGAAAATCTCCAAGTCCGTTTCGGCAGCAGACTTAGAGAAATATGAAAAGTGGATGTCAGAGTTCGGATCTGCTTAACCTTGGAATGTGTCTTCCCAGAGGATTGTGGCTTTCCCATTTTAGAATGTTAAAAAGGCATAGAAGTCTTGCGTTTTACCTATGGACAAGATATCCCTTTTAAACTTTTTAATTATTTTTTTTTTTGCACTTTAAAGGGAACAAAATAAAAATGTTACACAGTGAGATCATGGTATTTTATGGATGACTACTAAAACCTGTAAATGTAGCAAGGGAAAACTGCATTTGTGGCTGCCTGCACTTTAACTGTAAACACCAGTGTCCTGATTTTCACATGCTGATCCTTCATGGCTGTTATCTACCAACCAGATATGGGATTGTACAGGAAAAAGCTATCAGCCTCTTTGTGATATATGCCTGTGATGCTAGGGTATATTGTATGCCTAGTTATAACTGGATTTCATACCGCTTGAATGTAAAGCACAAGTTTTTGTTCTGCACTTCTGCCTCCATTAGGGAGCTCTTCAGTGTGATCGAAGATAAAAATACCAAGGTTCACTTTTCACTGCAGTCATGTTGCCATGGCTACACTGATATTTGCTGGAACACAATTAAACAGCATATTGTAAAAAGGAGACTTGTGTCTCTAAATGTGCAATATACATGTATACATTGCTGCAACCAGCTGCACTTCTTTGACGCATTTTGTTGCTAAGTGTCTAGAAATTTATGTTTCCACCTTATACTTTATCTGTTTCCCGCAGCCAGTGTGGGTTTAACATGGCCATCGTAATTGCTGTGAAAAATGTGAAGCAGTAGTGGTGATATTTTAAAAAAATTAAAAAGCAGGTAATGATGAAAAAAAATCTCAGGGCTGATTTTCCTTTCATCCATTTTATATTCCATTGTGTTAAATACATTGCTTTTATATGGAATATAATGCCATGCTTTGAATTGTAACTTATTACAGCGTGCTAAAGCAAGATGGAAGAATAGCTAGCAATATTTTGGCTAGTTAGTGGCCTGCTTCACTCTGGAGGTTACAGTGGTTTACCTACAAGTCCTAAATTAAACCAGAGCAGATCTTGTACTGGGAATCCAACTACCTTTTGCTTAAGAATACCTTTTCTTTTTTAGCTGCACCTGTGTTACAGTATGAGATACTGAAGTGTGACACAGTGGAATCTAGAGGTATCAGTTTTGGTATCTAAAATACTCTGTTCCCCACCACTTAGTACATCTAGCGCTCACTAATATTTTTGTGTGTTTCCATACATTTTAGCAGTTTCTTCCTCAAGTTGGTATTTCAGCAGAAACTTTCTAATATCTGGCGTATATGAAAGGGTTGCCCTAATCATAATTGGGCCTTCAGAAGTATAATGCACAGTTGACTTGAATCGATTGTGTTTGGGCACATGTGGGTACGGAAGTGGTTATCCACATAGTTTTTCTAGTGAAAAATCCACAGTCTTACTGGTGGGTCGTGTTCTTAGATTCAGTTCCAGAAAAACTGTGGATCGCCAAATCTAAGCTAACCTTTTTACTAGAATAAGTGATCTAAATCCCAGGAGTCCTGATTTTTAGGTTAACATTTAGATCTGTCTACCTTGTGACTGACCAGTAGTTGTTTCTTTTCATTTTTGGAAGCTTAGCACTTAAAATAATGTGTGTTTCAAAAGCTCTCTTTTAGAGGTAGACAGGGTTTTTCAAGTATCTAACACGCTGACTGAGGATTTGTGTCATCGATAAACCACAGAGGAATTTTCCTAGTCCAAGAAGTAGACCAAGGACTAGCATGATCTCTGTGGGCGATCCAGTCGCTTGGTATGTGGGCAGTTACACAGATGGTGTTTACAATTGTTTTGTCTTGGACTCTTTACTTGTTGCTATTTTATTTTATTTTTGACACAGGAGGCATCTTGGGTTGAGACTGTGAATAGTACATTGTGTTTCCAACAAATGGCAGCTGTACCTTGAAAGGAAGAAATCACAATAAATGTCCTAATGATGACACATGTTTCTTTTATGTAGTACTCTTTGTTCTGCACACAGATTTTGGGATTCTGCTGTACTCCTGCAGTGGCTGAGTTGGATATGATGCTCTGGAAGCATGAGGAACACACCACCTCATGGAGTATTTTTTGCAGACACTTGCTTTGCAGTAGTCAAGGAATCTAAAGACTTCCACCAGACAGAGAATGGCTATTGAGCCCAATGCTGGCTTTGGACAGAGTTGTTATAATTTGTAGCAACAGTAATTTCTGTACTTGAAAAATCCACAATCTCTCAAACAGGCCCACAGAGAATTTCTGTTAACTTTGCTTTGTTGGGTATTCAAGTTCTTCCAGGAAAGATTGTGTTGTTGTTACTCTCAGTGTGTAGATCAGGGATTCTCAACCATTGGGAGCCCTTGAGGGATTTTTTATTTTATTTAAGATTTCCCTCCCCTTATATTGGTGGGTTGACTCACCTTCCCAAAGTGGCCAATGATGGGCCTGAAAGGGGTAGGGAAGAGAGGGGCCCCAGCCATTCAAACTTTTGCTAGTCAAGGGCCCTCTTGCTTTGATTCAAACCATGTTGGTGGTGGCTCAACGAGGGAGGTGTTTTTGATTTTAACTGGAGGGGGTGGGGGATGGTAGAGTGTCTGGCTCAGCCTAGCACCTGGCTGTGGCAGAGGGATATGCCTTGAAGCCTGGACATCTGGTGTGCCTCAGCTATAGGGCCAGAATGTTGAAAAAGGCTGGTGTAACTTATTCTTCATACTACAAAAGAAGAAAGCTTCTTCCCCAAATAGCCTGTGGTTTAAATTTAGCATGGGAGACTGGGATGGAAGGAACAGAAAGTGGAATCCAAAAATGCTTTGCTATTTGGAAGAGATGGGAAATAAGGAGCTGTGCTCAAATTGGACTTGAAGGGAGTGAGAGAGGTGGCATCAAGCAAGTAGTGTGGCAGGCAGGTCTCAACAGAAGAGATTGCAAGAGACAGATGATGCGGGGCTTTTTGTTCTGGAAGGCCGGAATCCTCCTGACAGCTGGAGGGAAGGGCTGCATGAAAGCAGCAAGACAAGATGTCTTGGTTTAAATTGAAGCCAAATGGGCAAAGGAAACTTGAAATTGTGAGGCCTAAAATCTTCATGTAAATACACAAAACCCTAAATAGCAAAAGTTCCAGTAATCCAAAGTAAGTCAGGCAAGAAAACTTCTGGATGAAGCAAAGAGAAAAGTTTATTTTGTGCAAAACAGGGAGATTAAAACAGCACAGAAAAGATGGCTGAAACACTGATTGCTGCCCTCTCAGGGCAGGAGAAGGTTTTAATCCCGTCCTTTTATAAGAGAAACTGCTTGGACTGAATATGGGGGTTTGCAACCCCAAAGCACTCAGAAAAGTAAGGATGTATAAGTTTTAATTTTTGTTATTTGTTTGTTATGAAAAATGTACTAGGGGCCAAGACTGTTGCGTTCAGGAATACAATGGACGCTAGATTGGAGGGAGGGGTGGAAGAACTCTGCGGATGGCCTCTCCCTCCTCTCAGGACCTGGAAAGGCTGCAGGCAATTGTTAAGGACCTCACCAGCAGGGGCAGGTCTTATGTGGCATGGATCTGCAGCCTCCAAGCCTCAGAGGGAAGTGGAAGGAGGAGGGAGTGGTCAGGGGTGGGGGATGGAAGGGAAGCTGGCTGGCCACTGGACAGACAGGCAAGCTGGTTGGAGGAGGAGCCACTTAGGGGTGGGACAGCAGCCCTGAGTGGGTGTTAAGCACTGAGTGGCGCTGAAGCCATGAGACATGCTCCTCCTCCAAGCCCTTATCAGAAATATATTATGTGGAACAGATACTGGAGTCATTCTTAACCTGTTGCCGTTCTAAAGATCATTATTATACTTTGCTTGCTCTTTGCAATATGTTCTTATAAGGCCTCCAAGAAGAATGGCCCCAAGTATCGTCTGCTACTTTTGTCTTCTGTGGCTGCAGCCCAACAAAGCAGGGGGAAATGTCCTCAACAGCAGGTGCTCAAAAGTTCCCTTTGCAACACCTTCTCCTTCTCCTTTCTAGCTTACATTTCAGACCTAAAAGAAATAGGTTGCTGCTTCAACATGCGGTAAAACTTTAAAGAAACATCCATCGCATCTCTCGTCACTGCAATCTTGGGAACCTCCTGAAAGTGTATCAGAAATCATTGCTGGTGTTCAGAACACAGTGTAAGCATGATTTCTGTAACATTCGTAGTAGAAGTGAAGGATAATTGGACAGAGCTCTGAAACGTCCAAACGCCATGTTCTTTCAAAAGCAACAAATATCCGATTTCTAGAAACATAATGATTCTCTGTTGAGTGGCTCATGACTCGGGACTCGGTGCTTCTGCTTGTGGATCAATAGTCTCTGTTCCGGTCTTACATAAGTAGGTAGTGCCCGTTGCCAGAGGAAAACGCTCTGCAGACAAGGACAAGAAAAGCATGAGTTCAAAGCCTGTATTAATAATTTATACAGCACTTTAATATTAAGAATTCTCTTCAGTCCCATTGTTTTCCTTCCAACATTTTACCGTGACGAAAGGACACTGCAGACAATAATGGCTTGACCTCCTGGCTTTCCTGTCAAAAGCTGGCGTTTCTTCACTTTCTGCTCATCTAAATGAACAGGCCAATGTGTTCATTCAGGATATCGTTTGAGTTGACCATTCTTTAAGCATCTCGTCACATCTGTTTCTCCTCACACCTATTGGCTCAAAGGAGATGTATCATTTGGCTTAGCTGAAGGTGGCTGCATTGTCTAAGGCAGGGGTAGTCAACCTGTGGTCCTCCAGAGGTCCATGGACTACAATTCCCATGAGTAAAGTACATTTGCTGGCAGGGGCTGATGGGAATTGTAGTCCATGGCCCTCTGGAGGACCACAGGTTGACTACCCCTGGTCTAAGGCACAGTTTATAGCTGAAGAGATGATTGCATGTAGGATCTTAGTGAAGTCTTTGCGGGGATGAAGGTGAGAGGAAATGAGTGGAACACCAAAGGGGAGGCATGCAATAGGAACCATAGCAACTCCGTGAAAGGTTTATTAATATAACAAAAGTGAAGTGAATAAACCAAAGGACTTGCTGACAACACTCTGCATGCAATCTGTGTGGAGAACAATAGGGCCATGCATTGCACACACATCAGTGCCGGGCAGAAGACGCTGGGCTAGGAAGTGATGTTATATAGAGCTAGAAGAAAAGATCACCAGCCATGAGCTGCAAGGTCCCTTAGTGATTTGAATTAGCATACTTGACATTATAATTCATTCTCAGCTAAGGTCACTATCACAATAAGCTACACGCACTCTGCAAAACTCCATGCGCAGCTGCAGCTTAAGTTGGTGTGGATGACACAGTGGCGCAACCCTTTGTTTCCAAGGTAACAATGTCTTGTCTCTTGAGCAGTGGGAGCCGTTGGAGCAAGGAGAGCAAACTAAGTTTTCGCTGCGCCTATGTCTTTCTCTCAAGGCTTGCCATTCTCCCATGGGAAGGAGGGAATCCCCTGTCCCCCAGACGGTTCTTCCCAGTCACTGCTCAGCTTGGGAAGAAATGGGGGGGGGGGGTGGCAGTCTCCTAGCATGCTGGTGTCACTCCCTATGTGCCTAGAAAGGATGTCAGTGTTTCAGCAGCTCCATCATTACGTCACCAGCAAGGGGTTCTGCCCCCGGGGAAGTCCCGCTGCTGGTTATCTGGCCCTGCCCAGCCTAGAAACCCAATTCCTTTTGCATAGGTATGTCTCACCTCTTTGTTATCATTGTATCCACGGGAGGCAGTTCATGCTCATGGGAACTGACAACACAATCAATTTCCTAGCTTTTTAGCTCTCCCAAGTGATGAAGAGTGCTTTGACTCTCAAAATCTTACACCTCCCAAAAATCTTGTTGGTCTCTAAGGGGCTATTGGACTTAAGCCTAGCTCTTCTACTGCAGACCAATATAGCCGCCTTCTGAAACTACCTCCCACAGCAATTTAGACTGGCAAAAATTACAAGAGGGGGGAAGCTTAAACATTCCCAGCACCAACTCTTGCTTGAAATCTACTTTGAACTGGTAGAAACCCAGAGGATACTTTGATCCCAGGTCTCCCCTCTTAGGCCTACTTTTGGGGAGGGCCAAGGCTCAGTGGCAGAGCATCTGTTTGCCTGCAGACGTTCCCTGGTTCAGTCCCCGACATCTCCAGTTGAAAAACTCACCTGTAAAGGTAAAGGTATCCCCTGTGCAAGCACCAAGTCATGTCTGACCCTTGGGGTGACGCCCTCTAGCATTTTCTTGGCAGACTCAATACAGGGTGGTTTGCCATTCCCTTCCCCAGTCATTACCGTTTACCCCCCAGCAAGCTGGCTACTCATTTTACCGACCTTGAGTCAACCTTGAGCCGGCTGCTGGGATTGAACTCCCAGCCTCATGGGCAGAGCTTCAGACAGCATGTCGGCTGCCTTACCACCCTGCACCACAGGAGGATCATGTAGGTCCTGTAGGACAGTGGTCCCCAATGTTTTTATCACCGGGGACTGGTCAACACTTGACAATTTCACTGAGGCCCAGGGGCGGGGGTAGACTTTTGCTGAGGGATGTCGCCGCTGCCGCCTGAGCCCCTGCTCCGCTTGCTTCCCCACCGGTGCCCCTGAGTTCCCGCCGCCCACTGGGTGGCGCTGCCAGCAACAGCTGCGCAGTGCCATGCTGAGGGGAGTCCCAGCCATGGCAGCCACCAGAGAGCACCAAAGGTGAGCCGGCAGTAGAGTGGCAGGGCAGCCCCCGAGGCAGCAGCCAGGGAGGAGGACGAGGAGGAGCTGCAGCCCGGTACCAACTGATCCACAGACCGGTACCGGGGGTTGGGGACCACTGCTGTAGGAGACCTTAATCTGAGCCGGTGCCAGTCAAGAGTAGACAATGCTGGTCGTTGCCATTAGATCAGCTGGCTCAGGACAAGGCAGCTCCATGTTTCCAGTCAATTTACTCGAATGGCCTGTTCTATGCATTTTCTCAGCTGCTTACAATGGTAAGTTGAACCAGGAACCAATATAATGGCTGCTACCCAATTAATCCTGTGAATAAGAGCCAAATTAGACATGACGTGTGACACAAACTGGGAAATCGGTACCGGACTGACTTACTGTCACATGCAATTCATATGAAATAGGTTAACTCCAGAGTTCTGGGAGAAGCAACTTTTGCCATCCCTCCTACACGGTTTTCACCATTTGAAATAGTTGCCGGGGGGGGGGGGGGGGGAGGAGTACACAGCCCACCTGACCATTTCCACTGCCCAAAATGATGCAGAAGTGAAACCCATCCTTTCAGCAATCTGGAACCCAACGGAGTAATTTGAAGGTGAGCCAACCCACTTCACATAAGTTAAGCATGACAATGAGTCGGGTCCCAGCTTATGTCACACATAATGTCTACTTTGGCCCTAAGTAGACCTACCCGGTCAGTCTCTGGGGATCTGAAGTCCCAGGACTTTAACTTTCCCACAGTCTCTGGGGAAAGAATGAAATATTAGGGCACAACGCCAGAGCTAAAAAGTGCTTTTTTAATTGGCAGTACAGTCATCCTTATAAATTAGCCTTTTAATAATATATAAATGTGAGGCATGTGAAATTAAGTACACTAAGAATAAAGCTGAGGACGGGAGAACCATGAAAACTCCCTTGAGCTCCCTGGAGAAAGAGTGAGATGAAAACATAATTGGCAGGTGGGAGCATATAGATAATTTGTGGCTTGTTGCATAAAGATTTAAACTTCAATAGTATTTCTGATATGTGAGGGAAGGGAAGCGATGGAAATGAAGTGTCTTAACAAGCCTTGGGCATCAGTCGCAGCAGCCCGTGCCATGGCAACCTGAACAAACAGTAATAGTAGAATGAATGGAACACTGGTACAACCAGTCTTGTCATTTAACAAAGGGGCCAAATAATCTTGGCATCATATCCTTGGATTCAATTTCACAACTTAAAACAACAACAACACATACATCAAAGGTGAGTAGCTGCGTTAGTCTATCTTTGGCAGTAGAAAAGAGAGAGAGTCTAGTAGCACTTTAAAGACTAACAAAATTTGTGGCAGGGAATGAGCTTACATGAGTTCCAGGCGTCCACTTCTTCAGATACTTTTAAAACATGCTCAGCTCCGTCTATGTGCATCTGGGTGTTGTATGCTGTCGAGGATTGCCAGTTTCTTCTGTTTCTTCCCCTTTGCCGTTATGCATTTCGAGATGTTCGGGAATTCAGCAGGTGAAGCATTTCCTGAAAGGCAAATATAGTGAACTAAAAAAGTAGTGCCTCCTGATTTGTGCCTGTTTCCTTGTCTTCCCAAACAATAAGAGGGAAAGTCACCTTTTTTCAGGATGTCTAAACCAGGCTTTCGTGAAACTCTGTGGTTTCTTGACGACCCTGGAAGGGTTTTCTGAATGGGAGTTCATTAATTTTTAATATATTTTAATTTTTTGTTATCATTGGGTGATATGACCATATATCAGGGGTAGTCAAACTGCGGCCCTACAGATGCCCATGGACTACAATTCCTATGAGCCCCTGCCAGCAAATGCTCATGTTGACCTGCCCCCTCCCACCCAAAATGGCCAATGATGGAGGAAGGGGAGGGGCTCTGGGTGGGTGTGTCCACAGCTATGCTTCACAACCATATTATGCATGATTGCGCCATTTCTGTGGTTTCTCGAAGACTGAAGAAAGTTTCAGTGGTTTCTCAACAGTAAAAAAGTTGAGAAAAGCTGGCGTAAATTCAAAAATCAGGCAATGAAAGTTGCCAGCTTTGTTTCTTTAAAGTATAATCCGTTTTCTCTTCCAGTTTACCAGAGACAGTTCCAGTGTACTGTCTTGTTTTACTAATTGTGGTTAGTCTCAAAAGTTGTCGTATTTTGTAATCTACTTGCTGACTGACTGAATAGCTTTGTTTTATTATGCATCTTGGATGTTAGATTCAAATATTATTATCATTCAAATAAGCATTTTGTAATATGCTTACTGATTGACTGAATAGTTCTATTGTGCTTGTAATCTGCCTTGGCAAGGCAGGATGCCTGCTTTCATTCTGGATACAACTGATTAGTTTGATTCTCTGTATCATTCACAGGTGTTGGCCCTTAACAATAGGTGCCTTCCATCTATTCTGGACTTGGTTGGCTTTCTGTTTCCCCTGTATGTATGGCTAGTTCTAAAGTTATTTCTTTGGCAGGGAATATACTTTCCAAAATGGAGGAATGAACCAAGAGGCCATTTCCCCTTGTCTAATACATCAGAGGTACACAAAGTTGCCAGGCAACCAAAAAGAGGGCTGTGGGCAGGGATATGGGTGGAGGGTGTAGTGCTGGCTGTGGTGACACATTACTTTAGGTAAAAAATAACACAAGACAGAGGTAGCTCTAGGAATTTCCGGGAATCAATGGTGGAATTTCTAGCAATCCCTGGAGCAGCCTTTCTCAGCTTTTTTACTATTGAGAAACCCCCGAAACATTCTTAAGGCTTCAAGAAAGGTAAATTAACTAACTCCCACCCATTCAGGAAACCCTTCCAGGGCCATCAAAGAAATAGTCTGTTGTTAGATGTTCCTTTTCTTCAATCCAGGCAAAGCTGTCAACAATTTCTTCCTCATAGAATTTCTGTTTCTGCACTCTCACATTGATCAATGTCCTTCCTCCAAGAAGATCATGACAACAAGACATAATTTTGCCTTCTTCCATCTTATTCTCTGTGAGGTAGTTTAAAGTGTCCCGCATAGTGCAGGGGGTTGGACTAGATGACCCATGAGGTCCCTTCCAACTTTATTATTCTATGATTCTATGAAAGTGAGAAACAATGAGTAGTTCAAACCAACACAGTTATGCTAGGGAATGCGATCCTAAATCTATAAGCATAAATCTGCTGTTCTATATGTTTTATGTAAGCTGCCCAGTGCTGTAGGTAAGGGCGGCATAAAAATCCTAATAAGTAAGTAAGTAACTAAGTTAAGTAAGTAAGTAAATTCTAGCCTGATTCTAACCATTATAGTCTGCATTTCTCCTTAGGTTTTTAGGTATTTTCTTCTAACTTAAAATAATTGCTGCTCCTAAAATTTGGCCCATCTTTTCCCCTACCATTCTTCAATGTAAACTGTTTTCATCTTTAGTCCTTTTTTCAGTTTTTTGTCTTCCCCTTTCGCAGTTCATAAGGTTATTAATTGTCTTCTGTGGACTACTGCCTGTTTTATACAACTTTGTGGCTGTTCTTCCCTCAGTTTTATAAGGCTGCATGTGGTTCAGTATAAAACCATCTTTTCTCTCACAAACCCTACCACATTTCTGAGCTATTTGCTTCAGGTTTTGAACTGTCATTTTTGGTTGTCAATCAACTACAATTCTGCACCCTGTTCCCTCTCTACCACCATTCCCCAGTGTTCTAAAATGTTTCTGAAGTCTGACTCATTTGGGAAGGCTCCAGGGGACTTTAAAATATTTAAAATATGCTTTTCTGAATACCGAAGAAATCCTTTGAGTCTACAGAAATCCCTGCACACTCAAAGCCAGCTTGGTGTAGTGGTTAGGAATGCGGACCTCTAATCTGATGAGGTGGGTTTGATTCACGCTCCCCCACATGCAGCCAGCTGGGTGACCTTGGGCTCCCCACGGCACTGATAAAGCTGTTCTGACTGAGCAGGAATATCAGGGCTCTCTCAGCCTCACCCACCTCACAGGGTGTCTGTCGTGGGGAGAGGAAAAGGAAGGCGATTATAAGCTACTTTGAGACTCCTTTGGGTAACGAAAAGTGGCATATAAGAACCAACTCTTCTCCTCTTCTATATCATCTGTGGATAATCATTATCAATATCCTACACAATGGCACGAGCTACTGCATTTGAGAACTGAAAAGGAATCACAAGAGTTTGGAGATCCTATGACATCCGCCCACCCCCTCCACAAAAACCTACCCTTCAGAATTCTCTCTGCTCTCAAGATCTTGAACAGGCTGGTTTCCCCTCTCCCTTTCAACTGGAAACCATTCTCAGCACTGTGTCCCCAATGAAGTGTTCCCAGTTCTCATCAGACCGGTATTCAAGTTCCTTTTTTCCTTTTGGTCCCTTTACAAAGTCTATTGCTTTGCATACATGGGGAGTCCCAGAAGGAGGGAGAGGCCCTTGCTTGCCTGTGGGTGGCCCAGTTCTGCTGATTTCATCATCCACAAGGAGCCAGTCTCTTCACTATCAGGGTGATATGTAATACCTGCCACCAGGCCCTTCAGAGAAAACCAAATTGCAAAAACCGTTCTTTTCTATATGAGATGCAGTTGTCTAGAAGTGGTAATAGGAAGGCCCCCAGGCACTGAGAAACCATGTCTCCCCTCTAAGTAATACATCATAGCAGAAGTATTTGAACATCGGGGCTGCTGTACTTGAATGTATAGCATCCTTCTCTTCTTTATTTAATAATGGAGATAAGGGAGCTGGCAGCTTTCTATATACTTGTGGATTCTCCATGCCCCTTTCATACCTGTGTGCTTTTTACATTTTTGGGGAGAGCCAGTTTGGTGTAGTGGTTAGGAGTGCAGACTTCTAATCTGGCATGCCGGGTTCGATTCTGCACTCTCCCACATGCAGCCAGGTGGGTGACCTTGGGCTTGCCATGGCACTGATAAAACTGTTCTGACCGAGCAGTGATATCAGGGCTCTCTCAGCCTCACCCACTTCACAGGGTGTCTGTTGTGGGGAGAGGAAAGGGAATGCGAATGTAAGCCGCCTTGAGACTCCTTCAGGTAATGAAAAGTGGCATATAAGAACCAACTCTTCTTCTTCTTTTAATATGAGGATTATGTCAGTCTCTGTTAATGTGATTGCCAATCATATGATGAAGGAAAAAACTGTAAAGTTGGGGGAAAGCACCATAGCTGCCATCTTCCCCCATCCAGCCACTGCCAGCGGAGTGATTTGATTCCTTGGTTAATTTGAACACAGATAGTGATGACTTTGGCGATTGTAAGCCACTTTGAGCCTCCTTTGGGTAGAGAAAAGTGGCATATAAGAACTAACTTTTCTTCTTCTTCTTCTTCTTCTAGTAATGATTTTACTGGATTAAAAAAAAAATCATTGCTGTTTGGGATCCTGTTAACATCTTTAGAGTGCCATTGTTGGAGTTGTCATTCCAGGAATTTGTGTTTCCCCCAGAACTTTTAGGGATGAAATCTCAGAGTGGGGAGCCAAAGCATCCCCTCCAGCCTCACTATGCATGTGTGAAGACACCAGTGCACTACACGGCTTGCCATTGGACACAGTAGCCCAATCTTGCCACATCTCAGAAGTTAAGAAAGGTTGGCTCTGGTTAGTATATGGTGGGGAAGGTACCAGAGAAGGTCAAGGTTGTGATGTGAAGACAGCCAATGGCAAACCACCTCTGGACATCTCTTGTCTTGAAAGGCCTACAGGGTCAACAAAAATCTGCTGTGATTTGATGGCACTTTACCCACAAAGTTGGTGAACGATATTTTGAACAGCTGACAACTGACAGTAGAACAAATATGTTGGGTTTTTTAAAGATTACCTTCTAAGAATGGCCTCACTTCTGACTGGGCAAAGCTAGTACTGCTATACAAAAGATGAGTGCTATTTAGTTGCTAATCTACCCTATATAAATATTACAATTGTTTTGATATGCACTTTGTATAATTTGGAGAGTCTCCTTAAATATAATCACAAAGGCTGCTAGATTCCTGTAACATGGCCAACAGAAATTCAGCTGGAGTAATTTCTTCCTTTGCTTGGTAAAACTGAACCTGTTGAATTCCCACATGCCTTGCAGATATCAAACGTGAAGGCGTATTTGCTCAAGAAAAAAACTGTTTCTCAAGCAACTGGAAATACATTTTTCTCCCTATGTTGATATTCCAGTTTCTGATATCTGCTTCTCCTCTTGAGTTGCCATGACAATTCAAGATGGCTTACTGTGAAAAGGATACCACAACTGGAAAAGCAGGGACTGATTAGGAGTATGCACCTCAGGCTTGTCAAGAAGACCTCAGCGCAAATAAATGATTTCCTTAGATATGCTCCCCGGACCACCTTAATTATACAAGAGTGATTCAGAACCTGAAACATTTCAATTTCTGTGTTGCATTATTTCATCTTTGTGGCTTCTGTGCGATTTCACATGGGACTGCACTTTTGCAGGCCAGCCATGGAGTGGAGCTAGCCAGCTATATAAAGAATTTTCTAGATCCCATGAGGCTGCCCCCTCCTCTGTAGTGTTTCCTGGAGGAAATCACGTGATAGGGGAGGGTGACCACTCTTCCCTCAGTTCTCTTCTTGCCACCATAAGGAAAGGACACACCTCAGCAAGTTTTGTTATTTGACGGCTGTGAATGATACTGATGAGCTTGCTCCTCCTTACCAGGCTAGAATGGCACTTTTTAAAAGGGGTAAAGAATGGGGAGCAAAGACGGTGCAGAATGATGAGCACAAGCCATGCCTGTTATGTCTGTCTAAAATTAGGAGCCTAAAACGTTTAGCAGCAGCAGAATCGGAATAAGTATAAATAATTAAAATGCAAATATTTATTACAATCCATGTGCACATATCACGGTCTATTGTACAAATCCAAAACATATTGACACATGGATGAATGACCAAATAACGAAAGGCATTTCAACCCCCCCTTGGGTCCTTCTTCAGTAGTCATGAGACACATGAGAACACACTCAGGCACAGAGAGGGCCTCTACAAGGGTGGCATTTTGAAGAATAAACATTTTAATCCAAGAAATATATTTGGATGCTTTTCATTAGAGTGGGAGCATCTCCATTCATCTTGTTTACCACCTTATAGTCCCCATTATATCACATGACTGCATTTAAACATTAGACCACTGAAGAAGACTCCAAGGGGGGTTGAAATGCACTTGGTTATTTGGTCACTTACCCATGTCTCAAAATGTTTTGGATTTGTACAAGAGAAAGAAGGTTGTGTGTGTCTCTTTAAGCATCCAAGAGCCAACTCCATAGTCTTTGAAGTCCTACCAGTCCTACCCAGCACCACTGGACAAGGAAGACTAAAAAGTATAGGATTACTACTGTCATTGGGTATCACCTCCAATCAACAGTCCACCCTCTCAATGAACCTTCAGCTTCACATACAGCCAACAACCTCAAGCTAGGGGACAGATCTCCCCTATCATAGTGGTCCCCAACATTTTTAAGGTTGAGGATCACGTCCGGGGGTGGTGAAGAGCCGGCGGCCCGGGTGCCGCGCATGCGCGTTAGCGCCCCTGCCATGTGCGGTAGCTCTGCGTATGCGTGTTTTCACCACCAGGGGCGCTAACGCACATGTGCGGGAGCTCCGTGCATGCGCATTTGTGCCTGCCGGCATGCCGGCGGCTGCACCTGCGTCTTCCCCACCAGCTCTCACAGCAGAAAGCTAGCCAGGCCACGAGTGAAGCGGCTGCTTTGGCGGCCGCTTCTCTCGCGGCCTGCTGAACTTCTCTCTGTGTGGGGGGGGGGAGAGGCAGGTGTGGCGGCCCGCCACTGAGGCCTTCGCGGCCCACTAGTGGGCTGTGGACCACAGGTTGACTACACCTGCTCTATCACATGATTTCAGGCGGGAAATGCTACACTGAAAAGAGAAGGGAGTGGGGAGCACTCTTGGGATCTAGAATATTCTTTATATAGCTTGCTAGCTCCTCTCTGTTGCTGTGCCTTTGAACGCACAGTCCTGTGTGTGCCTGCTCAGAAGACCTCTCAATGAACAAGGTTACAAGTAACTGCAACGTTCTTTTATTATAGAACAGTGGTTCTCAACCTGGTGGTCGGAACCCCTTTGGGGGTCAAATGAGCCTTTCACAGGGGTTGAGGCAGGGCAAGCAACTTGGCTGGGGGGTGCCAGACGCACAACAGCCTTGCAGGGTAGATCGAGATAGAGCATTCGTCTGTCTGGAACAGTGGAAAAGAGCGAGATCGGCATGGTGGGACAAGAGGCAGAACTGAACTGAGAAACCCTGGGGGAAAAAACAATTTATATACTATTATGAACAATGGGTTTTCTTACCATTGGTCAGTTTCGGTTCAATTCCTGTGAAAGAACACTTGCATAATTTAATGGTGGTGGTCACCACAATATGAGGAACTGTATTAAAGGGTTGTGGCATTAGGAAATTGAGAACCACTGACATAGAAACATCCCACACAGCTGTCCTGTTAATGCTCCCAACATTAATTTTAGAATAGAATTGCCACTTATCAGTTCAGCAAATTCTGAATATCTTGTACAAGAACTAGGGGCCATGGAGATTTCAAAGTCAAATAAATGTCCTGAAGATTCAAGGTCGATGTGAAAAACAAATTAAACTTGTTCACCCCATACAGGGCCATATGGACAGAAAAGTAGGTAAGCATGCCCTCGATGGGTCCCAACACATTTCTCATTCCCTTTCCATTGAAAAAAGAACATTTATCAGTTGCTTCTATTCCCAGTGGCATTTCAGATGACATTAATATTATAACTTCAAACAATTCATTCTACATTACAATCCACAGCTTCCCCACTGATACCTACATTGATAAATGAGCCGATCAACAAGGCAGTATAATGGTGTCACCCACAGACAAAGTAGAGGTTTCTGTATACTCTGGACATTTCTCAGGTGTGCTGAGAAATGAGTATGTCAACTTCGAAAAGGAAGAACTTACACTCACCTGCAATAAAATGCCTGATTAGTGCTGAGCATGCCCATTGCCCTCTACAAACCATGGGACGTTGAGAACAAGGGAGAGGCTGTGATTTAATGGTGGAGCATCTGCTAGGCATGCAGAAGATCCCAGGCTCAGTCCTTGGCATTTTCTGTTAAAAGATCTGTCACATGTAATTCATATGAATGGGTTAAAACAGCGGTCCGCAACCTTCTGGCTACCGCCGACCGCTGTGCCGGAGTGGGGGGAGAGGGTGGCCCGGGGCCCCGCGCATGCGAGGCAGCCCCAGCTCAAACGTGCATGTGTGGATTTGCTGCGCATGCGCGTTTATACCCAGCAGGGTGCAAACACGTGCGGCAGCCCCGCGCATGCGCAAAACTGCCGCACTTTTGTGGTTCCACCTGCTGCGTCTCCCTCTCCCCACCCCTCCAGGCCACGAGCAAATTGGCCGCCGAAGCGGCTGATTAGCTTGCGGCCCGGCAAGCTTCTCTTCACCACCCTCCCAAAGCAAGAAGCTTGCTGGGCCGCAAGCTAATCGGCCGCTTCTGCGGCCGCTTTGCTTGCGGCCTGGTGAGCTTTTCGCTGCGGGGGGGGGGGGCGGGAAGAGGGAGCCACGGCCTGGCGCCGAGGCCTTCGCGGCCCGGCACCGGGCGGCGGCCCGGGAGTTGGGGACCACTGGGTTAAAAGATCTGGCAGGTGATGTGAAAGACCTCTGCCTGAGAACTGCGTGTAAACTGCAATGAGCTTTTATTCCAATCTCAGGTCGATTTAGTCCCTGCCATCTGTACAGAATGCGATTTCTGTTTTGATTTTGATAAATTTTCCTTCTGCAACGAGCAGGATTGATCTGGAGTGAGCCTACCTTTATTGTGCGATATCTTAGAGTGCTTTTAATGCTCAATATTTTAAGAATCGAATTGAGAAAGCAGGCTGTTTTGAATCTGGGCTTTGCTCTGTGGTAAAGAACCCCTGATTGGCCAAAGCTGCTTATGTGACAAGCTTGCCTTAAAGGAGAAGCCCCTAATTTCTCTCAACTTCTGTCGGTCTTGGATTTCTTCTCCCTCCTCCCCCTTCTTTGATCCTCTCCCCCCCCCTCCAAGAAAAGAAAGAGGCTTCCTGCTTGGCCCCCATACTACCATCAACCTGGATTAAAATTGTACTGTCCCTTTAACTAAGGTTTATGGTGTGGCAATGCACTTCTGAAGCTCTTCATGCCTTGGAGGGAAGCGACATAATCTGTGAAATAACATCCCTTTAAGACTCTGCTAAAGAGGCAGGACATCCCCCCCCCCTTCTAGGTCAACTTGGCAACCCTAGGGACACATATTAGGGAGGCATCCAGGGGATCAGTTCTAAGCAAGTCTGCTCAGAGGGATGTCCCACTTTAATCAGTAATTTACAAAGAGATGTTCCCATTATTGCAGCCCAAGTGAACTTCTTTGGAAAAGAATTCCACAGAGTCTGTTTAACAGTGTTGAACTAGGGTTGGAGCGATCCAGGGGCAAATTTTCACTACCACATCCATGAACTCACCAGGACCATTTCTGCACTAGCGATATCATTCAGACTTGCCTTTTTAAAGGGCCAACTTTCCCATCTGTTTCTGCATTAAAACCTGCCTTTCCAGGTGCAGACCCAAATTGTCTTCTCACCATTAAGGAATTTCCAGTTACAGTGATTTCATTTCTTAAGGCGGAATCTAATCAGGGGGCTGTCCAACCGAGAAATGCTTTCATATGGGTTTCCCCACCATCCACCATATTGAGTCCTTGTTGCCATTCTCCCTCCCCCCTTCCCTCTCCTTGTCTCCCTCTGTCCTGAAATACCTCATTGTCTTATTGTAAACTGCCCTGAGCCAACTATGCTGGAAGGAGCAGTGAATAAATCCCATAAATAAATCAAAAGAAAATCTGACTTTTTTTTAAAAAGGGGGTTATCGTATTATACAATGTTCTCTTTAAGTATTAAAAATAGTGGCAGACTTGCTCATTACACTGCAGCAGCAGCACTGTAAAGCGATTTCTTTTTTAAAAAAATCACATCAAGGATACTGGAAGGAAGGGGGGAGGCGATCAAGGGCACAGCATAGTGGAATTAGGTGCACCATTTTCCTTTTTGGAAAAGGGGAAGGGAGCAAAGCATGATGGGAGGCTGCCTTCTTCCAACTCAGATGTAAATAACATATGGGAAATTTCAGCCTGGGAAAACGCGGGGAGGAAAGCCCAAATGCAGAACGCCTGTCATCAACTTGCAGCATCCAAAGGAAATCCAAAGAAAGCTAAAACAAGGAATGTTTCAAATGCAGAAACGGTCTGGGAGATTTTGGCCTCTCTCTTGCTCTTTCTTTCTTAGCCTAAACTGTACAGACTTGCTGTGAGGACAAAACCATGGATGTCATCATGAGCTCCACAGAGGAAAGGCAAGATAAAAATGCCATCTGTCATATCGGTGCAATAACGCTGCCATATTGGTGCAATAATGCTGCTTTTATTTTTTTAACCGATCTAGACAAAAACTTAAAATGTGGAAATGGTTGTTCCTTTCTGTTCTGAAAGCTATTCTATGTACAGATTAGGTTGCTTGTATTCTAGACTGTACTACTTCATATGGTAGGAATAGAGGGCAGGTAGGATTGCTCGAAAATAGTTTGGGGGATGGCGTCTGAGAAAGGCAGAGTTTGGAGATGGGAGGGACTTAAATGGACCATAGAGTCCAGTTTCCCAAACACCCATTTCTCCAGGTAAGCTGATCTCTATCATCTGGAGAGCCGTTGTAATAGCAGGAGATCTGTGTGTATTTGAGAGGGGCGAGAAATAGATTGGCCACATGGTAATGAAGCTTGAGAAAATCCTGTGAGAGGCAAACAATAGGGAAGAATGTAGATCGTAATATAGTTTATTCTGACCCAAGAGTCTTTATAGAACTACTTCAAGTGTGTTCAGACTAGTAAATCCTTCCAAAATAAGCTTTACCCAAGAGTCTTTACAGAAATAAACTAATTCTCTTGCTGAGAGAGAGAGTGAGACTGAGGGTGGAACTCCCCAAAAGAAGCAGGCTATTGCCCTAATCAACAGAACAGAATCCTATGGGACAAGGTGATACCTCAGGTATGCCAGACCTAAAAGGTGTATATGGTTTCACAGCCTGTTGTAGAGAACCTGGAGGTTGGCTCAGAGGCAAAGAGGTAGTCAGGACAGGGTTGCCACCTCTGTACGGAAAAATTCCTATCAGAAATACACATCCCACTGAAAACCATGTGGATAGACAGGATCCACATTAAGATGTGCCTTCCATTTATACTTGCTGCCAGCTAGTCATACCTACCCAGATATCTGTTTCCACAAGCAGATTTCTTTTACTGTTCTGCAGTGATGCTGCCTAGAGCTTCATGAAGGATGAAAAGCCTTTTCCCGAAGTTGCTTGAATTAGATTAGAACACACAAAGAAGTTTGATGTTATTATTTAAAACCAGGGTTATAAAAGAGAATGTTTTTAAAATAAATAGCATTTTATTTAAAAATTTAAAGCCATGTTTTATTTAAAGCTATATCGATTAAAAGAGGCCCATTTAAAATACAATTTGATTGTCGTATCAAATGCATTAAAGAGCCATTGAACTATAATTTATTAAAATGTTTACTAAATAAATATGCTAAATAGTTGAATTTGTAGCAAACATTTCCCCCCCTCTCTTTTGACTGTGCTGTTCTGCCTCCTCTTGTTGAAGGAAAGAAGGTATTCCTTGAGAAGGTAAATTCTGTGTCTCCTCACCATTTTGTTAAGACGGTTGGTTACTAGAGTTCAATTCCTGAGTATACCAGGCTTTCTCAACCAGGGTTTTGGGAAACCCTGGGGTTTCTTGATAGCCCTGGAAGGGTTTCCTGGATGCGTGGGAGTTAATTTTTATATATTTTTAAAATGTGTTAAATGTTTATTGGGTGATATGACCGTACATGGTCATGTTGACTCGTCACCCTTCCCAGCATGGCCAATGATGGGCCTAGAGGGGGTGGGAAGGGAAGGGGCCCTGGGTAGGTGAGTACACAGCCGTGCTTCCCAGCCATATTATGCAAGATCAGGTCATTTCTGGGATTTCTCAATGCCTAAATGTTTCAGGGTTTTTCCATGGTGAAAAAGTTGAGAAAGGCTGAGTTAGGCACTAACTAGTGCAGCACGTAGCACATAAACCTGGAACAGGAAATTCTTAATGGCGTTGATGAAAAACCACCCCCATTAATTGCCATGTCTAGAACTTTCCATCTCAGATGATGCGTTAAGATTTGCCTGTCTCCATAAAATGCACTGTTGTGGATTGAAACCTGCTTCACCATTTGTAAAGAAGGCTTGGGGGAGATCTCTTCAAACCTTTGTGGGTCCCACAGAGGGCCAATAAACACTCTGAGGCCCAAATGGCTGAAAAAAAGGAAAAGGATCTATTTGAAAACGTTCCAGAGATACATAAAATCAGAGAAATCTATACAGAGACACCATGTGACAGAAAGCAAAGGGAGTCCCTGTCTAATTCTGTTGCCCCGTAAAGCTGAGAGAAGGAAAATGTTCAGGTTAATTGTAATTCTCGTGGAAGGTGGCTTACACACCAGCAGAATCCCTCTTGATGGAAATCAGGATCTGTGAGAATGAGGCTCTCAGTCTAAGAAGCCATTTCCATTTATAACCAGCAAGGCATCTTTGATGTGTCGTAGCCAGGCAATAGAAAAGATGTGTTGTCCTGACCATCTGGCCCTGTGCTGCTTTGGAGTGACCTGGGCAGGAAGAGACTAGGCAATTGGATGTTATCACAGATCCTTCTGGGGAAGGCTTGACAATTTATGGCAGGGCTTGACATCATGCCATTGGAGTTAGCTAGCGTTGTGGTGCATTTGTGTGGGGGAATTAAATGTGAGCTAGCCTGTCCTCACACCATTGCATCTGATCAACTAAACTCCATGGAAGCTTATGCTGCCCTTAGGCTTTTGTTTTGCTGCTATAGGTATAATACTACTAGGTTTGCCATTAGTTGCAGCCATGGGGTTGGCAGTAGGGTTGGGTGCTTTGGCGCCTGAAGCAGCCGTTCGCTTCCCATGCTGCCAGCACTGGTTTGCTGTCAGCTGGCTGCGTTGGGAGTGAACGGCCACTTCAGGCACCGAAGCACCCAACCCTAGTTGGCTGTTCTGTGTTAAATTAGTTTTTGAAAACTTATTTATTATTTACTTTTGAAAATTCAGGGCAGATTATAGTAATATTACATATAAATTTCCAAATTCCTAACACTATTTGGCTCCCATATATATTAGGGAAACAGCCTCCTGGGAGGAGACTGTCCGGGGCCCTGTCCATCCAGGTCCACCCTGATTGGCCCTCCCCGTCAAGCTCCCACCCTCCCTCCTTGCCTGCTAGAAGCCTAGTGGCTATGGCCTCCATTGTCACCCACAAGGAGAGAGGCGGTGACAGGGTTTTGCGGCCCGTAGGTATGTTCCTGCTGGGAAGGAGTGGGGGGGAGTTTGGAGCCCCCTTGTGGGCCACAAAGCCCTGTCGCCACCCATGGGGAGGGGGGCTTTCCACTCCCTGTAGCCCACTTTCCGGGCCAAAGGGAGCCGCGGCCACCCTCTCACGCCCTCCTGCCTGCTGCCCCTTTCAAAGCCCATTTTAAAAATGGGCTTCAATACTAGTATAAAATAATCTTTAAATTAAACCTTAAAACACCAAATTAAATATTAAAATTATCCCTAGTGCTTTCTCTCATATGGAGTATAGGTAGGGATGCCAGTCCCCAAGAGGGGCCCAGGGATCCCCCAATTTTTCAACTCATCTCCAGGCAACAGAGAAAATGGCAGAGAAATGCACTCCTGGCTCCACTCCCAAAAGTCTCCAGGTATTTTCCAACCCAGAGCTGGCAACCGTAGGTATAGGGCAGTGCCATGTGGAACAATTCCCAGTAAGATTTCAGCCTATCGGAGTCGGACAGAGAAACCAGCTGTTTCTGATGTTACTTCGAGCCTTAACCCTAGACCTGGGCAGAGCAGCTCTGTCTTGCAAGTTCTGCGTAACTGCAGGGCTCTGTCTCTCATTTCTGCAGAGTGTTCTGCCAGGCTTGGGCCAGTGCCAAAAAAGCCCAGCCCTGGTTGAGGCCAGTTTAATCCCCATGGGCCTGGGGACTCTATGCGGGGCATAGTGGGAAAAGCGATCCAGAAGATACTGGTACTGATCCAGAATTAATTACAGTTTTGAGTGCTACCGCTCAAATGTATGTCACAAACAAAAAGTACAAATCTAATACTAGTCATGGTTTGGTATACGGAGAGATGGTCTGTGGTTCTTTTAACTAAGAAGTTGACTAATTCTAAAAGGAAATAAAGAATTTAATTTTTAGAAAGTGATCCCTGTGGAATAGCCACATGGCATTTTATTCACTCAATGTGTACATGAACAGGCTATTTCAGACTGGTCATTGTTTACTCTCTGTTCACTCTCACTGTCCACCTTAAACAGAAACTCACCCACTTTATTGGGTTTGAGGATCAAACTGCAGTAATGTACAGAACGCAGATGTCCCATAAACAATTATTCTCTGGGTTTAAGCATGGTGAAGCTGCCCTCTACTGTTCTGGTTATGTAAGACTTTCCAGTTGTTTATTGTTTAGGAAACAGAATGCACCCGTTTTAAAAATCCACCACAGTCACCCTATAAGGATTCAGCAGCCTAATGATCCCTCTGTTGTAGTATTGTCAGCTCTGAGCTTCTTTAGCTCTGCAGAATCACACCCAGATACTTCTGGGGTGACCTTGGAATCAGGGGTCAGGTAGGTGGAAACAATGAAACCTGAAGACGACAAAGATTTCGTCTGAGCCTCCTGTATGCTGTGCCCAGGATCAAGCTAGGACCAACCTGTAAATTGAACATTTATGTGATTATTCCACTATAACTCCCTATCTGAACGTGTGAGGCAGGGGAATAGAAGCCTTTTCTGTAAAATTTCAGATACTAGTGAAACTAACGCCTATTCAGTGCACTTTAGAAGTAGATTCTCCTGTTCTGCACAGGAAAATCCAGCTGCCAAAGCACATTGAAAGTGCATTATCCTATGTGTGCAGAATGGACCTAGGGCTACCAGCTCTCAATTAGGAAATACCTGGAGATTTAGGGGGTAGAGCCTGAGGAGGGTGGGGAGTGGGGAGTGGGGGAGAGCTTGGGAAGTGGGGCTTGGGGAGTGGAGGTACTTCAGTAGGGTTTATTGAAGAAGAAGAAGAAGAAGAAGAGTTGGTTCTTATATGCTGCTTTTCTCTCCCCAAAGGAGTCCCAAAGTGACTTACATTCACCTTCCCTTCCATCTCCCCACAACAGACACCCCGTGAGGTGGGTGAGGCTGAGAGAGCCCTGATATTACTGCTTGGTCCGAGCTGTTTTCTCAGTGCTTCGGTGAGCCCAAGGTCACCCAGCTGGTTGCATGTGGGGGAGTGCAGATTCAAACCTGGCTCTCCAGATTAGAAGTCTGCACTCCTAACCAGTGCACCAAGTTGGCTCATAGACTTCACCCTCGAAAGAAGCAGTTTTCTCCAGGGGAACTGGAGATCAGTTGTAATAGCAAATCTCCAGCCATTACCAAGAGATTGGCAACCCCAAGTGAAACATTGCTTTGCTCAAGGAATCTCCTGTATTGCCTCTTGTTTTGCAAGACAGAAGACAAGATAGTATCTCTGCCAAAGTAATGTTAATGTGGTATGTGGAAAATCAAGGTGTGGGAGAGTATCCATGACCTATTTTGGTCCAATCTTTCATTGCCCAAGGAGAATGTTTATTTCTGCTTTATCTGCTTCTCCAGCTGGGAGCCTTTTCATGGCATCTGATAGCTAAGCATGACTTCCAGTAGGCTCCCTAATTTCTTCCTCAAGGAATAAAAGTCTGTTTCTCATTCAGGTCAAGAACTACCTGAATCTGGTTATGGTGAGTTTTCCGAGCTGTGGTGGTTTGAGTCCCTGGCATTTCACCAGTAACTGTGGCTGGCATCTTCAGAGGTAGGACAAGGCAAGATGGGAATCTCTCCATGCCAAAGTGTGGAGTGTGTGGACAATTGCTGGCCATGTTATTTACTTGGGAGGGTGGAGAGCGAGACACACACATCATATTCCTGTCTTATCTGAGAGTCTCCCAGGGGATGGACTGGAACTAGAACACTTTTCCTGAGTCTGGGTGGAGTTCTTTGGAGAGTCTATTATTTATTTGTTTGTTTATATTGATTGATTATTGGATTTGCTGGAGGTAAAGGAAGAGTTTAACATGGGGTTTGCTGTCAGTGCCGTATTTGGAGGTAGCCATATATCTTTCAAACAGTAAGCCTGTCTCTACTGTAAGATTGGATAAGATTCTATTCTACATCTCTGCATACTTCTTTGGAAAAAACACACAATATTTTAAATAGCCTGCAGGCCACAACCTGAGAAGTGGAGGAAAACAGCATGCTAAGCAGGGATGCATGCAGTGGCAACTAATTTACAAATTATGAATGATAAAATATGGATGTTAACTGCCCTTGTGCAAGCAAGCTGGATGCCAACGATATGCCTTTAAACAGTCACTTTTAAGGCAGCTTACAAAGAACAGACAAGACCCCAAGCATTCCCCCTCTTTGCTAATCAAGCTAATTACCCTATGTATTGTAGCCTTACAAGCATTCCTTACAAAATCCCTCCCACCTTCTGTTTGAAAAGGGATCAGGGATCTCTCCATTACTCCAAGTATCTGATGAAGGGAGTATTGACTCTCAAAAGCTGATCCCCCAGCAATCTGGTTGGTCTTTAAGATCCTACTGGATTGGAGTGTAACTAAAGAACAGACAAGCTCTCTGAGATTTAGTTAAGAGAAACAGTTATCATCGTTCATTATGTTCATGATGTTGTCTGTTATGAGATTAAGTAGTATTTATTGAGTGGCATAATCAACTGAACATATGAAAGAGTGCAGGTACACCATGCAGGAAAAACAAAGCCTGGACCTGAAGAAATTGGGGAAAATATGCAGAAAATGCTATTAAGAAAAAACAAGCAACAGTTTCTGCCATTCTGCCATTTCTGCCACTGAGCCAGTCTGGTGTAGTGGTTGGGAGTGCGGACTTCTAATCTGGCATGCCGGGTTTGATTCTGCACTCCCCCACATGCAGCCAGCTGGGTGACCTTGGGCTCGCCATGGCACTGATAAAGCTGTTCTGACCGAGCAGGAATATCAGGGCTCTCCCAGCCTCACCCACCCCACAGGGTGTCTGTTGTGGGGAGAGGAAAGGGAAGGCGACTGTAAGTTGCTTTGAGATTCCTTCTGGTAGAGAAGAAGAAGAAGAAGAAGAAGAAGAAGAAGAAGAGTTGGTTCTTATATGCCGCTTTTCCCTACCCGAAGGAGGCTCAAAGCGGCTTACAGTCGCCTTCCCATTCCTCTCCCCACAAGAAAAGCGGCATATAAGAACCAACTCTTCTTCTTTTTATATTGAAACATTGTGAGCCGGCTTCCAAGAGCAGTGCTCATACAAATCGAATTAATAATAATAATAATAATAATAATAATAATAATAATAATAATAATAATAATAATAATAATAATAATAATAATTCCTATAAAGAAGGAATTAGATTCCTTTCAACTGTCTGTGTCTTATGTCCATGTAATGATTGTGATGTTAAATGCATAGATCAGCTGTTCTTAACTTTTTTACCATTGAGAAACCCCCTGAAACATTCTTCAGGGTCTGAGGAACCCCAGAAGTGGCATGATGGTGCTGAATATGGTTGGGAAGCAGAGCTGTGGACACGCCTACCCAGGGCCCCTCCCCTTCCCACCCCCTCCAGCCCCATCATTGACCATTTTGGCCATAACACCTGACAGATGTTCAACGTTTTTTTTCAAATGTTAAACATTAATTAACTCCCACCCATTCAGGAAACCCTTCGAGGGCCGTCAAGGAGCTCTGGGGTTTCACAAAACCCTGGTTGAGAAAGCCTGGCATGAAGAAAGTGAGGAAAGGTTGCAGAGCCTGGTACTTTTTCAGCCCAGATGGCTAAATGGAGACATGATAGACAGTTATAAAATTATGCCTAGGGTGGAGAAAGCAGAAAGAGGGAACTTTTTCTCCCTTTTCCATAATACTAACTCGGGGGCACCTAATGTAATTGTTGGCAAATTGGTTGAGGACAGACAAATGACTTGTTTATGCAGCAAGTAAACTGTGGGCTTCACTGCCAGTGGAGGTAGTGATGCTCATGAACATAGATAGCTTTAAAAAATGGGTTAGACAGATTTGTGGAGCAGAGGTCCATCAATGGCTAGTGGCCATGGACCGTTTATGCACTGGAGGTTTCATGCCAGGCTGCAGGCTGGAGTTTTAGTCATAGAAGGTTGCCCCACCTCTTCCTGCACCCACATGGGGGAATACTTGGCCTGGGGCACCTCACCCGCCTCCAATTTGTGCTCCTGCATGAGAGCTGGGGCACTGAAGTTCCCAGTGCATAAACGGTCATGGTGATTAAGGAAGCTGCCATTTACAGAAGTAAACTTCCAAATACCAGTGCTATGAGGCAGCATCACGAGAAGACCTTGGCCTCTATGCCCTGTTTGGCCAACCAGGGTGACTGGTTGACCATTGTGTGAAACAGGATGCTGCACTAAATGGACTGCTGGTCTGGTCCAACAGCCTCTTCTTGTGTTCCCAGCCTACCTTCTCATTTTGTGAGAGTTCTGTGGCACCTGACTCTGGCCCATTCTGAGTTCAGCCAGAAAAAGCCATGTTTCTTTTAAAAATTCTAGCCTCTTTATGTCTGTTTCTACGCTGAGTGCATATTAATGTTGCATCTGTGTCCAAAATGCCTCTTTGTAGTTTGTTGGCTTATTACTGCTGAAACCATGCTCAGATTCAATTATAGAATTATGTTTGTCATTCCCAAAATACATAATTCTTGTGAAAATATACCACTTTATAGGTCATTATTACCACCCTAGTTTTGACAGCAAAAATACCTCAAGTACTTTGTAGCTTCTACAACAATCAAAAGGGGTCCTGACACTATCAGCATAGGTCAAAATGTAAAGATAAAAGTTTTTGCTTCATTGTGCTGCTCAAAAAGACATAATTTAAAACAGAGATGATCCCACCATCAAAATGGTGTTTTCACTCTTTCATTTGATTCACTTTTAATTTTCTTTTAATAGACCATGATTGTTTGGGACAACTGTAATTTGTGCAAATAGCTAGCTGTAATTTCAGGGAAATGCAGTAATTTTTTTATTGCTTTGGTCTACTGAATTGCTCTCAGTTACTGAAAAGTATAAACAAACAAATCAACCATCCTAGGGCTAATGACCAATTGAATAGTTGAGGATAGCTATTGTTTGGGTTTTGTTGATTGTTTAAAACCGAAATAAAAATTTAATGTTTTTCTTTTAATATATATACAGCCAACTAGATAGGTGTATTTAATCATAGTTATCCTATATGTAATTAAAAATTCTCCCAACATCTTACTTTAATAAACAGTTATTGCTTATTAAAATGTATTATTAATAAGGTGCCAGGTATGTATATTGTGTCTAATGAGATTAGGTAATTCAGATTCCCAGTGAAAGGTTGAATTAAAAGCAGTAGACCTCAGGGCTGTATTTCTGTATATAGATTTTTGAAGGTAGTGAAGTCTGAGCCTCTTGTGGTGCAGAGTGGTAAGGCAGCAGACATGCAGTTTGAAGCTCTGCCCATGAGGCTGGGCGTTCGATATCAGCAGCCGGCTCAAGGTTGATTTAGCCTTCCATCCTTCCGAGGTCGGTAAAATGAGTACCCGGCTTGCTGGGGGGTAAATGGTAATGACTGGGGAAGGCACTGGCAAACCACCCTGTATTGAGTCTGCCATGAAAACGCTAGAGGGCGTCACCCCAAGGGTCAGACATGACCCGGTGCTTGCACAGGGGATACCTTTACCTTTTAAAGTCTGAAAGAAGTGACTTTACTATCTTGTTTTCATGGCAGAAAGATTGTATAGGAAGCTGTATCTCACAGGAAATTTTTCAGTTTTACCCAGTTAGACAAAATGCTAGCTTTGAAGGCTCTCAGTGTTACACCTTTGGGATTTTTCATATGAGGACTTTTCCCACAGCCTCATAAAAACAAGGCAGCAAAAGGCCAATTGACACATAAAATGGCAGCAAACCCAGACTGGCCATCAAGTATAAACAAAGCAGGGAGCCACAGCTAATCTTTGCTTCCATACAGGCTTACATGTAAGAACCATACAGGTATACAGGTTCATATTTTTAACTCAACATTTATAACATGTTAGGTGGATACATAAGATTGTCAGGCATGGCCTGGCAATCGGGAGGAAACTGAGGGGGGAAATGGGGTGGCACCAATAGTGAAGTGTGATGTTACTTCCAGGAAAAGACTGGAGGTAATATCACACCTACAACTCACCAGAAACCTTATGGTTTTATCATAGACTCCTAGAGAGGACTGCCATCACTTCTTGGTTCCCCCGGAAGTGACATCACACCATTTCCAATGGCGATTTTAATGTTTTAAAAATTTCCTCTCATCAGCCCCAGTAGTGGAGGTCCTATGATTTGCTCTGCATGGTGTGCATCTGATATTTATTGTTGTGCTTTAAAAGTTTACTGCACAGAATTTTTTTTCTTTGAAATAACTATAATGATTTTAAAAAGGTGCCTTGAGTTTTCATGAACATTAGATGCGTTTCAGAAAATGACAAAAAAATGACTTACATATCTCCCCAAAAGAGGTCTGGTTAATCTTTTCTTCCTTTTCCATGTTATTTTATAATGTTTGAATTTATTAGCATAGCATACCATATTTTTCTTATCAGCTCTTCCAAAAACACTGCCAGTGTGGTGCGATGACTAAAATTTTGGCATAGAAAGAGGAAATGTTCTAAAGCCAAAGTAAGCTGATGTTCCCCCCCCCCCCAAACCTTTTGCAGTTAATATGTGAGCTGTCATTAATAGATTCCCAAGTTACATTTGAAGTTCATTTATTTTTACCACCTTCTTTAAAAAATCCAATTACAGCCACATAGAGTCTAATAGCAACTCATATCCATGACTTTTAGTCTCATTGTTAATTATGTCTTCTAAAATCTTTTAAAAGACCTTCTAAAATATATATTTACCCTAGGTTCGTTTAATGCCTGTTTGTTACTCATTTTCATTGAATTGCTCTATAATTGATGACAGAATTAGAATAGCAGCAGAGCCCATACAATTCATGACAAGGTTTAGTTACTGTGATTAGAGAGTTGGAATGTTTTTCATGTAATGCACAAGAGACAGAATTCCATATTCCCTTTAACTCATTCCCACTTTCCAAAATGGAGAAAAGAGTCGCCTCTTGTTGTTGTTAGGTGCGAAGTTGTGTCCAACCCATCACGACCCCATGGACAATGATCCTCCAGGCCTTCCTGTCCTCTACCATTCCCCAGAGTCCATTTAAGTTTGCACCTACTGCTTCAGTGACTCCATCCAGCCACCTCATTCTCTGTCGCCCCCTTCTTCTTTTGCCCTCAATCGCTCCCAGCATTAGGCTCTTCTCCAGGGAATCCTTCTTCTACACCAGGCTTTTTCAACCAGGGTTTCATGAAACCCTAGGGTTTCCTGACAGCCCTGGAAAGGTTTCCCCAATGGATGGGAGTTAATTATTTTTTATATATATATTTAAAATTTGCTAAACATTTATCAGGTGATATGTCCATATATGATGATGTTGACCTGCTCCTCCCAAATGGCAGACTTGGAGGGAGTGGGAAGGGGGAGGGGCCCTGGGTGAGCGTGTCCACAGCTCTGCTTCCCAACCATATTCTGCATGATTGTGCCACTTCTGGGGTTTCTTGAATACTGAAGAATGTTTTGGTGGTTTCTCAACGCTACAAAGTTTAGAAAGGCTGCTCTGCACAGTGGCATTCTAGGTAGACAGACTAGTATCACCTGGAAGTGACATCACACACCATTCTCAAAATCCCTCCTTCCCAGGCACATCCACACAAATAAGAGATTTGCCATGGGAGAGTTGGGAATACTTTCTTGTACGTATTATGTGTGAACCTAGTCACAGATATTGACACAGGTTGCACAGGTTTAATCAGAAGTCTAGTTCAGAGTGGACAGTTTCTAGACTAGAATCTGACCACTGAGAATGGGTTTCTTAACCAATGCTTGCTCATCTTTGCATTTATTAACAGATTTATAAATATTTTGTAAACCTTGTAGTACAGAGTTTGCCATTAGGGTCTGAGAGGCTACAGGAGAATTTCTTAAAAAAAAAAAATAGCAGTCAGTGACATGTCCTCTCAGTGACATTATGTTAATTCTGGGGTTTCCCAAAAGTGATATCATGTTGTGGCTGATCCCTTCATGTCCCCACCTCCATGGTCTGCTGGATACTAGGCTGGGTCTACCTACCCTAGTTGGCATATTTCCATAATGAGAGCCAGTGGGCAATGATATGGGAAATATTGGTTGAAATTACTTGGAAGCTTACTGGGTAACCATTAGCAAGTCATTGTCTATCATTCTAATATAGGTCTTTGGGTTATTGTGAGCTAAAATGTGGCATGAGCATCTTGGAGAAAAGCTGAGTTAAAATGTAATAAAAATCTTATTTTAAAACCATGCTTAGTTTTGATTGTCCCACCCAATATTGCTTCCCTCCTCCCTTTATGTGGGAGGGTCTTGAGAAGATTGGGCTGTCAGGAACTTTCCCCCCATACTCATAGAATCATAGAATCATAGAGTTGGGCCATACAGGCCATCTAGTCCAACCCCCTGCTCAACGCAGGATCAGCCCAAAGCATCCTAAAGCATCCAAGAAAAGTGTGTATCCAACCTTTGCTTGAAGACTGCCAGTGAGGGGAGTTTACCACCTCCTTAGGCAGCCTATTCCATCTACTCCATCTATGCTTTGTAAATTTAATTTTAATTGTCTCTATTTAAATCCCAGAGGGTGTAAATTAAAGATGGCTGTTAAGAACAGTGAAGCAAATTGGTTTTACTTTCGTATTTATTCGATTTTGCCCCTTTTTTTTTGCTGAACTAGCAATCTCTCGAGCTGTAGTATTTGCTGAGGTATTTCCCTCAGGTTTTATTTTTAGCGTTGTTGAACCAGAGCAATTAACTCCATTTATATCAGTATATTTTCTGGTGTTTTACCTCAGGCTGGCTCAAGGGCTTTTCACGCTCTGTGAACACTCAAGACACAGAACCACCAATGAGATTTCTCTTACAAGGACTACCTTTTCTTGGTGAATAGTTGCTTTCTATCACTCAGTTACATTTTGTAATATTTACTCAATTCCCAAGAACACATGCATATAGAGGTGGTAGTTTGAGAGAGAGAAAAAACACCTTGCTCATCAGCAGATACCTTAAAACGGATGCACTAGAAAATGTAGGTGGTGGGGGTGGTGGGGGTGGGGACAGAGTATGTGGTATAATTAATTATTCTATCTTAATATGAACATTGATAAAATTGATGTATGTCTTTCTTCCTGTCTGGAATCCAGGACCACTTGGTACCAAGACCCACTTCATGTTAAGCAGGGGTAGTCAACCTGTGGTCCTCCAGATGTTCATGGACTGCAATTCCCATGAGCCCCCGCCAGCGTCAGCAAATGCTGGCAGGGGCTCATGGGAATTGTAGTCCCTTAACATCTGGAGGACCACAGGTTGATTACCCCTGATGTAAAGCATATGTTTAGGTACCCACTATGATTTTACTAGTATAACCAAAAAATGTAGCTGACTATGACAGATACACCGGTCAGGAAACTGGAAGACATTTGAGACACGTAGGAACACTCCACTAGATATTCTGTTCCCCACTAAATTACATTTTAAGAAGTATTTACTCAGAAGTAAAGACAAGATTTGCACTATACAAGCCCATCCATCAGTTTCTTTGCTTCTAAGAAGCTGGGATTGACAATTTACTGTTGACTATGCTGGAAGCAAAGGAGTATGCAATATCTCTTTGTACCAAGCACAACAACGCTCCAGAGGGGGCAGTAGAACTATGAAGATGAACAGGCTGGATTCTTCTGTGTCCTTCTTTTCTCCTCTGTTCTGCTGCTGTCTCTTTGTTTACTCAAAATGGTGTTCTCAGGTACTTCTGTCCTGTTGCCCCCTTCTCTTCCTAGCTCTCTCCCTCTCTCTGTTTCCTCCAGCCTCCATGAAAGCAACAGATACTAGAAGAAGAAGAAGAAGAAGAAGAAGAAGAAGAAGAAGAGTTGGTTCTTATATGCCGCTTTTCTCTACCCAAAGGAGGCTCAAAGCGGCTTACAGTTGCTTCCCTCTCCTCCACAGACACCCTGTGAGGTGGGTGAGGCTGAGGGAGCCCTGATATTACTGATTGGTCAGACAGCTTTATCGTGGTGAGCCCAAGGTCACCCAGCTGATTGCATGTAGGAGAGTGTGGCATCAAACCTGGCTCGCCAGATTAGAAGTCTGCACTCCTACCCAACACAACAAGCTGACTATGGGTGTCATACTTCCTAGGATACCTCACACCAGCAACCTTCATTGCCCCAAATAACAAACAAACATACATACAATTGTGTCATGCACAGCATGACGTTATCTCTGGAGACAGTCTGGAAGTACAGTCACATTACTCTAAGAATTGCTTGAATTCTCTGGAAGTAATGTGGTGGTGTGCATGATGACATGTTCCACCATGTCTCCTGTTGGTTGGTTAAGTAGCCCTACTGTGTGCTCTCAGCATCTGTCTCCATCCTCTGGTTAGAAATCTAGACTGCATGCTTTTTCCACCTTTCCTATCACGGTATGGGTCTCTTCAACAATCAAGAACATTCACTTCTTTCTTTAAGCAACAAGCCTGGTGTGGACTTTTTCCCCCGCTTGCAAAGCTAGACCTAGCCAACTGCCTCTGCTTCATGGCAAACCCAGACTTATCTCTGTGTAATGAATAAAACGGCCCTATGTGAAATTATTCCATTCTCATTTCCAAAATCTCTTTCTGTAGTTTTTAAAAACATAGCTACCTCCCACCAGTAAATTAAAAATCCTCATTCCTTTAAACACAATTTCAGTTCTGCTCATTCCATAACTTAAGGCCCTGGTCTCTTTGCTCTTGTTATCCAGCTTGTGTCCCTGGTCTGCAAACTCAAAATCTCACCTCTGTTTCCCCATGGGCTGGTTCCAGGCATGTTTAAGCAGAAAGGTAAATAGACATGTTGCAGTTGTGCTTATGCGAGCAGTAGCTTAACAGCTGCAGCGCTTTAATATAATTTTAAAGAAAATGACAATGCTCTTACGGAGAGCGGAATGTACAACAGATGGTTCAAATGATTTAATTCTACTTTTGCAATGGTATCAGGATAAACACCTTGTGTTATGTCTTCTGCTCATGAAAAAGGCAATGGCTGAACCAGCTCAAAAAGTAAGCAAGCAGTAATTTTAGTGCTTCCACTTTTGCACAGACTGTTATGCACACAGCAATCTTCCATGGGAGCTGGCCTTATTTTTGGCTCCATCAAAGATATCATTAAAGGTAAGACAAACAGAACTCTGCTACATGTTAGAGACAACGAATGCCTCTTTCCCCTCTGTTCATCTTAAACGTGATGAAAACGTGCTTATCTTGTAACTGAGCACTTTGTATTTCATAGGAATGCCAGCCTCCAGGTGAGCCCTGGGGACCCCCTGGAATTACAGCTCCTCTCCAGACTAGAGAGATCAGTGGAAAAAATGGAGGGTTTTTGGGGGTGGACTCTAGGACACTGTACCCCACTGAGGTCCCTGCCCTCCCCAGGCTCCATCCCCAAATCACCAGGAGTTTCCCAGTCTGGAGCTGGCAGCCCTGCCCTCCCATCCCTGCTGGTGGCCAGGGGAAGACCTGGCAACCGTAATATTTGAAGAATTTCCTTCTTAGAATAGCAGTTGCCAGCTCTGGCTTCGAAAACCCCTGGAGATTTTGGAGCGGAGACTGGAGAGGGAGGAGTCTGGGGAGAGAGGAAGCTCATGGGGAATGTGAATGTGATTCCATAGAGTCTACCCTCCAAGGCTGCCATTTCCCCCCAGGGAAATTCATCTCTGCAATCACATCCCCTCTTAGCTCCCTCCCTTTCCATATCTCCAGGAATTATCTCTGTTTAAGAAGTGATTTCCCAAGCATCTGGTAGGCCTTTGCTGGTAGCAGAGTTCTGGACTTTTAGGGACAGCAGTGCACTTGTTATTCTTCAAAAGAAGAAATAAAAACTAAAGGAGAATTTGACAGTCAGAGGCATCTTATTGTGGGGGCATCTCATTGTGCCTTGCATCCCTTCCCCCCACTAGTTTCTCTTTCCCTTCCTTTACAGCCCTCAGAGGCTCTCTCTGCTGCTTCTTTTCTTTTTCTCCTTCTCAGCCATCCACCAGCCAGCCTACCTTTATTGACCCCCGGTGTTTAGCTCTCTCTGCTTCCAAGAGAGCCCTTCTTCTTCCTACCCCTTCCAGACCAAAACTGGATTTGCCACCTCCTATCGTGCTTCTAATCAGGGGGCAACCAGGAGCAAGCCCGTATGGAGGGGGAAAGCTGTGATAGTCTCTGTAGCATTGTCCCACCCTTGCACCTGCCCTACCTTCTCCATTTTCTGCTCTGATAATTTTTTTTTTTAAATGGGGCGGTCCGCATTGCTGCGGGTCCGCAAAGCTACTTTGTCAAAGGGAAAATAAAATCTTCTGTAAAGTGTCAATGGTCTTTTTGGGATCAGGCAAGCAAAACACAGTCCCATTTGTGTTTTCTGGCAGTGGGGAATGAACAGACAAAGCGGTAGGGGTGCATGATGAAGCATCCCTCTCCTGATCAGCCAGGCGTCTGTGCACTTTGTTTTTAACCCTACTGTTCATGCCTAATCATTCATCAGGGTCCAGTTACCATTTCCAGCCTCTCACACATCTACCCAAACATAAATAGAGTCCAAAACACCACGAATCCCAAAAAGAAGGGTGAATTCTGTATCGTTCTGGCATTTCTCCATAGAAATGAGGAAGTCTTAATTTTTTAAATTACAAATGTGGCATTACTGTGGCATTACTGCACTGCAGGACATAAGTGCCTTAAAAAAATTAATTTTGCACCTCGGGAGGGAAGAAAGTTTGAATCCATGAAAGAACCCCTGTGCTGTGATTGGTGGCTTGCTGTGATTGACAAGCCAAGGAGCGGGGGTGGGGAGAGAAGCTTGCCTTGTTTTCCTTGCAGCCTTGTCAGGAGGCAAAAAGCTGCAATGAGGCAGAGCGAAAATGTGGGAGGGGTCTCCCGTAAGGAAGTGTACAAATGCGCGGCTCACAACTGCGTGTTTGCAAGCAGGAGGCAGTGCAAGGTTTGCACCTCCGTGCGGAAACAATCTTAATATCTCTATGATCTTGATAAAGAATATTAAATGTGAGATTGCCCTCTGGTTATTCAAATAGACTGGCTCATCTAGCTGGAGTGACTGAAATCCTTTGGCTCAGCCACCACATATTTTTCTTATATGCCATTTTCTCTTTGTCTATGTCACTTTGATTCAATTTTAATTAACTATGCATGAGAGTGTTCTTAGCTATTGGTCCTATTTGAGCAATGAAGGTTTATAAGATCCTCTGTGAGCAGAAGGGACATCTGAGAAAGCAGTGAGAAGCTTCTTTTACAGAGAATTAAAAATTAACGTCAGAATTACAACAATAGGTATCTGGTGATTGGCAGTTCAGTTCTATACACAGTTGCACCATTCTAAGTTAACAGAAGTCAATGGGCTTAGATTTGTATAACTTTGTTTGGGATTATTGCTGTTGTTGTTATTATTATCATTTATAGCCTGTCTTTCTCTCTGGGACTCAAGGCACAGGCAGCTGGGCCAGGAGAAGAAGCCAAGTAGTGAGCTACTAGAATGGTGAGTGCTTTTTTCTTTTCTTACAGTGTGGGCAGGCACTCTGTGAGGTCATGTGAGGGTATATAACTTGCAGGATAGTGGAGGCTGTTTGTGTAAGTATTGTTTTTGTCTGTGCTTTGCCTGGGTGGTAGGTGACTGTAGCTGATTGCATTAGATGTTCGTTATGTTGATTGAGTTCAAAGAGGGGAGGTAGTGGGTGGACCTTTATACTATAAAAGGCTCCTGCATGCCAGAGGCATGAGCTAAAGCACTCTTTACCTGAGGGTCAATCTGAGGGCTCCATTAAGTGTTCAGGGATGTGCAGGAAGAAACAAACCACTTCTGCAGTGGATCAAAGTGGCATGGCTAGAGATGGCGCTGAGGCAGTGACATGCATGGTCTGTAGCATATTTGTATTTTTTGCTTCAGGATAACTGTAATTACATATGCAACAAGTATAAGCTGGTAGCTCTATTGGAGGAGAAGACAGAGAGACTAGAGGCATCCCTGTCCACACTGCATTTTATAAAGGAGGATGAAGAGTTTTTGGACAGCACTCACGAAGCCCTCTTTGGAGGGTAACTGCAGGAGATCTGTCCTGGGCCCTGTGTTGTCCCCACCCAAAAATGATTTCAGCAGGTAAATTGGCAATTTCCTTGTTCCTTGTTCAATTCCTACTGAAATCATTTCCCCCCACGCTTTTGGGAACCCCTAGGATGGGACCCCTTGGTCCAATCTTCTTGAAACTTGCAGGGGAGCTCAGGGAGGGTCCTCCATGAGTTCCCTGCACGTTTCAGGAAGATTGCACCAGGGGGTCCCATCCTGGGGTCTCCCAAGGAATATTCCCCATAGAAGTCTATGGGGAAACACTCCATTCTATCCAATGGAGCAGATAGGGGCACCCTCTTTGGGAGCCCCTAGGATTGGACCCCTTGGTCCAAACTTCTTGAAACTTGCTGGGGAGTCAGGGAAGACCCTCCCTGAGCTCCCTAAGAAGTTTCAGGGGTGCAACTTACACCCCTCCCCTCCAGCTCCCGGGAAAGGCAGGGGAAGGATTTCCAATGCAAGTCAATTGCTCCATTGACTTGCATTGGCCCCAAATTGTTTCGGACAGCTCCGAATCGATTCGGGAGGCTTTCCAATGCAAGTCAATGGCCTCCATTGACTTGCATTCACCCCGAATCAATTTGGACAGCTCCGAATCGGTCCGAATCGGGGCCTCTTTGCACAACCCTAATCAAGATAGAGAATGATCTTGACAGGCTGGAAAACAGATAAAATGAATTTCAATAGTGATAAATGTCCTGCATTTAGGTAGGAAAAATCAGATGCATCATTACAGGATGGGGGAGATGGGGGAGACTTGTCTTGCCAGTAGTATGTGCCAGAAGCATCTAGGAGTCTTAGGAGACCATGCAGTGAGCATGAGTCAGCTGTGTAACTCAGTGGCTAAAAAGAGAAATGGGATTTTGGGGTGCATCAAAATAAACATAGTGTCCACATTATTCAAGATGATGGTATCGCTTTACTCTGCTCTGGTTAGACATCACATAGAGTACTGTGTTAAATTTTGGGTACCACAATTGAAGAAGGATGTAGACAAAGAGGAACATGTCCAGAGGACAGCAGTGAGGCATTTGGAGACCAAGCCGTATAAGGAAAGTTTGAGGGAGCTTGGTCTGTTTAGCTTGGAGAGGATAAATGAGAGGTGTTATAACCATCTTCAAGTACTTGAAAGGATGTCATATAGAAGATGGAGCAGAGTTGTTTTCTGTTGCCCCAGTTGGTAGGACCAGAACCAAAAGGTTGAAATTAATTCAAAAGAATTTTCAGCTGAATGTCTAGAAAACGTTCCTGAGAGTTAGATCAGTTCCTCAGTAGATCAGGCTTCCTTGGAAGATGGTGAGTTGTCCTTCTTTGGACATTTTAAAGCAGAGGCTAGACAGCCACCTCACAGAAATACTGATTCTGTGAATTTAGGGAGATGGTTAGTGGCGGGGCAGAAGGCAGAAGGGGCAGAGTCCATGCTTGGCTCTTGTGGCTCTTTATGGCGCCCCCAGGGACATGCCGATCAGTACTTTGGGGTCAGGAAGTGGATTTCCTCCAGGCCAAACTGGCCAGCGATTCTGGGTGTTTTTTTTTTGAGGGAATCATCTGGGCATGGAACTGGGGTCACTGTGGATGGGCAGGTAGTTGTGAGTTCCCTGCATAGTGCAGGGGGGTTGGACTAGATGACCCCGAAGGTACCTTCCATCTCTATCATTCTATGATTCTATAATCCCCTTTGGTGCTACAAATGACTAAAAATCAGGTACTATCTGACTGGGTTTGGAACCACTTGTAAAAAAAGAAATCAAAGAAAAAGGCAAAACACAACTCACTGCACTGATCATTATCATCTTGGAGCAGACTATCACTTCAACACCCTCATTTGCCCTTGCTCTGGCATCAATAGTGTCTTTCTACGTGGAACTGAGAAGGCTCACTGATCCAGCATCAGCCTCAGCCAGAGTCTCAGAACTGAGCTTCGTTGCTGACCAAACACGTTTCCATGACGACTCGATGTTGGGCATCATCAGTACTGATCAATATCAATGTAACTTCGATACCGAGGATTCCCTCAACATCATAATTATGCCACCAGTCTCTGAGACTCTCAGCCGAAGATGCTTTTGAGATTCTACTGCAGCCTTCACCAAAACATAGTCAGAAGGAGGAGGATGCCTCATCTGAAGGGCTGCAAGAAACCACTCCTTGGTTCCCCTTTCCAGGGATGTTCCCTGAACAACAGGGCTCCTGGAACCAGCACCAATTCCCCTTATAGTATCTATCACAACATCTAAATCAGGTGACAGGAAGTAGGTTGCAGGACTATGGCTTCAGGTGTTGTTATTAGGAGATACTCTTGGCTGAACTCCTCAGCCCATCCACCTGACATTAGAGCTAAAGTTGAAGAGCTCCCATTTGAGGGTAGAGAACTCTTCAGTGAACAGACAGATAAAGTCCCAGACCATATCCAAAAGTATAGGATTGCTGCTGCCATTCTCTCAAGGAACCTTCAGGCTCAATACAGTGAACAACCCCAAGCTAGGGGACAGTTTCCCCTATCCCATGATTTCAGGCAGGAAATGTGACACTGAACATAAAAGGGAGGGAGAGCACTCTTGGGACCTAGAACATTCTTTAGATAGCTTGCTAGCTCCTCTCTGTTGCTGTGTCTGTGAAAACACAGTCTGGTGTGTGCCTACTCAGAAGATCACTCAATATGTGGTGGGCTCTCCTTCTTTGGATGGTTTAAAGCAGAGGCTAGGTAACCATCTGACAGAAATGCTGATTCTGTGAACTTTGGCAGATTGTGAGTGGGTAGGCTGGAAGGGTTGTGTCAGTGCTTGGCTCTTGTGGCCTTTCTTGCATACCCACGGAAATGCCAATCACCATTTTTGGGTCAGGAGACAAATTTCCTCCCGGCTAGTCTGGCCAGGGATTCCAGCTTTCTTGGGGAGGGGGAGTAGTTGTGAGTTTCCTGTATTGTGCAGGGGGTTGGACCAGATGATCCTGGAGGTCTCTTCCAATTCTATGATTCTAAGTGACATGTAGCATTTTCTTCGCTCCCAATAGTAGCTTGGCTGCAATATTTTGGGGCTTCTGAGTTTTTTAAAGGACAGATCCATATAGAACGCTATACAGACTAGTGCTCTTCAGCCTTGAGGTAAGCATAAGGTGGACCCATGTGCCCAGATCAGATACAGTAAAGCAGTGGTCCCCAACCCCCCGTCCAGAGACCGGTATCGGTCCATAGATCAGTTGGTACCAGGCTGCAAATCCTCCTTGTCCTCCTCCCCGGCTGCTTCCTCGGGGGCTGCCCTGCCACTCTGCCTCCAGTTCACCTTTGGTGCTCTCTGGTGGCCGCCATGGCTGGGGCTCCCACTTGGCGTGGCACTGTGCAGCTGCTGCTGCAGCGCCCCCCAGTGGGTGGCGAGAAGTCAGGAGTGCCGGCGGGAAAGCAAGCAGAGCAGGGGCTCAGGCGGCGGCAACATCCCTTGGCAAAAGACTACCCCCCGGGCCTCAGTAAAATTATCAAGCGTCAACCAGTCCCCACTGATAAAATGGTTGGGGGCCACTGCAGTAAAGGACCATCTTCCAATCTAATTGGAGTTGGTAAGCTAACGCCTTTACCCTTTATTTTTTTGCAACATTGTTAGCTTGTTTTTCCAGGAGTAAAACAGGGTCTAACACCACTCCATGGCTCTAAACTCTCAGTTGGACTCTGTCTAAAGTGGGGAGCATCACATCATTTAGGGCTGCAGTCTTCCCGACTAATATTCCCTCTGCCTTGCCAGGATTCAGATCGAAACATAAAGATTATTAAAGTAAAGGAACTTCACTCACACACTTTTCTCCTTGAACATAGTAGTAATTTGCTATTGGCATACGACCCACGTAGTTTAGATGTCATTGCTATGAGACAGCAGAAGGAATGGTTACACTTTGCTAATTCAGCAGATGTCGGGGGCCTTAGCCTATACGTTCTCAAGACTCTGTCCTCGTTTCTTAATATGAACAACCTGTGTTTATAGAAGAGGCCAATTTCCTATCTGTCTGCCTGATTTATTTGTTTTACTCTGCCCAGGTGTCCTGCTTTGATGCTCCTGGCCATCTCCCTACCTTTCTCTGCCTTCATTGTGGTTACAGGACACTAGTTTGGCACCCAGAAGTGCACATGCAGAGAAGACTGGACATGGTTAAGTGGTCCTAAACAGTAGAATGTTTCATTTCAGGCACATCTCGGGAGCATATTGCCAACTGTTGTCTAGTCTGTCTTAGAGCCAAGGTAAGGAACCATGAGCTCCCATATGAACCTTCCTTGACAAAGAATGTCTTCATCTGAGAACCTACCCTGGGGTGAATCTGCACAGAGCTTTTATTGCAGTCCCAGGTAATTCAGTCCCTGCTGTCTACACAGAATGCGATTTCCGTTTTGATTTTGGGTGATTTAAATTTTTCATCTGCAACAAGCATTTGATCTGGAGTGACCCTACCTTTTCTCCACGATATCATGGAGTGGTTTCAACCCTCGATATTTGAAAAATCGGCATTAGTAAAGGTTCAGCTGTCTGCTTTCCCTGAAATAACTTGTTGCTGCCTCATGGCTCCAATGGTGTAACAAGGAAGTCTGTCCCTGATTGGCTGGGCGCCAGTTCAAAGAATTAGTTCCTGGTTGCACGATTTATTATTTTTTTAACTTCTCGCAGCAGAGATTTGCCTCATTCTGTGAGAGATTGCTGCTGTCTTGTCTCTGCTCATCTCGGCTCCCCCACCTGACTGCAGATTCAGTCCCTGCGAGGTAGGAGAGGCTGAGAGATCAAGGAGGCAATTATCTTAATTCTGGGTCCTCATCTCTGCTCATCTCACCCCCCCCTCGCATGCAGCCTTGTGCAGATGGGTTTTTGTTTCAAGTTGGGGGGGGGCACAAAGACAGGTTCAAATTGATCTGAATTCAGCAGGATCGAAAGCAGGAAAAAAAAAACCTCAGTTCAGATTCAGCCCTGATTAGACCAGCGGGTGGGGCAGTTCACAAAGTACAGTGTCCACATGTTACCACATGTGGACATTCAACAGATTTGTTTTGAGAAGGCCCTGCTGGGAGCATTATTCCCAGGCGTGAATGGGCCCAGTTTGGATTTGGACCACAGTGTTCAGAGAGAACCTTTAGCTTCTCGCCCATGCCATTTTCCCAACTTGCAACAGCTTCAGGAAGTCACTAGTCGATTGTTGGGAAAATCTACATGTATCAATGTCTATACCTATAAGCATTGACAATGAAGGAATTGGCAACTCCCCAAAGCTGTTTTAGATTGGGATCGCAGTGTGTGGAGGGAGCTATAAGCCCCCTCCCTAAGTGGTGTGGTCCTGGCCCAAACTGCCCCCATGCATGCACAAAAATTAAAGTCCCAGTATGAAATGCTGTGTGTACTTCTAATCTGAAATCCTCATGGTGGCCACATCTCCACCAGGCAGACTTAATGCGTGGACTGTTTCCCCCCCCCGATGTGCATATTATGTTTACAGCCCTGTCTCAGTCCAGTCTTACGTTAACATGAAGGCTTTTGAACCTAACACTTATGTTAATCTCCACTTAACACCTAGGAAAAATATCTTTGAGGGTGGGACAGGAAGTGAGTACTGCAGCAAAGAGAGGCATCTCTTCTGAGATGGGCCTGAGGTTTATGAGATCAATAACGTGGCAGAGTGAGTACCTGCTTCCAGTCCTTGAATCTGCCTCGTTGATAGCTGTGATGACATTATACATTTTAGTAAACAGTCAATTAAGCGAGAAAATTATACACTTCGTAATTATACTTCATGTTCCAGTAAGAAGGCATCTTTGCACACTAACAATTTACTCGTAATGGTGATAGCATACAAAGGAGGTTGGAATACGTAGTTTTGTTCTGGAGAAGAAATCGGCAGCAGAGTTCCTCCAACTGTGTCCAAATGAGCTTCCCCAGCAAAGCAAACCAATCCTGGGTTTCTAGTTCTAAACATGGGTGGGAATTGTCTCATGCTTCTGTGCCTCTTCTTCATATCTATTCCTCTCTGCACCAAACAAGCACCTCCTTTAAAATTTAATAACGTTGAAAGCCCCCTACGTAGGTATCCTTTTTCTTTTTTCCTTTTTTTTTGCTTTAGGGAGCCGTTAGACAGAATGAGCCAGCAGTTCTGTAGCATATGCAGCTGTCTGCAATGCTGGAGATTCAGTAAAGCACAGCGTAGGAAGGGTTTCGCCGCAAAGCCAAGGAACAGATCCGATGAAGGGCTCATTGCAGATATTCCCTTTTGCCGCCTCTGTTTAATTTTGCGTTTTTGGCAGCTCCACTGGAAGCTCGATATTAGCTCTCTGCCTCTATGCATTATTGGCTACCGAGGGTCTACCGTTTACGAAAGGAAGGAGCTGTGATTTATTTTAGATTAGCTTTGGAGAGGGGATGGGAAAGAGAGAGGCCAACTCTCGTGGTTATCGCTCATAAATTTATAAATAGCCCTTCCTGCTGCTACAAAGCGGCTCGGAGAAGCCAGCAAAGAATAGCTGGGTTTCCTGTATAATCCTCAGCCTGATGACAGCCGGGCAGTGAGGTTTCAGCTCCTACTGGCTCACTGCTGCATGCCTGGGCTATTGGCACCATGTTGTCAACGACATACCAACCCAGGGGGACTGTCATTAGTCACCCTGCACAGAGTTGGCAAAGAGATTTATGCACTCCTTTAGAAACTGTTCTGTCTGCACAATGGACGGAGTGACAAGCAGTTAAGGAAGCCCGAAGCCACACATGGGGCCAGTCAGGGCTGAAATAAAGTGACTGAAAGGCAGGGGAACAGCTGAATGCCTGGAAAGGCTGGGCCAGGAGCAGGATCTCTTTCAACACCCTATCATTTGGTGGGTTTCAAAGCTGTCCTGAAACGTGGGAGTTTCTCTTAGGCTTGGTTTACAACACACACACGCTGGCGAAGACCAAGAAATGGCCCCTGTGTTTTCCTAACGATCCTGTAGATATAAATGTGTACTTCTGCCTATGGGTTTTTCACAGGTCACTGAATTTCTTTAGAGATCTCTGCCTTTTAACTAGGATTGAAAATTGTGTTGCCACTGTATTCACAATATTTAAATATTTAATTCAAAAAATCCTGAACTCTACCATAAGGCTCAAGGCCCTCATAGCAGCAAAAAGTGAAAAAGATTAAAGACCAGCTTTTGAAAACAATTGTTGTTGTTGTTGTCAGCCATTCAGTAGTGTCTGACTCTTGGTGATCCCATGGCACAGCTGTCGTCACGATCCCTGAACCCAGATCCCGGATCACCTCCCTCAGCTGTGCAATGTTCTGGCCGGTGTCTACCCAGATCATGTCCAACCACTGCACCTTCTGTCGGCCTGGTTTCCTTTTTCCACTGACCATTCCTTGCATAATTGCTTTTTCCACTGAGCTGGAGAATGATATGGCCAAAGTAAGTGAGATGTAGTTTCATGATTTTGCCTACCTGTGATAGATCAGACATTATGCACTGTAGAATTTCCTTGTTTGTGACTTTTGCTGTCCATGAAACCCATGGAAGCCTTCTCCAACACCAGAGTTCAAAGAGAAAACAATCCATGTATATAAAACTGGCAATCAAAAACGACACCTAGATAAAAGCAAAATTAGATCAGATCATACTTTGCCGACATTAGATTCCAGGTTTAGATCCTTGTGTCTCTACTTAGATATCTGCAAATAGGCTGGGAAAGGCCTCTGCCTATTGAATAACGACGGACAGTAAGAATATCCTATTCATCCCCTTAAACCCCACCTTTCTCCCCAATGGGGACCCAGCGCTACCCAGGTTAGTTTCCCCTTCCTCTATTTTATCCTTACAACAGCCCTGTGAGGTATGCTAGGCTGAGGGTATGTTATTGGCCCAAGGTAACCCATCAAGATTTTGTGTGCAGAGTGGGGATTTGAACCTGGCTTTCCAAGATCCTAGGCTAACTAGAAATAGGCACAAACTGGAGAAATGCAGTTTGGTGTTTGTGGTGTGTCATGTTCGAGAACCATGAACCATCAAACATTTAGGTACCAAACAAACTGGTTCAGTTCCTCAGTTCCTGATGCAGTAGAATAGCCCTCTGGCATGCTACAATCACCAAACCTGCAGTGGATCTTCAGCCAACATTCATCTACCAGTACTTCAAGTTTGGTGGGGAGTGAATTTACAGCCTCACCCCAAGAAGATGCCCCCAGAAAAGTGCTTTCTGGGGAAATGCCAGTCGTAGGTTCAGGAGTGTATAGAATGGACCCTGTGCAAGTTAGAAACATCAAACTCGCTGGGAGTCATCCCCTGATGCTCATCTATTTGCCCTTCAAATTATGAGCAGATTAGGTTTAGGGGATCCAAGTTATGGCCCACCAAAGAAAATGGCCCTAGGAAAATGCTTTTTGGGGAAAGGTGAGGCACAGATTCAAAAGTGTATAGAATGGAATCTCTTGCAAGCTGCACATGTAAAACATACAGGGAACCTCACCCTACTACCCACTGGCCTACAATCTCTCCAAATTGGATGCAGATTACATTTCTGTGGTCCCACTTACAGACCCCTCCTCCTCGAGGGAGAAGGATTGGCCATTTACCACAGTCATCTTGCTGATGAGTCGAGTGATTACTTCTGAGGCCCTCTATGTAGCCCTCCTGGATTGCACTGTCAGCATCCCTGGGGGAATGACCTCTTTGATAGTCTTGATGTCCCACCCATGGCACCCCAAGTGCAGGGAAGTTTTCTTGGAGGGTGCTGAGAAAGCAGGCCTCAACCACTGGTGTCCGGGCAATGCTAACAACTCTGTTGCCTCTGTGTAGAGCCCCAGAATCGGATTGGGAGAAGGAGGTTCCAGGCCCCTGATGATTCCCTGCTAGGGCCAAGATCTGGAGGGATGGCAGGATAGATTTGGTGTCAAGTGCTGGGTGCCTGGGGTATGCAGGGGATGGAGAACTTCTTCCCCAATAGCAAGCAACCTTTGCACCTACTTTCACCCTCATGGCACACAGGTGTTCACAGGAAGGGTGTCCTCAGCTAAGATACCTAGTAGCTAAACCCCATGGCTTGGCATGAGCAGAGAGACAGGGCAGCTAAAAGCCTTGAGATTACCAAACACAAATCCCTACAGGGAATAGGTTCTGCAACGCGTCGAGGCTGCTGCTGCCAGTGGGAGAAGGCGGCAGCCCCCCCCCCAGGGCGGCTCGTCCCTGGGCCTTCTCCCGCCGGCAGCAGCAGCCTCACCGCGTCAGCTTCGCGGCTCCTGATTGGGCCCTGCGAGTTTTTATCCCAGACAGGGCCCGCCCTAACTCCTCCCCAACAGCCCTTACTCTTTTATTTATTCTGCTCCGCAGGAGTGGTTTAAGATGATGATGATGATGATGATGATGATGATGATTATAAGATTAGATTTATTGTCTGCCACTCCCAGCAAGCCAGCCCATGGCGGGTTACAAACAGTCCCCATACATAAAATCCCTATTTTAAAAACCCACTAAAACACATAAAAATACAGCATTGCATGGCGTTAAATAAAACCCATTCCATACTGGTACATCTGCCCAAAGGGATCATGCAACAACTGGCCACCATTAAAGCAGTTCCAAAAATGGTGGCAGATCTTCCTTAGTGGGGGCATCAATCTACCCCGTGTCCCATGTCCTGGCATCAGCCATAGACCAAGCGGAAGAGCTCCGTCTTACAGGCCCTCTGGAATGCTGAAATCTCCTGCAGATTTGTGAGTTGTGAACAAAGGCACCCAGTAGCTAACCCCCATTGCTCAGTGTGAGCAGAGAGTCCTGAGTCTAACACCCAAACCCCAACATGGGAGAGCTGTTCATAATCATCAGGAGGGTTCTTAGCTATGGCACTCAGTAGCTAAACTCCTCTGCTTGGTGTGAGAGATGGTATAGCTTTGAGCTGTGAGTCCATCTAACACCTAAACCTCAGTAGGTGAAAGGTGTAATACATGAAAGTGCTCTCCTTTTAACAAGTTTCCTGTTTCTCTGTCTAGTTGCCAACACCCAACAAAGAAGAGGGTGCTGAACTAAACTAAGGGTGTATATATAGCATTTTTATTCCCTACAGCAGAATGGGAACTCTGTTATTGGTAGCCAGCAGTTCCTATTAAGCTTTGGAGGGCCCATATTGACATTTCCAAGGCTGCAGAATTCTACCCCGTATTGTGTTGAAGAGTTGTAAACAATGAATTGAATCGAGACAGTCTGTCTGGAAATGTATCCATTCACCAAAAGCTTTAAAGTTTATAGAAAGTTCATGCTGGTTGACCTGCTACAAACTTCACTTAGTGAGCTATGAACTGCCAAAGTTCATCACAAACTTTAGTTCATGAACCTGTCCGTGCCCATCTCTAATTCTAAGCATTATACTACACTGGCTGTTAACAGCACACTGGCTCTCAATAGAGTCCAGGTTAATGGTTTGATTCAATAGAAAGCAGACTGATGTGGCCAAGACTTCTTTGGCCGGTACTTCAACCATTTTCAGCCTCTGGTTTACTGTACAAGCCTTTAATTAAATGTTGGGTTGAAATTCACAGGAAATGGATGGTGCCATTTCAATGGCTCTCTTGACCATCTGGGTTTTACTGGCAAATAATCGAGATTGTTGGCACTTGTTTGTATTTTGTAGTGAAAATATTTCCTATGCTAGATGGTTCTTTTTAAAGTTTTATTTTAAAAACACATATATTCAAGGGGAGTATATTTTACCTAAAATCAACCATTGCATTATATAGTCATCCATGAATATCTCAAGTAAATCATGTATACACAATGCAAGATTTCCTCTCTTGCATTCTCATCTGGTTTTATCCTCTTTCAGTACAACCTAAAAGGACATCAGCTTTCAATAAATCTTTCTTAGGCAGATAAATCCTTCTTGGGATGCTACGGAATCTCTGTTTAAAGCTTTCTTGTGCTCTAAAAATCATGTAAAAATGTAATCTTATAGAAAAAGTTACATTTTGCTTCTCTTTTTTTGGTTACTTGCATCCCCCTGTAAGATTACATCCAATTCAACTGATGTGAACTTTTAAAAAAGCCCATAAACCACTGGTGAAAGAGTGAGTATAACCATCTCAAATGAAGTAGTACATCTTGCAGGTCAAATGAAATGTTCTTTCTGGCAAAGAAAGATATATATATATCTCCTCCAAATGCATATTATAAACAAAAGTACTCATCATTTTACAGGACAATCAACCACTGATGCAAACCTCTTAATTTCAAATACAAATATCAGAATGTTTAAAAAGCCTGTTTACAGTTTGCTCAAGCAGATATTTATTTTATCCCCTCAGTAGGCTTTGCTAATGGAGTGGGATTTTTTTCCATGTGTGTTCTGACTCATCCTGCTTTGGAGATCTTGCACAGGCACTTTTCCTATGGCTTCAGTTGCCAGCCCTTCTATATGTTATGGGACATTCTCATTTTAAGATCCCAAGTCTTGTACTGAGAGTTCTACGAGGGTAAGGTGATAACGCTATACAAAATGCATGGTTCTTATTTCTGTGCCTTAAAACAGAGGTAGTCAACCTGTGGTCCTCCAGATGTTCATGGACTACAATTCCCATGAGCCCCTGTCAGCAAATGCTGGCAGGGGCTCATGGGAATTGTAGTCCATGAACATCTGGAGGACCACAGGTTGACTACCCCTGCCTTAAAACAAGGACCTGATTTGTTCCAAGCTGTGACATAGTGGATAAAGGCAGAAAAGAACCAGGGGTTGTGGCTCAATAGCAGAGTAACTGCTTGTCATGCAGAAGGTCCAAGTTCAATCCTCATCATCTCCAGTTAAAAAAAAATCGGTGGCATGAAAGACCTGTACCGGAGACCCTGAAGGTCTGGTAGCTGGATTAGGTTATATATTCTCAACAGACCAATGAGCTGATTCTTAGGCAACTTCATGTATTCACATGATCTGCACTGTAAAACCCTAGCAAGAGAAAGGCTTTAGGGAATGAATGAAGAAATGGCCAGTATGATGGATGCCATGTTCCAGGTGGGAACTGATTATGTCAATGATCAGTTCCCAAGGAGAAAATGGATGCTTTGGAGCAGAGGTAGTCAAACTGCGGCCGTCCAGATGTCAATGGAATACAATTCCCATGAGCCCCTGCCAGCATTCACTGGCAGGAGCTCATGGGAATTTTAGTTCATGGACATCTGGAGGGCTGCAGTTTGACTACCCCTGCTTTGCAGGGTGGATTCTATACCATTATACTCTGTGGAGGTCTCTGTCCTCCCCAGGCTCCGTCCTCAAATATCCAGGAGTTTCCCAAACTGAATCTGGCAGCCCCATTCCCCCATCCCTCACTGGTGGCTAGGGGTGGGTGGGGGGACCTGATGGCAACCCTAGGTAGACCTGGAAGGCTGCCTGACATCTCTAGTAAGAAAGCCAGATGTGAATTTCTCTACCATCTGTTCGCTTGCTCCTAAACCTTTTTATTTTGAATAAAACTATATTTCAAAACACACCACCATCTAATTATTTCAGTTAAATGTCTTTCTTATTTAATTGAAGCTACAAATTGAGACATAACAATTTTCTTCTTCCTGCAGTGGCCGTAAGCAAACGTTTATCGGTGGAGTTCAATTGCAAACATCTCTCTTATCTGATGGCATTAGAAACAAAAGCCTTGCTGGGTGCCCAGCAGCTGCAGGAATAGCTGGAGCTTTCATTAGTGCAGTATAGTGTGTGTGTGTGTGTGTGTGTGTGTGTGTGTGTGTGTGTCCATCCCGCTTTATGGCTGTAGCAATCTATAGATGGATTCTGGCAGATAGGCAGTGGATAGTTTTGGTTGCCAGAACAGCAAGCATTAAGTAACATTTATAAAGAAAATGTGAAACTGATCTTGAATCAGATTCATGACACATTTTCAAGTATTGCTCAGGCTACGATCTTAAGAATATTCAAGTGGAAGCAGGTGCTATTGAGGTTAGAAAGCATACTTGCAAGGAAGTGTCCTTAGGTTCAGTTTTCCTTGAAAGTAGCATAGTGGTGCAGACGATGTTGCCGATTCGTTTGTTTTCCAAAGGTCTCCCACCACTACTCTGGCAATGGGAGCTGGCACCGGCTTGGCTGCCCCAAGTGGTATAACCCCATACCAAGTAAAAATGGAATGTAGATTAGAAAGGACAGAGAGAGAGAGCAATAGCTGCCATGACTTTCCATCCCTGGGAACTCAGCATGGGATGATTAAGCACAGAAGAATGAAGGGATCCCGTCTCCAAAATATTCCAAGAACATGAATGGGATTAATGTAGGGTTGCCAACCTATCCCACCACCGTGTGGGTCGATGAATACGCCGTTTGGCTCTGTGACGCTGTGAAACCGAATGGGCCCATACACATGGGTCCAGCCCAGCATGGCACCTGCGTTAAGAAAGGGAATGCTGAAATATCATGCTGAAATATTAGCATTCCCTTAATGAGGAGCATTGGAGGCCCTAACGTGGGCCAGGGCTGGGATGGGGCCAGGCTGAGGGCGATATTGTGAGGTGATAGGAACCTGCGGAAAATTGTAAAACCGTTCTCATCATGAGTTCAATAAGCTGGAGTTGCTTAGGAAGGACTATATTTTATGTGTGTGGGGAATGCGTACCATCGTGCCAGCTGTGTGGGTTTGTTGCCTTGATCCAGGGTCTGTCTCAAATAGATGAACTAGGGACTTGTTAAGGATGTTGTTTATCCTGGCTATACCCCCTTAACTCAACTGCAGGACAACAATTCAGTGTTTGAAAACTACAGTTCATTAATAGCTCTTTCCACTTTCCTGTTAAATAGAATTTTAATTTTTTTTTTTTTACTGGGTCTTGACATCTCAGACTTCGCTGCACAGCTAAAATGCATTCCTTTGCAAAGGGAATTAAATGGAAGGGGAGAGGGGGCTGATCAGGACCCTCCTGAAGTTCAGAAAATCCCCTCAAATCAGTGGGTGGCAGAAAGTACCAGACCTAATCCAATGGTAAACTGAGGCAGTCAGAAAAGAGGAATGAGAAAGGAGGGGAATATTTTTCAGTTGAATGAAGAAGAGTTGGTTTTTATACCTTGCTTTTCACTGTCTAAAGGAGTCTCAAAGCAGCTTACAGTCACCTTCCCTTCCTCTCCACACACCAGACACCCTGTGAGGTAGATATGGCAGAGAGAGCTCTGACAGAACTGGTCAGTCAGAACAGCATTATCTGGAATGTAGTGAGCCCATGGTCACCGAGCTGGCTTCATGTTGAGGAGCTGGGAATAAAAACTGGATTAGAAGCTGCTGCTGTTAACCACTACACCACATTTGGTTTCATTTAACCAGTTTCCATGTCAATAAACCACTAGAAGTCAGGTTTCTAGCAACATGGCAGCTTTCTCTAGTAGCCTTCTATAAGCTACAGCTGGGTGGTTAAGCAAATTCCCTTCACAGAGTAAGGCAAGCATCTTTCACATGTTTGAGGAGCTGTGGAAACTGACCCCAACGTGGTTCCAAATGATCTCCCTGGTTCCAATCCCAAATATAGGTAAGTTTAACCTGAAGTTTTTACAACAGTTTTTTCTTCTATGCAGCAGGGACTATGCTATGCAGCTTCTGGAATTGTTTTACTTCCTATTGTTAGTAGGATGGATTCAGCCGCTTCCCTTCTCAGTGCTGCCCTGTTTTATCCAAAGACTACAGGGTATAGGAGACAAGTCCGGCTAGAGGCAAGCAACATAATTCCCCTCCCCTTCACACGTTGGGCATTTATTAATATAAGCCATTCTAAATTGCTGGGTGGTGGACAAAATCTGAAAATAAAGATGTCCTGCCAGCAGGCTTACTGAATGATTGAAATGATCCGACGCAGTATGGCATTCAGCCTGCAGACCAATTGGTTTTTAAGACCATTGAAAGGAGTACGTCATCATCACCCATGCTATGCTGTCAATCCCTAAATGCAATCAGAGAGCCAGCAATGCTTTAGTGGTTAAAGTATTGGACCAAGATCCAGGAAACCCTGGTACAGATCCCCACTCTGGTGTGGAAGCTTGCTGAGGGAACTTGGTTCAGCCACACAAACTCAGCCTAACAACCTCCTATAAACCAAAAAGAGGAGAACAGTGGAAGCAGCTCTGGATCATCATCAGAGTGAAAGATGGGATATAAATAAATAAATACATTTGGTGATTCAAGACCTGCAAAACTTTTCAGGCCAAAGTCCATAGCAGAATGAGTGTGCACACCATAGTTCTATCAACCTTCATCAAATGTATTGTTTGCCTCTAGCCACAGAAGTTTCACGTCCCAAAAACACTGAAGGTAGACTTAGTCAGAGGACTTGTAATTAGTCTGTTACTTTCAGAAGACGCAGGGACTCTGTATGTAGGAATCAGGCTTTATCAACCAGGGTTTCATGAAAACCTGGAGTTTCTTGATGGTCTCCTGAATGGGTGGGAGCTTATTAATTTTTATAGATGTTTTTAAAATTGTTAAATGTTGATCGGATGATATGGCCATATAGGGTCATGTTGACCTGCCCCAAAATGGCCAGTGATGGGTCTGGAGGGGGTGGGGAGGGGAAGGGCCCGAGGTGGGCATATTCACAGCTCATGTTTGCCAACCATACTCTGCCCAACCATATCACTTCTGGGGTTTCTTCAAGCCTGAAGAATGTTTCAGGGGTTTCTCAATGGTAAAAAAATTGAGAAAGTTTCCATAGATGCTTGAGTCTCTGTAAGGATGAAACCAGGCTGAAGCGTGGGAGATGAGGGTGTTTTTGGTTTTGTTGTTATTGAAAATGAGCTACATCCAACAGTCTGCATTCCTTCACATCTTGAGTGACATGAACACACACAACCCTGCTAATTGGCTGGCTGCTGGCAATGCTGTGGTAACAGCAGGACTGCAAGAATGATTGCAATAATGAATTCAATCACACTAGACTTTTATTTGAAAAAGAAGATGCATATGAGGCATGAGAAGTGACAGGCATTAAAGGATCCCTAAAGCTGGTGACAAATACATTCACAAGTCTTTACCAGAAATAAACTTTAAACGAACTGGGAGGTTAACCAGAATGTTCCAAGGCTAAATTATGGCAGGTCCCTGACCCTAAGCAAGCAGGCCTGGCCTCAACCTGGGCCAGGGCTTTCTCGGTCCTGGTCCCAACCTGGTGGAATGAGTTCCCGGAAGAGCTGAGGACCCTGACGGAGCTGTCTGAATTCCGCAGGGCCTGTAAAATGGAGCTCTTCCGCCAGATCTCTGGTTGAGGCCGGGGTCAGGAAGAACTGGGGCCCCTCCTCCGGACAACGTTTAACATCATGCAAATCCACCCTGCGGTGCTGGCTAAGGATGAGGAATTGGAGGGGGGGTAATTGAGGGATTATGCCACCTTCTTGCTTCTGTTTTTAAGGGGAGTGTTGATGGGTTTAATGGGGGGGGGGGTTATCTGTTTTTAATGTAACCCAGCATGAGTCTACAGAAAGTGGCAGGATAGAAATTCAAATAATAAACAAACAAACAAATTGCCTGCTGATAATTGGTGCACAATAATTCCATCTACTCCACCCATTCTGTTTTGCTTTTCAGAAAGATATTTCTTTTAAAATGTTTGCTATTCTGCATGGGTCCACAATATTTTTTTTTACAGATGTCAAACCCTTGACTTGGATTTTTAAATGCTTAATCTCATAGTGATTGGCAGATGAATTTTTACTCTTGTCCCAGGCAATGATGTGAAGGCACATTGCTGAGGCTAAGTAGGTTTGAGTCTGGTCAGTGCCTCAATAGGAGATCTCCTGGGAATCCTGTCTGTGTCACCCGCATTCCCTGATGGGGGGCAGGTTGGATATAAATGAAATAAAACCCCACAGGCATGTAAATGCACACAGGCTCAAAATGTCATGCCACTTCATTCTTTTCATCCACTTCTCCCACCTGCCAGGTATTGCTTGTGAATGTATGTTTTAGCTTTCTCAGTGCAATTAAAAACAGAGGGTGTTTCTGCACAAGGACCAATGTTGCCAATTGGTCCCACAAAGCGGAAACGCTATTTTTAAAAGTGCAATCCCGGCGTTACGCAAACCTGCTTTTTTAGTGGAATCCAGTAGCATTTCATTCGTTTCGCACAGGTTTCCGGTCTCGCAAAAATCGCTAGACAGGAAGCGATTTTTTCTGTGCTTTGTCCCGCCCCTGGCCGTCAATCAAATGAACAGCCAATGGGTGGTTGTTATCATGCTCCGGGAAAGCCCCTTTCCCTTTAAAAAAAGTAAAAAAAAAACACACACACACATTGCAACGAGTATGCGTTAATTCGTTGCAAAGGAGAGGCCCATCTAGCTGGCAGCTGGCATATGAGCTGGCAATCCATCGTTACCACGCTCCCCCAAGTGAAAAGAAAAATCCCCCCTCCCTGCACAGGCGAGATTTTCACCCGAAAATAAAGGGAACTTGCAAATGGTGCTGTGTTGGGCTTGGGGACTTAGGGGAGCTTTAAAGCACTTCTGTGGAGGGACTGCAGCTGGAGAAGCCTCGCTGGGTGAATGAAGGCTCGCCGGTTCATTGCTTTCTGCTCGCTCCGAGAAAAAAGAAATGGCGATCGCTTTGTCGGAAGTTCGGAGGAGAGAGCCAGGGGGAGGGACTTTGTTGGAACCGCAACAATGGGAATGCTAGTGTTGCAGATTGTTTGCAAGAGTGTAGCGCTTTTCAGAGGGTGAATCCACTTTCCCCGATTTCCCTTTAAGCGCTACAACGAATCGCTTTTTGCAGGACTGTTTCAGGAGTGTGGCAGATTGTGTGCGGAACTGCAAATTTACAATTTGCAAGCCTTCTGCTACATTAAACTTGTGCGGAAAGGCCCAGAGTTGCACCATTCTAAATCCACTGAAGTCCATGGAAGAAAGATATAATTCTTTTTGGGATTATATTATAAACATGCTGTTACACTTTAAAGGTTTTTTTGGTTATTGTTTTGTTTTAGTTTACAAACATTCCAGTTTGGGTCAGCCGCAAATAAATCCAATGTGAAGATAGTAGAGAATATATGAATTTATTTATTAATTTATAATCTGCCTTTCTTGTTGAGTCTCAAGGTAGATTCCTGGGTTCAATTTCTGGAAGGCAGAAATAAACCAAAACAGGGGTGTCCAAGTCAAGAAATTGGATAGCATTCCTACTTAAGACATCATGTAGTTAGCCTGACAGTTTGTGTGTCAGTGAAGCGCCATCAAATTACAGCCAATTTAGGGTGATCCCTTGAGGTTTTCAAGGCAAGAGCTGTCCAGAGGTGGTTTGCTATCATATTTTCAGCTAAGGTTGGGAGCAGAAAGCAATATGAAAGCACTAGCCCTCAGCTTCCTCCTACCCAGACAAAAGGGAGAGGGAAAGCAAATGGGGAATAGGGCTGCCAACTCCAGGTTGGGAAATTACTAGAGACTGGAGGGTGGAGTTTGGGGATGGGTAGGAGTTCAGCAGAGATGCGATGCCATAGGGTAAGGTGACCAGATTTTAACATTGGTAAAGTGGGACACCATTGACCGGGGGAGTTCTTGATTAAAAATTTAGCCTATATGGAGCAACAAAAAGTTTCATAGAATGGATAGAATGCAAAAATAGTTTTGTAATATATGTTTTTTAATTTCAATGTAAGTACAATTTGCCAGGTACCCCCAGATGTCCCTCCAAAAGTGGGACAATCTGGTCACCTTACCATAGGGTCCCCCTCCAAACCAATCATTTTCTCTAGGGGAACTGATCTCTGTAGTCTGGAGATGAGTTGCAATTCTGGGTGATCTCCAGGTCCCACCTAGGGGAGCATGAATTGTGGATGGAGAGCACCTATCTAAGATTGCACCAGTTCCACCCCATATATATACTTTAAAATGCAATGAGACTGCCTACACACAGGACTGTGGCCCTCAAGCCTATGTTCTCCAAGCCTTTTCTCACTGCAAGAAGGAGAAGGAGGAGGAGGAGAAGAAGAGTTGGTTCTTATATACCACTTTTCTCTACCAGAAGGATTCTCAAAGTGGCTTACAAATGCCTTCCCTTTTCTCTCCCTGCAACAGATACCTACCTGAGAGAGGTAGACTACAGAGATCAGTTTGCCTGGAGAAAATGGCTTCTCTAGAGGTTGGACTCTTTGGCATTATACCCCACTAAGGTCTCTCCCCTCCCCAGACTCCACCTCCAAATCTCCCAGAATTTCCCAGTCTGGAAATCCTAACTATCCACCCTGTCAAGACCCCAAGGTCTTCTTCCATATGTAAACTTAGGATCCCCCCCGCTTTACACTTCCTTATACTGAAACTCACCACTTGTTACCTACTCACCCGTTTTGGAGTGCTCCTCTGTTTTGGTTTTCACTGGTCTGAATAATGTAGTGTCATCAGAGGCAAATCTAATAATTTCCCTGCTCATCCCCAGATCTCGGTGATCTGTGAACAAGTTAAATAGCACTAGTCCCTGGGGAGCCCCACCACCCACTTCCTTCCATTGTGAGAACTACCTGTTTACTCCCAAACTGTGCTTCCTGTTGTTTGACTAATATGTAGCTGGATCCAGTATGGAAACATGGGTGGACAGGGATGGCATAAATAGGGGAAAATTCTTCTTGGTGCCCTTGCCATGCTCTGCTTTGGTGGTGTTGGAGAGTGTAGACCTTCAATTAGTCCTCAAGAAATAGTTTCTGTTTTCCCCATGGGGAAGAAGGAGGCTTACTTAAGTCTTATTCTTGGTGCTTGGCTCACTCCTACCTACCAGGGCTCAGAGGATACTGCATGATGTCAGAAGCAGGTTGGAAGTCAGAGGGTTTTAAAAGGAGAGGTCCATTCATGGCTGCTAGTCATGGTGACAAAAGGGAATCTCCATATACAGAAGCAGCAAGCCTTTGAATACAAGTGGTAGGAGGTAGCATCAGGGTAGCATCACCTTGGCCTCTACACGCTGTTTGTTTGGCTTTCTAGGACAACAGTTGGCTGCTGTGTGAAAGATTGTGGTGAAGTAGATGGACCACTGATCTGATCCCACAGGCTCTTACAGAATCATTTGCAGATTATAAAAGTCTGGAGAGCACAATCTATATCTAGATTTCTGAATATGGACAGAATAGACTGGCCTTTTATCTCTTTTGGGGAAAGTTGTGTTTATGTGCAACATAGCAAAATAGCTTGGAGTGCCATTTCAGATTTCATTAGAGGTGGGCCAAGAGATGTCACTAGAGAAGTAAACAAGACCTGACAAGGGACAATTACAATCTTTTTGACATAATGTTTGGTCAAGTTGCAGAAAAGCAGAATATTTTAAGAATGTGTTTTGTACTCAGTTTATACACATTGATGTCTTTTTTGAAGCATGCTTACTTGGTAGGTAGACTGAGTTCATTGTTTATAGCAACAGGTCGCGAAAGTAGCCTGGTTGGCATATATTCACCTGCGCCAAGCACAGCTACTAGTGCCCTACCTGTCTCCAGAACACTTGGCCATTGTGATCCATGCAACGGTCACTTCCAGGTTAGACTACTGTAACTCATTCTATGTGGGCCTGCCCTTGTCTCTGCTCCGGAAAATGCATTTGGTGCAGAATGCGGCTATGCGGGTCTTCACTAAGTCATCTTGGAGGGCCCATGTCCAGCCACTACTACTGAGACAACTACATTGGCTGCCAATTTGTTTCCAGATCAGGTTCAAGGCATTGGTTTTGACCTTTAAGGCTATACATTACTCGGGCCCTACCTCCTTGTGCTTGCCACTTTATGGCCCCCACAGGGCACTTTGCTCTTCGGGTATGAATTTGCTGTCAGTCCCGGGGTCCTGGGAGGCACGCCTGGCCTCAACTAGGGCCAGGCTTTTTCACTCCTGGCCCCTTCCTGGTGGAATGAGCTCACAGATGAGCTGTGGGCCCTGATGGAGCTCTCAAAGTTCCACAGGGCCTGCAAAATGGAGCTCTTCCACCAGGCGTTTGGTTGAGGCCCCGGGGTATATGATCAGGTCACCTCCCTCCCCTTGTGCCTGGATCTGGTATTAGACCAGGCTTGGATGAAGGACATCTAGCCCCTATCCTTTTTCCATCTGTGGTGCTACTACCCTTACTGATGCCTGGGAAGAATTAGGTGTTACTACCACCATCTTGATTGTTTGATTGTTTAATTGTTATTGTTAAATGCTAATTGAATTGTTATTTTAACTGCTGTTATAGAGAAGAAGAAGAAGAAGAAGAAGAGTTGGTTCTTATATGCCGCTTTTCCCTACCCGAAGGAGGCTCAAAGCGGCTTACAGTCGCCTTCCCATTCCTCCCCCCACAACAGACACCCTGTGGGGTGGGTGAGGCTGAGAGAGCACTGATATCACTGCCCGGTCAGAACAGTTTTATCAGTGCCGTGGCGAGCCCAAGGTCACCCAGCTGGTTGCATGTGGGGGAGCGCAGAATCGAACCTGGCATGCCAGATTACAAGTCCGCACTCCTAACCACTACACCACTACACCAAACTAGAGGTTTTGTAAGGGTCTGATTTTATGGGGATTTTATTGTATATTAGGAATGTTGAGATATTTGGACATTTTATGGGATGTTTTTATATGATGTGAACCTCCGTGAGCCAGCTTGCTGGGAGTGGCGGTATATAAATGTAATAAACAAACGAACGAACAAATAATAAACTCAGTGAGTAACTAATGAACTATTCAGATAGAAGAAGAAGAAGAGTTGGTTCTTATATGCCGCTTTTCCCTACCCGAAGGAGGCTCAAAGCTGCTTACAGTCGCCTTCCCATTCCTCTCCCCACAACAGACACCCTGTGGGGTAGGTGAGGCTGAGAGAGCCCTGATATCACTGCTCGGTCAGAACAGCTTTATCAGTGCCGTGGCGAGCCCAAGGTCACCCAGCTGGTTGCATGTGGGAGAGCGCAGAATCGAACCTGGCATGCCAGATTAGAAGTCTGCACTCCTAACCACTACACCAAACCGGCTCTCTGATACTCATCAGGAATTGTCACATACGCTGAAACTTTTCTTCCACAAAGACACTGTTCAATAGATTCTTTTCAAGGAAGTTTGATATCAAAATCTGCAACAGTAAATTTAGTATAGTGGTTAAGAGTAGTGTCCTTTAATCTGGAGAACTGAGTTTGATTCCCCCTTTCTCCTCCACATGCAACCAGCTGAGTGACTTTGGTCCAGTCACAGTTCTCTCAAAGCTCTCTCAGCCTCACCTCCCTCACAGGGTGTCTGTTGTGGGGAGAAGAAGGGTAGGCAGTTATAAGCTGCTTTGAGACTCCTTTTCTTTGAGACAGCTATTCTTCAAGAGGGTAAATTTATTTTAAATGCCCTTTGGATGTCTATATGATAGCCATCCTGCTGACTTAGGAACAAATTTTCAGGAAGTATTTGAATAGCCTGGGGAAATGAAGTGGTTGGCCAGGATCATCTAGATAAGATAATCTGATACAATTGCCTGCACTATTGCTATAGGATCATTTATGCAATTTTGCATGCTCTTGCTGCTCAGTCTTTTATTTTCCTGGCTTTCACCTGACTTACCCAGGTTCATTGGCTCCTTATGGTCTTTCACTGAACCCAGTTATCTTAGCTATCACTTCATCCCTCGTTACAGGGTGTTTGCATTTGTGGCTAGCCTGACTCTCTGCACGAGACACCAATAAAGGTTCAGCAGGAAACGATTTATGCCCCGTGCCAATTAGATGGTGCTCTTCCTGTTGGAATTAATAACCTTAGTTTTCAGATGCATACGTAATGAGAAAACAAACCACTTCACTGCTGCTCAGTTGCTACGGACAACTGTACTAAGCCGTGTGCCAAGAATTAGGGAGCAGCATCTAGCATCACTAAGGTATAAAAAAGAACCAGCTGTACTAAAGCTACACCAGGGATGCTTAAAAGACTCTTGTGATTCAAAAGCAGGCGAACAATAACATCCTGCTAGGCTGGAGAGCATGTTGAAAGAGAAGGCAGTGGAGTGTTCTTTAACTCCAAAAGACAAGGCTGGGTTTTATTGAAGCCTGTTTGGTTTAGGTTTCTTATGTCATGGCCCTCAATAATAAATCTCAGAGTCTGTGAAGGATACATGTACGTTTCCCCAGTCGAGTAAATAGTCACCTCCGAGGCTGGTTTCAGGTCAGGAAAATGGCGCAGGGGAAAAGCTGAAACCCTGCTCCCATTGACCGTTTACGCGCTGGGAACTTCACTGCCCCAGCTCCCATGCAGGAGCACAAATCGGGGGCGGATGAGACACAGGCCAAATGCTCCCCCGGGTAGGTGCAGGAAGATGTGGCCATGACTAAAGCTCCAGCTTGCAGCCCGGCATGAAACCTCCAGTGCATAAATGGTCATTGAGCTGTAGTTCTGATCTGAACCAGGGCTCTGTACAACTGGAATTATGTTGGGAATCTGGTAGAAGCTGAAGGAATGGGGATCCGACTTAGTAATCAACCTAGGGCTGCCAACTCTGGCTTGAGAAATTCCTGGAGATTTGAGGGCAGCATTTGGAGAGGAGAGAGAACTCAGCAGGGATATGATGCTATAAAGCCCACCCTTCAGGACTGCTATTTCCTCTCTGAGAACTGATCTCTTCAGTCTGGAGGTCAGATGAAATTTCTGGAAAACTCCTGATCCCACCTGGAGGTTGGCAACCCTAAATCAACCTGTAACTATGGAATGAAGCCACCATCTACAGAGACAGCAAAGCTCTGAACAAATGCCAGGAGTCAACATTAAGGGAAGACTTTAATCCCCATTGCCTCCAGGGCAATTGGAATGTATGAAAAAGTATGCTGAGCTGGCCTGATCCAGCAGGGTCTTCTTATGTTCTTATTGTGGGTGAACATAGCCCATTCTTCTTTTTGTGCCAATGGAATGCCAAAGTGTTGTAAGTATGGAGTGTGGAGGTATTTGGATTGGCCAGGTGAAGTATAACTACTAGAAGCTTGATCGTCTATCTGTTTTGGTCAGCTCTGTATCCCAGCATCAGCTCATACCTGCAGGGACTTTGGACTGGATGTACATGTCCAGGTAGTTGGGTGGAGCCAACCAGCCTCCAAGAAGCCCTCTTCCAGCCTAAGAAATCTTCCTCCAATGGAAGAGCCACTTCAATTGAATGAAGTCTCCTTTTAGGTTGTAAGAAAGTTTGATGTTTTGCTCAGAGGAGTTGTGGGATAAGGGTAGTCTCCACCAAAATATATACTCCAAATGCTCTCCCAAATCATAGAATCATAGAATCATAAAATCATAGAGTTGGAAGGGGCCATACAGGCCATCTAGTCCAACCCCCTGCTCAACGCAGGATTAGCCCTAAGCATCCTAAAGCATCCAAGAAAAGTGTGTATCCAACCTTTGCTTGAAGACTGCCAGTGAGGGGGAGCTCACCACCTCCTTAGGCAGCCTATTCCACTGCTGAACTACTCTGACTGTGAAAAACCTTTTCCTGATATCTAGCCTATATCGTTGTACTTGAAGTTTAAACCCATTACTGCGTGTCCTCTCCTCTGCAGCCAACAGAAACAGCATCCTGCCCTCCTCCAAGTGACAACCTTTCAAATACTTAAAGAGGGCTATCATGTCCCCTTTCAACCTCCTTTTCTCCAGGCTGAACATTCCCAAGTCCCTCAACCTATCTTCATAGGGCTTGGTCCCTTGGCCCCAGATCATCCTCGTCGTCAATGGAAACTTACTCCTCACAGGGAAGAGTAGTGCATAAACGATCTGGCAATCTATTAAGCCATCTGTTTTATTTATTTATTTTTGTACTTTTATACTGCACATCACTGAAGACTTAGAGCAGCTCACACAATTTAAAACACAATGCAATCATTATGTACATAAATAAATCTAAAATTCAAAATGCGTCCTTATCGATTTAAAACACAGGTTGTTTTGCCTGCTAGTTCTAAATGTTGGCTACCCAAGGAAGGAAAAAATAATTTCACAAGATCAGAGGACTTCTCCTTGACCCCCTGGGGTCAAATGTACATCAGAAGCTGTTGACTTGTTTGTTTCTTTATGCTATGGTAATTCTGCACACACCCTAAATAGAGAAATGTGCCAAGGAAAAGAAGGTGTTATACATTAATTTTGCTGGCTGGGAGGTTATGTGAGGTCAACATAATACCTTCTAAAGAGATTAATCTAAACTTTGAAATTCTAAGTTTATGAAGATGATCTCATTGGGAAGGAGCATAAACTGACTCCTCTTCCAAAACTGGTATCTGGGAAAGTGAAATGTATAATTGTCTTGTTTATCAGATACATGCATGAATCATGCAAGTAAAAACACTTTGTTTTTCATATAAATATGACAAGTTGCTTGTTTTTGGTTTATTTTTTTTAACACTTTTATGGGAGTACTGAACTTCAAAACAGAATATTAGCCTGGGTTGCATTTTTATATAGAAATTATATCTTGCAGGTGTTGTTAATGGGAGACCCAGTGTTTTGATGAAATATATCCTAAGCTAGCTAGCAAGGCCTATATTGTTTGTGATACTCCAAATCAAATGCAAACTGCCAACCATGCATTAGTGTCTGCCAGTATCTTGATAAACCACTGAATCGTAGAATCATAGAGTTGGAAGAGACCTTCAGGGTCATCTGGTCCAACCCTCTGTACAATGCAGGAACTCACAACTACCTGCTCGCGCATGGTGACCCCACTGCTGGGACTGCAAATAACAGGGCGTGTATGTTAACATTTTTGGCAAGCACCAATATGTATTTGCATTAGGCTCAGTAGTTCAAAGGTTAGGCAGATCTGATAAAATATCACATGAGCACCTCTGTATTTGGCACAATGTCAGTATCTTTCAGTATAACAATCAAAGGTTGACCCTTAAAACAACATACGCCTTTAAGGGGAAGAGAATAGGAAAAAAGATAGAAAGCACAGAAAATTAACTGCTTCATCATATCCCAAGGATGGCCAAACTGTGGCTCTCCAGAAGTCCACGGACTACAATTACCATGATCCCCTGCCAACATATCCCTCCTCCCACATAATTAAGACTGCCAGGGCTTCTGTTTCTCTACCAATTATGTGTCAGAGTTAGATTAGAATGCTATACTTTCCCCTGTCACTGAATCTTTAGGTCAGAAAATTTGATCTCCCGATTCCTGAACCCCATCCTCATCTCAATCCTCCTTAAAATGATATTTGCATGAGTGAAAAAGATAATGCCAGCAGCAGCCCTTAATTACCCTTTTGTCAAAATCAAACAGTTGGTTCTCGGCTCACCAGGGCAAAGTGTGAGAAGCCCTTCTGAGTGCTGAAATCTCTTTAATAAACAGATGGCTCAAGACTTTTTCCTTACACGGGAGGTTGCCAATGAGCTTGTTGCCATCTGGACTCTGTAACAACCCATAACCCTACTTGTGTGCACAAAATAGCTACCGACAATGCATTTGCATTCAACTCCCTGGGCGGATTATAGTTCCACAAATCTAAGAGAATCCCCTGTTGTGTCAGGGCTGACGTAAAATAGCGTTTGCTCTGCTAATTAATCCTCTCATCGTTCCTGCAGAGTGTCTCCTTGATGGCCCAAGGGGGCACTTGCAGTCTCAGATTTCCGTTGTCTTTTCTGCCAAGGATATTTCCTGGAAGACGGATGCAAAATACACAATGCTCACATGGGCACAAAATCTTTTGCTCGCTGCTATCTGGGTTTGTGTGAAACCAAGTGGTATTTAGCTTCAATCTGGGTGTTCATGGATAGAGAAGTCCCCTACTGAATATGATACCTTATATTATAAAATTATGCACAGGGTGGAGAGAATTTATGAAGAGAACTTTTTCTTCCTCTCCCAAAATACTGGAGCCCAAGGGTATCCAATGAAGCTGGTGTGTTGTAGATTCAGGATAGATAAAAGGAAATACTTCTTTACACCGAGAGTGATTAAAATGTGAAAGTTGCTGCCACAGGATCTAGTGATGGCCACAGGCATAGACATCTTTAAAAGAGGGGATCTTGAAGGGGATCTGATAACCATCTTCAAGTATTTAAAAGGGTGCCATATGGAGGATGGAGCAGAATTGTTCTCTCTTGCCCCAGGGGGGCAGACCAGAACGAATGGGATGAAATTAATTCAAAAGAAATTCCATCTAAACATCCAGAAGAAGTTCCTGACAGAGCGGTTTCTCAGTGGAACAGGCTTCCTTGGGAGGTGGTGGGTTCTCCATCTTTGGAAATTTTTAAACAGAGGCTAGATAGTTATCTGACGGAGAGGCTGATTCTGTGAAGGCAAAAGGGTGGCAGGTTAGAGTGGATGATAGGGATGTGAGTGTCCTGCATAGTGCAGGGATTGGACTAGATGACCCAGGAGGTACCTTCCCACTCTATGATTCTAGGGGTTGGACAGATTCATGGAGGATAGGGCTACTAGAAAGGTAAAGTTAAAGGTATCCCCTGTGCAAGCACTGAGTCATGTCTGACGCTTGGGGTGACGCCCTCTAGCGTTTTCATGGCAGACTCAATACGGGGTGGTTTGCCAGTGCCTTCCCCAGTCATTACCATTTACCCCCCAGCAAGCTGGGTACTCATTTTACCGACCTCGGAAGGATGGAAGGCTGAGTCAACCTTGAGCCGGCTGCTGGGATTGAACTCCCAGCTTCATGGGCAGACAGCTTCAGACTGCATTTCTGCTGCCTTACCACTCTGCACCACAAGAGGCTCATAGGGCTAACAGCCATGGTTATTAAAAGGAATCTCCCCATTCAGAGGCAGTAAACCTCTGAACCGAGTGCCAGCAGGCAACTTCAGGGGAAGGCCTTAGCTGGCCACTGTGTAAGATAGGATGTTGGATGGTCTACTGATCTGATCCAGCAGGGCTCTTCTTATGTTATTATCTTTTTAAAAAATATAGCATTATTCAAGGGTTACATCCCTTGGCCATTTGGTATTTGTCAAGGCACAAAAGAAGTCCCAGGGGTCATCTGCCCTAGATGATGTCTGAGAGATGCATTTGCTGGTTTTATAAACATGTTGCTTTCGGGATGTTTGATTAATATAGCAGGCTTTTCCTGGTCCCAGAAGCATGCTACAGAGTGCAGTAAATAAATCTCCCAAGAAGTAGAACCTTCAGGCTTATCTAGTCCAACTCACTGTGCAGAATGCAGGAAATTGACAACTAACTGCCCAGCACAGTGACTGCAATTCCATGCCCAGATGATGTCCCCCCACCCCCCCAACAAGAATCCCTTGTCAATCTGGCCTGGAAGAAATTCACTTTCTGATCCCAAAGTGACAATTGGCTTTTCCCTGGGCATGCGAGAAAGGGCCACAAGAGCCAAACACTGACACGATCCTTTCTGCCCACCATTTATTCAAGTAGATCAAGTTCACATTCATGTTTCAGTTGAAAGAAGTACTTTCCCCAAGACAAATGGGCCCCCAATGTCAAAGCAAGCTGATTTGCTCACTTCAGTGGTTGCATTCAATTATTTCACTCATGGAAAATGTTGCTGGGAGAAAAGCAGTGAATACTACTGTAAGACAAAGACAAAAATCTTTGTGGTTCATCTAGCCCAGCATAAGAGTAAGAGATTAACAGTGATTAGATGGTCATACTGGGAGTACATATAGTCACACCCCCACTCAGCCATGAATGAAGCCAGTTGCTATCACCTAACCTAACCTTCCCTGTAGGGTTGTTATGAGAGTAAGTTGGAGGAGGAAAGGACCAAGTATACTTCATTGTGTTTCTCGAAGGAAAAGTTGAATAAAAACATTTAATAATACACAAATCCATATCTACAGTCTTGAATCCTCTTGAGTAGGTTGCCAGCTAAGAGTTGTTTGGTTTCTTTTATACTGTGTGTGCTATCATGTTGAACACATAATATTTGATTATGTTAAAACCATCTAGCACACTAGAAAGGTCATCAATAGCTTTTAAGAAGAAGAGTTGGTTCTTATATGTTGCTTTTCCCTACCCGAAGGAGGCTCAAAGCGTCTTACAGTCGCCTTCCCATTCCTCTCCCCAGAACAGACACCCTGTAGGGTGGGTGAGGCTGAGAGAGTGCTGATATCACTGCTCAGTCAGAACAGTTTTATCAGTGCCGTGGCGAGCCCAAGGTCACCCAGCTGGTTGCATGTGGGGAAGTGCAGAATCGAACCTGGCATGCCAGATTAGAAGTCTGCACTCCTAACCACTACGCCAGACTGGCTCTTAAAGTAAATAATATGGCAAGGGATCCCAAGTTCAAACCCTGTCTCTGTAATTTTTCCAAATTTTACTTCATTCTCACTTTAGTCCACATGGCAGAAGTTTGGAAGGTATTTTGCATGATTTCTCTACCTCACTGCAGCTTTTCCACCCGCCAAGTTGTATTTGGTCCAGAATATCCCCTGACCTCTTGCTTTTCAGCAAGAATGAAATTAGTGCTTCAGTATTTTTTATATTATTTTGTGGAAGAGTTTTTCTTCTACTGCATTATCTGGTAGTGTTGGTTTTATTGTGTGTTTCTGAGTCTGTCGTAAAATGCTTCAAGAAGTGATAGCTGTTGCCAGGTTTCTGTATGTTAAAGAATTTCTTCTCTTCCTTACTCTGGGAGAGCTAGGGCAGAACTAGATGGGACAAAACGCTGGGCTGCCAGTGAAAATGGCTAGTTTCTCAGGCTCTTCTTTGAAACAGATGACATCATATCATGCTGGGTGTTTGGCCAACTCTGCCTCAACCGCTGCCACACAAGAGGTGTGTGTGGAGTTTAGGAAAGGCTACGGTGTACATGTTTCCATTACTGCATGGTACAGGGAAGGATGGCAGAAGCTGACACATGGTCGCCGTGTTTGGTGCCATTTTCTCTATCATCTCTAGTTTTCTAATTTTGTATTAAGAGGACTTGGGGCTTCAATAGTAGCTCTTTCATCTATGCCTACAAAGTGCAAGTCCCAGGCTCATTAGCTACAAGAGATGTTATCTGCCCTATTCTTTAAGCCAAATCTATAGATGAGGATGGAAGAGCAGGACTTTGGCAGAAAAGGAGTGACACATCCCTGCATTCCTGATACCACAGCTTAACTGTTCAGTGGCCTGCCTGGGCTTGCTGTGGTGTCTCTTTTTCTCAACCGTGCAGGCACACAAAGGGTAGGGGTGTTTCTGGGATGCTCCTCATCGTGAAAGATGAACAAGACCTATTTCTTGTCACCATAATTAAAACTAGATGGAATTTGTGATATGGTATTTCAGAAAGATCTTTGGAAAGCATAGTATCTGCCGTAGATGGTGTGTCTGAGCATCGTACAAGGAGTACTTCCCTGCATGGTTGGTTTAACGGCTTATTTATATGACAGCATGTTATAAATCAATGCTCTGTAATCATACCAAGCAATGTGAACACCACTTTTTTCATGTTTTGGGGTCTGGATCTGATAATTTCCCTTAGCCTTCATGCCCATCCAGCTTCCCTTTATCTATCTATCTATCTATCTATCTATCTATCTATCTATCTATCTATCTATCTGTCTGTCTGTCTGTCTGTCTGTCTGTCTGTCTGTCTGTCTGTCTGTCTGTCTGTCTGTCAGTCATATGGCATCTGTAGGGCAGCCAGAAGATCGGACAATTATCTGACAGCCAGGCAAGGGATGTTCAGAGGTTGTTTGCCATTTCATTATTGTCTAAACATTGCAGACAGGTAGTGTGCATGCAGTGATTGGTGGGGAAAAATACGCCGAGGCTTTCCCTGATTGTATATCAGTCTTGAACAGGAGCCTCTTGGGTGATACAGATTTGACTGTTCCAACTTGCTTGTGTGCTTGGAGGAATATGTAATGGTGCAGCTATCATTCTGCGTATTCTTTTCCAAGGAAGGCAATTTCCTACAAACTAGCTTCCAATTGGTATAAAATACAGACAGACAGCATAGTTTGCTTTCTCCTTGGCCCTGGTTGATACCTTGCCTTATAATATTCTGGATCTCATGTTTGCATCTAGTCTATCACTCTTCCTGGTCCTGCTCAAGTCCTAATTCTTCCCTATTGTCATCTCTGGACTTTTGACTATTTTCCCAATGTGTCATATCATATGGATTCCTTGGTTGCTGGCTTTGGCTCATTCTTGACTTGCTTTTAGGCTAGGATCTGTGGCTACTGACTCTTCTTGATCATCCTTCAATGTATTATATTTCCTGTCCTCGGATATAGTCCTTTATCCTAAACTTTGCCGTATGATGCAGTCTGCCCATACTGTAACAACAGAATTTCAAGCTAAATCTTGAACAAAATTTGAGTCAAATGGCACCTTTAAGACAAACAACATTTCATCCAAGATGTAGGCTTTTGTTTGAATAAAACTTTGTTGGTCTTAAAGCTACCATTGGACTCAAATTTTGTCCTACTACTTCGGACCAACATGGCTACCTAGCTGAATCGAACTAAATCTTTGTTTACCGTGTGTGGACAGGCAGTGGTAGTCCAGTCCCCAGACTTCCAACAGCAACCTCATTCCAAGGCTGTTTCTTGCCAGGCAGTTCTAAAAGATTGTTTTTATCTAGGTAAACTGCAAGCTGTATATCATCATCCTTGAATCTGAAAGGTAGGAGTGTCTTCTGAAACATGACACATATTTTTATTAGTTTGATCTGCTGGCCCGTTACAGGCTGTTAGTCATCAACTTTCCAGCCATACAAGAATTTAGATGATGGTTTTCTTTCCTGGACAAAACAAAGGATCATGGCTTATTACCATAAGCTACTTACAAACTAGGATCACATCTTTTGCATGTAAGCACCATCAAATGGAGAACCAGCTTGGTGTAGTAATTAGGAGCATGGATTTCTAAGCTGGGAAGCTGGGTTTGATTCTCTGCTCTATCTTCACATGCAGCCAGCTGGGTGACCTTGGGCTCGCCACAGTGCTGATAAAGCTGTTCTGACTGAGCATTACTATCAGGGATCTCTCAGCTTCACCTACCACACAAGGTGTCTGTTGTGGGAAGAGGAAAGGGAATGTGATTGTAAGCCATTTTGAGACCCCTTCTGGTAGAGAAAAGTGGCATATAAGAATCAACTCTTCTTCTTCAAATTGCAAGTGACTCATGATGACCCTAGCAAGGATCCTTCAAAGCAAGTGAGAAGCAGAAGAGGTTTTCCATTGCCTGTCTTTCTTGTTAGTCCCCATCCAAGTACCCAACCTGCTTAGCTTCTGAGATTGGACAGTTAGGAAATACAATGCCATCTCCTTCTCTCGATTGTATCTTAGATAGCTTTAAAAGAGGATTATATATCTATATGGAGGATAAGCCTATAAATGTTGATTAGCCACATTCAATATACCTTTCCACACTCCATTGATTGGGGTGAGGTTGTATCTGTATTCCTGCTTCTGGACTTCAAGGGTATTTGGTTGGTCTCTGGGGAAGGGAGTGCTGAACTAGTTGGGCCACTGGTCTGATCCAGCAAAGCTTTTCTCATGTTTTCTAATAATCTGAAAAAAAGAATAAATTCCAAAGATGAGCAGCTTTTACTTCTGGGTGTATAAAGTTGCATAAAACAAAGCAAGAATATCCTTTGTTATCTTTCAGAGGCAAATGTTTGTGGCATCTTAAAGACTCTTGATATAGATCTATAGAATTCCCATCTAGTTAAATTTATCTGAATAGCATGAATGGCCTAACCAGGATAGCCCAATCTTGTCAGATCTTGAATGTTAAGCTGGGTTGCCCCAGGTTAGTTTTTGGATGAGAGAGCATTAAGGAATACCAGATCTTCTACTCAGAGGAAGACAATGGCAAACCATCTCTGAATATCTCTTGCCTTGAAAACACAGGATTACTATAAGTCATTACGACTTGACAGGGGAGGAAAAGCATGCATGGGGGAGCACCAGTTTATATTGGGGGAAAGAATGTGGTGTAGGGAGGTAAGTCCCTGCCCAAGCAAATTCCACAGTCACAATCCAAATCATTTCCCTCTGACATTTTCTCCACAAATGCTGTTTAGAGACTTTCAGGAGGGAGGTGATCCAATCACAGTCTGGCTCGTCTTTAACAGATTTGTTGTGGAATTTGTTGGAAGTATGGATGTTTAGCACCCATAGTTATCACATAAACATAGTGTTGTGAAGGCTTCAAGGAATTATGTAGTCCAGCCTGCTTCCACAAAAGGTTATCTTGTTTCTCCCTAAAGAAAGCCTATAGGTGGCAGATATAACCTTTTGGAAAACCTCCAGGATATATTTGGAAGTTCACTAGTAATCACAAATAATTCCCATGACATAATTGTCAGACAACCTCACATCCAGCTCTACTCATAAATCAGACACAAGTATGCCTCCAAGCCAACCTCTTGAGTGTCTGCATGTCTAGTGGGTGATTCATGAGTAGATGTGGGCATGAATTCTTCTATGTGGGAATGATGAAGTCTCAACAACACTGGAAATGCACTGCAGCAAGTAAACCATGTCTGGCTCTAATGGAGCTTGTTAGTCTTTAATTTCCAGAGTTTGAAGGATGGCTTTCTCCAGGAGCAATGTACATACAGTGGAGGCTGTTTATTTCTGCTTGATAAACCTGTCACATTTTTATATGGCTTTGCTAGTGACTGTGTTATACACCCTCACAGGGACAAAGCATGCATATAGTTTTAGATGGATCTGCTTGAGCATGGTCATTCTGAAAGAAGAAGTCACGGGATTTTACAGATTTGATAGTAAAGTGGCTGCAAGTTGTATGGGTTTTATATACATTTAATGATTGCCCTCAATGTCTGTCTTCTGTGTGAGAGTGGTGACTTACTGGCTTTCTTGGGTGTTCCTTCTTCTTCTTTTTTATGTGTTTCAATTACTGTTTTTTATAAGATGCATTTAAAAGATTGTTTTAATGTTTTTGAATTTTCATTGCCTTGGGGACTCTAAGCTGGATGGAAAGGTGACATAAAAAGAAATTATAACAAGTATTTACAGGTTTCCTATTGCGTGTTTGCAAGCAGGAGGCGGTACACATTTTACGCCTCCGTGCGGAAATGGTCCAAGTAAAGGTCCAAGTATTGGAAATACTTGGATTAGAGTGTTGGATAGGTTTGGATCTCCACATGGGTTGTGGAAGGCTGCCTGCCACACATCCTCAGCCTTACCTACCTCACAGGATTGTTATGAGGATAAAATGGATGGGAGGTCAATGATGTTAGCTGCCTTGGGTCCCCGTTTGAAAGAAAGGTCATGTATACACAAAGATAAATAAATAATGAACATTATGGGGGAACCAACCAATGAACAAGTGATAATGATAATGATAATGCACTTTTCTCAAATCTCATTTGCTGCAGCGCTTCATCTCCTTTGGTCCTTCTTAGAGGTGGTGAGGGCCCCACTGCGGTCAGCAGAAACATTTGTGTTCATTAGTGGGCTTGTAAAGATTGTAGAGGCCTTTAGAGAGCGTGAAACATTTCAGCTCTTTTTTGGATACCCATAAATTCTAATCGTATGCTAAAATGTAATTTAAAAAGTGTGATTCTGTAGAAATTGACCCTGAACAGCTGCCCTGGAATTCTTTTTCTTAGAAACAATATTCACTGGTACCGGAAAAACAGATACTTTCTGATAGTTACTGACATTGTCCCAGAGGTGTTCACCCTCAGGAGTGGAACAGGAAAGAGGTCTGCTCTCTGAAGCACACTGCAAACTTGCCATAGGTCTGTGTTCTCTGACGAGCTGTAATCCTGCCCATTAGGACATCTTCTTGGCCCCATCATTTGACAGAAAGGCCATTCTTTTTGGTTGTTTGACAGCTCTACTGAACATGATTTTTTAATTGGCCCTTCAGAGGATATAAATGCCAGGCAAGGCATTTTCTTCTGTAGTGGAAAGAGGGGCATTCCACTCAGTTGCTCATAGAAAGGTTCAGACACCTCTTTGCCACTTCTCCTCACAGCCCTCTGTGTTGCCCTCAGGAGATTTTTTTTAATCTTCTTACAAGCACTGTGCTAACAGGATTCTGTCACTCGGTCTACGACAATAGCGGTGCACCGACAGTAGCTTTTTAGAAACTTGAAGGAAATATGGTATGCACATTCCTTTTATTCCCATACCAAGGCAATGCTTCAAACATCTTCAAAACCTGCTCAACCAAAGGCTAGAGTAGAACAGAAAAAAATAATGTATACTGGGGACAATAGTCTTTCTTATATTGTTCCAAGACTTTTTTAAAGAGTTGGGCAATCTAAATGTCCTCATTCCCCCTGCCTTTTCAGTCATGAAACTAACCAACATTACACATTTCTGTTGTCTGTATTCTTAAAAAAAAAATTTTTTTTGATACAGCTGAGTCTGTTTTATCAACTTGCACCATCCATATGACTGACATATTTATTTCTAAACTAGCTTCAAAGCCTGTTCCTAAGAACAGACCTTGAAAGGGTCCCTTCCCCTGGACCCCGGCCAGGCAGCTTAAGGTGGCTTTGGGCTGCAGCTCACAGCCAGATCAAGTGGGGCAGGCGGGGACTGGCCAGCTTATTAGGCCAAGAGGCCCTCATTAGCAGGCCCTGCACCATAACCCTCTCCCCATACCTGCTGCTGGCTCCAGGTTCTGAAGTGCATCTGAGAGCAAAGAGGCTAGAGTGTAGGGACAGAGAGCGGGAAGCTGGCTGCACACTGATTGGCTCTATACCAACTTGGACAGCTGGACACATTCCACCCCCCAGGCTGTTTCACAAATATATAGAGGAACCATGGATAAGGATAAAGAGAGCCCAGCAAAATACCATGAAGTTTCTGAACTCTTTTCACACAAGGAAACTGACCATAAAAATTCATTGGAAATGCATTGGGGAGTGGGAAGCCACAAAACACAGTGATATAAGGTTACCAACATGCAGGTGGGAGATGGAGTTCTGGAATTATATCTTATCTCCAGATTAGAGATCAGTTCACCTGGAGGAAATGATGGTTTCGGAGAGTAGACTGTATGGCATCATATCACTGCTGATCTTTCTCCCATCCCCATCTTACACTGACACTGATCCCAAATCATTAGGAATTTTCAGAGCCAGATTTGGCAACCCTGAGGTGTGATCCCAAGCATTCATTTGCAGTGGTCAAGCCAGGAGGGCAGCTCTTGCTAGGTTCCTAATACTGCAGCTCTTATGCTGGTGATGAACCCTAAGCTCAGCCCACGAACCCCACAGAGACAACTAGGAAATGGAGCTGTGTTATATATCTGCCTAGCGATGCCAACCTCCAGGTAGGACTTGGGGATCCCCCAGGATTACAGCTCATCTCCCCTGGATAAATTGGAACTTTGAGGGGTGGACTGTATGGTGGACTGTCCATGTGGACTGTCCATGTCCTCTGCATCTCCAGGAGTTTCCCAGCCTGAATCTGAAACCCCCCCTGACTGGGGGTCGGGGGGGGGGAAAACCTGTTAACCCTATCGCTACTCCCAAAATAAAATAAACAAATAATTATTGCAAAAATCTCAGCCCAAAGCAATTTGCTCTGGATCAGTCTTTGTTGTTCTCATTTTCATTTTGAAATTTTATCTGTGCTGAAATTTTACTGACTGATGTGATATATATATATATATATATATATATATATATATATATATATATATATATATATATATATATATATATATACTAGAAAGAAAGCCCATAAATCAAATGGGCGCTAGAGAAGGAAGTCTGGGTGGGAAGGCCTCGGAAGCCGAAGGCCTCCGGTGGGCGCATAGCGGGGTCTTCTGCCCCCCCCCACCGGCGATTGTATTGGGATCAGGCAGAAGGCGGAGGGCGGTGAGTGCAGGAGAGAAGGCCGGCAGGGCGTTGTGGGTCTGTGGAGGCGCAGGGCTTTGTTAGTGTGGGGAGACGCGGGTGCATGTCGGACCGTTGGCGGGGCGGCGATGGCATCTCGGGTCGCGGCATACCTATTGTACCATGGCGGCAGCCCCGACGGCAGCAGTCCCGCATCGGCTGAGGGCGGTCGCAGCTCCGGGCGGGCATGGCAGCTGGTGGCGACGGTCTTGCGGGCGGCGGGAGTGAGTGGCGTGGCCTTAGCGGTGGCAGCGGAGGCCATGGAGATGGGGGGAAGCGGCTTGGCAAGCAGGCGGAGTGGCTGTCGTCCGTGGAGGCAGCAGGGGACAGGGGCATGTGTGCTCGAGGCGATGGTTTGTCGGCGGGAAAGGGGCAGGGCAGCCGCGTCAAAGACGCGGCCGCCCTGCTCTTTTGCCGGCAGTGAACCATATGGGGACGGAGCGTGGGCAGAGAGTCTGGGGCGGGCCAAGTGGCTAATAGGGAGGCGCGCTATGCGCGCCTCCCAATTGGCCACTTGGCCCCCGAGTGGCACTCGGACAGGGCCATTCAGGAGCCGCTTCGCGGCTCCTGATTGGCCCTCTCCGAGTTTTTATCCCAGACGGGTCCCGCCCTAACTCCTCCCCACAAGCCCTTACTGTTTTATTTAGGCCGCGGCACCCTGCATCTCCAATACAGACTTTTCAGGGGTCAAAAGTAGCCCCTTCTCCTGTTATTTATGTATGTATACTCCATGCCTCCTTTAGTATTGACCCAGAGATGTGTACTTAATCATTTTCCTGCATTTTCTCCTCATAACAACCCTGTGTGGTGGGTTACACTCTGTGAGCTTCCATGGCAGAGCTGGGATTGGAACCTGTGACTTCCAGATCCTAGTCTGACAATCTAACCACTTTATCATACTGAATCCAGTCAGTGGACTGAGGAATACCCTGATATTCACTATCCTAAGGAGTCTCAAGGTGGCTTACAATCACCTTCCCTTCCTCTCCCCACAACAGACGTCCTATGAGGTAAGCGAGGCTAACTCTGAGAGAACTGCTCTGTGAGAACAGCTCTGACAGGACTGTGACTAACTCAATGTCACCCAGCTGACTGCATGTGGAGGAGCAGAGAATCAAACCGGTTCTCCAGATTAGAAGCCACTGTTCTTAATTACTATACCAGGCTGGCTCTCAGGGTCATAAAGAGTTGATACACAGTTCTACAAATTATATCCATACACTTAATATTGAACAAAAGGATTAAAATTGCCAAGTAGTTAAAACCTAAAGAAGGAACAACTGCCTTCTATCTCTTTGAAGCCATCCTCGTTTTAATGCATTTGATACAGGAAAATCTTCGTGCCTGATGGGGAGCCTGTAATGATGATTACAGGTAAATCATGCATGCCAAAGTAAGGAGCGAAAAAGCTGTTGAGGAATATAAGTATAATTATAGCACTCATGCTTTATTAACGTGAACTGGGGCTTCTTGCAGGCACGTGGTTTAAGAGGCATAGAATCTGTCCCTGTGTAAATGGAAGGCCATTTTGTGAGAAGGAGCATCGCTGACTCCTGGATTTTTCCACTTTCCCTACTGCAGGTTGACTGCCAAAGTCCTATAATAAGCACGATAAGTCATTATAATTCCCAGACATTGATGTGTGGCTGTTACCTGCAGGTAGCTTCAAGCCCAGGAACTTGTCAGACCAGTCCTAAGAGGTTTCCCAAATCGATCCTTGAGTAATAATAAGCCAGTCAACAGGAAACACAGAAGCTGATTAAAAAATTATGACTCTAGTCAAGAGGATATGAAACAAGACCTGAAATATGAAGAGTATGATCACAGGGAAGGTGAGATCCATCAAATACTTTGTGGTTGAATTGCTGTTGCATCACTGAATGTCTTCAATTATTATTCCACAGATAGTTTGAAGGCACTTAAAAAAAAACTCATACAGGAAACCTCACAGTGGGATTGTCTTTGTGTTAGTGTGGAAGCATTTCGTCCCTGCAAAAATGTCATGTGCAGATTTTGCCCAAATGCACTTAGCATTTAGGGTTGTCACCTCCAGGTAGGGCGTGGCGATCTCCTGTGATGAGAACTGAGATCCGTTCCCCTGAAGAAAAAGGCTGCTTTGGAGTATGAACTAAAAATGTACCCTACTGAGACCACTCCCTTCCCCAAACTCTGCCCTTCCCAGGCCAAATTCCCAAATCTTCAGATATCCCCCAACTCAGGGTTGGCAACTCCATCTCACTACACTTTTGGGGTTCCAATAAAACTTTCCAAAAACCACTCCAAGGCTTTTGCAGGTATGGCTTGAGACTGTCCAACACAGAACTATAATGTCATGAATTGAGGAGGGTTAATTTTTAGCATTCCTCACAATGAAATTAGCACTTCACATGGTGAGATTCAGCTGATTCCAATACATAATGTGAATTTCATTGTAAATGAGACAAAAGCTTGCAAAAATGTCCCATTCTTTATTAATTTTATTATATTTAGCACAGTTTTATCCTCCCTTATCTCCAAGGAGCTCAGGGTGTTATACTCTCCTATGCTTTATCCTGTGAGCAAGGTCAAGCTGAGAGTGTGTTACTGGCTCAAGGTCACCCAATGAGCTTCCATGTCAGGGTGGAGATCTGAACCTGGCTCTCCCACATCCTGGTCCAACATTCCAACTCCTGCTAACCCTTTGCTCTCCTTGCATCCCCATTACTGACCTTTCCATGTCCTTTGCTTCTGCCCACTTTTTTTGCCCCTCAACTGTCAAAGCTGCTATTGCCTCAGCGTGGAGAGACAGGCAGGGCTAGACCTACTTTTGTGAGCTGTTCCTGATCGACTGACTGCAGCTTGCTCTGAATGCTGGGCTGAAACACTTTGCCTCTAGAAATCTATTCTAGATATGGGTAGAGAAAAGTTGGTACCTTAGTGTGGGTATCTGTGCAAAATGTTGGGGATGCATTATGCTTAGTCCCAGAGGTTCTGAGAATATCATTTTGAAATCATTTGCAGTTGGAGGGAAATTCATTCATTCACAGAAAATGTCCAGAAGATCAAAGTCACTGTCTCTCTGGTTTGCTATTCTGAGAAGAAATAACAAGGGAGAAGCAAAATCTACTAAGTTCAGTTGGGCTTAGTCACCTGCCCTGAGCCTAGCAGGGAAGGGGAGGGGGGCTATAAGAATAAACTAATAATATTACATTATTATTATTTTCTCAGTATCCTCACACATTCCCTACATTTCCTTCCTCTCTTTGTGCTTCTTAATCTTGTGTTTTTAAAGAGTGCTCTTCAATTGTCTGGACGGGGAGCCTGGGGGTTGTCTGCTGGTCTTCTTGCCTTCTTATGATGTGATTGTTGGTGTAGATAGCTGAGGAAGCCATGAGCCCAGTTTGCTACACTCCAGAGATATACTTGTAAACATCATAGTCCACATAGGAGTAGCCCTGTTGATCTCAGTTGATGGCCTAGGTAGGTTTATAGCACTCAAAAATGTTTGTCTTGTGTTTAAGTGGGCTGCTTCATTCTACGGGCAGGAGAAGAGTTGCCAAATAATTTAGGGAAGTGATACTGACACTGAACATTCCGTTGTTTTCTCTTTTCCATTTGCCTGAGATGTTTTTTTTTAACAGACATCATTATTCATACAATGGGACTTGAAATGTGTTTATTGCCATTTCTGCTGGAAGGCACAAAAGCAGCCAGGCACATGAGGGATGTAGACTCCTAGTTTTGCCAACATTTCAAATCCTTGGAGAGTTTCAAGCAATTCTTGCCAAAACCTCAAATTTAATATATTTCATTTGTCTTTAATTTCCATAATACTCTAGAGAAAGGCTTCATCAAGCCTTTTAAGCAGTAGTCAACAAGTTGGTAAAAGCTAGTCGGGTAATCTTTGTTCCTTTGTTCCTTTGTTCCTTTGTTCCTTTGTTTGTTTGTTTGTTTGTTTGTTTGTTTGTTTGTTCGTTCGTTCGTTCCTTCCTTCCTTCCTTCCTTCCTTCCTTCCTTCCTTCCTTCCTTCCTTCCTTCCTTCCTTCCTTCCTTCCTTCCTTCCTTCTCCTGCATTTTTCTTCTGAAAGGTCCCTGTAACAGTTTCAAGGACCTCCCTCTTCTAATTCTGAGCTTGCCCCTCTTCATTGCTCTTTTAATTTATATTGTGGGTTGAGCCTTTTAATATCTCATTTCCCTGTTTCAAAAAATACAACTGAAATAGACAAAGGTGTCTTTATGACATTTCTGTATCTTGTCCCAGATGTTCTAGAACTGCATGACTGAAACATTGGTCCTGATTAGAATAAGAGAAAAGGTAGCATTCACATTTTTTCTTGTTAAGTGCTGTTGGCATCCTGGATAGTATATGCTACAGAACTATGTAAAACCTTTACTGCTAAGGTGTGCTAGCTTAGTTTACATACCCTTGCCATATAATTTCAGTCAAGCACATGAAACTGCCTTACATTGAATCGGAACAATGGCCCATCAAGGTCAGTTTTGTCTGTCTTTGCTCACAGTGTCTGATCTGAAAGAGATCTTTCATAGAATCATAGAGTTGGAAGGTACCTCCAGGGTTATCTAGTCCAACCCACTGCGGATTGCAGGAAATTCACAACTCCCTGCCCACCACAGTGACCCCGATTCCATGCCCAGATTTTCCCCTACCTAAAAAAACCCCCAGAATCCCTGGCCAGCCTGGCCTGGAGGAAATGCTCCTTCTGATCCCGAAGTGTCGATTAGCATTAACCTGGCCATACAAGAAAGGGCCACAAGAGCCAAGCACTGACACAATCCCTTCTGCCCATCCATTTACAATCTGCCTAAATTCGCAGAATCAGCATTTCTGTCAAATGGCTATACAGCTTCAGCTTAACGTCTCCTACTACCTGATTGTTTTTACTGGAGGTGCGAGGCGGCCGATTAGCTTGCGGCCGATTAGCTTGAGGCTCGGCAAGCTTCTCTTCCCTCCCCCGCCCGAAACAAGAAGCTTGCCGGGCCGCAAGCTAATCGGCCGCTTCAACGGCCGATTTGCTCGCGGCCTGGCGAGCTTCTCGCTTCGGGCGGGGGAGGGAAGAAGCCGTGGCCCGGCGCCAAGGCCTTCGCGGTCCGGCACCGGGCCGCGGACCGCAGGTTGGGGACCACTGTTCCAACCCCTCAACTAGAACTGTGTTCTGGAACATGTCCCTCCAAGACTTCTCCATGTGCGTTCCCCTGCATATCTCATTGGGTTCAATATCCAAACTACTGCAAAAATGTCTCTGCTTGGCTTTCTCACCCAGTGGTGTTCCCAGAATTCTAAACTTCAGGATTTAGGTGTAGGACAGGTAAATGTGAGTTTAATACTTTGAACTCCATAAGGATGGAATTAGACATCATGCTGTCATGGCTTGCCACTGAAAATCCCAAACCTGTTCCAAGGTCTCTCCTCTTTTCCTATTATATTTATGCAGACTTACCCACATTGCTCTCTTGCCCCCACCAGTGATATCAAACTAGAGGCGAGAAAAATATATGATGACATCATCACACAGGTAAGTTTTCTTAAATGTTATAGGGTTGGGGGAGAACACAGATGTAGCCCTGTGTCAAGCATTGCATAGTTCTGTTTTAAGGTCCCCAAAACCTGTTCCTAAACCCAGCGGCATAAGAAAACTGAGAGAAGTGTTAGGAAATGGGTATATTTTTCCTCAGGGCTGCTTGCTAATCACTTCTAACTCCTCTTGACACACTGTGTTCATTTGCTTAATTGGGGGCTGTGACTCTGTGGACCCTGGTGTGGTATGCATTACACAATGACTCACATTTGCCCGGCCTGCAATAATATAACATAATGCCCATGTGTATTTATGGCTTAACAGCATGATGTTGCCAGAAGAAGAGAGAACTTTAGATGATTTGTTCCTTATGTTCTGGAATATGGATTCATTCCCCCTCCTTCATCTGCAGAGCCATGGGTGTAATAGGAGCATTACTGTTATTCTGTTAGTTTTAACTTGGTGCTGATGAAAAGGCTGATGAGAATGTATATTTGCAAATGTCCCGCTTTAACTGGGAAGAGTTGTCCATGCAGATCTGGTTCCTGTCAGTCTTTTAATGCATGCACCGAGACAGAGATGGCTGTGCTCAAGCTGCTTTTATTGCCTCGAAATAGAGTCTGAAACACTGTCAGTCACACAGATTAGTAATTTAGAGCCTTGTCCCTTGTTATGGAAGATGGAACTAGAGTAAATGTGGCAGCAGCCCTAGGAATTATTTCCAACTCTAGCTAACTATAAACAGGAAAAAAAATTGTCAGGCCCGAGTGCCATATTTTCATCTGTGGAAAAAAACACACGTTATATACAGAACATCATTGGAACAACTTTGTAAGGCAAAAGGGGGAAAAAAGAAAGAAAAGAAAGAATTTTTGACACATTTTGAGATTAGAGGGCTTTGTGTACTTATCTGACAGTCCTGACCTGGGTGGTCCAGGCTAGCCTAGGCTGATTCTGCACTTACTTTGTTTTTTCCTGTTGTCGATCCTGTGGAATTCAGATCGATTGGAACTGGGTCTTCCTCCCCTCCCCCCAAATTGAAACAGAATGTTCTGCACTTGATTGGGGAGGCTCAACGTGGCAAGGGGAGCCAAGCGCAGCAGGAGGTTCTTTCTTTTCCTGAATGGGGTTGGGGGGGGGAGGATTGGAGAGAGCAGCCTCACAGAGGAGGAGAGGGAAATAAATCCAAGAGGCAAAACTCTGCTGAGAGAAGCGTGGGCTTCTTGAGCGCAGTCCCTTTAAAACAGGGCAAAAATAAGTCTTGGGAGGGAAGCAACTGGGAACCAGGAAGTCTTTGAACTGATGCCCTGGCTAATCAGGGAAGACAGCATTGCAGCCACGGGCAGCAAGTTAGTCCCCAAAACATCTACACTCAAACTGGGGGCTTTAAAAGCCAGGTCTTCAAATATAGTGACTTATACCTGCTCCTGGATATTGCGGGGGAAAGGTAGGGTCACTGCCGATCAATCATGCATGTCGCAGAGGGAAAATTCAAAGTGCCCAAAATCAAAATGGAAATGAATAAGTGCAGATGGGTGGGGTTTATTCGGGCTGGGAGAGAATAAAAAGCAAAGTGCAGACTCAACCCTGGTCTCATCAGATCTCTGATGAATTTGTCATCAGTGGGTTTGTCATCAGTGGTACTTGGATGGGAGACTACGAAGTAAGTCCAGAGTTGGGATGCAGAGGTAGGGAATGGAGAGCCATCTTTGCTGGTCTGTTGCCTTGAACACCATACAGCAGGGATTCCCAGCAAGGGAGAGCTCCAGAGGCCTTTCCCCTCCTGCTTCATTGGGCTTGGCCCCAAGCTAGGGAACTGGCCACCTCTGCCTGGAGGGCTCAGTGGGTAGACCATGGGTGTAAAAATCAAAGGGGCAGGAGTTGGTCATGGCATGGAATGGGGAGTCTGGGCAGTCTTCTCGGCTCCTACCCTTCTTTCCAGGCTACATGAGGCAGAGCCACCATAGTAATAGTAAAGGTGGGGGTGGAAGTGAAAGGAAGGCAAAGGGTCGTCATGTCACTTTTGGGGGCATGGCAGAGAGGCGTGGCCAGCTGACATCACATCTGCTTTGGGGGGAGGGCATAGTTCCAGTCGAAAGAGGCAGTTGTGCAACCCCACCAGAAGAAGGTATCCCTGGAACCCAGTGACAAAAACAACTGACCAACATTCCAATTTAGGGAAAGGTGTTTGAAGAGGTGGTGTCCATACAGCTTCAGGCAGTTCTTCTGGGTGGATTATCTAGACTCCTCACAATTGGAATTCAGGACTGGGTTTGGGATAGAAATGGCCACTGATCGTGGTATCTTTCTGGCATGAACCCGGCTGAGATGGAAGTGGGGATTGCCATCCTTCTGCTCTTACTTGACTGGCCAGTGGTGTACAAGGTGGCTTCTGTGAATGGAATGGTTTATAGAAATTACTTATGTTGCTCTGTAAAGCACAGCAATTCTAAACCCAAGCTGGACTTAGTAGCGTGAGGCTTCTACTCCAGAGTTACTAGCAGAAAACCAGTTAAACTCTACTGTTTGGAGGGACATGGGGGAAGGGAAGGTGAGTCTGACTGCTTCACGTCAGGCCAAAAGGGCCCTGGCTACTAGTTGTACATCTCCTATGAATTATCTCTCAATGAAAGAAGCATTTGTTCTCTTCAGCAACCACCCTTCTCAGCCTGCAGAGCTTTCCCATATGTTGGCCTGGTTCCTTGAAGTACAACCTTTGAACTGTTCTGCTTATGTGTTGTTGCTCACTATGATTTCATCACAAAGTATATAAACTTTGTTCATCCTCCAGATTCCAGGACAGGGGAACACAGGGCCTCATTCACAACCTGACTTTGCTAATAAAATCAAATTTACTAGTAAGATACGGCTGGGTTCCCTTTGCACCTCCACTCCATCAGCATCAGCCTGTTTTTTTTTAAACAATAGTTAATTATGAAACACCCTTCCCCCTGGCCTAGTGCCAAACTGTTTGAGACACAAAAAACTATAATATTTAGAGGGGAAACAAACTTACAGAGAGATCCTGTGATAAGAGTCAGGAATATTCCAGTTTGAGTTATAGAGATGACTTATATTGCTCTACGAAGTACTGTCCAGATATTATCTCCATATGTATTTGGAAGCCTAAGAACTGTGAATATTGGGAACATACACTAATATCAGGGAGCCCAGGAACTGTGTATATCAAGAACAGGTGCTAACATCAGTCCTCCCACTAGGTGCAGTTGCCATGTTGTCTGAACATGGGGTTGCCAGGTCCTTCCTGGCAAGTGACAGGGAATGGGAGGGGGCTTACCAGAAGCAGCAGGGAGGCAAATCCAATGCACAGCAACATGTCCACATCATTACCCGTGCAACCCAGATATGACACCAGCCCAGCCAGGACATCGGGGTAACGCTCTGGTATTTGGACAAAATCTCTATGGTAAATTTGGCTTCTACTATAGAATTCTACTATAGAATACTATAGAGCCTCTTGTGGCACAGAGTGGTAAGGCAGCAGACATGCAGTCTGAAAGCTCTGCCCATGAGGCTGGGAGTTCAGCTCAAGGTTGACTCAGCCTTCCATCCTTCCGAGGTCGGTAAAATGAGTACCCAGCTTGCTGGGGGGTAAACGGTAATGACTGGGGAAGGCACTGGCAAACCACCCCGTATTGAGTCTGCCATGAAAACGCTAGAGGGCGTCACCCCAAGGGTGAGACATGACTCGGTGCTTGCACAGGGGATACCTTTACCTTTATAGAATTTTTGCCCAAATAGCAGAGCATTGCCTCAGTGTCCTAGATGGCATGACATCACTTCAGGTCACATTGGCAGTGACATAGACACTACACATCAGATGGGTTAAGCTTCCTCTGCTGGCTAGCTGATTGGTGGTGGGGAGGTGGGCCTGGCAGTAGGATACACCCACCTCCACCAGACGCTCCGGCGGCCCTATGTGAACAGGGGTGATCAGCTTTGAGTACAGTTTTGATAAATATTTATACAGTTTTGGTAAATGTGTGTACAGCTGTGGTAAATGTGGTCCAGAACCCTGAAAAACCAAGGGCTTGGGTGGCATGCACTGAAGCTGAAAATATTTGTATTGCCCTTATCCTTTAGCATGGTAACTATACATATTGGGAGGATGTATACATGGTTGCTAGACTCCCAAGTATGTGTAGATATAACATGAGAAAAGGTATTTGTATTCACTATATTTGTATTCACCTGTATTTGTATTCACTATATGCACTAAGGTTGCATCCAGACATCATAGTAAGCTGTGGTTTACAAACCATGGTTGGATCAAACTCCAGTTAATTATGAAGTTTGTATGCTGATGGTCCAGCTAACCATGTTCGTTCTTTTTTGGTACCAAATTTGGATTTTAAAGTAGGGTTTGTAGCTTGAATGTGAACCACAGTTTGTATTAATTATGGGTGAAAGAGACATCTGAATTCCACAATATGGAGAGCAGTGCTATTTGTTGTGACTGTGAAGATGGCAATGTAGGCAAGATGTCTTTCCTGAATAAAAGAGAGGAGACAAGCGGTGAACAAACTGTGGTTTATGCCTATGCTACCCTTATTACTGTCAAAAGAGTTTCTTACACAAACCATTGTTTATGCTGTTGTCTGAATAGATACGGGATAAGACAGGCCCAGACTTGCCTTGCTCACTTTCCTGAAAATGTTCCTAAAGTAGGTTTATCTTTGTGTCATGGTCTGTTTATCAGGGCTGAACTAGATAATACAGCCTCCTCTGTGAAGCTCCAGGGATCCCATGCCATTTTGAAGCAGTGAGTTCCTACCAGGACCTGATTCTGGTTGGGATCAAATTGGTATAGTGGTAGGAAGTGCTCCTGCTTCCCCCTCCATCTCTGTGTGGTGTACAGGTTAAGAATGGCGGCTTCTGATTTGGGGAGCTGGGTTTGATTCCCCACTCCTTCTCCACATGCAGCCAGCTGGGTGACCTTGGGCTCGCCACAGCACTGATAAAGCTGTTTGAATGAGCAGTAATATCTGGGCCCTCACCGCCCCACTACCTCACAGGGTGTCTCTTGTGGGGAGAGGAAGGGAAGGCAATTGTAAACCGCTTTGAGACTCCTTTGAGCAGAAAAGTGGGATATAAAACACAACTCTTCTTCTTCAACTCAAACCTGGCTTGGTGCTGAATGGGGACACAGGATTCTTATCTTACCACAGATGGACAGTCTCGGAGTGGCTCACATCAATTTAAGGATTAAAAACCCTTACAATAGAAATGTCAAAGCATAAAATTTAGCAATCTAAAAACAAAATTAAGCTAAACAATTAGATGCTCTGTACAGTCCCCTCTATCACGCCTGGAGCCTAAGCTTCATTTTCATAATTTTTGTTTCCATACTAATCAGGCACCAAAACGTCATACAGTTTAGAATCCCTGTGTGGGAGGGGAAGGACAGGGGACAAGTTCTAGTTAATCTTAATGCTCCCCATTCGGATACCCTGGCCAGATGTCAGGAGGGGAGGAGGAGAAAGTGCAAAGAAGAGATGAGCCCAGCAACAGGTTTCATCCACGTGCATCGTAGACAAACCTCTGCTTGTTATGTCTCCATACCACCATTTGGATGTATTTTGATCCAGGTTTGTGGTGTTGCGGAAGGAATAAGTTGCTTCAGTTTTTCCTAACCACTCCACACCTCCGTTCCTGTGTTGTGTGCTCTTTCTTCAGCACTCTCTGTTGGAGGCTGCCGGGAATCTCATCCAAGGTCTGCCGTCTTGTCATAGCAGTTTAGCAGGTTTGTTTAGGATGGCACGGCAAGTTTCCTTTTAAAAATCAAATATAGGAATGTAATTTTTTTCCCCTGAACCAACTACCTGCTATAGATCTCTGGGTTTGTGAGATCACAAATCTGCGTTGGATATGCAGGAAAAGAATCATGTACAAACATTATTGGAAGGGATCTTTACTTCAACAGTTTTTTACAGCAAGTTACTGTGTTAATGATTGAACATAATATCCAGAGTACTGTGCCCATGACATGGGGGGACCAGGCAGTCTTGTTCCCCCTACCCCTTGCCTTTTCAAGTGCTCTCACAGCCATTGTGTGTGTGTGTGTGTGTGTGTGTGGAGTGCTGTTCAGGCTCTTGAAAAGGTGTGCAGGGGGGGTAACAATCATCTGGCTCCACTGCACCACAGGCCCAATCGGGCCTGGCATTTTGAAATGGCCAACTGCTTCTCCAAAATGGCCTCGGAACCCAAGGGTTGCCAACCTCCAGGTAGCCAGGATGGATATACATTAAAGTTCATAGCACAGATCATAATCAAGTGGTAAAAATAAAACACAGTCTGGGTAAAACAAACCAACCTGGTGCCAATCTGTTTGTCTTGTTTTTCTTTACCTGGATGAATATCCCTTACCTGGATTATTTTAGATTCAAGTGGGTAGCCCTGTTGGTCTGAAGCAGCACAACAAAACAAAATCAGAGCCCAGTGGCACCTTTAAGACCAACAAAGGTTTATTCAAGGCGTGAGCTTTCGAGTGCAAGCACTCTTCCTCAGACAATGAACTGACCATTGTGACAGTGGGAAACACTTTTGCTTATATATTCCCACTGAGTCCCATGATGGTCAGTTCTTAGTTTGAGGAAGAGTGATTGCACTCAAAAACGCACACCTTGAATAAATCTTGGTTGGTCTTAAAGGTGCCACTGCGCTCTGATTTTGTTTTGTTGTGCTGTATTATCTTGTTTTACCAGGACTAGGTTGCGTTTTTTGGTTTTTGTTTGTTTTTGACTACTTGATTATCATCTGTGATATAAACCAGTGGTCCCCAACCTTTCTGAGGCTGGGGACCGGCAGGGCATCGGGCCGCGCCCGCGGGCCACACCCGCGCATCGGGCTGCACATGCGCTATACGCGGCCCGGCCCTGATTCCCTCTCCCCGCCCTCCCGCAGTAAGAAGCTTCCCGGGCCGCAAGCTTGTGGCCTGGGAAGTTTTTTACTACTGGGGGGGGCGGGGAGAGGGAGCCGCGGCCCGGCGCCATGGCCTTGGTGGCCCGGTACCGGACCGCAGCCCGCAGGTTGGGGACCACTGATATAAACTATAATGGTGACCGGAGATCTCAGATTACAACTGATCTCATGGTGACACAGATTGTTTCCCTCCCTGAGGCACCACACTCAGAATATCACCTTGAAGCTTGCAACCCCTGCCAGGCTCATGGAAACCATAACATCTAATTTGGCCCTTAGTTAAGGTGCCCAGGCATCCCGATTCTGGTGGGGCCATCCCGATAATTAATGATTAGTCCCGGGTCCCGTGAAGTTTTCAGAAAGTCCCGCTTTTAAAAAAGAAATCCTGCTGCTGGCTCGCCAGCAGCCCAGCTTGCTCTTGGCCAGTTGCTTTGATTGTGTGGGAGCGGGTGCCCCTGGGGGTGGCGTGGGGTTGCGACAGCCTCTGAGGCCCGGCCTAGCGAGGGGGGCTGGCAGCTGCCTCTTGGTTCCTTCTCTCCCTGCCGGGTGTCGGCATGCTCTTCTTTGTGTTCTTTCCTTTCTCTGTCGTCGCTAGCCATCCGAAGGCTCTAGGATCCTCTCCCAATGCTTGCACCTCCCCCTCCTCGCACACAGTTTCTTCTCCCCCCCCCCGGAGAGGCCAAAGGTGGGTCGGGAGCCTCTGGTGGAACTGTCAGCCTGTCTCTTCTGAGCTTTCTGTGCAGAGAGACAGAGGAGATATTACCCAAATGCCTGGTGTCCCTTGCAATGGGAGCCACTTGAGGGCTGACCTGGAACAGGTTTTGTGTTCCTTACTGCAAGACTTCATAACAGAGTTTCCCGCTGGTCTTTAATAACATTAATTCTAACTGAACAAAGTTTGAGTCCAGTGGCACCATTAAGACCAACAAAGTTTTATTCGTGTGCAAGCACTTCAAGTACAGTGAAATGGTCACTGTGTTTATTAGTAGTCATAGCAAAACCAGTCAGGAAAACACCTGATCTTACAGCTGCAGATTGAGGTGAGCTGTCTATAATGTGCTATTTGAAGGTATGAGACACACCCCAACCCCTCTGGATTACTTCGATCCTAACATTTCAACTCAGCATTACATTCAGGGATTATACTAACTCCATATTTGTTAGTCCATGCCACCTCTTAATGAATAGCCTGTTAACCAAAACCTGCTGCTGCTACAAAAAAATAGCATCATTACAGAATGAACTTGCCTGCATCTCAAAAACCCTTATATAATTACAAGGGCTACCTCTGAGATTTCAAACTCACATTACAGTCAGTTGACATCATCTAGTATCCAGAGAAGGGCTAACTTTACGGCACTTTTAAAGCCCTCAGTACTAAATGAATATTTATTTCTTTGACAGAATTTTTCCACAGCGACTTTCTCCTAATTTGCCAGGTTGGGTTTCCAATTCCTACTTTGGCTGTCTTGTATTTGGCAGCCACTTTGCAAGAGGTTGTCCACCAAGTACTGATTTTCCTGCCACTACAGAATATTAAGGGAGACGTTGTGCCTTCCAAACTTCTTGCAAGGCCGTGTCCCTTTGATAGTGGAATGTGTAGAGAGAGGAAGCTACAGCATCTTCTAACATGGAGTTAAAGGACGTCACCTCATAACTGCAGCACATCAAATGGATATTAAAGGGACAGCTAGAGGGACTGGTTTAAATGCTGACAACCTTCAAATTACAGGACCTTTGCCAGAGTTGGTGACAATGAAAAGTTTTTTAAAAAATGCTACCATATACTAACAGTGCTGCCCCTTTGCAACTTCTGGCTGTGCAGGAGCTGGGTGGAGCTAAAAGGAAAAGGAAACCATAGGCTAATGAAGGCAATTATCCTGTTGGGAGGTTGCTTTAAAACAAGGTGCTCAGACCCCTTGTTTATGATTGGGAGAAAGTAGCCCGATCATCTGTCCCCTCCTTCCCAACTCATTTCCCACCTCCAGAAAACAACAAAGGGGTTGTGCTTTGCCTGCCTGATCCCAAAAAGAACGTGGAAGATTTTATTTTACCTTTGACAATGTGGGGTTGCTGTCGCACTGCAATATAGACTGCACCTTTACTTCAATAAGGACTGCACCGTTACAAAAATGGAAAAGGAGAAGGGAGGTCGGGTACGAGGGCAGGACAAAACTGCCGAGACTATCACATGTTTCCCCCTCCATACAGTCTTACCTTTGGTTGCTCACTGGTTGCTCACCGATGGGATATGAAATTTAGGTGGTAAATCTAGTTTGGGTGATTCCTGAAATTGCAAGTTAAAAACGGCCAAATTGTGACTTGGCTACTGGACAGCCTCGGGATGCAAGCGACATCATGTTGAGAGGGCTGTAAAAGCCTCCAATATTCGAAGCCTGTCCAGGAACATTTCCTCATGCAGAAATGGTCCATGAATACAGCACAATTAGGCAGCTGACCTGTGTGTCTGAATATTGTTCCTCAAGTCCCCCCTCTTGGCAGTTCTGATTGAGCTCTATCATGCTGTCTTCCCTCCTTGTGTTTCATTAGCTGCTAAGAAAACTCAGATCCTCATGCTAGCTGGCCATTCTCTATGATCTGAGCTTCCTTTTGACTATACCCACAACAGTAACTTTAGATTTCAAAAATAAAGGGTTTTTTGCTAGGATGCATTTGTCTGGATGTAACATAGAAGAAGAGGAGGAAGAGTTAGTTCTTATATGCTACTTTTCTCAAAGGGGCTTAAAATCACCTTCCCTTTCCCCTCCCCACAACAGTCACCCTGTGAGGTAGGTGAGGCTGAGAAAGCCCTGATATCACTGCTTGGTTAAAAGGTAAAGGTAAAGGTATCCCCTGTGCAAGCACCGAGTCATGTCTGACCCTTGGGGTGACGCCCTCTAGCATTTTCATGGCAGACTCAATACGGGGTGGTTTGCCACTGCCTTCCCCAGTCATGACCGTTTACCCCCCAGCAGCAAGCTGGGTACTCATTTTACCGACCTCGGAAGGATGGAAGGCTGAGTCAACCTTGAGCCGGCTGCTGGGATTGAACTCCCAACCTCATGGGCAAAGCTTTCAGGCGGCTGCCTTACCACTCTGCGCCACAAGAGGCTCTTTACTGCTTGGTTAGAACAGCTTTATCAGTGCTGTGGCAAGCCCAAGGTCACCCAACTGGCTGCATGTGGGGGAGGAGCTGGGAATCAAATCCAGCTCACCAGATTAGCAGTCAGCTCTCCTAACCACTACATCAAGCTAGTGTTCAATCTGTGATATATGCAAACCAGCAGGTGTCAAAAGAACAAAAACATATGAGCTACTGCAATAATCACTCATAAGCTAATTATGTTATGAAAATTCCCTCTGTAAAACAGTTGGATTGCAATTAAGTGCTACCGGTTTGTCAGGTGTTAGTTATCCATGGACTTCCTGTCTCACGTGATATCAGAAGCACCCTTGACATACGTGGCCTTATGATTCCACACCCTGGCGTATCAAAACATGGAAGGCAAAGAACAGCTGAGCTGACTACTAAGTCATGCAAATGTTACTCACATGTTTATCCCATCTTTCTTCTAAAGACAGCAAAACAGTCTACATGATGTGTCCTCTGATGTGACCCCCCCCCCCAAGAGATGCCAGAGACACTCGCCACACCATCTCCAACATCACCACAAGACGAGGCGGTCCCGATACATTCCCCCAGAACTGAGGCGCTCCACCAGGCAACGTACTGCACCCAAATAACTTGGGGACTTTGTAACTTGGTGTGTGCCCATCTTAGGCAGGAGGGATGTTAGGTCTGTGGGCATTTGGCCGCTGATGCAAATGAGGGCTTCTGCCAGCCAAGGAACTAACCAATCAAAGGAACCTGTTAAGGTCCAACCAACCAGATTGCTCTGCTTAGAGCCAATCATAATGCTCTGCTTAGAGCCAATTGGATTGCTCTGCTTAGGGCCAATTGGATTGCTCTGCTTAGGGCCAATCAGAGGCAGCAGCAGGCTGCCTGAAAGGTATAAAAGTGCATGAGTTTGCCTGATTTTCTCTATTCGGTATCTGGAGTTTGTTGCTGGAGTTGCTAAATAAAAAGAGTTGTTCTGAAGAATTGAAGTCTGTGTTCACTGAACCCGCAGACTTAATATCCTCCATTCCATTTTATTCTCACAACCATGTGAATGCATGGGGCTGAAAAAGAGCGGCGCAAAGATTCACGCAATCCGCACCCCCAAGCAGGGATTTGAACCTATATCTTCAAAGTCCTTGTCTAACAGTCCTCTACACTGAGCAATCCTGTGCAGATTTACTCTTGTCTAAACCCATTTAGCAGTCTGTTAGCTTGCCCAGTCTCATCAAGCAAAGTGGGAATGGCCATGGTTAGTACTTGGATAGGAGACCAACAAGGAAGATTGGGGCTGCTGTGCAGAGGGAGGCAATGGCAACCCATTGAAATGCCCAATGGAAATGGGATTGTGATTTGACAGCATGTAATCCTAATTATTGTATGTAACCCATTTAAAAGAGCCACTTGTGGCGCAGAGTGGTAAGGCAGCGACATGCTGTCCGAAAGCTCTGTCCATGAGGTTGGGAGTTCGATCCCAGCAGCCGGCTCAAGGTTGACTCAGCCTTCCATCCTTCCGAGGTCGGTAAAATGAGTACCCAGCTTGCTGGGGGGTAAACGGTAACGACTGGGGAAGGCACTGGCAAACCACCCTGTATTGAGACTGCCATGAAAACGCTAGAGGGCGTCACCCCAGGGGTCAGACATGACCCAGTGCTTGCACAGGGGATACCTTTACCTTTACCTTTAACCCATTTAAATCAACGCACTTAGGCTGGAATAAGCCTGTGCTGGGTAGATTGTTTATTTGAATGACCTAAAGAACAAAGATAACTTTTCTGATACTGAGTTTTAAGCTAATTTAATTTTCAGAGAAATGTAGACATTATGCAGACTGAAATAAAGACTTGGGTTTTGAATCTCTTTTTTTTTTTTTGAGTCACTTGCTTTTTTGTGAGTTCTTAAGGTAATCCTGTTGGCTGTTAAGATGGGTGTTACCAGGGATATATTGAAACAGATTTTCCTCGTTGCTAGTCAGATCTAAATATATAAATATCAAAAATATAAATATCAAACCCCCTCTGTGGTTCCGCCTGCTTCCCTCCATGCCCTAAAGCAGAAGCTTATTTTGTTTATGGTCAATCCAGGGCTGCTCCAGTTTTGCAATATAAAAAGCTTTGCAATACAAAAGCTTTCTGCTTATTCAGGTAAAGGTGCTATGTAGAAATCGATCTTGTTCTAAGTGTTTGATCTCAGGTTTACAAGTCACAGAATGTTTACAACGCTTGCGTCAGAAGAATACAGCACGGCTGTAAAGCTGAAGATGGGGAGATAAATCTGAAAGACTGCAGAATTCCAGGGAGGCCAGATGGTGTGAGGAAGGAGATCAGAACGTGCGATGGGATCTGAACACCAAACCTCCAAAAATTTGAATACACACATTCACAGGCCTAATATGGGATGGTCTGATTATCTCTATCCTTATTTACTAAGATCTGCCATGTTTGTCTGAAGTATCTTAAGACATCCTGCCCCTCTTCTCTATTTTGTCCTCACAACAACAGCTCTGGGACAGGCCTAAGGTCACCCAGTGAGCTTCCATGGCAGGCAGGGGATTTGAGCCAAAGTCTCCTGGCCCCAGACCCAACATTGTTACGTAGACACCAAACTGGTTCAAATCCCCTCTCTGCTTCAAGAAATGCACGCTTCTAAATTTGACCAAGGAAACTGATGTTTTGGACGGGAGGCCATGGTATTATTTCCAGCTTCAACCATAGGCTTGATAGAAATGCTCTGTTTTGCAGGCCCTGCTAAACTGTCCCAGGTTCCACATGACCCTGATCTCACCAGGTAGGGCATTTCCACCAAACTGGGGTTGGGGCTGAAAAGACTCTGGTTTGGTTGAGGCTAATATAACCTCTTTGGGGCCAGGAATCTTGAGCAAATGTTGCTTGCTAGATCTTATTCTGCTTTGGAGGACATTGTGCAGAAGGCGGTCCTGCAGAAACAAAGGTCCCAGACAGTTTAGGGCTTTGAACAGGAGAACCAGAACCAGAACACAGATCTGGAGCCTGTGCAAATGTGAGGGCAAAGATCCAATATATGCTTTCCACTGTGTCCTTGTAAGGACATGAGCAGCCACATTCTGGACCAGATGAAGCTTCTGAAGCAGCTTCTATGGCAGCCCTGCATAGAGCAAGTTGTAGTAGTCTAGTCTGGAGGTTACTGTTGTGTGGATCACAGTGGCAGGTTGGATACAGACAGGTAACATGCTAGTTGTTGCACCTGGTGAAGATTGTAAAGTGCCTGATGGGCAACATTTCTGACCTGGGCCTCCATGGACTTCAGCATCACACCTAAGCTCCATAGTAGCCCGAGTTGTTAATTGGACTCCAACAAGAGCCAGAAGTTTCAGTGGTTCACCTGGGGCAACTGACCCAGCCAAAGGACCTTCATCTTAGCTGAATTCTACTTCAGTTGACTTTGCTTGAGCCGGTCCAACATGGCTTCTGTCCATTCATTATTTTTGGTCTGCTACAATCTTTTGTTCATCCAATGATACTGGGAACAAGAAACAGCTTGAACCATTTTTACCTCCTTAGGTACTCTTACATTATTTAGGTAACAAGTTTCCCCTCTTTCCCCCCAATAGGAATCCAAAGAGGCTTACAAAATATCATTAAAATCAAAAACAGTAAATTAAGCAATATGACACCCAAAACAACAGGAACAAAGTCAAATCTTGGACAGGTTCTCAACACAATGACAAGCTCCGTCAGTGGCCAGAGGTTACAGGCTCAAAGACAAGGGTCAAGAGCCTTTGGGCTTTTGACAAAATAGAGTTACCAGGTCCTCTCTGGTCACTAGTGGGAGATACGAGTTAAAGTTGCCAGCTTAGATTGGGAGATAAATCTGGAGATTGGGAGATAAGTCTGGAGAAGACAGGGACCTCAGGTGAGTACAATACCATAGATTCCACCCTCCTAACCATCCATTTTCTCCAGGGGAACTGATTTCTGAAGTCTGGAGATGTGCTGTAATTCCGGGGGATCCCCAAGTCCCACCTGGAAGGTAGCATTCCCTTGCCAATACAGGGTTTCACCTCCGGCCACACCTACAAACAAGGAGACAAAAACACCGCTGATGTGTGCTGTGACTTGTGAGGTGTTCCCTGAAGAATTTCCCTCCCTGAGCTCTGAGCAGTCAGTCCAGAGCCTGAAAAGCCCCACCACCCCCACTAAAATCCAGTGACCATACCAAAATGTTTTAGAATGTAACCTGAATTTTAACCCTGTATTAATAATGCCCCCCATTTGTCTACATTTCATCTTATCTGACCACTTGTCTGATCATGCAGATAAATGAAATGGCAGGGTAATGTGTTTTAGCTGAAATATTACCCTGGAAAAGACATTTTCCTATTTCCAGTCCTAATGATCAGCATAGTGACATTTCTGTGCTTGTGACATTTAAAAGCAGCGACGTTTTTATCCGTGTATCTGTTGACCCTATCTTTGTAATTTTCTAGCTTTTATTGTACTTCCTTGTATGTTTTTATCTGGCAGCTCTATCAGAGCTGTTCACCTGAGGGCTCGCAGACCATGTGAAATTCAAGCTTAGCTTTCATTAGCTCTTCACGTGGATTCTGGCAATTCAGATTCAGAACATTGGTCTGCTCAGGCAGAGCTACTGCTTGCATTCTGTGAGCCAGTAGGCAGTAATAGATGGAACCTTGTGCTCAGATTCACTGGTCTGCATGGGCTCTTTGCCTTGGCTCTTCAACTGTAAATTTATTCATGGCCATTGGAGCTAGGAATAGTGGTGTCCCTCCTCTTCAACCAAGTCAAAGTAGGCAGGGGGTGTGATTGGCTGAGTGGAGTTAATTGATCAGCCTATGCAGCTAGGAAAAGAGGCTCCTGGCTTTGCCCACGTTTGCTTCCTGTCCTTGGAGCCAAGGTGGAGTTGCCCAAATAATGGTAGCCATGGGCTGCTTACTGCACCCAGTCCTTACATATGCTAATAGTTCGTGATTCAGATCAGCCAGTTATCCAGTTAAACCCAAGTTTGGTTTTTCTGTATTTCTATTTGTAGACAAGTGTTGGGGGACAAAATAGGAATAGTAATGACAAGAGTTCTCTTAATTTTTGTATTAGATTGGAAACTCTGAGGCATGGCTTTATGTGTTTTTTTTAAAAAATACTGTTACACGTTACTGCCCAGTATTTTATTTATTTTATTCACTTAACTTATAGATTGCCTTTCACACTGAGATGGATTGCAAAATAATAATAATAATAATAATAATAATAATAATAATAATAATAATAATAATAATGCATCAGGCACCAAGGAAAACCTGGAAGTGGCATCATGCCTCTCTAGGAATAATTGGAGTGATGCCAGTCTGTTCAAGGAATTGCCAAAATCTCTATGGCTTTACCGTAAAAGGAAAAAGTATGAAAGGAGATATAAACCAAGGGCCGCCAGGTCTTCTGCTTTGGCAGGGGACTTTCCACATACCCCTGTGGCTCCTTCCATTGCTGCCAATGCCACTATGTCACTTCCAGAAATGACTGTATTGTGCCAGGCGATGTGCTAATATCAGCTGAAACCTTTAACCACAGAGTTCTGGATGAATGCTAGAGTGTTGCTTCAGCATGGTGATGTCACTTCTGTGTTGCACCAAAAGTCATGTCTCTGCACCATTGGTGACATCAGGAGTTGTCAGCAGCCCAACCCCCCAAGGGAGTCTCTCACCTGTACTAAAACCGCTTTCTCCCAGCATCATGTTCCTTATCCAATTTGTAATCCCACACTCCTGTTTTAAAAAATAAACTAACTTCCAACACCACCCCCGGAATAGTATCTGACTTGTTCTGAGATTTGATTGAATACTGGGGGTGGGAGAAACTCTCCATGTATGCATAACAGGAGCCTCTGCTGGAACAGAAGGCCTGGATCCTTGCTCAAGTACTTAAATCTTTAGCCATAAATAACACCATCCCTTGGCAACTTCTCGGGTGAGTCATTTCCTCCTCCTGTTGTTCTTGTCTCTAATGAAGCCAGTTCAGTGATCTGCAATGTACTCCTATTTACTTTTCGCTCTTGACCTCTAATTTCCACTTGCTGCTGGTTGGTGATCACCGTGTGTGCCACAGGAATGGTTGGCTAATCCCAGGACCTTCCTGCCTTTTGGCGAGAACAGCACGGTCTGGTTTGTTCTCAGGAGGGCTTTCCAGGTGTTCTTCTTCAAGCCACTGCAAGCTCATTCACTAGGCATTAGAGGAAGTGATTCACCCTTGCCTTGTGTGTATGTGTGTGTGTGTTTACTGAATGGGCAGGAATGCGTACGCACCTGGGGATCCATCATGCAGTAAATATAAACATAATTGCACGCATGCAGTTTTCTAGCAGTAATATCTGTAGAGAAGAATTATTATATGTAAAGCACAATGCAGCAGTCTCTGCTGCTACGCTATTGCACAAACAGCGCATCCTAAGTGCTGATGTTGCTATGTTCAGTCTCCTCTCTTTCTGTAATGGGCAGAAAGCTGCATGACTGGCAATGCCATTTGAAGCTGAGTAACTTTGGATTGCACACTACTGCTGTGTATGTACATGGACTAGAGTTGCTCCTTCTTGCTCCCCAAGAAAAGCCTGAGGGCCGTTCCGCATTCGTCCAAAATAGCACAATGGTTACTAATTGAAATCGCTACAGTTTTGCCGTTATGCAGAACGTCGTTGACAATCTGCAACACTCCTGAAACCGATCCGCAAAAAGCGCTTCGTTGTAGCGCTTTCAGGGAAATCCCAAAAAGTGGATTCACCCTCCGGAAAGCGCTACACTCCTGCAACCAATCTGCAACACTAGCGGGAAAGTTCTGTGCATTACCATTGTTGCGGTTTCTGCAAAGTCCCTCCCCCTGGCTCTCTCCTCTGATCTTCTGGCGAAGCGATCGCCATTTTTTTTTCTCCGAGCGAGCGGAGATCAACGCACCGGCAAGCCTTAGTTTACCCAGTGAGGCTTCCCCGGCTGTAGTCCCTCTGTTTAAAGTCACCAAGCACAAGCATCACAGAGGCCCGTTTGCTGGTTTATTTTCACTTTATTTTTCACACTGTTTTCGGCCGAAAATCGCGCCCGTGAGGGGGGGGATTTTTTTTTCACTCGGGGGGAGCCTGGCAACGATGAAACGGCAGCTCAAACATCACCTGCTTGCTGGATGGGTCTTTCCATTGCAACGAATCAACGCATATTCGTTGCAACTGGTGTTTTTTTTTTTTAAACCTTCCTTAAAGGGAAAGGGGCTGTTTGGGAGCATGATAACGGCCGCCCATTGGCTGCTTGACGGCCAGGGGCGGGACACAGCTCAGCCATAGCGCTTCCTTTCTAGTGATTTTTGCCGAGACTGGAACCCTGTGGGAAACAATAGAAACGCAACTGGATTCCACCACAAAGGCAGGTATGCGTTACGCCGAATTCCACTATTTAAAATGGCGATTTTTCATTCAGCAAACAATTTGCTACATGGATCCTGGTGCGGAATGGCCCTGAGGCTTGAAAAGCTTCCTGACCAATCCTGACATGTCCAAGGGCTGTGGCTCAGGGGCAGAATATCTGCTTGGCCTACAGAAGGTCCCAAGCTCAATTCCCAGCATCTCCTGTGAAAAGGACCGCTCCACAGGTGATGTGAAAGATCTCCACCTAAGACCTTGGGATGCTGCTGTCAGTCCTGACCTTGGTCGACTGCAGGTCTGATTCGGTATAAGGCAGCTTTATGTGTTCATGTTTCTCTCCCCTGATGTTTTAAATTGGAATGCTGTTGCCTTTAATTTTAGACGGAGAGATGGTTATGGGCGGTTTGTTATCTCTCTGCCTGACAGGTATGCTGAGAGGATAAACGAGTTCAGAATTATAAAGCGCCGTGACCATTTAGAAGCGCCCTCATAAAAAAAAACTAAAGCTAATAAAGAGATAGTTCTTTCAGATTCTGGGCCCTTCTAATGTCAGCCAGCCAGCCAGTTTTAAATCAAGTTGATTGATGATATTTTTCAGCGACACAGAAATTGTGAGCAACACTTTCAAAGCAATGCAGTAGAAAATGGGAATATATATATATATATACACACACGTTTATGATTCAGCACTCACACAAATATATGTTTTATCTGACTTCTAAAAGTTCTCAGATAAAGGCTTTGCACTCTGACAGCTTGTCCACACATTTCTGTGTCTAATCTTCCACATTGTTTGAGAAAGGGGTGTAGTCTTTACCAAAGCCTCTAATCTATCCATACTTATTTAGTGCCTACAATGCAGGGCTGTTGTGAGGACAAAATGGAGCAAGGAGCCATGCCTACCACCCTGATGTGCCTCACACTGAAAAGGGGTACAATCTAATCAGAGGAATGCTGCACTGGAAAGTGCATAATTTCTTACAGGGGTACAATCTTGCCTTCAAGAGAGCCAGTTTGGTGTAGTGGTTAGGAGCCAGTTTGGTGTAGTGGTTAGGAGTGCAGACTTCTAATCTGGCATGCCAGGTTCGATTCTGCACTCCCCCACATGCAACCAGCTGGGTGACCTTGGGCTCGCCACGGCACTGATAAAACTGTTCTGACCGAGTAGTAATATCAGGGCTCTCTCAGCCTCATCCACCTCACAGGGTGTCTGTTGTGGGGAGAGGAATGGGAAGGCGACTGTAAGCCGCTTTGAGCCTCCTTCGGGTAGGGGAAAGCGGCATATAAGAACCAACTCTTCTTCTTCTTCACAAGTCACTTAATTTGCAGCACTGTACATCAACAGCTGTGTGTAATGGAACCTTGCCATGTTACTCTGCACATTAAAAAAACAAGACTAACTAATTGAAACACATATTTCACGGCTACGAAACTTCCATTTGTTTTGTCTCTACCCCTTTTCCGACACCATTTTTGTATACTGTGTTAAATTCATTAGCATGTATATTGGTGCAATGATGCAAGTTATGCACTTATGCAAATTCAGCTTTATTCCAGCGACAAATAAATACATGAGACATTAAGCCCAAGCATTCATTCTAAGGCCCGGGACAATGAAGGGCACCATGGAAGAAAATTTTGGTGACTAGTTTTTGCAGCACTTCACAACATGGTTAATTAGACCAAGGAAGCCAAATACTTTTTGACCAACTTCTTTCCAGTTCTGACCTTTGTTCCACAGCCCGTGTATGATCTGTCCGGTCATCTGGTTCCATTTTAGATTACTCTGAAAAACAAAATGAAAATAGGCATTGAGCAATCTGGCATTCTGCGCATCTTCTGTTTAAAAATTAGTCTGGTTTCTTTTTTCTTATGCTATTGCCAGTGAGAATGTTGTTTCAATTAGCCAAGATAGGAATAATGCTCTGTCTCTTTACAAATCTGGAAACTGCTGCTTTATTGGCATTGGGAGAGCCACTTTGATAAATAACTTTTTCCTCTTTTTTATTTTACCCATTTTGATGGAAAAGGAAGCTGAAGAAGCCAGTTCATAATTCTGCAGTTTATCATGCAGTGATTTTCAGAATGCATTTGCAATCTTTCTTGTCACATATTCTGTTGTGGAATTCATAAATATGGGAAAGGTGATGCACAAGAGATCAAATGGACATTTAAAAAACAAATGATAATTCCTAGATAACTTCTGGGAAATGGGGCATTTACTCTGTGTGAACAGGCTAACATTCATTTTCCAGTTCCTGAAGAAATGAGTACCTAGTTCCTGATGACGGTGAGCATCCAGACTTTTAGGAAGTCATCTCAATCCATCAAGGAAGATCCACATACTCAACTGAGGTGGAGGGTAATCCATCTATTCATGATGAATACGACAGATGTACCTGATCAGGATGTGGGTGCACAATGCAATCCTAAGGATAGCCATAGTCCTCTAAACCCAATGGATTTAGACAGATGTAATTATGTCCTGTTTAGGGGTATGCAAAAAAAAATCAACAATGGTATTTTCAGGTTTGGGTATACTGAACCCTCCAAAATAGTTCAATACTCGCAGATCCCAAATCCTGATTTTTTTAAGGGTCTGTTATATGCTGTGGGGACCATTATAATCAATGGTCCTCGCATAGGATATAATAGAGAATCAATCCAGAGGTATCTGAAGTTTCTGAAATTTGCAGCATAGTTGTTGATGCCTCTCCTCCCCCAAGTTTCAAAATGATTGAATCAGAAGATTCAATTCTATGGTCCCCCAGAGAAGGTACTCCCATTCTCTATTGCTGTCGATGAAAGGGAGGGAAAGACAATTAAAGAGAAAACAGTCCCTTTAATGTCTTCTGCAAGTGGCATGTTCACTCCACAGTCATTTCAAGGGCTTTATCAGGAAGGTGTTTAAAGAGACTTCCTATTGGTTTTCAGTAACTGCAAGCTTAGTAAAACTCAGTGAGAAAGGTGGACTATAAATAAAAAGATAGAACTAAGGGTGTGCATTTAGTATATCCAAGCTGTAAAAACAGCCAAAAAATGCCTTATCAGTATTTTCCAGATATTATTTCAGCCGGAGATAAATTGGAGTATTTATTCAGCTATCCAAAATAGCCAAGACCAAAAAATCCCCCAAATAATTGGCCTTTTTCAAGGCTGCTGGATAGCTAAAGGTAAAAGGTCTTTAGGTCACTTCTTGTGGAAATGTATTCAAAGGTGAATGCTTTATCCTCCATATAGATTGATGTGAATCTGATAAGGAAATCAAAACAAGGTGCTTTAAGTGGACATCATCATAGCCTGAAGTACAGACACTGACAACATAAAGTGAGCCATTTCCAGGAAGCATGTTGCCTGTTTTCATCCAGTAAAATCTATCAACCCACTGATGGATTATCTGAATCAACAAAATTTGCTTAAGAAGGAAGTAAAAGCCCTTTCAGCTCTTTCACTTCATAAAAAAAATCACTTTCTTCAGGTACTATTAAGCTGCATGGGCGCATATACAGTTTTCAAGATATACAATTCAGTCATCCCCAAGTCAATTTTGGCTGGCTTGCTGCAACAATTTCACATCGCTGCTCCTATAGGGTTTAACTCGACGTTACTTTTTCAACAAGACGTTATGTATTCTAATAGCTCTCATTACCCTTAGTCAGACAGCAACAGCTGGGCCTGATTCAGATTGGAACTACCGCATGGGAGGAAAGGAAGCTTTCAATCCCAAACTGTTTTCCTGACCCTACATGGCTCCAGGATTTGGTTCTTGAGGACAAAGTCAGATGTTAAATGGGGAATTTTTAATGGTTAATATATTGTATTTGTATTAAAATATTGTGAACCGCCGCGAGCCGGTTTCCGAGAGCGGCGGTCATACAAATCAAATAAATAATAATAATAATAATAATAATAATAAAGTTGTATCACTAGAGCATTGAAACAACATGGGGGTGTCAGTCTCAGGTTCACAATGGAAGTCACGTTGCAGCAATAGCACAAAGTCAATTTCCTGCCAACATCTCCCTGCTGTTCCACTGAGCAGCAATGGGAGCAATGGGGCCTGGGATAGGAGGTCTTCCACTACAACAGGAGACTTGACCAGTTCACCCCAGAGGGACATTATGTGCTGTGTTGCAGGGCTCCTCCTTTCTTGACCACTGCTGGCTTCTGTTCTTCAGCCACAGCCAGCAGCCCCTGCTGTCCCGAACTCCACGCCAAGCCACCCAACTGGATGACTCCCAGCTGGCACTCACCCAAGCTCCTCCCCTTTGTTACCATAGCAACATCGCCATTTGCCATAGCTTAGAATCACAAATTAGCTGCTGAACAAACCAGCCAGCTTCCTCCTTGCTTCTGCCAGCTCATCTCAGGGATCCAGGCACAGAACAGGGTGAAGACAGATGTTACATGCACATAGGGTGGTCATCTTCCAGGTGGAGCCTGAAGATCGCTCAAGGTTACAACTGACCTCCAGGTAGCAGAGATCTCTGGAGAAAAATGGCTGCTCTGGAGGGTGGACTCTATGGCTTTATATCTCACTGAAATCCCTACTCTCTTCAATGCTCTGCTGGAGTGAGCAACTCAGCATTCCTGGACTTGGGGGGTGGGGCTACATCATTCAGAGTGTGTATAGATATTATCTCCTTGAATGGGATGCCCCTTTGTCTTGATCTGGGAGCTGTCCTCTGAACCTCTCCTCTCTGTCTTCTCTCTTCATGTGGCCTTCCTTGAAGACATGTCCCTGCAGCTCTCTCTTAAAGAAACAATGCCCTCATACTTTCACACACATGACGCTGGACAAGCTGTCTGTTATGTTTCTGCATTCAGTAGTCGCAATCCAACATTTCTTTGGTAATTCAGCTCTTTATTAACACCAACACCAACCAAATATGGAACAATAAAACACACAAACCCAATATACACTTTAGCCTTCCCATCAAACTACCTGATTGGCTCTTAATTGAGCCTTGCGATTGGCCTGTAAATGATACATTTCAATGGCCACAACAGACAAGTAGTTGTTGATTGGTTACATTGCAATCCCTGTATTAGAATGACTGCAAGCATTGTCCAATGTCCACATACTGCATCTACTTGAATAAATGTAAGTTCACCTCTTTTGCAAAATACTTCTTGGGAGATTTATTCCTTGCATTCAGTATCACACTTCTATATGACAAGTAAACTGCTATGTTAACCAAATGTTCCAATACTCTCACTTTCCCATGATTATCTTCAAAATATCCAGGAATTCGCCAATCCCAAATTGGCAACCTTACACACACACACCATTGCATTACCTACCCCACTTCCACACCCCCAGACCTTCTGATTCAGGATGCAGCTGTGTTCATGCTAAGGTTGCCAATTCTAGGTTCATTGGGGGTGGAGCCTGGGAGAGTTGGCCTTAGGGGGGGGAGGGACTTGGGTAGGGTGTGCCATCATGCAGAACACCTTCCAAAGCAGCTATTTTGTCCAGAAGTGGAATAAATGTTTTAAATGAGTAAGTGATTGATATAGTATGGAAATCCACTGTAATTCTGGGAAATCTCCTGCCTTTACATGAAGGTTGGCAACCCTAACATATGCTCTGTCTGGTGATTGTAAGGATGAGGCTAGACAGGCCTCGAGCATAGCTAGTTTATTCTCTCAAACACAGCTAAAAACACAAAATACAAACTTCACCCACTTCAGCCACACCCCCAAAACTACCATGGCTGAAGAGGACCAAAGAAGAAAGGGAAGGAGATTGTAAGCCGCTTTGAGCCTCCTTCGGGTAGAGAAAAGCGGCATATAAGAACCAACTCTTCTTCTTCTTCAAACAACCTCAGTTGAAAGGTACAATACTCTCCTGACCTACATATGGTAACAGTGAGTTACACACTAATGTGAATTTCTTTTTTAAAGAAAAATTATATGTATTTTAAGACCATACATGTGGAAAACTAGCAGCATTGAGTTGCTAAATGCAAAAAAGGCAACTGGTCTTTTTAATATTCCTGCTCTTCTCAGTTATGCATGAAAAGTCCAGGCTGTTTAAGTAGCAGCAGCAGAAACCCATTTGGTTTAAAGCAGCTGCCAATTGAAGCCGCAATGCAACTGCTATGTAATTACAGGGGTGTCATGGACTCAGTCACCACCACATCACAGATTATGTGGCGCTGCTCTTGAGGTCATGCTTTGCTTATCAATGATCCCTTTGAGTGGCATTCGTAATGCAAGTCTTAGCCAGCACTTGTCCCCCAGGAAATTTTTCATCAACGATAACAAACTAGGGTATTTTCATTCAAGGTGCTAAACTCTCGAGCGAAACTGTCTGGCACCGGAACGGAATTCACGTGGAACACCAAACTACGGCATATAAATGAGCCTTTGACTTCTGTACTCTTCCGTCTTTGTCCTGCCCGGCAGGCTCTGGTTTCTTCTTTTGAAGTGTGCCATTACTAACTACTGGCAAACTATGGTTTGAGCTTGCCCTCTAAACCACGGCTGGGAATTATAGCAAGTCGCGGTTTACAGTTCTGGTTTGGAGGGGAAAGGCAAACCATGGTTTTCTGTTACAGTTCTGGATCAGCGTTTTATTCAGGCACTGGCAAAAGAGATCTCCAGTTTTACAGATGCCCAGACTACAGATTTCAGTCCTATGGCAAAATTGGCTGGTTTGGAAAGTAGACTCTATGACATTATATCCATCTAGGGTCCTCCTTCCTCAGAGTCCATCCCCAAATCTCCATGAATTTCCCAACCCAGAGTTGCTGACCCTAATCTTCTGCCAGTGGTTGAAGACTCCCCACAGCTGCTGACTCCCGCTCCCCCTCCTCCTCCTGGCTTGTGCTTTAATTACTGTCATTGTTGCCTTGGTAGCCCCGGCAGGAAGGCCGGCTATAAATTTGGTAAATAAACAAATACCAAGGGAGGGGGGAATGTCTGAGCCCATTACCTAAGCTGATGCAGTATAAAGAGAGATGGTAAGAGCTGCACTTTGAAATGATTAATTAAATTAGCCAACAAAAAGCCCCTTTGCTGTTGCCAGGGACCGGAACGACAGCAAACCTGTAATATATGCAGAGTGGATTTTCACCTTTGAATGTGCATCTTTAGGTAAGTTTGATGCTGTTTCTGGACACTGTTAATGCGGAATGTACACGACAATCAGTTTTGTGTTACATTTGGATGTTAGCCAAAGCCAGTTTCAGTTTCAGCTCTGCGTGTCCTCACCATGGTCCAGATCCCGAATGGACATTGCAGAAGGGATGGGGCAGCTGCTGTTCTGGGTTTCTTCTTTCTCTCTTCCTACTAGCATCATTTTCCTGCCTGCTGCAGCCACTGCTGTGAGGCAGAATGCTGCTCCAGTGGTGCATGGAAACGATAACAGTGGTTTCACAAAAAGGGTTTATTTATCGAAGTAGTTTCACCTTGGGGTTTTTTTTTTTTTTGTATTAATCACCCCACATTCTGGTGAGTTTCATGGAAGAAATATTTGGGCCAACCCTGGAGCTGTGTCAGCGCTTTCTCTGTCTCTGTCTGTCTGACATGGCTAGAAGTACAAAGAATACCTGTGAGTTACCTTGCAATAAGAAAAGGAAGCTGGTGAGTCAGTGTGTTGCAGCCAAGCAGACCCCGGAGATCACCTGGGGCTTGAAGAATGGATTTTCTGCTTCAAAACTGCAACCTCCTGTGTCTCGCTTGGAGCCGATGCACAGTCGCCGTGGGCAAAGCAGCTCTCCAGACATTGTATAAAGCACTGGGGATCCATTCGGTACAATTCTCCCAACAATAGGTCAATAGTGCCCGTCCCTGAGAACACAATAAATACAATCGAGGCAGGAAGCAGGGAAACGTTTATGAATGTAAGAACAGAGTCTTAGTTTGATCTAACAACAAGGGTCAACTTTATTTATTTTATTCAGTATTCTAATCCACCCTTCCATAACAGAAGTGGCAGTCCTATAGAAACAGGGGCCTCAGACCATTTAGGACTTTCAAAAGCCTATAATCTTGTTTTTTTCTAAGGTCTTTTGGGGCTCCAGTCTAGCCCTTCTGCTGCACTAAGTGACGCTCTAGGAATTTGCTCAATCTCTATAATAAAGACCATAGTGATTGGGAGGTTTCTTAGGGAGTTGCTTTGTGCAGTTATGTCATTTCCCCCCATTTTTCTCCACTGTTCCTTTGAGTACTGACAACTGATGGGGAGTGCTGTGGGGTGTCTGCTTATAGTGGGGAATTGGCCACTCTACTGGTCCTAGTCCAGAATCAATATACCATGTCAAAAGAACCCTGTGTGGAGGCTCTCAGAGAGCTAAGATGAATGAAAAGCAAAAGGGAAAAGGAGATTTTGTTCTGATTGTCACTGTTTCTACTGGACTGTCAGATTCAGATTCCTTTGCAATTTATTCTGAGCCTCCTAAGCTATCCTGTGTGCATTTGGTATACCTGGCCTTGGCAGTATTGCAGATCATAAAAACTAGACAAGAGATGCAAGTCTTGGCTTAGGATCTGTATTTCCATACTTGGGAGCAAGGAGAAATTTGCCTCTGATGTTTTAGAAGTGGAGAATCAAATGTAATTGTTTGCCTGTCCTTTAAAGATAGCCTTCAAAGCACAGTATACTCACATGACAGCTCATCTGCAGAATCCCAGCTGTAATAAAAGCTTTCACCCATCAAATGTATTGAAGGAAGACACAAGAGGGTAGTGCTTAGAGATATCTGACAGTATGAAGCACGGGGATGGGAATAAGATGACATTTTCGTTATGCTATTCACTACTGCACCAAGATTTCTTTTCCAGTATTCATGATTCCATATCTCAACAGTCTATATTAGAAGTTGGTCATAACGTATATCATCTTTATGTACCTACTGTTGTGTCCTCTGTCTGGAAGGCCAATTTTTTCAACAACCCAATTAAAATTGTCGTAATTGTGGTACACTGATAAAGGATCATTTTTAGACAGACTGGAGTCACTATACTGGAACTTGGGCTTCGGGAGAAGATTTGATCCCTGGAAAGAATCAGGTTCAAATTCCCAGTTACCAGGAGAAGGTCACCCAGTGATCTTGAGTCAATTGTTTTCACTCAATCTAATTGATTTCATTGAGTTGTTGTGTGGATAAAATGGGGCAATGGAAATTCATACCTTGAGTTGCCTGGAAGAAAGGCACAACAAAATTGAAACAGGTTGATCTAATCTACAGTGTGCTAGCTGGGTGAAGTCAGTGCATGGCTTTAGGTTCCGTTTTGGCTTGCAAATAGCATTGCCAAGCTACAGGCGGTGGATGGAGATCTTCCATTATTACAACTAAAGGTAACAGAGATCAGTTCAACTGGAGAAAATGGCTACTTTAGAAGGTGAACTTTATGGCCAGTGAAGTCCCTCCCCTCTCCTCCCCAAACCCTGCCCTTCTCCCTCAGGCTCTACCCCATAAATCTCCAGCTATTCCCAACTGAGTCCTGGCAATCCTACTGGTGAAGTCTAATTTCTGGTCCCATATTACTTCATGGTCACCTGGGGATAATACCACTCAGTGACACCCCAAATATTAAGGGCCATTCCACAGCAGGATCTATGTGGCAAATTGGTTGCGGGACAAAAAAACGCCATTTTAAATTGTGTAATTCGTCGTTATGCATACCTGGCTTTGTAGTGGAATCCAGTTGCGTTTCTATCGTTTCCCACAGGTTTCCGGTCTCGGCAAAAATTGCTAGCCAGGAAGCGATATTGCCGAGCTCGTCCCGCCCCTGGCCGTCAAGCAGCCGATGGGCAGCCGTTATCGTGATCCTAAAAAGCCCCTTTCCCTTTAGGGAAACACACACACGTTGCAACGAATCTGCGTTGATTCGTTCAATGGAGAGACCCATCTAGCTAGCAGGTGGTGTTTGAGCTGCCGTTTAATCATTGCCACGCTCCCCCCCGAGAGAACCCCCCCCCGCACGGGCATGATTTTCGGCCGAAAATACAGTGAAACATAAAGGGAAAATAAACCAGCAAACGGGGCTGTGTGTTGTTTCATGCTTGGTGACTTAAAACAGCTCTGCAGCCAGGGAAGCCTCGCTGGGTAAACGAAGGCTCACCGGTGCATTGATCTCCGCTCGCTCGGAGAAAAAAAAAATGGCGATTGCTTCGCCGGAAGATCAGAGGAGAGAGCTAGGGGGAGGGACTTTGCAGAAACCGCAACAATGGTAACGCACAGAACTTTCTCGCTAGTGTTGCAGATTGGTTGCAGGAGTGTAGCACTTTCTGGAGGGTGAATCCACTTTTTGGGATTTCCCTGAAAGCGCTACAATGAAGCGCTTTTGGTGGATCGGTTTCAGGAGTGTTGCAGATTGTCAACGACATTGTGCATAACAGCAAAACAGTAGCGATTTCAATTTGTAACCATTGTGCTATTTTGGACGAGTGCAGAATGGCCCTAACAGTTTCTCTCTGAAGTCATTTAAATCCTATTGATTTTATTGGCATAATGTTCAACACTTTCTTAATTATTAAAAATAATTTAAACTTGCGTTTGTTCGTTCATTCATAAATTTAAAGAAATTTTAATGTTGCCATTCCAGAGGTTGGCTTGAGGTGGCTTGCAAAGAAGAACCGTACTATAAAACCAACAATATTATCAACACTGAAAAATAAACCAGTAAAAACCAAGCTAGGACCTAAACTCAACATGAAACAACCACTGGAACAACCTAAATATACTCCACTCCCATAAAATAGTACTTAAATGAGAAGTAGATTACAAAACAACAATGTGCAAACCCTTAGAGAGCCAGTTTGGTGTAATGGTTAGGAGTGCAGACTTCTAATCTGGCATGCTGGGTTCGATTCTGTGCTCCCCCACATGCAGCCAACTGGATGACCCTGGGGTCATCACGACCGTGATAAAGCCATCCTGACCGAGCAGTAATATCAGGGCTCTCTCAGCCTCACCTCCCTCACAGGGTGTCTGTTGTGGAGAGAGGAAAGGGAAGGCGAATGTAAGCTGCTTTGAGCCTCCTTCGGGTAGAGAAAAGCGGCATATAAGAACCAACTCTGGATTATGTCCTGAAATGACTTGCAGCCCGATCCTTTGAATATTTACTCAGAAGTAAGCCCCATAGAATTTGAGATCACTGTTATGCTATAAGAAAGTATAGGATTGAACCTTTATTGCCTGATATGTACATCTCAATTCTGCAAAAGCTTTTGTTGTTGTTAGGTGCGAAGTCGTGTCTGACCCATCGCGACCCCATGGACAATGATCCTCCGGGCCTTCCTGTCCTTTACCATTCCCAGGAGTCCATTTAAGTTTGCACCTACTGTTTCAGTGACTCCATCCAGCCACCTCATTCTCTGTCGTCCCCTTATTCTTTTGCCCTCGATCGCTCCCAGCATTAGGCTCTTCTCCAGGGAGTCCTTCCTTCTCATGAGGTGGCCAAAGTATTTGAGTTTCATCTTCAGGATCTGGCCTTCTAAGGAGCAGTCAGGGCTGATCTCCTCTAGGACTGACCGGTTTGTTCGCCTTGCAGTCCAAGGGACTCGCAAGAGTCTTCTCCATCACCGGAGTTCAAAAGCCTCAATTCTTTGACGCTCGGCCTTCCTTATGTTCCAACTTTCGCAGCCATACATTGCAACTGGGAATACCACAGCCTTGACTAAACACACTTTTGTTGGCAGGGTGATGTCTCTGCTTTTTAGGATGCTGTCTAGATTTGCCATAGCTTTCCTCCCCAGGAGCAAGCGTCTTTTAATTTCTTTGCTGCAGTCCCCATCCTGCAAAAGCTTACTTGGAATTAAATTCTGCTAAATTTAATTGAGTCTAGTCTGGGGTCAGTGTACAGAAGATCACAGCTGAATGGCCTGCTTTTCTCCAGAAGACGCTCCATTGACTGCACTAGGAATTATTGCTGAGTAAACAGACATGGGCTTGGGTTCTCAAGCAAAATTCTAGGGCAGGGGTAGTCAAACTGCGACCCTCCAGATGTCCATGGACCACAATTCCCAGGAGCCCCTGCCAGCGAATGCTGGCAGGGGGCTCCTGGAAATTGTAGTCCATGGACATCTGGAGGGCCGCAGTTTGACTACCCCTGTTCTAGAGAATACTTAACGAGAAGTAATTCCAATAGGAAAAAAAACAACAGCAGCAGCAGCAGCAGATCTTCCTTGTAAACAAGTTTGGTTTACACCACAAATCATCCTTGTCAGGAAAGATGAACAGCCAGTAGCATACAATTAGCAAATCATTACTTAGGTTATCCAGCAACATAGTCATAAAAGGAAAGAAATTATAATGCTGAAATGGCTGCTGATTCCTGTTGTGCTTGGTAAGACTTGGCATAGAAGAGAATTGAGAATGAGAATTTTGTTCGCATCATGCAGGGATGGTTTATGACATTACTGAGCTAAACCAATCCAGCAGTATTAACTTCTAGATATCTGAATTTACTTTTATGGCTGATCTGATAGAAGAAAGCCTATGTTAATTTGGGGGTGTGTGAAAAAAATATGCATAAACAGATAGCACTGCATAATTAAAAACATTCCATTGTAGGAAAATAACTGAAGGCTCCCAGCTCCCAGAATTGTAATAACGTTGCAGTTAAAACCAGCAACATGAACATGAACTTCTATGGCTCCCACTTGCTTTTGTTCTTGCCAGCAGGTGGCATCAGCACAGCCTCCTCTTGTCGGGGAAAGCCTCCAGGCCTTTGGAAGCGGAGGAAAGACAGCACGCTTGCAGGGGAAAGCCTTTATCACTCTCAAGAAGGTAAATTCTGTGGCTTGGGACCTGCTCATCACATGGATTTTTGATTCTAAACTGCTTCCTTCTTAAAGTTACCTTGAATTGGAAGGTAAATGGAAAAAATATGTTATAAATTACAATCTCTCTCTTTCTCTCTCATTCTCTCTGGGTGCAGTGGTCCCCAAGCCTTTTGATCACCAGGGACTGGTCAATGCTTGACAATTTTACTGAGGCCCGGGTGGGGGCAGTCTTTTGCCGAGGGACGTCGCCACCGCCACCTGAGCCCCTGCTTCCCTAGCTTTTCCACCGATGCCCCTGACTTCCCGCCGCCCGCTGGAGCCGCTGCCAGCAGCAGCTGAGCAGTGCCACGCCAAGGGGGAGCCCCAGCCTTGGCGGCCATCGGAGAGCACCAAAGGTGAGCCGGCGGCAGAGTGGCAGGGCAGCTCCCGAGGCAGCAGTAGGGGAGGAGGATGAGGAGAAGCCACGGCCCCGTACCGACTGATCCACGGACTGGTACCAGTCCCCAGACCGGGGGTTGGGGACAGCTCATTTCCACTATAACCCAATGGCATGTACAACTCCACCAGTATATCCTCATAACAGACTTATGAAATAGGCCATATGGAGCAGATGTGACTGGCCCAAGGTCAGCTAGCATGCTTCCAGGGCAGAATGGGGATTCAAATCCAGATCCTAGGTCAGGACTCTAAGCCAAATATGAACTCTGCTGGACCTACCACATCAATGTCGACATTAATCCCCCAAAAGGGACATTACATTTTAGCTTCAAAATTAGTCCTTTCTGTTACAATTGTGTGAAAACATCATTTGATAATCATTTTTTGGGATATATTGACATTTTTCCTGTGTTAGAAGTAAAAGAAAATGAATGGCTAGCCAAGCTGATTTTAATCCTTCGTTGTCTGAATAGGATTCAGACTGCCTTTCTATAAACTTGGAGCAGTTTTTCCCCAGCCTCACAGCCATATTGCATCACAAAGGGAGACTGTGACTCAGCAACAAAACACAAGCCGTGGCTGATATATTATCAATTAGTCTCAAGACTAAAGGAGATCATGAGCATTGAAGGCGGAGTTCTAAAAGATGTGACTGAATTTGAGCAGCTGATTATAAAACAAAAAAAAGATCATATAATACAAGATATATAATATTTTACTCCAGCTACAAACAGAAGATGAACAAGTGAAAAAGTGTATGATTAAGAGGATGCAAAACAAAGAACTGATATCTATGCAAAAATCAAAACAACTACAGGGAAAAGATATAATTAGACTCTAAGAGAAAATTGGTATAAAATTCCAAAAGAAAGCAAGTAAAAACAACAAAAAAGCAGGCAATGTCAAGACATAGATGGAAACATCTTAAATATGTGGTGGACTTGTTATAAAAGAGGAAATAAATACACTGAAAGATGCAGAATATATTAAAATTTAAATTCCAAATTGGAGCCAGGGGGCTATTATGCACTTACCAATTTTCACCAAAGTCAGTTCTCTGACCCTGTTAAATCACCCCCTTTTAAAATGTTTCTCCTTATGCCTGTGTACTGATACTGCATTTCCCCCCTTTCTACTGTAGTAGACAAAAGTCAACAATTATGCATTTGTGAGAGTTATTTTCAAATGGGAGGGGAACTTCCTCTGCTGTACTGGGAGTTCATTGGTAGGTTATGGTCAGCAACAATGTCACCTGACTGACACATGCTGCTGGCAGAGCCTCCTAAGAATTGTAGTCTGTGGGCTTTCCATTCAGCCATTGGTGTAAGACAGCACAGGGGAGGAGACAAAAGACAGGGTCACATTTCTGCATGTTAAAAAAGGTCATTGGAACTGCCTTAAAGGAAAAGTCATAGCAAAGCAAGGAAATGACATGGAAAAGTTGCTATGAGGAGTGAGTAAGATGAAGAATTAAAAATACAACAGTGGGGCTTGTGTTGGGAAAACGGTTCCTCGTGCAGAAACCAGAAAAATAACATGTTTTTTGCAGAGTATTTGCAAGGTTTCTCTAGTGCATAATACACCCAGGTGTTCTGCCTAACATAGTGACAGCAAAATGGAAGCTAGATGTCTGTCCACATGGGGGAACAAACTGGCTGAATATGCAGTAATAGCAAAATTAACAGCCTATTTTAGAAACAAGTCTATTATGAAAGTTGAGGAAAGATGGAGTGTGTATTATGTGTATTATGCTAGCAGGAGGCAAAGTAAGAAATTATCATGAAGAAATGTCTGGTGATGAAAACAGAAGTAGAATTAAAATCTGTTCCAAATGTAATATCCTGAATATAAATGGGTTCTCTATGTAAAATATATAATAGTCTATTACATTGTGATTAGTATCTATTAAAGATTCTAATGAATATGTAGAAGTGGTGAAAATCATGTTATGTTGAATATGCAGTAATAATGTAACTAGTGTAGTCAAAACGGATTCGTTATGAAGTTTGAAACTTAAAACTTAAATGATGAATACAATTGCATCCCATCAGAAATATGAATTATTGTTTTTTATGGATTATGGACAACCCTTTAAATATTTTGGGGATAAAAGGGAAATGAAGGGGATGAAAGGGAAATTATTCTCTGTGCTATACATAATGTATGACAAGATTTTTGTTGTTGTTAGTTGTGAAGTCGTGTCTGACCCATCGCGACCCCATGGACAATGATCCTCGAGGCCTTCCTGTCCTCTACCATTCCCCGGAGTCCATTTAAGCTCGCACCAACTGCTTTAGTGACTCCATCCAGCCACCTCATTCTCTGTTGTCCCCTTCTTCTTTTGCCCTCAATTGCTCCCAGCATTAGGCTTTTCTCCAGGGAGTCCTTCCTTCTCATGAAGTGGCCAAAATATCTGAGTTTCATCTTCAAGATCTGGCCTTCTAAAGAGCAGTCAGGGCTGATCTCCTGTAGGACTGACCAGTTTGTTTGCCTTGCAGTCCAAGGGACTCGCAAGAGTCTTCTCCAGCACCAGAGTTCAAAAGCCTCAATTCTTTGACGCTCGGCCTTCCTTATGGTCCAACTTTCACAGCCATACATTGCAACTGGGAAGACCATAGTCTTCAACAAAGGTATGCTATATAAGCCGCCTATTCCTTTTGTTTTTCTGTATCCTCACTGTTTTTCTAAAATAAATAAAGATATATTGAACAGTGGTTTATATTCAGCTTCCGGGACAGATGCTTTCTATCACATTTGGTGCAACATGCAATCCTAAGAATGTTTTCCTGGGAGTAACCTGTACCGAATAGACCTGAGTAGATCTGCATAGGGTAGCTGTCTAAACGGACTTGTATTTTTACAAACCACCATGTACAGATCTTGTAAGCATTGGCTACTCGGATTCCAATGTTTTTTCTCAAGAAACAAAAACAATGATGTGTTAAGATTCTGACGTGAATGACCCAGGATAGCCCAATCTCCTCAGAGTTTGGAAGCTAAATAGCATTGGCCCTATTTGGAAGGGAGACCACTGAGGATTACCAGGGCTGTGGCATGGAGGCAGGCAGTGCAAACCACCTCTGAACATCTCTTGCCTTAAGGGTTTGGCTGTCACTGGATGGGACTTTCCGCCCACCGCCATATATTTGAGAGCCAGCTCAGTTTGTTTTTGAAAATCCTGTTAATGATTGACAGGGGTCTGGTAGAGAAACAGGTTTTGCTCTTCCTTTGGGAAAAAAAAAAGTATAAACATTCTTAAAAGGAATGAGAAGAGCTGCTTTGGATTGGTAGTTACAAATATTTCCTACTTGAGCCAGGGAGCCCAACCCAGTACACTAGAGAAAAGGGGAATGGGGGGAGGGGAACTCCTGTTCTTTTATTTCCAAGAGAGAAAAGTTACAGTCAACACATGTTAAGCCTATGGGTAGTGCAGGGCTGATTTTTCTCAATGCGTGCATTGAGTAATTCTCCGGTTACAGGCAACACATATGACTGAACCCCACATTTATCTAGCTAGTGATCCCTGGTTTCATTTGTAAAGTAGATGCTTGTAGGCTCTTTCTTACAAATGGATATGTTAATGTACAGGTAGGAAGTATGCCAGAGAACTGCCAACATCCAGCTGGTAGCTGGGGATCTCCTGGGGTTACAACTGACCTCCAGAGTACTGCGAACCCTACGTATGCACATTTACTGTAGCGTGAATAGGGTTCATGACTGAACTGTACTCCAAAATTAAAATGGGTTGAATCCAGCAATTTTTCTCAGACTTGCCCGGTTATTCTCCCCGCTACAGCCTCCACCCTCAGTACGGGAGGGAATTCAGTGGGGCTTAGAGTCTAACTTCCAAAGTGGCCATTTTCTCCTGGTAAACTGATCTCAGTACTCTGTCCTTTGGGCTTGGTGGGTGGTAAGTTGTGTGGGTGGTAAGTTGTGGCTAAGGGCCTCAGGCCTTTTTTAGTTCCTTCTGGTTTTGTGGCTTCACAGTTTGTTACTTGCCTGGTGGTTGTGTGTGTATGTGAGGGGGTGAGTCCAAAGGCCTCAGGATCAGGCCTTTTCTTCCGTTCCTTGGTTTGATTCTTAGGGCAGAGAAGCTCCTTTTGGTTTTGTGGCTTTGTTTTTGTGGAGTATTTTTGTTGTTTGAGCTGCGGTTCTTGACTTCGTTTCTTTGAACTTGCTTTATGACATGGCTCACATTCGTTTTCAGTTCAGTTTTTGGGTTTGTGTATGTGTGTGAGGGGGCGGGGTTTGCTTGATTTTGTTTTTCTTGAAGTCTCTCTTTCTCCTTCACTATCCTTTACTGTTTTCTGTTTCCCCTTTTTTTTGGGGGGGGGGAAAGTTGGGGAGGGGGAGGCTTTGTTGTTTGTTTCTTCTGGTTCCTCTCTTTTTATTTATTTATTTGGTCTGATGTGTTTGTGTGTTTGGAGGGGCTTTTGGTTTAGGTTCTCCTTGTTTTCTTTTCTATCTTAAGTCCTTTTCCTTACTGTTGGGCACTATTGCACTTGTTCTGCTGTCCTTGCAAACCCCCCTCCCCCAGCTTGGATTATGATTCTGTGCTGGTCAGCAGCCCTGTTGCTCTGGCATTTGCTGCAATGGCATTTGGTTTGGCTGCTGGGCACTAGTAGGTTGGCACTAGGTTCTGCTGCTGGGCAGTAGTACGTTGCACTGGTCCAGCTATCCTTGCAGAAATGACCCCCCAACCTGTTTCTATTTCAAAGATTCTAAGGTGTGCACTTAGCCCCGTTGGGTTTAGGCACTGTCACAGTGGCTTTGGTTCTGCTTCTGGCCTTGAAAAAATGCCCTCCCCAACACACACACATCACTTTGTACTGCAGAAATTCTCTGGAAGATTCTGCTGGGTTTGTATTGCCTTGCTATTTTCTCCCATTGGAAACAATGGGGAATAGGGGCACCTTTTTTGGGTGACCATAGAATTGGGACACCTAGTCCAATCTTTTTGAATCTTGGGGGTTATTTTGAGAAGAGGCTCCAGTAACTGTGCTGCATATTTGGTGCCTCTACCTCAACTCCAGACATGAATAGAGTTGCCATTGACGTTAATGGTCCCATTGGGCATAATGGATCTGAAAATATTCAGTATTACCGAATATTACCAAATCTGAGTACCATACTGGAATTAGGATTTGGAAATCTTGGTTAATACCAATATGTTCCTGGTCTAATAATCCAAATCTGAAAAAAAACACAAATTTTAAAAATCCTTGCACACCCTTAGTGGGGTCCTTGCCTTTGCTTTCCATCAGCAAAAACAGACCAAAACACCCTGGTTGGATCCAGCTGCAAAAGCACCCTGGAAGTGCATTATCCAACGAGTATGGAATGGGTCCTAGTGTATTGCAGCAGATGATTCACCTGACTTGATTTAGAAATAGTCTTCAGGAATACTTTAAAAATAGCATAAGAAAGGCCATTAAATAAATGTTGTAGAAAGTGTCATCAAATCATAGCTCACTCGTGGTAACTCTGTAGAGTTTCGAATGGTAGTCTGCCATTGCCTGCTTCTGCGTAGAAATACTGGGCTTCCTTGGTGGCCAACCTTATCTTCCAGGAGCTGATAAGATGGGGTTAGCCTATCCAAATCCTAAAATTATTTCATGCATACAAACATAATGAGTGTGAGTTTCCTGGGGCTCCCTTCCAACTCTATGATTCTATGAACAGCAAAAGAAAGCCGCTTATGACAAATGAAATGTGAACTATATCAGTCTATTTTAACCTCCACGTTTTCCAGGCACATAGGAAAAATGACAAGAAAACTACTTCTTTTTGAAAGTATATTTTATTCATACCTATATCTACCAGTATCCAACCTTTTGTGACGAAATGTGACGTGAAAACCCTTTATTGTTGTTGTTAGGTGCGAAGTTGTTTCCGACCCCTTGCGACCCCATGGAGAATGATCCTCCAGGCCTTCCTGTCCTCTACCATTCCCCGAAGTCCATTTAAGTTTGCACCGACTGCTTCAGTGACTCCATCCAGCCACCTCATTCTCTGTCGTCCCCTTCTTCTTTTGCCCTCAGTCGCTCCCAGCATTAGGCTCTTCTCCAGGGAGTCCTTCCTTCTCATGAGGTGGCCAAAGTATTTGAGTTTCATCTTCAGGATCTGGCCTTCTAAAGAGCAGTCAGGGCTCTTACAGCCATACATTGCAACTGGGACACAGCAGCCAGACAGAGGATAGAGAGGCCCCCAACAGTGGAAAGGAGTGTCACTCCAAGTGTCCTTAAACAGGAAGAAAAAAAGGGGGGGAGAGGCTACATCCCTGATCCATGGGGGGAGGCACCTTACGGGGCCCCTGGAAGCTCGGGGCCCTTGGCACATCCTAGGTGTGCTACATGGATAAACCGCCCCTGCTTGTTCCCTTTGGCATATGCAGTATGGAAAATTACTATGAAGCTTTAAAAGAAGTTTACAAAAAGATGCTCTCTTGGGGATACAAGGCTTTGCAGGTGCTCTGCCCTGTTGAATACGACGGTATCCCACCTTTCTGCTGTGAGTCCTCAGCCTGGGACACAGAAGCCTTCTTTCTCCTTCTCCTCCGTGTGGGATTAGGCTAAGAGAGGGGGGCTGGCTTGAGGTCACCAAACCAGTTTACAGCAATGCAGGAGATTTGAACCCAAGTCTCACAGATCCTAGTCTGATGCTTTAACCACTACACCGCTCTGGTGCCCAGGGCCTGGCCGACTCAGTGAAAGGAGTACACTATTGCTGAAACAGCCTGATGCTATTATAAGCAAAGTATGAGAGATTATTAAAAAAAAACATTTCTGAATCAAAATAGAACAAAGCAGCCTCTCTTTAGCCGAGTGGTCAAGGGTCAGCTAAAACAGGCGGATAATTTAAAAACTCTGGATCACCACGAGTGATACTTACACATGCAAAAAAATCCCTCACAAAGCCCCCTGAAGTGTGCTAGATAAGCAGGCCAGAGAATAAGACCAGGGAACATGGAGGACGTTGCTATATTTAATTTATTTCTGCATTTAGAGAAACACTGCCAGGCAGTGAATCAAACAATGTCTAGTGTTCATTAATCAGGACCCCTTTTGTCTATTTAAGAGGCTTACACAGAGGAGCTATATATGTGATTCCCCGAAACGCAAGCCGCATGCATTATAGCCGTGGAAAGCTTTATTTTCTCCCCAGAACAGCTGAAAAGCCCTGCAGCAGGACGTTGGCTCAGAACGCTTCTCCATTAATTCCTCGGGGGGCGGGGGGGGGGAGGGATGATGATGCCACTCACATCTTGGCTGCATTGATCAGGCATTCGGAAGAAAACTGCCTTGGAGGCTGAAGCCAGGTGTGCGGCTGGAAGTCTCCCGGCTGCTTGCCAGCGCCCGCAGAAGCAATCGCTCCTTTCAAATCTCACAGCCGCCCTAATCCTGGCTGCAGACAGGCATATTGCATAAGACGATGCTGGCGGTTAATATCCCGTCACGTAGGAGGCTAAGTAGGCAGGGGGAGGCAAGCTATGCCACTCATTCTGCCCCCCCCCTTAACATTTGGGTGCCCAGTCCTCAAAACGATGGACTTCTTTGTCATGGCTGGTTGCACGGTTGGTAGCTCGATACATACTATTTATGTATTACGCCTAAGGCTGCCGTCATATGCACACATACCAGGGAGGAAAACCCGGTTAGTCCTAATGCACAGGGTTTGGGCTTCAGCCCCATGTACTCACCCCAGGAGAAAATCTGAATGAACGTGCTGGGATTTGCTTCTGGGCAGGACTGGCCTTTTCACTGAGCGGCCCTGGGGGATTGCCTTGGGAATCAGAGGGGCACAAGCCAGTCCTCCACAGATAGCAGTGGTGTATAGGGTTGTCTGCTCTGGGTTGGGAAATATCTGGAGACATTGGGGGTGGAGGCGGGAATGGGCAGGGAGGGACCTCAGTGGAGTATAATGCCATGGAGTCCACTCTTCAAAGCAGCCACCTTCTCTAGGGGAACTGTTCTCTTTGGTCTGGAGATGTACTATAAGTCCAGGGGATCCCCACCTGAGGACGGGCATTCCTAGTGGTGGAGACCACTGCTCTCCTCTTTGGTTGGGGCAATGGGGGCAGGCTTGGCCCAGGCCCTTTTCTTCTTTCTCTTCATCCCTGGGAGCAAAGAGGATGGGCAGCTGCACCAGGTGTTGCGGCTAGGCAAGAAGGGTTGGGCTTTGGCAACTGGGGTCTGGAGCACAGGAGCTGGAGAAGGGATACCAGGCTTCTGTCACTTCCTGGTTTGGGTGTGTCATGTGTCACTGGATGTCACTTGCAGCCTGGGCCTCCATCAGAATGCTCCCGGGGATGCCTGCCTCTTCCCCCAAGATTTCCTGGTTCCTTCTCTGAGTGTGACTGACTGGGTGTCATGACAGTTTCCTTAGTGTGTGGATGGAGGAGGGGGAGGAGAGTGGGCAGTAGCTTCCCTGCAGTGTTCTTCGTTACTAGGGGGGACCTGGAGGGGTCGGCAGTTTCTCTCTGAGCCTCGGTATATGTGTGGAGTGACTGGTCACTTTGCTGAGGCATGGTAGAACAGCAACATTTTATTCATCACCTAAGCCAGGCACCAAAAATCCTTGGGCTGGTTGTGTTTTTGAGTAAAGGCACCAAGGATCAGGCTGTGAGAATTGATTTGATAAAATCTAAATAGCAAAATAACAAATGAAATCCTCTACAGAGTGTTAGACACACACCAGCCAGATAAAAATTTACATTGACATTCATCTACTTATTTTATTTTAAGCTGTGACCTAGCCAATCCCTTGGGTTTTGGAATGAGTCATACCAGTTTTAAAACATGGCACAGCAAAAACTAAAAGAGGAGGAAAATCACCCTGTTTCTGCTGCAATCCTGCTATCAAACCTGGCTACTTGCAAACAGTTGCAAATATGACTCTCTCTTCTTTGTTTCCTGCACAACCAAGAATCCTAGCACCACTATGGGGCAACTCTCTGGTTTATCAAAATATGGAAGAACATAGCAGAAGCCCAAATGTAGAGCTAGTGTACATTTCAGACCCTCCAGGTCATAAACCTGCTGTTGGTTTATTCAAAATATTTTAAGCTGTCTCTTCAGAATCCTGCTCGAGGCAGCTTAGAATTAAAAACTGTATTACCCTCCCCATGTTACCATTAAAAAAAAAACACCATTGGATATAAGCATTATAAAACTATCCGTAGAACAGAAGCTGGCTGTTTAAAAAGAGCAGGGGATAAAACCCTTAATTAAAAGCCTGGATAATAATAAAGACATGTTATAAAAGCAAGTCAAGTAGGCACCAGGTGAGGACATTCTAAGAGGGAGGGCATTCCAAAGGTAAGGTGTGACCATAGAGGGACCATAGAGGGATTTGCACTCTGCAGATACCAACTTGTTGGTCATTCCCAGCCCCTGGTGGAATGAGCTCCCGGGAGAGCTGCGGGCCCTGCAGGAGCTGTTGGCATTTTGCAGGGCCTGTAAAACGGAGCTCTTCCACAAGGCCTATGGTTGAGGTTGGTGTAGGTCAGCCCCCCCTTCAGGAAGGTATGGTACCCATTAGAACATCTTTGGTGATGATTGCTTGACATAGCTGCCTGCCGCCTGGTGGCAGGAGTACCATTATGGGGAACGATTGTTTTTACTGCCATGTTGGTTTTTGTACTGTTCTATATTGTTTTAGCCTCTTGTGGCGCAGAGTGGTAAGGCAGCCGTCTGAAAGCTTTGCCCATGAGGCTGGGAGTTCGATCCCAGCAGCCGGCTCAAGGTTGACTCAGCCTTCCATCCTTCCGAGGGGGGGGGGGTTAATGAGGTTTTATTGTTGTGGGGGTTTTATGTTGTAACCCACCACGAGCCGGTGTGCCGAGAGTGGTGGGTAAGAAATATGATAAATAATAATAGAGAATGATCTTTTTCTCACTTCACCCCCAAAAACAGTGGGACAGAGAGCAGAGCTTGGGAGGATGGGTAGTATGGGTGGAGGTGATCCTTCAGGTACTCTGGCCCCAAGCCTTAAAGGTATGAACCAGCACTTTGAAATGTTCATGTAAACACAGCACAAGAGTGATACATTTCTTGTAAGCAGCCTTCAAACTGATTCAAAGGCAGCACCGGGATATACTCAGATCATGGATCACTGTGGCCAGACTATGCTTTCTGAAGAATAGCCACAGCTGGTGAATCAACCAGAGCTGATAAAAGGTGCCACAGAAGAGACCCAAACCACTAGCAGGCCAGGATCGGGAGCACCCTCAAGGTACAAACCTGCTTCTTCAGGGCAAGTGCAACTTCCCCTCCAGGAAAGTCTGCTTCTCAGTTGATCAACAGTGTTGAGATCCAGTTTATTGGACCTCATTAATTTCTCCAGGCACCTGTTCAGGGTTTCTGTAGACCCTCATGGCTTAGTTGTTAAGGAGAAACAGACACGGGTGTCATCCGCATATTGAAGGCACCACACTATATTCCCAGATAATGTCTCCCGGAAGTTTCATGGAGATGTTAAATAACATGGGGAATAAGAGGTAACCCTGTGGGACACCGTAGCATAATGTCTCATGGCTGAACAGCAGTCCCCCAGCATCACCCTCTGGAATCAGTCAGTCAGGTAACAGCAGAACTACTAAACTCCCCTCCACTCCTTGGCCAGCCAGCCTCTCCAGAAAGATACCATGGCTGATAGGGCAACGGAGGAAAATCAACAGGGATACGCTCCTTCTGGCACTCTCTCGATGAAGGTAGTCAGTCAGGGTTGTCAAGTCCATTTCCCTCTCAAAGCTAGGCCTTGGATTCCGATTAGAACAGGTTTACTTAATTCATCTCCTGAATCTACCAGAAGCTGTGTAGTCACCACCTGTTCAAGCGTCTTGCCCAAGAGTGTTAGCCATTGAGTAGTTTAGGTCATTGGAGTCCAGGGATGCCTTCTGAGGGGTCTCACAGCCTCCTATTTAAAAGTAATTGAAAGTACACTCCCCTGCAGGTAGAGAGGGGTCCACTATCTTGGACCCAGTCAAGCAACCCAGCCGGGCATGACACTATTAGCCACAAGGGACAAGGGCGGAAGACTTGATAGGAAGCCCTCTGTTTACTTCCTCAGGCCTCAGCAACTGAAAGTCATCCATAGAGCTAAGACCACACTGCCTTCCAATAACATCCTGTGACTGAACTAGTCCAACTGTAGTGTCTAAATTGTGGCAGATGTAAACAATTTTATCTGCAAAATAAACTGCAAAAGAGCCACAACAGCATATTTTCTGGGCCAACATCCTCTAGGTCCTGAGGTAAAAGACCTTCACAACCCAGAAAAGACATCAGAAAACCCTCTGGATCCTTCAACCTCCTGGGGCAACCATTCTAATTATCTCCTTCCTGTGGAGGTTCTGAATGTTCGGGAGATTAAATCTCACCAGATAATGGTTGGGCCAGAACAAGGTAAGGATGGAAAATTTCCCATTACCAACCCATGCACTGTATCTCCCAGGCAGAATAAATCAAGGATATGACCTGCTGTATGCATAGGTTCCAGAATGTTCTGGATCTGCCCCACGGTTGTCATGGCAGCTGTAAAGTACTGAGTTGCCCCCTTTAGGGACTGAAGTCTCTAATGGCAACAAACCATGGGATCCTCAAAGCTAAATCCGACATTACTCTGTCAGCTCAGGCAGGGAGTCTGTTGGCCAGCAGGGTGGGCAGTACACCAACAAAATCCCTAGGCCCCAGAACTAGGAACATATGCTCAGAACTGGGGGCTAACAAAGCATCTGGTGAGTCTTACAGAAGCCCGATAGACAAAGGCCACCCCTCCTCCCCTCACACTAAGCCTAAGCTAATGCTTCACAAGGAAGCCAGGGAAGCAAAGAGAGCCAACTCTCTTTCTTAATTAACACAGTCCCATCTTTGGACAGTAAGTTGCTTGACATAGGGGCATAGAGAGCCATGATCACTGAAATAGCTCTCTACCATCTTCCACTGCAGAGTTATAATGGTGAATGTACTGCTTTACCTGAAGTGGGATAGGCTAGAGATGGGGTGGCTAAATTGTTGCTCTCCAGATGTCCATGGATTACAATTGCTGGCAGGGGTTCATGGTTTTCATGGACATCTGGAGAGCTGCAGTTTGGCCACCCCTGAGCTAGAGATTTACTTTTAATAAAATAAAGTCTGAGACTTTAGTCATTGTGCCACTACATTGTTAGGATGTCAGTTCACTATTGCAATGGTCAATTAAAAAAAAAAGGCTTTTGATAGCATGACTTCTGATTGGCATGGCATGGAAAAGGTTGGCCATGGCTACACCAAAAAACAGCTGTACTGCACCTATGACACTGTTAGCAAGGAATTCAGAAGCAGCCTGTCAAATAGCCATGAAAAGGTTGGCCGTCTAACAACCTACCATTGAAAAATCATTTCATCTGAGACTTGTGAACAAGATGTAAGCTTGACTAGTGGGTGTTTAGATATCCCAATGGATGGTGGTGGTGCCTTTTAGCCTGTTGTGAAAACTAACAAGTGGGTTGTGAAATGGTGCAGGGATGACAGCTGAAGCTTCCCCACATTGGATGCACCGTGTGGACTCCATATCTAGATCTTTTTCCCTCGGGTCTTTGAACACCAAAATGTCTTCCCCAGATTTTGAGGCACTGCAGTTGCAAAAGCACATTGAAAGTGTATCATCCAACGTGTGCAGAATAAGTACCACATCTACAAAAGGCAGGTGAAAGTTTATTGGAAATGTGGTGGCAATCTCCCTAATTAATCTTGGAAATGACAGAGTCAGCTGGAAGTAACCAGGCTCGACAGTTCAATGGCTAATTAATTTAATCACTCATCTCTTGTGCAGCTTTTCCTTCGACTGTCTCTTTTTCTTCTCCATTGCTGCATGGTAGTTTCACAATATGTTGGTGAAATTCCTGTTGGTGTGGAGCGAATAATACTGAACTCTGTTTATGGAAAGCATTGTCAGGCTGAGTCACCGTGTATTGCTGGTGGCAATCAGAACTCCCTTGGTGGCTCCTGACTTGAAAGAACAACAAAACATACTGTAAACTCAGAGTTAGGCTCGAGGGAGTAGCTCTGTGTGGAAGGCTGTTTGTTGTAGTTATCAACATGAAGAAAGGTGAAGGGCAGCTCCACTGATTCTGAACAAAGGATGTGCACGGACATTTTCCTGTTTGGCTTCTTCTGTTTTTGAAATTTTCATTCTGATACATTGATTTCATGATGTCACATCTTGGTGGACACCAATCAATTTGGTAGCTATTTCCATTCGTTTAATAGGAAGACACATTCTTGCTTCTAACTAGGGTTGTTAGGCCTCTCGGAGCTGCCAGTGGAAGGCTAGAATTTAACATGACATGCCTACGTGACCCGGAAGTGACGTGGGCACAGGGAAACAGTGGGGAAAGGTGATACTTCGACTTTTGGGCAAAAAACTCTATGGTAGAATGCAATTCTAAACATAGAGTTTTGCCCCCCAAACTAGAGTGTCATCCCCCAAAGTCCCCAATGTGCCTATGACACTTCCAGATCATGTGGCACATTGTGTTAATTTCTGACATTCTTTCCTTTTGAGGATTAATTGGGGGAGGAGGAGAGGAGCTGCCTGGGAACCCTACCCCAACTGGGAGGGGTGTCTGGCAACCCTACTTCTAACTCTGGCTGAGCCATGGTTCAATGGCAGAGTATCTGCTTTGTATGCACAAGTCCTAGGCATAAACACCAGCATCTCCAGTTTGGCAGTAGGCGATCTTCCTGAAACCCTGGAGAGCTGCTAGCAGTCTGAGTAAATACTGATTCTGATGGAACACAGGCCTGATTCATCATAAGGCAGCTTCATGTGTTCATGTGTAGTTCTACGACTTTTGTACTCACTCTCCTCCTAACTCTCATGGATGTCTCAGGAATGACGCTGCTCACTCAGTTCTGGAGACATGATGCATTTCTGGCTGTAACTCCTCCACCATCTAATAGGAGTTAGATTCTTAATGGTTGTAACCTTTGCCCCAGGATGTTTTTCTGCCCAAGTGCACACAGAAGGGAGAAAGTGCAGCCTTTCCCTCCACACTGCTGATTTTTGCTAGACCTCTCTCTCTCTCTCTCTCTCCCATTTGTTTGTTTGTTTGATTGATTTATATCCCGCTGCTCATGACCCAGTTGGCTCACGACAGCTCTGCTTTCTGCTTGTCCCCGAGACACCTGGGCTTTCTCAATGACATCCGTTCATGAAACCTTTTGTCAGCCACATTTGGGGAAGTAGAATAGAGATTCCATTTCTACCAAAAAATTGTCCATTTGGCTGATCCCAAAAGGATATCTTACCGATTGTCATGTTATTTGTAGTAAATGCCAATGAATATTAAGATTCTTTATTTTGCTAAAAGTGGAAAAGTTGTCCTTTTTGCCTACTCTATATACTATGAAAAAGAGCCTCTTGTGGCGCAGAGTGGTAAGGCAGCGATATGCTGTCTGAAGCTGTCTGCCCATGAGGTTGGGAGTTCAATCCCAGCAGCCGGCTCAAGGTTGACTCAGCCTTCCATCCTTCCGGGGTTGGTAAAATGAGTACCCAGTTTACTGGGGGGTAAACGGTAATGACTGGGGAAGGTACTGGCAAACCACCCCGTACTGAGTCTGCCATGAAAACGCTGGAGGGCGTCACCCCAAGGGTCAGACATGACTCGGTGCTTGCACAGGGGATACCTTTACCTTTACCTTTATATACTATGAAAGTTGGTTAATTGAGTAAGGTCTCCTCTCATCTTTTCATATTCAAGTACACTTGTTTGTACATAGACGCAAAGATTCCATACACATGAGTGCACAATGCACATACATTCTATAGCTCATGTTAACAATGGAGGAATTGAAGGAATCCCAAAGGACAGAGACATTCTTCATATATTGATCATGAGGAAAAGGTATTCTCTTGTTCCCTGATTCAAGTGAAACACCTAAGGCAAAATGATACTTCACCCAGTTTGGGAGAACCATGCTAATGCTAACTTCCTCCATATGATGGACAAAGGTTGTAGAACAAGTTTATCTAGGAAGTCTCCCTCTTGAGAGAAAGAGCTGTTTGGAAAAATTAACATTAATATACAAAAAGGACTTTCTGGGTCTATGCAGTGATTAATGTCTTCAATATAGGTACACCAAGTATACTTCCTGTATCTAGAATTTCCTACGGGGTGAATGAGTGGAGTCTGAACTGTCTTGTACACTAAGAAGAAGAAACAGTTATTTTAGTTAAGGGAATTATAGGAGAAGGTGCTGAGAGATTTGAGGTATGGAGAAGGCAGTTGGTTTCTGGCTCTTTATTGAGCTAGGGAAGAAAGATGTCCAACTTCAAGAACATCACTGGATCAAAACCAACACAACCTCCCACCCCCCATGGGAGGCTTAAATATATTCTGCCTATCTCTAAACATCATGTAGAAGACTGAGTTTAATATGAACCTTAAATATATTATCATAATAATCTTTATTATCACAGTCAAAGATCAGCTTAATATAATAAAGTAAAGTAAGCTTTATCATTCAAGACTACTGATCAGTTAAAATTGGACTAAAATATTGTCGATACGACAACGTGTAGCATCTGAAAAAATCATGTCAGGTTGGGCAAGCAATGACACAGAATCTTGCTACTTTCCTGCCTTCCCCTTCCACTAACAACTGCCTTTAGCCTACAAAAGGGATGGAGACTAGGGTTGTGCAATTCGGCCCTCCAAGTGGCCGTTCTTGCCTATAGCAGCCAGCGCTGTGCCTGGCTGCTACAGGTGGGAATGGCCGCTTCCGGGGCTGAATCGCACAACCCTAGGAGACAGACAAAAAGCCAGGCAGAATGGGGGGTGGAAATTGCCATGAGGAGAGGACTCAGAAGAGATATTTGCTTCTGCATCTTGCACCAGAGGAAAACTGAAAGGCTATAATCTAATGAGTAGACGTGTTGATCTGAAGTAGCACAATAAAATCAGAGTCCGGTAGCACCTTTAAGACCAACAAATATTTATTCAGGGCATGAGCATTTGAGTGCAAGCACTCTTCGTCAGACTAAGAACTTATTCCTACTGTTATGATGGTCAGTTCTTAAAGGTGCTACTGGACTCTGATTTTATTAGGCTATAATCTTGTATGTTTTCCTAATCTGTATCCCATTTTGTAACCAAGGGACTCAATTACAAGTCCATTTGGGGGGGGGGGCAATAGTGGTTTGGTTTCCATGAAATTGGTGACTCCGACTGAACATCGCACCCCGTGCAATAAGCTAAAGTGGCACGGCCATGACCCAGGTGTAAAGAGAATGCGGAGAAACTCTTGCTTGGCTTTTCAAGTGCGTAATTGCTAAGACTTGCCCCTATGCTCAGGGTACATTGGAGCAGATGACCTGTGATCATTAAGTGATTTAATGTAGTTGGAAGGACCTGGAAGAAGAACTAGAAAAAATGGCTCTCTGTTTCGGGCTGTTGCCGGTAGCTGTTAAAAGATCCTATTTCTGATTGGAGGAGTAGAATGATACTCATTAGGAGGTAGTAAATTTGGCCCTGGACCAGCTAAGTAAATTCTATGCCCTGTGGTAGACATGCCTATGGGGCCCATTCTGTCACATCATCTACAGGAAATTGCTCTTCTACTTTCCTACCAAGCTGCAAGAAAACAGGAAGTGCTGCACGAAAAAAGTGGACGATTCCAAAATTGTAACAAAGGAGAGGCAGAATCTATCCAGTGGCTTAATTAAGTATAAGAAGTTAAAAAGTCTCTTATGTCATTTATTTAGACTTTGACTCTTTGACTCTGGCAGAGATAAATAAATGACATAAGAGATTTTTAACTTCTTATGCAAGAAAACAGGAGGCATCCTGCTAGACTACATACTTCCACAACTGAGATGGCCCTTTGAACTCCAGAATTTCCTTCAAGGGATCATGTAGCACTTGAGACACATGTGCCATGGAAGACTACTTAAACCCTCATTCAAGGTTAGGCTTCTCCTGGTGCAACACTGAATTTTTGGTGTGCTTAAGGGTCTGTATCCAGTCTCTTTGGCTCTGATTATCTGCAGATTAGCTTAGCCTGGAAACCAGACACTGCTTAACTACCCACACAAGCTGTTGAGGAGGTAGAGGGCTTGCTTGAAGAAGGCATAAGGTGTTGCAGCAGGATACAGCATGAGAAGGCACAAAGGGCCTCCCTTTGCTCACCTGTACAGTTTATGAAAAGTTAAAATACACCCATTAGCACTCCTACTTTACACTTGCTGGTGAATTTGTGCATAATCGGTTCCCCTCTGGAATTCTTTTAGACAAAGAGAAATACGTGCTTCTTCTCGTCTTTTATAGGTGACCACGTTTTCTTCTGTTTATCTGCAAGATGTTGGAAGTCCAATAGCTTTGCTCTGCAAAGCTTTGGCCTATTTACTTGAAGATCCCAGGCATTCTTCAGGCTGCCAAGGGGAAAGCCATGAGTAAACCCCCAGAAAAGGAAATGAAATAAAGGCCAAAAAAAAATAAAAATCTTTCCTCCCCATCTTCTGCAATGTTGCTGCTGCCTGCCAGGAAGATATTTGCCTGCAGCTGCCACTCAGTAGCTAGAAAGGGTTCAGCAAAGTGCATGTGTAGCTACAGAGCATGAGGATTTCCCAGATCAGCAGTGATTGCTATTTCCATGCACAGCATTGCCCATGATGCTATCTGGCACAAACATAAGACTTCTAGTGCAATCCTAAACAGAATGATTGTATTCTGAGTCTAAAGAGGTCAATGAGCTTAGAAGAGGATTGTACTTTATGCATTGCTTGCACTCAAGGACAACTTGCTAAATTCATTTGGTTTGGTTCTACCAGTTTTTCTATTGTCACAAAGCCAAGGAGGGGGCCAGTTTGACCCCCCCAAAAGGCTGTGGTGGAGATCATGGGACCCATGTGGACAAAAAGGGCCAGAGGCACTGGGTTGGGAAATACCAGGAGATTTTTAGGGTAGATCCAGAGGATGGCGGAGTTTGAGAGGGGAGGGAATTCTGTAGGGTACAATGCCACAGAGTCCACCTTTCCAAAGTGGCCATTTCCCCCAGGTGAACTGATCTTTGTCACCTGGAGATCAGTTGTAATCCCAGGAGATCTCCAGTCACCTCCTGTGGGTTGAGGACAGAAAACAGGATCAACTATGTGGCTGTACAAAAAAGTCTTTTTTATTCAAAAGTTAGTTTGCCTTTTCATCTATGTTGAAACAAAAATGGAGTCTGCCAGAACGAGGTCATGAATCTTACTCTTGTTTTCATAGGTAAGCACTTTCATCAGTGGCTAACTCCTTAAACAATATGTAGCACTACATTCATGAAATTTCACCATTTGCAGAAAATTCTCAAAAGTATCAATTTGGCCAACAGCTCCAAAGTAATCTATCATAGGCCTATTATGCACGGAGTGGAAGGTCCGCATTCGGGGTGGAATGGCAGCGGCTAAAATCACCAGTTATGCATGCTGCAGGCGGCAACCAGGCGCAGAGTCAACGTATGCCGCCGAAAAAGCCACGTTAGCAAGATGTGGAAGAAAGTGGAGCTTCCCGGGACCAGGGCGCAGCCAGAAGCGGCTCCGGAGTAGCCGTGTGCATAATCAGATACTCTGGATTTTCCGCCGTTGCGTTTCATCCCGTGTGTAAGCGGTTTGCTTCGCTTCTTCCTCCTCCGCGTTCTCCATGCCGCCATTTCAGCATAATAGGCCATAGAGAATCCCGTGCGTGAATGTTACCATTAAACAGGATAGCCACTGATGAAAATGATTACCTATGAAAATGAGCGTTTTTGTTTCAACATAAATGAAAAGGCAAACTAACTTTTGAACAAAAAATACTTTATTGTACAGCCACAATTTGTGGACTCGACAAGTTACCTCCTGTAAGTTGGCAATCCTGGTAAGGACTGCAGGGTGGAAGAGAACTGGGCAGGATGTCTCCTCCTCTTTCTTATCCTGGAAGAAAAACTGGTGGGATCCAAGCCATTAAAAAAAACACAACATGTTTTTAATTTTTTTTTTTTAATCCAGCACTATCAGCACATCCAGAGCCTCTTGTGGCACAGAGTGGTAAGGCAGCCGTCTGAAAGCTCTGTCCATGAGGCTGGGAGTTCAATCCCAGCAGCCGGCTCAAGGTTGACTCAGCCTTCCATCCTTCCGAGGTCGGTAAAATGAGTACCCAGCTTGCTGGGGGGTAAACGGTAATGACTGGGGAAGGCACTGGCAAACCACCCCGTATTGAGTCTGCCATGAAAACGCTAGAGGGCGTCACCCCAAGGGTCAGACATGACTTGGTGCTTGCACAGGGGATACCTTTACCTTTATCAGTACATCTAAATGTTGGAAATAAAGAAGAAGAAGAAGAAGAAGAAGAAGAAGAGTTGGTTCTTATATGCCGCTTTTCCCTACCCGAAGGAGGCTCAAAGCGGCTTACAGTCACCTTCCCATTCCTCTCCCCACAACAGACACCCTGTGGGGTAGGTGAGGCTGAGAGAGCCCTGATATCACTGCCCGGTCAGAACAGTTTTATCAGTGCCGTGGTGAGCCCAAGGTCACCCAGCTGGCTGCATGTGGGGGAGTGCAGAATCGAACCTGGCATGCCAGATTAGAAGTCTGCACTCCTAACCACTACACCAAACTGGCTCTCTACACCAAACTGGCTCTCTAAGAATATGAATGTGATGTTTTAAATAAAAAATATACATTTAAGCCAGTTTGGTGTAGTGGTTAGAAGTGCAGACTTCTAATCTGGCATGCCAGGTTCGATTCTGCACTCCCCATGCAGCCAGCTGGGTGACCTTGGGCTCACCATGGCACTGATAAAACTGTTCTGACCGAGCAGTGATATCAGGGCTCTCTCAGCCTCACCTACCTCACAGGGTGTCTGTTGTGGGGAGAGGAAAGGGAAGGCGACTGTAAGCCGCTTTGAGCCTTTTTCGGGTTGAGAAAAGCGGCATATAAGAACCAACTCTTTCTTTTTTTCTTTCTAGAAACATCACACACACATACAAGTGATCATTACAGCTCTAATTTAGAGGGGACAGCTAAAATATCATAGTAGCCTTTTAAGTAAGCACAAGTGCTGTTTAATCAAGGTTACATTGACCTAAAGCCACATAAATCTGGACCCGGATAGTCTGAGTAACTGGTAGTTTTGGATAATGTGAGATTCACCGCACAGGAATAGAGTTTGTGTGTGCTAGACAAAACCCTAGGGTGAGGTTCACTGAATGATGTCACCCGTTTCCTTGGAGAGCTTTTGTATTTTCCATTTCTTTTCACCTGCTCCTTTCCTTGACCCAACAATTCGCACTTGGCTAATGAACATGACTTATTTTACACACTTCCCTTAGCTAGGTGCAATTTACAAAGCTAAGATCTATTACAGGAGCATCATTAATAATGTCTTACAGTTTTGATTTGAACAGAGAACTATCATGAATGGAATGGCAGTGTTTAATTAACACAATTGAACTGATGTTGTAATCTCAAAAAGAAGCTCTGCTGTGGACTCTAATAGCCCTATGCAGTGGTGTCACAATGGGTGCTCAAAAGGACGGATGGACATTTAGAAACACGCTTGATCATTTCCCTATTTCTGCTGTTAACCAGACACTAAGACCCCCATGTTAGCTCTGGTTCATCCAGGAACCAGAGCATGTTTTTAAATCCCCTACAGAAAAAAACAAAGTCATCCTCATGACTGTGTGGCAGCTTTGTGCCAACCAGCCAGCACGGGGGTAAGGGGCTTGGTCCAGGACCACAGAGGCCAAGTAGGGAGGCAGGGCTTCCTTGCCAGCAGAAGAGCGTGAAACGGTTCTAGCAGAGAGAAGGGTCATGATGGCAGGCACTCACACACCTGGGGGACAGGTTGGCACAGGCCAGTCATTGAGTGGAACTAGGTGGGGGCTTGGAGTTCTCTTAGAATTATACCTGGTCTCCAGAAAGAGAGATCAGTTCCTGTGGAGAAAAAGGCAGCTTTGGAGGACAGAGGTGATATACCACAGAGTCTAGGAGGTGCAGCCCCCATAGCTGCAGGAATTTTCTAAGCCATAGGTGACAACACTAGTGTGGCACTATCCTGGAAGGGAGCAAGCCAAGCAGGTGGGGCAGTTTCAGAGTCACAGGTGGCCCAGCCCAGGAATATAGCCACTAGTTCCTGAGCCCTAGAAAGTGTTGGGTGGGACTGGGCTTAGGCTTGCTGTATCTGGGCTGGGACGCTTTTGGTGATTATATGAGTGGAGCCTGGGGAGGGTGAGGTTTGGGTGGGAAGGGACCTCAGCAGGGCTCGCCAATCTGTGGCTCTCTAGCAGGGACTCATGGGAATTGCAGTCCATAGACATCTGGGGAGTCACAGTTTGGTCACCCCTGCCATAGAGTCTATCCTCCAACGCAGCCATTTTCTGCAGAGGAAATGATCTCTGTAGGTTAAAGATCAGTTGTAATTCCAGGAGAGCTCCAGGCTACACCTGGAGGTTGGCAAGAGTAGACCAGGATCACTGAACTGTGGCCTGTTGGCCTTAGGCAGCCTTGAGTTTAATATGGCTATGGGGAAGTGGACATGGCAAAGAACAGAAAAAGTAGGGGTGGGGCCTTTGAGGAAGCAGAGGGAGAAGCTACATTAGAACTAAAGGGGAGTGGAAGAGCTCAGGAGGAGGAGGACAAGGAACTTTGTCTGCAGACCTGGGAAGAAAGTAAGATTGGGAAGAAGGTTACCCCCCTTCTGAGCTATGGTGGGTGATGTTAACCATAGACCCACTGACATACCCAGACCCACTGACATACCCTGAGAGTGGAAATAAAGGAGTCTGAGGTGTATTTAAAGGTCCAGTGCCTCTTCTTGTAGGCTGCCTCCCTCCTTGGATGTTCTTCTAACACCAGAAGGTGTCACAGCTTGTCTACTTCAGTTCATTTCTATCCTTTAATAGCTATTGATGTAATTATGTGTTTTTCACCTCTGGTATTTGCAAGATACATAGCAGGAAATTGGTGCAATTCTCAGTGGCAATGCTGGAAGCTTTTCTGAATTGAGCAGAAAATATTGTGTCATCCCTAGCATGAGCAAAATGTTTCAGTACTGACCTTTTCTTGACTGCCTGTCTTTTGTAAAATCTTGTTCATCTTCCAAATAGCTAAAATTGGGGAACATAGTTCTCTCCACTCCTATTTTATCCTCACACAACAACACACACCGAGAAAGCTAGGTTTGGATGAAAGAGTCAAATGCCTATGGACTTCATGGCTTGGTTGAGATTCGAATGCAGGTCTCCCAAGTCTTAGGTCTTCATAAATTTAGTAAATATACTGAGTGTAGCATTCCAAGCATTGTATTGGTAAATGATGGGAGATTGGGGGGGGGGGTATGTGAGGATAGTGGAGTTTGGGTTACCAGTACAAGCACAGCAATTGACAGGAGACTCATTAGGAGAACCTTGACAGCAATGTAATGGTGTCATCAGTGACATTCTAACATTCAGCCAAGATTTTATGGTTATGCTACAAGTAATTTCAGTGTGATGGGATGCTGATGATCATCCCTCCCATTCCCCCCGCCCCCATTTTTCCTCCACTGCTCAGCTGAGTGTCAGTAGGAAGGGTCCACTGAGGGACCCTAGGGGGAATTTGGAAGTCTATGTAATGTCACTTCTGGGTGACTCTAGGCTGCCTTCCCCAGTCTCTCTTGTCTTTATCTAGGGCATCATTAGGTGGCGACCATAACCCCCGCCCCTTCATTCCTGAATTCCTTAGAGGTGAGAAATTATGTATAAGTTTTAATTCTGTATTGTTTTTAAATCTGTTGTGAGCTGCTGCAAGCTGGCTGGGCCAAGAGCTGCAGCATATTAATTAATGGATTGATTGATTAAATTAATAAATAATTTGAGCAGGAAGTGAGTAATTCCCTGCAATGGGCAGATAAATAGAAGGCCTAACTGGATGTCAGCATAAGACAACGTGATGGAGCTTAAATGGAAGATGTGGAAGAACCTGAACAAAAAACAGACACAGCCCAACACATTTTCAGGGTCCTTATAGCATCTTCCACCATGATAAAAGTATGGCTATTGGCAATTTTCTGCTTTTTAAGAGAACCCTCAAATCTACTACCTGAGGGATGTCAGTCACAAAAACATTGGGGGAATAAAACTGTTAACATTAGTGATTAATGTCTGATACTTTCCCAGTTGTGAAAAGAAGTATTTAAAAGAGACTTGTTGCTAGCGCCATCCATCCTCACCCAAGAATGGAGGCATCCCCACAAGTGACAAGCTGTGCTGAATTTGTTATCCTGTCCTGAGACCAGAAATTTAGATTATAAATTATATTACATACTTATTTACATCATATTATGGTCTCATTGTCCCAAATAAAATAAAAAGAGGGGACTGTAAGGAAAGTGGATATAAGAGTTGAATTAGCATACATAGTGAGATAAGAAACCAATATCCTTGTTGAGTCCTGGATATTTTCCGCCAGCCACACAATGACTTTCACCCCACTATCAACCTGACAATGAACCAATCTATGCAAAAAATACATTTTCAGAATAATACTGTAAAAATAAACAATGGATGCCTAAAGACCACCAAAAGCTTACTAACCGACAAACATACCTGCATGCCTCTAGCTACCATCCTAAACATACCAAATGATCCATTGTATACAGCCAGGCTCTACATTACATCTGCATCAGCTCCAATCCCACAAATACAGATTTAGGATGTTGTGATGCAATTTACTAATTTGGTACTAATTTACTTTCTCATATCTGTACTCTTATGATCCTTCATGCCTTTAATAAATCTTTGTTGGTCTAAAAAGGTGCCATTGGACTCAAATTTTGTTGTGCTCCTGGAGGAGGCATTTCTGATCAAGGATCGTTCACAGAGAAGAAGAAGAAGAAGAGTTGGTTCTTATATGCCACTTTTCTCTACCCGAAGGAGGCTCAAAGCGGCTTACAGTCACCTTCCCCTTCCTCTCCCCACAACAAACACCCTGTGAGGTGGGTGAGATTGAGAGAGCCCTGATATTACTGCTCAGTCAGAACAGCTTTATCAGTGCTGTGGCGAGCCCAGGGTCACCCAGCTGATTGCATGTGGGGGAGCGGGGAATCAAACCCAGCTCGCCAGATTAAAAGTCCACACTCTTAACCACTACACCAAGCTGGCATAGTAAGAGTTAAGCCCTTCCCAAGTTCATAGTAGCTCTCACAACTCAATCCCCGCCAGTTATTTTCTGAAGCAAAATTACACTTCTGGGGGATCAGAGACCTGCCATATATGGATTGGCCCTTAGCCCTTCTTGTATTCATGACTTTAAAGACCCTGAATCATTTTGGAGATGTAAGGCCTCCAGAATACACCAACCTAAAGTGAAGCTAATTGGTCAGCAAGATGAAAAATTGAAGTGTAATTGAAAAGGTAGGAGGGGGAAGAATGGTTCTTGAACTCCAGTGGCTACATTATAACCTGCAGACTTCCTATGGCTGGGTCTTTCCTTGTCACTTCTCTTTCCTATGCCCTCAAGCTAACCAATTTTTCTGTGCAATAAAATCAGAGTCCAGTAGCACCTTTAAGACCAACAAAGATTTATTCAAGGTGTGAGCTTTCGAGTGCAAGCACCCTTCGTCACCCGTCAGACGAAGGGTGCTTGCACTTGAAAGCTCACGCCTTGAATAAATCTTTGTTGGTCTTAAAGGTGCTACTGGACTCTGATTTTATTGTGCTACTTCAGACCAACACGGCTACTCATTTGAATCAATTTTTCTGTGGAAGCCCAACTGCTTGTAGCATATATTAAGATTCTGGTTCATTCAGACTGTATGTGTCAGGAGACCTATGAGATAGAAGTGGTTTTGGATCCCTTGGTAGCTTCCTCTCCAATCATGATTTCCTCATTCTTACCATTCTGGGAAGCCTATTTTAATACATCGTTAGTTTGCTTTGTTCCTGGAAAATTGTACGTTTTGCACATGCTGTGTGAAATGAGGTAGTGAAACCACACCACACAATTAATTGGAAATCAGGCCCACCTCAGGTGGTAGATTTCAAAGTTGTTTGTGGTGGAAGGGCGGCGGGGGGGGGGGTGTTCTGGCAAAGCACCAAATTGTCTTGGGTTTGTGTTAACCATCTATTCCACATAATATATTTCTCGTAAGGCCTTGGAAGAGGAGCATGTCTCATGGCTTAAGTGCCATTCTGCGCTTAACACCCACTCAGGGTGACTCTCCCACTCCTGAGTGCCTCCTCCTTCAACCCGCTTGCCTGTCTGTCCAGCAGCCAGCCAATTGCCTTCCACCCCCCACCCCTGACCACCCCCTCCTCCTTCCGCTTTCTTCTGAGGCTCGGAGGCTGCAGATCCCTGCTGCGTGAGAGCTGCCCCTGCCGATGAGTTCCCTAACAGCTGCCTGCAGCCTTTCCAAGTCCTGCGGGGAGGGTCATCCACAGAGTTCTCTCCCCCCCCCCCAATCTAGCACCCATTGTATTCCTGAATGCAACGGGCTTGGCCCCTAGTCATTATATATTTTCCATGGCCATAATCTCATTTACTTAAACATTGTGAATGCCAAGTCATGTTTGTAAACATTTCAATCCCTATGATAAAATTTGTCTCAGCCCCTGAAATTCAGTGAATAAACACATGAGACGTGAGACATCTGGGCTTCTTATTGGCTACTTTGACACTTGTTGAGCAAAGATCAGTAAAATAAGCACTGTCCAGTGGGCGCTCATCGGTCTTTCTTCTTAAACTAAGCTGAATTTTTGTCAGGCTGCTATGTAGGTCTGTTTAATACAGTGGCCATCTCCAGCTTAGGATATTTCTGATGATTTTAGGGTAGTGTATAGAGGGGGGAGGACTCCATGGGGGTATGATTCCTCAGAGCCCATCCTTCAAAGTTTTCATTTCCTCTAGGAGGAGTCTAGGGAACAGATACCTGTCATCTAGAGATCAGTTGCAATTACAGGAAAACTCCTACCTCATCTTGTGTTTTTGTAATGCTTCTCTTACAAGGAGTGATATGTGTGCCCATTTTCTAAAACAGGCTTAGGCAGAGGGCTGGAGTGGTTACCATTTGAAGGGGATAACCCTTCAAGTCCAGTAAATGAATGGATTTTGAAGGACAGCTCTTCATCATTAATAAATATTTGTTGTTTGTTAGGTGTGAAGTCGTGTCCGACCCCATCACGACCCCATGGACAATGATCCTCCAGGCCTTCCTGTCCTCTACCATTCCCCAGAGTCCATTTAAGCTCACACCGGCTGCTTCAGTGACTCCATCCAGCCACCTCATTCTCTGTCGTCCCCTGAAAACTCTATGGACAGTTAATAAATATAAATTTATTATATTTATAGGCTGCTTTTTTGATTTGAAGTGGATTAGGCAGTGTAGGTAAGATATCAATAAGTTATTCACCAAGACTAGAATTAAAGAAAATGGTATAAATATAGCTTATTAGACATGACACAGTATGCATATGGAATGCAGGAAAATGGTATTACATTGGAAGAAAACAGTGCAGGGACCACAGGGTAAGATGTGCTGGGTTACGCTCAATACAAAGTGATATACTGCCCTTCCTTTTATAAAGCACCTTCCTGAACCATTCTGTTTTAGTATAGCTTTATTACTCTACTACAAAAAAGGGGTGGTCTACAAATCAAAGAAAGAAAATAAAAGGTCCACATGAATAACTCAATTTCACATAGATTCAAATGGGTAGCTGTGTTGGTCTGAAGTAGCACAATAAAATCAGACTCCAGTAGCACCTTTAAGACCAACAAAGATTTATTTAAGGCATAAGCTTCCGAGTGCAAGTCTGAGGAAGAGTGCTTGCACTCGAAAGCTCACACCTTGAATAAATCTTTGTTGGTCTTAATGGTGCTACTGGACTCTGATTCAATTTCACATAGTTTGCAGGATGACCAAAGCACTGGGAACCTTCCTGATCTCCTCTGCAGGCCTCTGAGAGTCCTATATCTCTCTTTTGATAGGCCAAGGGATGAGGGGGAACCTGGCTATCCTAGAAACTCCCAGGGATACAACAGGAGGGAAAGGCAAAAGACCATCTCCACATGAACAGTGGTTCCAATCCACATTGAGCCCTCAGACATCTAAAAATTGAATGTTGAGAATGAAAGTCCCAGATCTCAGAGATTGAGGGATTAATCCAGGAAAAATGTACTGTGTCGATAGGCCCTTATAGTAACAGAAAGCAAGTTATAGCAGAGCAATATGATAGGTCAATATGATTTTTTTCTGATTTTATTTGGAAAATGTGGGAGCAAAATTTCAAAAGGAATAAAGGTGGAAACATCATATTATAATCTGTGGGGCAAAAGAAAGAGAACAGAAAAGACACTGGCAATTAGAAAACTAAAAACAAGATGTTTATTTTTATTTATTTCTTATATTTATATACTGCCCTCCCCTTGCAGCTTTTGGAAGTTTACAGAGAATATGAACAGGTACAATATAAATTCAATAATAGCCAAATGCTTGGCAAAAGAGGGTTTCAATTATTAACTGATAATATATTGTGGGAACTTAACAAGAAATAAAATATATGAATCTGAAGGTTTAAATAGAAATCTTATGAGGGGAAAAATATCCCGTTGACTGCAGCCTGTTTTAGCAAATTCTGCTGGAAAATGAATAGACTAAACTCAGTGAAATCTGTATTTTTAAAAGCATAAAAGTCTGTTCATATTACCCCTGAAGGTAAGAACTTAAAATGCAAGGACAGAGTGACATAAAAGTATGTGAAAAAAGAAATATGAGGGGGAATTTATGCGTATTTTAAAAATACATTAAAGAAAGCTTTCAAACTAGGTTTTTTAACAAATACTGACCATTGTTGAGTGATATTTATCCAAACCAGTCTTCACCCCCAAGGCAAACTGATCTTCAAAGAAATTTTGAAGAGTGTCCATAAAACAAGTCCAGATGGTAATATCTGCTACTAGCATCATACCAACAAAACATGAATATTATAACGATTAACTAATAAAACAAAAATATGGTAGATTACTAGTGAAAATCAATTTAAAAATATGCAGTTGGGTCCCATGCATCCTTTTCCATTCTACTGGCACTAGCATTTTCCTCTGGTGGAAGAGCTCTTATGGCAACCAAACAGCCTGTTCTTTTGGCCTTATATTCCATTGGTGGTATATACTATGGCAACATATAACTGTTATTGCAGTGGACTGATAGAATCCAGACCTTGAGAGGTTGGGCCTCACTTGGAGTATTGCGTTCAGTTTTGGGCACCCCAAGTTGAAGAGGGATGTAGACAAACGATCATGTCCAGAGCAGGGCAACAAAGATGGTGAGGGGTTTGGAGACCAAGACGTATAAAGAAAGGTTGGGGGAGCTTGGTCTGTTTAGCCTGGAAAGGAGACAACTGAGAGGGGATTTGATAACCATCTTCAAGTATTTAAAAGGGTGCCATATGGAGGATGGAGCACAATTGTTCTCTCCTGCCATGGAGGGATGGACCATAACCAATGGGATGAAATTAATTCAAAAGAAATTCTGTCTCAACATCTGGAAGAAGTTCCTGAAAGTTAGAGCGGTTTCTCAGTGGAACAGGATTCCTTGGGAGGTGGTAGGTTCGCCATCTTTGGAAATTTTTTAACAGAGACTGGATGGCCATCTGACAGAGAGGCTGATTCTGTGAAGGCTTAAGGGGGTGGCAGGTTACAGTGGATGAGCAATAAGGTTGTGAGTGTCCTGCATAGTGCAGGGGTTGGAGTAGATGACCCATGAGGTCCCTTCCAACTCTATGATTCTAGGTTCTTCCTTCCTTATTCATGTCCACTGAAGTCCATTGACTCTGCTTGAGACAGCACTAAACATCTCCTTGCTTCCTTCCTTATGTATGTCCATTTAAGTCTTAAAATTATAAGGAAGAACAGTAACAGAAGCAATTGGATTTGCAGTGTTACCCTAAGCGGAGCATATAAAGAACTAATCTGATTCATCGTGCTATCTCAAGTAGATCCCATTGACTTCCATGGACATCTATAAGGAAGCGGAGGAAGGAATGTGATTTACATTGCAGAATAGGGTCTACTGACTTCAATAGAAGTATGTTAATTCTGCAATTTCTGCAGTGTCTGTTTTGTATTTTCCACCGTCATTGACAGCGCCATTCGAAGCAGAGTTACACCCTTCTAAGCTCATTGACTTCAACAGACATGTGTAACTCTGCTTAGGAGGGCACTGTTAAAGACAGTGGGATGTGTAAAAGGAAGATGGCAAAGGAATCAATAAACAGTGCTTTGGAACACTGCATCAAGCACATTATTTTGGTTTCTTGCTTGAGGAGAACAAGGTTTTTGCAAGGGCAGAGGAAGCGGGACACTGACAATGAAGAAGAGATGACTCACAGATGAGGAACAGGAAGAATATATATTGCGTTTTTAAAATAAATAGTCAACAAGGATGAGAGAGGGCCTGGGGAAAGACATGAAGGTGAAAAAGAATTTGCAGACATGATGGAGAGGTGGCATAAATGCAAAGATGTTGTGACCAAACACAAATGAAGCACAACATTAAACTACAATCAGCGTCCCTTTCAGCTATTTCCACGTCCTGCTGAAGCAACAGAAGCAATGACCCTAATGTGAAAATAGAAGAAGAGGAAGAGTTGGTTTTTATACCCCGCTTTTCAGTGCCCAAAGGAGTTTACAATCGATTTCCCTTGCTCTCACCCTGTGAAGTAGGTCAGGCTGAAAGAGCTCTGAGGGGACTGCTCGGTCTGAGCAGCACTCTCAGGGCTGTGACAAACCCAAGGTCACCCAGCTGGCTGCACTTGGAGGAGCAGGGAATCAAACCCAGCTTCCCAGATTAGAAGCTGCTGCTCTTAACCACTCCGTGCTGGCTAACTTAAAAGAAGTTGTTGCTAATTTAAAAGAAGGAGGGGGGATTAAAGGAGAATTCCAGTAGATATTCACAAATGTTTTAAAAGATTTACCTTGAAGCTTGAATGAAATATGAACAGCAACACTTTAGTGAAATAACAATAATGTTGCTCTGTGTGTACTTCTCAAAGTTCTCACGTCATTTTTAAAAATGTATGTACTTAATTTATACCCCGCCCTACCTTTCTCCCCAGTGGAGGCCCCAGAAGGCTTCTATCCTCCCCCTCTCCTCCATTCTTTTCTCACAAAGACCCTGTGAGGTAAATGAGGTGGAGAGACAAAATGACTGGCCCAAGGTCACCAAGGAAGTTTCCATGGCAGAACTAGAAGTGAAATCTGGGTCTCCCTGATGGTGTTGATCTAACCTCTACAGTGGCTATTGGCTAATATGGCAGTTACTGCCAGAGTTCTTTATAACATTGGTCTTAAACTGATTAAAGAGTTCAACAGATGCTGCTTATAGGAGTTAAGTTTTCTTGTGTATGGACTCTTTTTGGAAAGCTCTCTTTGACTGATTCTGCACGGTGGTGGCTGCACTGGGCCACTAGCTGTTCCTTGCGGCAGGGCAGCATGTCCCACCGTTTCCCAAATGCACGCAGGGGCTGAACTCTCCTGGTGCACATGGACTATCCCTGACTTTTTTGTGAGAAAGGTCCACCGCGCCTCATGGCGGTTACAGGGGGGGTGGGGGCCATGGGGATGCCACCGCAGGATGGTGGGATAACAGCATGCCACTATCTCACCATCGTGGGGGTGTAGATGTGCCCCGTTCGGCTCCACAGCACCACAGAGCCGAACAAGGCATTTCATGCCCTGCATTCAATCCCAGCTTCTCCTGTTAAAGGGAACAGGTGGTAGGTGGTGTGAAAGATCTCCCACCCAGACTCTGGAGAGCAGCTGACAGTCAGAGTAGACAATACTTTACAGGACAATGTTCTGATCAGTTTATATACTCAAGTTGATGTATCTCTTCTGACAGGAAGCTGGAAACTCATGTTATATGGGAGAGCAGTCCTCAAAGAGATCAGCATCTAAAAGTAAAGCAAACAGAAAAGTCTAAAGGTTTAACAGTAATGTACTGTAACATAACTGCCCAAAGAATTAACAACAAGCCATTAAGTGTGTAAGTAATTAGCTCTTGAAAAAATGCCCCCAACGCAAATAAAACAAAACAAATGGGATTCTACTTACCCTCAATTTGCCTGTAATAGAATAGTTGACTGTCAAATACCTTATTAGCCTACTAACATAGACCAATGCAGGAAATACTAAGATGCTATCGGGTGCCAAAAACTTGATTGCTGGGATTTCTAAAACTGGAAAAGCAGTTTAAAAAAATAAATGGCATGCATTATGAAGCTAGCTGGAGTTCAGCTGCTTAATATGAACCGTGAGACCATTAATCTTCTTGAGAGAAGAAGGAAGTTCAAGCTAGAATGGCAAGTCTTGTTCAGATGGCCCCCTAAAACCCCAGATGAAGATGTAAACATCGGCTAATGGGTTTTTAAGAGAAAGGTAAGAGTCATTAATAACACTTGAAGACTGCCACCAATAAAATCGGAGCAGACTGAAAAAGGCCTAGAGTAGACCAATAAATTGTTGTTGCTGTTGTTATCGCCACTCATTAAGGATGATGTTGTCAAAAGGAAGGCGGGTTTACAGAAAAGAGCATAGATAATAGAGAGCTCAAAATCAAGCGCTATTATGAGGTTGTCAGAAATGCAGGGGTGGTTCTAGTTGAGTCAACAAGTCTCTCACGCTAAGACAAAATTGTAGGTGATTTATAACAGTACACTTAATGGATATTAAGCTCACAGTCCTATAGCCAGCTGGTAAACTGCTTACCATAGCAACTAGGTTTCACATTTGGAGGTACGTTGGGGGAGCAACCTACTAACACCACACAAGGGTAAACCGTTTGTTGGTGCAGTACTGCTGGCATCGAAGCCTGAAATGAGGAATGCCAGGGGAAAAACAGTGCTTTATTGGTATATTAAGTGCCCTGGGTCCACGATCTATTGGCAAAAACACCAACATCAGTATACAGTTGGCCAACACGGCTACCCACTTGAATATATTTCCCTGAGCTTTTTTGAGCTTCACAACCAGAAAGATTTTTTTTTTAAAGGAAACCTGGGGATTTGAAAGAACAAGCATATTGTGGAAATAAACGGATATAATGTTATTGCAGCAGAGTGCAATTGCAGTTACCAAATTAAAACAGAAATCCCTGAAAAGCCCTCTGGTGGTATAGAAGGGGGGAAATGCAGAGACTATGGCTGGCTGATGGAGGAAAATGCACACCATACTCCTGTGTTGATCCTCTGTTACAACTTGCCAGTGCCAAGGAGCCAAGGTTGATTCCTTGCTCCTCTACATGCAGTCACCTGGGTGACCTTGGGCCAGTCACAGTTGTGTTAGAGCTGTTCTCACACAGTAGTAATGTCAGAGCTCTCTCAGCCCAGACTGTTTCTGCACTGGAGGCTTTGCACTCGGCTGCAGGCTGGAGTTTGAGCTGGGGCAGGTTGCCCTGTTTTTTCTTGCCCCCGCAAGGGGAGCATTTGACCCAGTGTACCTCATCCATCCCAGATTTGTACTCCCACCCGAGAGGTGGGGCAGCGATGTTCCCAGTGCAGAAAAAGGCTTGTGTGTGGTGGGGAGAGGAGGGGAAGGTGATTGTAAGCTGCTTTGAGACTCCTTCTGGTAGTGAAAATTTGGGTATAAAGAACAATTCTTCTTCTAACAATTCTTCTAATTCTTCTAACCCAATACATTAATGGCAGGTTAGCAGAGAATCTTTGCGATCTGGATGCAGCTTAGGTTTTTTTTTAAAGAAAGTTTTGCATGCCCAATTTTGTCAGTTTAAGCTTGCTCAGGAACACTACAATCCCTTGGAGGGTGGGGGCGGGGGGGGGAGTATTGCATTACCTTTTGAGAAATATTTCATTTCTGTCCACAGTACATGACATTGTTGCACAGCTAGCACAGAACGGTTAGCAATACGTTGTTAAACAATGCAGCAATGCGAATACTGCAACCTGGAAAACACAGGGTTTGCATTATCATTTCTGAAAACATGTGCAGCTAATAAAAAAGAATTCAACCCAGGCCTTTAATGCAGAGAAATATTTATGGCAGTGTTTCATATTAAATGGCTTTGTGAGGGAGTACCCTCTGTGACTTTCAGATATACTACCAGTGACAAAAGAATGTAGAGATAGCCGATGTGTGTGTAGAATTAATCTTTTGCTTAATTTGGTTTCCATGCAGCTTATAATTAAACTCTAAATTGCAGAGGTGGGCTGCTGATATTAAGAGGTATTCGAAATCCTAGCCAGCTGTAATATTGCTCTTAAAAATAGGCAAGGGGATATTTCAGAGATCACCTGTGACCTTTACAGCAATCAAATTATGTCTGTCCTGAGCGACTTCAGGGAACATACAACTACAGTATATGTCAACATTGTCGGAATGAGCAACTCAGCATGCCTGGACATTGGGGGGGAGGCACTGCATAACTCTAAGTTGGGATGTATTATATTTCATTGAATACGCTGCCTCTCTGTCTTCATCTGGGAGCTGCCCCGACTTCTTTTCTTTCTATGGCAGCCTTTCTCAACTTTTTTACCATGTTTACCTGAAACATTCTCAAGACTTCAAGAAACCCCAGAAGTGGCACGATTGTGCAGAATATGGTTGGGAAACATAGCTGTGGACATGTCCACCCAGGGTCCCTCCACTCCCCACCCCCTCAAGTCCCATAATTGGCCATTGGGGGGGGGCTGGTCAACATGATCATATATGGTCATATCACTCGATAAATTATAAATATATTTAAAAAATAATTAACTTCCAGTGCACCCTTCCAGTGCTATCAAGAAACCCCAGGCTTTCACGAAACCCTGGTTGAGAAAGGCTGCTCAGAAGGAGAATTGTCCTGTAGAGCAGGGGTAGTCAACCTATGGTCCTCCAGATGTCCATGGACTACAATTCCCATGAGCCCCTGCCAGCATTTGGGAATTGTAGTCCATGGACATCTGGAGGACCACAGGTTGACAACCCCTGCTGTAGAGACAATGCCCTCATACTCCCACAAGCATGATGCCAGATCAGCTGGCCACTTGTGATATGGAAAGTACTCCATAGATAAGGGTCCTCTCTGTCCTTTCTACTGCAACTTGAATGTGAACTGAATCTACATGAAGAAGTGTAAATGCTGCTTTTGTTGCAATATACTTCTCGGGAAGTTTAGTTGCTGCACTCACTATCATGCATCTATGACTAGGCAAACACTGCTATATTAATCAGATGTTCAAATAAGGGCCAAATGAAGAAATGAAAGCTGATTGAGGAATGTTGCATCACTACTGAGGCCTTAAAGAGAAAGCAGCTAGAAAAATTAGGTAAAGGTAAAGGTAAAGGTATCCCCTGTGCAAGCACCGAGTCATGTCTGACCCTTGGGGTGACACCCTCTAGTGTTTTCTTGGCAGACTCAATACGGGGTGGTTTGCCAGTGCCTTCCCCAGTCATTACCGTTTACCCCCCAGCAAGCTGGGTACTCATTTTACCGACCTCGGAAGGATGGAAGGCTGAGTCAACCTTGAGCCGGCTGCTGGGATTGAACTCCCAGCCTCATGGGCAAAGCTGTCAGACGGCTGCCTTACCACTCTGCGCCACAAGAGGCTCTTAGAAAAATTACAACATGGTAATAAAAACTGTCATAGTAACTCGAATCCAACTTTGCATGTTATGCATTTGTATTTCATGCATTTGTATTTCATTTCATGCATTTGTATTTGCATTTGTATTTTCCCTTTCTGGATTTTTCTTCTCTTTGGGGAAAAAAAATCTAAAAGAAAGGAGAGTATTCAGTAAAATAAAAAGGGGTTATTCATCTTTGGGAAGTCTTTGTTGATTGTCCTTGGTATCTATAGTAATAATGTAAAGGAATGAAAATGGTGGTGTTCCCATATCCAAGAGAACACTAAACTATTGTCTTATTACACACAGGTCATGGTCTAATGGTTTCAAAGAGTTTTCTGAACAAGAGAAAATGGTATCTGTGTGTCACATGACCTCTTCAGTCAATTATATAGCAAAATGTATAAATGCTTTTCATCCAGTCAGGGGTACCAGAAGACTGTGAAGAACTGCGGCAGAAATAGCTCCAGTTCCAATATAACATGAGTGGTTTTATACATAGTGTCCAGCGATATTTGTATTCAAATGTGTATCAGAGACAACTGATTGATGGAAAAGAAAGCAGAGGTCCCCTTTGTGTCTGTATAAAATACTGCCAAGTCACTTCCAATCTGTGATGACCCTATGAATTAACGTTAGCAGCCATTCTCAGGACTTGCAAACTGAATACTGTCGCTTCCTTGATTGAGTATATCTGTCTCATGTTGAGTGAGTCTTCGCCTTTTCCTGCTGCCTTCCACTTTTCCTAGCATTTTTGTCTTTTCCAGTGACTCTTCTCTTCTCATTATGTGACCAACGTACAATACCCTCAGTTTGGCCATTTTAGCTTCTAGGGAGAGCTCAGGCTTGATTTGGTCTATAACTCATTTACTTTTCTTTTGGGTGATCTGCAGTATCTGTAAAACTCTCTTCCAACACTACATTTCAAAGGACTCTGCTTTCTTCCTGTGAGCTTTCTTAATTGTCCCCATTTGACCACCCCGTACCCTTGCTATGCTGGTGATCATGGGGCTTGCATGGACTAAAGCCATACTGGATACAGGCTGTAATAAGAAGGGCAATTATACAGCAAGACTCAATTAAATAGATGGTTGGATCCGAACCACCCCCCAACCTGGGCTGCCTTCGTCCGACAGCCGCCATTACTCGGCTGTCCGCCGACAAGGCAGGTAGGCAGCTGCCCAGCCTAACCTGCCATGCAGCCTTGGGGGAGAGGGTTCGAGGCGCCCAGCAGACCCTTTGCCTCCCCCCCACCTTCCTTCCCCCGTGCCCTTTATGTTTGCTGTATTTTTTATACAGCGGGCTTAATTTCTAGTAAATAAAAGAACAGTGAACAATGAAGATAAAAATAATGTTAGGAGTGTAAACTCCAGTAATTAAGCATGTTTACAAGCATTGGTTCAAAATCCAGATGTCATCCATAGGAACAAGTCCACTAGGATTCTAAGTCCAGTGTTCAAGACAAGGTTTCTGGTCAGTATGACCCACCCAAAGCAAGAAGTGTTCTTGAGGCAAAGTTCTGTCACTGTAGATGAAGGAAATTATGAAAATTCTTCCACTCTCCACCTACTTACAGTGATTTCCCAGGCCTTGATGAGATCCCAAATGGCTGGTAATGCTGTGTATTACGTCATCATACTATACTCAGTCCTTGAGGACAGGTAATTACAAAGACACCTGCAAGTCTCCAGTGTGGTCTCCTCCAAATGGAAACTTATCAAAGCAGAACTAAAGCTGTTCTGAACTTTCCCTTACAGAGGAAAACTGGACCCACAGAAAGTTCATTGAAACCTAAAGTCATGGCATCAATGGACTCTACTGTCCATTTCTGTTCTGTGTACTAGTAAAATGACTGGCAGCTTGATCCCATATAGAGCAGTTCAAAACAGAAACCCAGTAGCACAATAAAGACTGGGAGTAATTACTCTAGTCTGAGCTTTCATGAGTCAGAGCTCACCTCTTCAGATACAATGGGCAGAAAGGGAAAAAAATTACCTCATTTTTAAAGAGAAAATTACACAAGGACAGAGGGAAAGAGACAGAAGTTGAGAAAAGATAAAGCCTAGCATAATAAATCAGGAGAGGTACTCTATTTGGGCACATATAGTGTAGTCATTCTTTTAAAGTCCATGCATTTTTAGGGGATTTTTTAATGCCTGAAAATATATATTTTTAAGATGCCTAGAATAAAATTTATCTTATGGGGCCAGTTCGCTAATCTCATGTCGTTATCCCAGTAATGATGTGGCCAAGGAGAAAAGGGAGATAAGATTGAACAAGAGGAGATTAAGCAGGATGGAGGGCTATAACCAGAATGGAGGGCTATTTCTCGTTGGTCACCCACTTGATATGTTTTCAATGCAAACTAACAGCAATGCCATAATCTTTTAAACAAATGTTAAATGATAGGTGCACCGTAGAAGGTCACTGACCTGAAGAAACTGTCAGTGATTAAGATGCCTCCAGATGACTCTTCAAGAAATTGACAGCTTAATAGTTAGCACACTTCCCTACAAAATGTGATCATAATGGATACACCTACTCAACTGATTTCTGGGAATTGATATGTTTGCTTTTTGGAAGTGCTCATTTGAGAATGAGATATGGCCAAGTATTTTCTCTTTTAAAACACTGATGTTGAATTGCTTTTTTTAACATTACCATTGGCTGAGGAGTAGAGCATATTTTGAAGAGTAACTATTGACTTGCTATAGAATGCTTAAACTAATAGTAGCTTGTGGAAATATCATCTAAGATGTTTGTTCTTGCATTGCTTGACAAATGACAATATTGAAGGAAGAAGAAAAGGTGACTATGTTTTCATTTTTGTGTACTGGAGTTACCAGCTAATTCCCTCTGACTGGGTTATTGAAATGATCATCAATTAAAAATTCAAGAATGCAAGGGGATGAGTGGGTAGATTTACCATAGTTATAAGCTATGAGCTTATGGTGCAATTCTATACAGATTTATATACTTCTAAATCCACTAAAGTCAATGGATGCAGAAAGGCATAAGTTTGCTTCACTGCAGTGTCAGAACAAATAGTCCTGGTGGCTCATTTCAACAACTTTGGGAATGCCAAATAGAGCAAGATATATAAAAAATGGAGATGGATGGAAAGACTGTTGGCAGAATGAGGATAGCTCTGAAGTACACTAACTCACCAACCCTTTTGCTCTGGAGAGCCTACAACAGAACATGTAAGAAAGAATCTTACATGTCAGGGTAGAGTGAGAGTACAGGGGGAAAAAACTAGAGACTTCCTTCTAGAAATCTAGAGACTTCCTTCTAGAACACACATGATACACAACACTATATTCACAAGGAAAACTATCTCTGCAGCAAGATGACTGCAAGAGCAAGCAAAAATGATAGGAATATGGCTGGCCATCCTGGAAAATGTGTCGTTGACCCTCTAATCCAGGGGTAGTCAACCTGTGGTCCTCCAGATGACCATGGACTACAATTCCCATGAGCCCCTGCCAGTGTTTGCTGGCAGGGGCTCATGGGAATTGTAGTCCATGAACTTCGGGAGGACCACAGGTTGACTTACCCCTACACAGGATTCCCAACCAGAGGTCTGCTGGAGCTCCAAATGGGGTCCCCAGCCTTTCTTTTCCTACCTTAATGCACTTGACCACATGCTAAGGAACTAGCTGCCACTGCCCAGAGGGCTGTAGCTGTAAAAATCAGGGGAGGGGGAGTTGGTTTTGGCGCAGTGTGGGGGGATCCAGGGGATCTTAGCACCTGCCCTTCTTGCCAACTAACAGGAGATGGAACTGCCAGTAAAGGCAGAACATAGGGTGAAGGGTACAGGTGGAAATATCACTTCTGGTGGCAAGCCACTTCCAGGGGGCATGGCAGGGAGGTGTGGCCAGGTGACATCACATCTGGGGGTCCTTGAAGCCTGAAAATTTACTTCAAGGGCTCCTCCACAGTCAAAAGGTTGAAAAACACTGCTCTAATCTATAGATTATCATGACTTTAGAAGAAATCACACCCTGCTGAATTACCACTGCAAGCCCACCATTCCTAACAGCACACTGGGCATTCCACAAACCTGTCAGATCAAAGGTGCCATGTGCCACTCTCAATACCATCACATTATACTGCATTAACATATGATGGAATAAAATGTACAGCAAGTCCCACCAAGAAAGGATTTCCCCACTCTCTCTTCAAAGTATTGGGGATACTGTGAAATAGTGGCTAGAATGGGAGACAGCTGGATTCAAATGGCCACTCAGCTATGGAGCTCATTGGCTGACCTTGGTCCATCCAGTCTCTCAACCTGACAGTTCACGAATGATGTTGACGACAGAGAATGTTTGAAGAAGAATACAAAAAACCATGAATAGTAGCATCACCAGAGTTGTTTGGATTTGTTCTTAAGGTCTGTTCTGTTTTTGACAAACAAATGCCTACTGGAACATCAGTCCTTCCACCCCTTCAGGCATTCTAGCCAAAGGAGACTGCAATGTTTCCTCTCAAATGGCATTCCTGCTTCTACTACATTGACCTGTACTTCACAATGAATCACATCTGCTATGATTTAAAATCTGGCAAACATAATACATGCTTTGTATTGAAATCTCCTAGCAACACAAGGGCGTACTTTCAGGCAGTTCAAGTGGATCATTCTTGCACTTAAAAAAAAAAACGATTATTTAGAAAATATTTATTTTATTTATTGACAAAATTTGTGTGCGACTCTTCTGCCCCAATGAGGGCCGCCAATGTATCTAATGGTTAAAACAAAGCACTGTAAAAACAAATCATAAAAACAATTAAAACCCAAACCAAAGTATACATGTAACAGGCACACATAAAAACAGTGATTCAAACATAGGGAAGGACAGAAGGGTTATTGAGGGAATACTGGAGGGAGGGGGGCGGGGGAGGGCCCTTCTGGTCAGTAGGCCATTGTTTTCTACATCAGTCACATTTGATCAAGGTATGTGCATGTGCAAGAGCAAATCGGGAGTGGCTGCATCATATTAAAACTGATGCTTGTTGATAACAGGATGTGTCAAACCGAGGCCCTCCAGATGTCCATGGACTACAATTCCCATGAGCCCCTACCAGCAAATGCTGGCAGGGGCTCATGGGAATTGTAGTCCATGGACATCTGGAGGGCCGCAGTTTGACTTGACTACCCCTGTGTTACAATATTTGGTGTTATTGAAGTTTACTGGTTCATTTGACACAATGGGAAATATCCCCAGCTGGCTAAGTGATAGCAATAAAGGAAATCTTACAGTCAAAACATCTGGTGTACATGAAGACAATGCAATAACTTGAGAAAAATAACGGCTCACTAAAGACCAGGGTTTGGGGAGGAGAGGAGCCTCAGCAAGGTACAATGCCAGAGTCCATCCACAAAAGCTGCCCGTTTCTCCAGGTGCACTGATCTTCATCATCCGGAACTCAATTGTGATAGCGGAAGTTTTCCAGGTACCACCTGGAAGTTTTCAGCCATATACATTACACTGTGATTTTACTTCCTACCCCTACTGCCTCATGACTCCTTTAAGCAATGCTGCCTCCAAGCTCAGTTGCAAGTCTGCCTGTACAGGGTATGATGTAAGGTAAGTTTTACCTGATGAAACCTCTATAAAATGAAAATGGATATTCAAATGAGCCTATTAAAACTATTGCTCTGGAGTTATCTGAAGAAAATAGTGATACAGAAGGGAAATTCCTAGATGCAGAATATCCATATTGTAACCTTGACTAGTAACCTCAGTTTGAGTTGAAACAGTTTATCTGAAGTATGTTCTGTAAACATTTGTTATTTTGTTTCTAATTCTATTAAAGGTGGTGTAATAGAATAGAGCAAAAAAAACTTTCCGCTTTAAACAAATAACTTATTGAGTTGGCAAAAAAAATGGCCAATTATTGTTTTTGTATTTAAAGGCCTAGAGCTGCCAAACAATTGGCTATTACTCATCTAAAGACAAAGGAGCTTATTGCAGAACCTCTTTAGTCACTGGAGGAAAAAAAATCCAAAGCAGCTTTCTATGTACTGAGATATCAACATTTATCTTGTTTCTCATGGTGACCATTTTTAAAGATGGAAGACAAATGCTTAGATTAGAAATGTGATCTGAGCTAAAGCTCACACACACACACAAATGGTAATTTTGTCTCTTTAAGCAGGAGGCCCTTGCTACTACAGGTTAAGTAGAGCCTGGAGAGGGTGGGGTTTGAAGAGGGGAAGAAGGATGGTATAATGCCATAGGGGCCATCCTCCAAAGCAGGGGTAGTCAATCTGTGGTCCTCCAGATGTCCATGGACTACAATTCCCAAGAGCCCCTGCCAGCAAATGCTCATGGGAATTGTAGTCCATGGACATCTGGAGGACCACAGGTTGACTACCCCTGCTCCAAAGCAGTCATTTTCTTCAAGGGAGACCAATTACAATTAATCTGGAGGTTCACTGCAAGAGCAGGAAATCTCCTGGTAGCCTAATGCATGTGTGACTGTGCACATGTGCAGAATTTGACAGAATTCCACGTAAAAGACACATAGTCAGCATTTTTGCAATAGAGTAGTGCCATAGAATATTGGATCCATGATGTACAATGTATATATATGAGCTGTAATTCTGTGGTAGATTTATCTCACCTTTCTCCCCAATAAGGAGGGGGCAAATGGCTCATGTCATTCTCCTCTCCTCCATGTTATCCTCACAACAGGAGTGTAGTAGGTTAAACTAGGGTTGTCAGGCTCCAGATGGTAGCTGGAGAGCTCCTTGGATTACAGTTCATCTCCAAGCAATAGAGATCATTTCACCAGGAGAAAATGGCCACATTGGAAGGTAGACGCTATGGCATTATTGTGCATTTAAGTCCCTCCTCTCTCCAAACATTGTCCTCCTCAGGCTCCATGCCCAAAATCTTTAGGTTTTTCCCAACTCAGAATTGGCAACCGCAGTTTAAGTTGAGATTCAATGACTGGACAAGGTCACTCAGCAAGCTTCCACCACTGAACTGAGATTCCAGTTTGGGTCTCCCAGATTCTGGATCCAACCACTAAAGGTAAAGGTAAAGGTATCCCCTGTGCAAGCACCGAGTCATGTCTGACCCTTGGGGTGACGCCCTCTAGCGTTTTCATGGCAGACTCAATACGGGGTGGTTTGCCAGTGCCTTCCCCAGTCATTACCGTTTACCCCCCAGCAAGCTGGGTACTCATTTTACCGACCTCGGAAGGATGGAAGGCTGAGTCGACCTTGAGCCGGCTGCTGGGATCGAACTCCCAACCTCATGGGCAAAGCTTTCAGGCGGCTGCCTTATCACTCTGCGCCACAAGAGGCTCTTTTGGATCCAACCACTACACCTGAAGAAATGCCTTTTTGCTTGAAATGTTCCTGTTTCCTGAAAGGGAAAGGGGAAAGGGGGAAAGTCCAATTGCTCATCTTCATTTGAATACTAATTAAACTGGCTAAGAGACAATGAATGGTCAAGCACTCTCCTCTTCTTCCTAACAGGTATCAGAAATTTGGAGGTTTGAAATACCGAGTCCCCCAGGAAGTAGATTCCTATGGACCCTTGAGGAAGTGTTTCTTAGACAACTGACACTTTTATGTGGGATCATCAGAGCAGGCAGCCCTCTTAAGTAAAAGGCAGGCAGCCATTAGCCATGAGCTATACCCTAGAACAGTGGTCTCCAACCTTTTTATCATTGGGGACCGGTCCACGCTTGACAATTTTACTGAGGCCCGGGAGGGGTAGTCTTTTGCCGAGGGATGCCGCCGCCACCTGAGCTCCTGCTTTCCCGCCGGCCGCTGGGGGGTGCTGCCAGCAGCAGCTGCGCAGTGCCACGCCGAGGGGGAGCCCCATGGCGGCCGCTGGAGAGCACCAAAAGTGAGCCGGCGGCAGAGTGGCAGGGCAGCTCCTGAGGCAGCAGCTGGGGAGGAGGACGAGGAGGAGCCGCAGCCCAGTATCCATGGACTGGTAACGGTCCTCAGACCGGGGGTTGGGGACCACTGCCCTAGACAGCATCCTAAAAAGCAGAGACATCACCCTGCCAACAAAAGTGTGTCTAGTCAAGGCTACAGTCTTCCCAGTGCAATGTATGGCTGTGAAAGTCAGACCATAAGGAAGGCCGAGCATCAAAGAATTGAGGCTTTTGAACTCTGGTGCTGGAGAAGACTCTTGCGAGTCCCTTGGACTGCAAGGCAAACAAACTGGTCAGTCCTAGAGGAGATCAGCCCTGACTGCTCTTTAGAAGGCCAGATCCTGAAGATGAAACTCAAATACTATGGCTACCTCATGAGAAGGAAGGACTCACTGGAGAAGAGCGTAATGCTGGGAGCGATTGAGGGCAAAAGAAGAAGGGGACGACAGAGAATGAAGTGGTCGAATAGAGTCACTGAAGCAGTCGGTACAAGCATTAAACCAATTTATTTTGAAGCTCTTGCTCAATCTGTGTTGTGCTAGAACTATAGTAAGCATTTTTAAAATAAATATTTTGTAACTTTGGATGCTGGTAGTGGTTCTCTGTATCCCATTTCAGACATGATATAGCAAAGGGAAGCTCCAGAAAAGGGAGGGAGGCTGGAAAGTGGTTGTACCCTGCAAGAAACTGGGCCTGTTGTGACCAGGCAGGAGGCACAGAGGCAAGGGATCAGGATTGTAAAGAGAAGCTGGGAGTCCTAACCCTGGAGAGCCAGCTTGGTGTAGTGGTTAGGAGTGCAGACTTCTAATCTGGCGAGCCGGGTTGTATTTTGCACTCCCCCACATGCAGCCAGCTGGGTGACCTTGGGCTCACCATAGCACTGATAAAGCTGTTCTGACCGAGCAGAAATATCAGAGCTCTCTCAGCTTGACCTCCCTCACAGGGTGTCTGTTGTGGAGAGAGGAAAGGGAAGGTGAATGTACACCACTTTGAGACTCCTTTGGGTAGAGAAAAATGGCATATAAGATCCAATTCTTCTTCTTCTCTCAGCAGGTACTTCATTACATTGGTCAGGTCATTGCAATGGCTACCCTAGAAAGAGAAAAGTGACAAGCCACTCTAGGAGTTGGGAACCCACTGGAGTGAGCAAGAGTAGGGCTTACAGGACTGAAGCACAGCCTGTTCTGCCTCCCTGGTAATTGTGATTCACAAATAAAAACCGAGTAGCACATTATTTACATGACAAAGAACAGCAGTGGCTTTAGTCAAAAACAAGGCCTGGGGGCAGAACCAGTTTGTCCAAGGCTCTTACCTGGCCTGTGAACAACTGGTACAATAGAAGGAATAGGAGGCTACTGGGGGGTGGGGGGGGGGGGAGTGGTCACAGCCATTGCAATTGTCGCTTCAGCACTGCAGAATAACCTTTGCTTCAAGGGCCACCTCAGGGGTAAATTGGGAACTGCCTTAGTTGTATTCATGCTGGCTCAGAGTACTAAGGCAAAGTTGCATTTCTTTCCACTTGGCCTGCAACTCTAGGGTGCTGTCTCAGATGGCAACAAGGATCAGGAGCCACCCTTAGTACTGCAGACCTTATCAGTAAAAGCAAGGCATCAACAGATAAGCACCTCTAGAAGTTTAATACACCCAGTGAGTTGCTTAAATACACAAAGATAAATGATCTACTTCCATGACTCTTATTTATTCTCTCTCTCCCTATATATATATATCGTATATATATATATATATACGAGGCTCCTGTCGTTCACGCACATTGGCCCCTTCTTTCTGCACTTCTTCGGCGACAGTGATCTCGCCGTGTCTTGGACTGCAAAGGTGATGCAGTTTTATTTACAGCTGTATCTGACTTAAACGGACACATCCTGACTTTGGCAGCCACCGCTTGCATAAATGGGGTCTTGCCCAGCCATTAAAATTCCACGGTCTTTCCAACTGGAAAAAGCCCCAGGCTGCTAGCAGACGGGGCGTGAAGTTGTAAAAGAAAAGGCCTGCCCTGTGTTATGTAAGCCAGCAATTCCCTTATCTCTTTGTCCCGGACTACAATTGCCTTTCTTGCTGCAGCAGCAACAGCAGCAGGGAGTTCCCCAGCCTTAGCAACCCCGACAGAAAGCGGTGCCATAACAACCGTCGCTGCAAGCCCGAGGCCGCGTCGCCCTCCCGCGAGGCCCGCCGGCTAAGAACTACAACCCCCGTGATGCCGCGCGGCGACGCGTGGGCGGGGGCCGTTCTTGACGCGTCGTCGCGCAAAAAAAAAAAAAGAAGGGGAAAAAAAAAGGAGCGAGCTGGGGAGGAGGAGCTAAAAGGAGGAGGGGGGGGGCAGGGGTGTTGGGTCCGTCTTTCCCGTACCGTGTCCCCTTTTCTCAGCTCGGCGCGGACGCCATGTTGGTTTGAAGGGAAGATGACAAGAGGCGGCTGCAGTGGGGGCCGCGGCGGTGGCGGGCGAGGGGTCCCCGTGAGCAGCCGGCGCTGAGCACCGGGCTCTGGTCTCCCCGTTGCCTGCCGGGCTGAGCGCGACGGCGAGCGGCTGGGTCGTGTCCGTTGCGGCGCGGGGGGGCTCGGCCAACCGTCTGCCGAGGGAGCCCCTGGAAGAGGCGGGGGAGGGAGAGGCGGAGCGGCGGCGGCGGCGGCGGCGATGAGAGCCGAGAGCTGAGGCGAGGAAGCGGCGGGCGCTGCTGCTGCTGCTGCTGCTGCTGCCCCGAGAGGCGACTGCGGTTCAAGTCCCCCCTTGAGCTGCTGCTGCTGCAGTTTGAGGGGGGAGGGTGCTCCGTCTTTTGTGCCTCCCCCCTTTGCTTTCTTTCTTTCTTTCTTTCCCTCTCTCCCCCGCCCCCCCACCCCGGTCATTTTTAATTTTCCTGTCCTTTGGGGCGCTTGGGGGCTCAGTGTGGCCAAGGCTCCAGGAAGGGCCCGAAAGAGGAAGAGAAGCAGCGCCCTGCCTGCCTCCGCCGGCCTCTCCTCTCACTTTTACTTGGGGAGGATTGTGAAGGGGGGCAGGGAACAGCCCGGCAACTTCGGGTCCGGATCCGGAGGAGGAAGGAGGTCGCTTCGCTTCGTCTGCCGGAGTGCCCGTCGCACGTCCTGATGAGGTGACTCGGACGCAGGACTATCCTCTGAATCATCCCCGCCATTCATTATTGGTCTAAGCTGGAGAGGAAGAGCGGCAGAGTGGCGGTGGGGGGAAAGCCTCCACACAATTCATGTCCTTGTGTACTTCTGCCTGGTCTACCTGGCACTGCTGCTTGGTGGTGTTGCTGCTGACAGGGATCTGCTGCCATCTCTGGTCTCCCGAGTGCTTCTTTGCTGATCGAGCCATTTAACACCGGTTCCTCCTGGATTTTTCCTCCCCGGTCCAACAGTTTCCTTGCTGTGGGTCAGCTACTTTTATTGTGGAGGAGAAAAAAAAAAGGAAACTCAGAACTTAACAGACGCCAAAGATTGGCTGGCTGGAAGATCTCTTTGCTGTAAGCTCTTGGCTGACTTGTAAGAATTTCTGGTTTTCTGTTATTTGAGACCATCAGGGTAATTTCAAGATGTCCAGCAGTGTCCCATCTGATATGGTAAGTCCATAATTGGCCTTATTTTCAGGAGTACCATGAGGGACAACCGTATGAGCATGGAAGATCGGTTAAGAGAACATTATGTTGGAATTAATTTCTCCTGTCACCGTCATGTTACTGTTTAACATTATAAAATATCGGGGAAATCTATTATTTTGATTGAAATTAGTACTCTTTTTAAAATGTGTGGGTACTTATCTAAAAGTCTTACCACTTTCCTCCTTTTTCCATTCCTCCTTTTTAACTTCTTGGTTCTAATGAAAAAAAATTAATGTCATTGGACAGTTTCATCAGGCTAATCAATTTATGCAATATAAAAAGCTTTGAGCAACTGTGGTTCTTATCACTTCTTTTCAAGGGCAACCAAATTCCCTATAGTGGGCTGTTCTTAAACCAATATTGGATATCTTAGATTAGGAAAAACCAGCAGTGGTCTGTCTAGATAGGTTTTGAAATTTGAGCAAAAAAGAGTTGAAAGCTTAGTTTTAGGATACCACCTACAGGTATACTTAAGAACAAACCAGCCTGTGTCTGTCAGATCAAGAGCTTTCGTTCTGTGTATTAAAGACAAATACCTTTTGAGTTTTTCACATTCAAACATAAACTTGGTGTTAAGTTGTTACTACTGTGCCATGCCACTTAAGGATAATTGTTTATGGTTTCTGAGTACTGTTGTGCCAGTCATGCTTTGTATATGTAGCTAATTAGGCTTTTCAGGCCATAGCTCATGCTTGGCATTAAGATGTTTTTCCTTTGGCACTGCACAACAGGAAAAGTGTAATTTGTGACAAAGGCAGTAGTACAATAGCTTAAACACTGTATAAAGCTTTTTGCTTAAAGTGACTTTGACAAGAATTTTGGAAAACAATTACTTAAAATAATAGAAAACATACTCATGATTTTAAGTTCAAATTCTTTTATTTGTCATATTTTTTCACAGGAGTTGGGGCAAATTGTCAGTCCGGTTAATATTTCCACATTTTCCTTGTAACCTTACGAGATAACAAAAATCAGTTTGCTTTTTAAAGTAGCTTACCATATGAAGACTATGTGTGTGATCTAGACAAAGAGTTCTTTTACATCCCAGGGAATTTCAGTTTTAATTATTTAAAAAATGTTTAAATGGAATTTCAAAATACTTACTTTGACCAAATCCTACCCTATCACCTCTAGGAAAATCTAGATGAAGCCTAATGGGAGTTTTTTTCCGCATTGTGATGACATTTTTGGGATGGGTAGGTGAAACACATTAGGCTACCTTCATTTGTCACTTGAAAATATGTTCATCACTTCATCATATTATTGAAACGTGGGTTATCATTTTTAAAAAATTAATAGTGAGTGTTATCTCTATTTTCTCAAGGGAAACTTAACTAGCACCAGAAACAATAGATTATTAAGGCTACTTTGAGTTCTTATGAAATCTATTACTTTTGTCATTTGGAAATATCTTTGCAATGCAATAACTAAAATATCTTACAGATATTCAGACCTGTGTAAGAGTTCAGGTCCATAAAGGTAAAACAGGTCAATCCATATCCACCTCTTCTTAATAGATGATCCATAAAATGTGAGGAAAGCAAGCTACAGTCATTCAGATTATATCTCAATCATGTGCAGGAACAGGCCCAGTGTAACATGATGCCAGAGGTGTTTGTAGGACATATAGTGTTAGACACTATCCATTCATTTATTATGAAATATATTTATTATATGAAATATATTGGTGTTTGGCGACTCATACTTCATTTAAAATATAAAAACAGAATACAACTTCAGTGCGCTGTATCTTTTATTTCAACCATATTTGGTATCATCTTTCAACTTCTGTCATTTACTCACTAAATATTTCAAAACATTAGTCCTAAAGTGATTAACATAATAATCCTATGTCATTTGCATGCCAGTAATCTAAGATAACTAGAAACAAATTCCAGACATACCAAGCATGTAAAGTACTGTTGATGTGGCAATGGATGTTGCACAGGATTAGGGTCTAAGAAACCTTTGAGAATTTTATCTTTCCTAAGAACTTCAGTATAGTTTCCCCACATACAAATGGATAGATGCATATCACGTAAATGTGGGAAATGTATATCAGATGGAGAGAAACCCATTGTATTTTAGGAAAATCTGGAGGGTACTCAAAGTGTGAGCTGGAATTTCAACATTATAGGAAGCAGATTTTATGGGTTGATTGAAGTGGATCTACTCAGAATCCTTCTCTGTGGGGCTTACTCCTTGGAAAGTATTAGGATTTTCCTGCCAATTACTTTTTAATTGCAGTAACCAATATTGACATTAAAAAAACTAGACAAGTGACCTTAAACTGTTGATCAGGAGCTCATAGGCTGTATTTTCCTTGTTTGCTATATCCTTTAAATCCACATTAGTGCACATAGCCGCTTTCTTTTCTGTGATTCCAACTGCTTTATAATCCTATACAATAGTTTAGGGTTTTGTGATGTGCCACTATTACATTCTACAGCTGAACTAGCTACAGTCAGCCGCTGAGCTGGTGCTATTTCCCCAGTTACCAGTGTTGTGACCGGAAGAACAAAGAGTCCTCTGGGAACAGCCAGGTTAGCTTCTTGGGAGTGCTATTTGACATAGTAGACATCTTAAGAAACCAGGTGGCTGCTGTGGCTAGGAGTGTGTTTGCCCAGCTCTGGCTGGAGGGACAACTGTGTGTGTTCCTGGGTCAGAGAGATCTAGCCACAGTGATTCACGAATTAGTTCCATCTTGATTGGACTGTTGCAATACACTCTACTTGGGGCTACCCTTGAAGAGGGCTTGGAAGCTACTGCTAGACTGGTCAAAACTACCTATTGCAAGCATATATTACAACAATTACACTGGTTATCAGTCTGCTCCCAAACCCAATTCAATGTGTTTTTGTCCTTTTGTCTCCATGGCTTAGAACTAGATATCTGAAGGACTATCTACTCCCATATGTTCCTGCATGGGAATTAAGATCACAGGGAAATGCCTTCTTGACTTTCCCACCAATGAAAGATGCTTCTTTGGTCAGTAAATGAGAGAGGGCCTTTTCTGTGGCAGCCCAACAATTATGGAACAACCTTCCCAAGTAGAACTGGGTTTGATCCCCCACTCCTCCACATGCAGCCAGCTGGGTGACCCTGAGCTAGTCTTGGAGCTCTCAGCCCCCCTACCTCACAGAGTTATGTTGTTGGGAGAGGAAGGAAAGACAATTGTAAGCTGCTTTGAGACTATGTAGGTTAGTGAAAAGAAGGGTATAAAAACTCTTCTTCATGACAAGAAAATCCTCTTCCAGAAAAATATTGTGGATGATATATATGTGATTCTTTGATAAGGGCTAATCTCTTTCTGTCTATGGGGATTTTTCCAAGGTATTGCTTCATGAGTGCTACAGGCATGAAATTCTTTTGTTTGAAGCAACAGGATTATGAAAATGCAGACCAAAGTTGTATTTCATATATATGTGGGTTTTGGGTTAGCAGCCCTTCCCCTCCCAGTGTATTTCATAGACACCTTTTAAATTCCCAAATTCATGAATGGTGAAGAGCTTTCAATGGACTTTCATGTTAGTAATTTTTAGTTGCTGTGATAGCTGTGGAGGAATTGGAAAATGACTTTATCTAATGTTACTGTTTCTCTTCCTCAAGAGGCCTGAGTGTAACTTAAAGAGATGAAAATGTCTTTGATACGGCTTGAAAAAAAACACTGATGTCAGATTGCCAGTGGTGCCTAGTAATTTCATATCTCACAGTGTGTTATGTTGCATGACATGATACTTGTGCATGACTTTCTTGTAATTACTTCTTCCTAAATTAACTTTATACCCACTGGTGGTACATTAATTCATTAAGTAATTGGCAAAACAGCCTGTTGCAATTTACAATACAATGGGCACTAGCCTTCTCTCTCCCCCACTCCCTGAGCAGGCCTGCTGGGTGCTGGAGAGGCCGCGGGGGCCTTCTCAGTATGTGTGTACTCCCCTCTTCCCACAACTCTTGCTCTAGGCAGGCACCCTGAGGCCTGGAGAGGACATGGAGAGTCTTACTCCTAGAAAAAGAAATTTGTGAAGGCCTGCCGTAGACCATTGATTTTTATGGTGGTTGAGTCTACTTAGTGTAGTGGTTAATAATGGTGGCTTCTAACCCGGAGAACTGTGTTTAATTCCCCACTTCCACATGCAGCAAACTGGGTAACCTTGGGCCAGTCACAGTGCTTTTGACGCTCTCTCAGGGTAGAGGAAGAGTAGACTATTGTAAGCTGCGTTGAGACTTTTTTGACTTGTACAGAGTACAAAACTCCCCAGCTCATCTTCTAGTTCAAGGCTTGTTGTATGAGGTTAATTTTTTCAAGTATTCTGACAAAAACTGAAAGTGTAATGTTGCCATGGGTTTTTAACTTTAGCCAGATACTAATATTCAGGTGGATCCCATTAAGACTTAGTGTCATCACGGGAATATGTTTTAATTTGTCCTAGACATATGTATAATTATATAGTTAAATGACTGTGCAACAAAGATATTAGGATTTAGTTGGCCTGGAAGGTGCAATGACAATGCTTTTTGTTATGTTCCACCTCTAAGTCATAAGTTTTGTTATGTTCCACCTCCAAGTCATTCATTTTTCTCTAATTTGACAGTGTTGGGCTTGTTAATTTCCTGTTTTCAAGGAGCATAAGTTAAGCATCTCTGCAGATGTGTGCATGTTATTCTTTTAAAAACTCTGCATATTTAAGAAGAGTTGGTTTTTATCTGCTGCTTTTCTCTACCCAAAGGAGTCTCAAAGCGGCTTACATTCGCCTTCCCTTTCCTCTCCCCACAACAGACACCCTGTGAGGTGGGTGAGGCTGAGAGAGCCCTGATATCACTGTCTGGTCAGAACAGCTTTATCAGTGCTATGGCGAGCCCAAGGTCACCCAGCTGGTTGCATGTGGAGGAACGCAGAATCAAACCCGGCTCGCCAGATTAGAAGTCCGCTAACCACTACACCAAGCTGGTTTGATTAAGATCAAACTGTGGCCGAAATGCCTTAATCATATTTATTTGACATCAAAGAGGTTAAACAGTTGGGCCACGTAGAATTAAACTTTATGTGAGAAAAGAATGCTGAAGGCATGTAAAGATTAACAGTGACCTGGTAATCAGGTAAACTACATGACATCCCATTAATAGGATGAAAAATTATTTTAAATATAGTGCTGCATCTTCAGTATATGTTCCCTGAGGCTGAACAGTTTAAGACTTCTTGCCATATAGAATCACAATTAAAAATGATTATTTACATATCGGTTGCCACCTTCCCATTTTGTGTAGTTTGAGTGTTGTGGTGGTGTGGTCTGGCAGGGTTCCATGCCACTCAACCACTTATGAATTCTGCTTAACTCCTGATACAAATGATACTTCTGAAAGCCATCTTGCTATTCTTGACATATTTCAGTGTAAAACACCCATCTTTTGCAGAGTAATATGTTATATAGATTTAATGAGTAGTCTTGAATTTTTTAACAATGGAACTTACCTCCCCAAGAATTCTGATATGAAGAAATATTATTTCAAAAGTTAACATAATCAACTGTGAAGTTGTCGTCTACTAGGACTGGAGCTCTTCACAAGTACACTTGTGTTATGGGACTCTTCTCAAAGAACTCTGTCAGTTCTAAAGTAGAATTTTTTGGCATTTATTTATATTCATTTATACTCCTGTTTTGTCCCACCATGGGTAGCCAGAGTGGGTTGTTCTCCACTCCATTATTCTCACAAGAACCCTGTGAAGTAAGTAGCCTGAGAATGTCTGACTGGTCCGTAGTCACCATAATACGCATTTGAACCTGCATCTTCCAGATTGTGGTCTGACATTCTAAACTTCTATATAATTTAATTTCCCGAGGTTTGCAATTTTTAGTGTATTGGTTCCCTTTTAATGTGATAGGGTTTTAAATAGTATATTGTGCTGCTTTTCTTTTGCTTGTAGGCTAGAAAACAAGGTAGAAGTTGTAACTATAGCCGAAGTTAAGGCTATAGGACCTCTTCAGGCATTTTACTCCCTACTTGCCTTCCATATATATGCTCCAGTGGTTATGGCTACTATTTTTTTCTGTTTAAATAGTCTGCAAGCTCTGCTCACTTTTTTGTGACTCGTGCCATCACAGTGTTGAATATAGAGCCAGAACATCAAATTTTCAAGGACATTGAAGTGTGATTCTGCAGTCTATAGAATACTGCTTGTCATTCTTTTGGTCTCTGTTCAAGACCTTTGTCAGACTGATTTGTGCTTTCCCCCAAGACTAGCTCATCTGACTGTCCACACCATCAATATTACATTATTTTGTAGACTGATACTGCTTCATCTTTCCTGGCCTCATTCTTGCCATATTGTCTGTCTTCACTCAATTCAGAATGCCTGCTCTAATTCTGCCTCTCTTAATTGTGGTTGTCACTCCTTTCCTTAAGGCTCCATAATGGCTTTCTGTCATCATGTCATTTCCAGCTTGAGTCCCATGAACTGTGATTACAGCAGTGTTAAAAAGAGGAACTTTGTTGCTTCCTTTCCATTGGAGCTCCCTGTACATCTCTGCTCCATCCTGAAGAGCTCTGAGGAATGGGTTAGGCTCTGGTCCTAGAGGAATGGGTTAGGCTCTGGTCCCTTGTGTGTGCTCTTGCTCTGTAGAAGAATTCCCACAAACATGGATGATTTCTGCCAACTGCAGCCACTGGATCATTCTCAGAGGTCCTCCTGATTCTTGAAAGCAGTTGGGGGCAGCTCAAGGGGCTATGTGGAAAGGCAAAGGCTAGAATCTCCCTCTTATGACCTCTGCTCTATTCATGGTTCATAAGATCCAAGATTATGTTTAGAATCATCATGCAATACGGGTGCCCCTCCTCCGTTAAGTCCTGACCAAAATAGCCATTGCAGTAACAAACCTCACCATTAACAGAGAACTCAACACATCCTGACTGCCAGGTTGTAGTAGCAACCACAAGCTGTCTGCTGGCAGTTTTACAACGTTATCATGATGGATGATGATGATTTGAGAAAGCCCAACGTAGGCAGTGGAGCACTGCAAAGCTCTCAACTTTCCCTGATGGGGTTTGCCTTGAAAGTGCCAAAGGCCAGTTTGCTCAACACCAAACTGGAGAGCTTGGCCAGTCGGATGATACAAATATTTACTCAGGTGTCCTACTTCTTCTGAGCGCTTGCTCCAATAGAACTATATAGGATTGCAGCCCTGAACATATCTTACTCTCCAGCTACCTCAAGGATGACTTGTGAAAGCTCATGATGGAATAAATGTTGGCAGTCATTAAAGATGCTACTACTACCAGCCTTACAACAAATTCATTTGTGGCATCACAGCATCCCCTCTTTGTCGTTTTTTAGAATCACAGTGACAAGTGTTTCTCCTCTTTTAACTAAGTTTTAGCTGTTCCTCTAAGATCTGCTATCAGGATGCTCTGTGGCAGTAGACTAGGTAGCTGGTCTTTAAAAACAGACTTAAATCTGAGTTGCTTCTGGTTTTTGCTAAAACAATCCCCCCCCCCCCAAAAAAAAATCCAGTTGCCTGAAAACCTCAGTATGATCATACCACATTTACTCAGAACTAGGTCATAATGGGGTTTAATGGCACTCCTATAACTCTGTAGGATTGCTACTAAGATTGTAGAATGAGCTTTTGTGAGACAGTTCAGCTTATTGTCTTGTATTCAGCATGGGAAAAGGTGACTGAGGTGGGCTTTGGTGTGAGATAAAGTATTCTTTGGCAGGCATCTCTCTGAAGCTGAGGTTTTTGCAGTTTCTGGCAGCCTTCATATTTTTCGGAAAATTGGTCAGTTTCTTTATTTTTAGTTTTAATGTCAAAAGGCAAGTTTCATCGCATGCATTTGGGCAAAAGGCTATACCACTGTAGGATTAATTGGGAAGGGGTGTGGGGAGGGAAATCCAGCCAGCTGCTTTCCTCTAAATGAGAACATAACTTCTTCAGTTACTATTCTCTGCTGTGATGGATCATTTTGGATTTGGATCTTTTGGATTTTCTTTGGACAAAGTAGAGCTGACTGGAACGTCTGTTTCCTATCCCTTATATCTCAGCTAATATTTGCTCAATGCTGCTTTGCTGGGAATTATAATTTCCTTCCAGTTAGTGGGTTAGGGGGACAGAGTGTTTTGTTGTTTGGTTAAACTAGGATTGGCCAGTGGGTAATCTTGAAAATTATGGTGTTGCTGCAATAACACTGGCTCAGCATTTCCAAAAATCAACTTTTACCACCAAACATGTATAATGAACAACTTCTTAATGAGTGGTATGAATTCAAAGGGAAAGAAACCTGCAGAATTTATTAAGCTGGCACTGGCTAATGCTTCAGGTCTCGTTAGAAGCTGTAGTTCACTTACATGACAATGAAATAATTTTGTTTGTTACAAATAAGTTTGACTCCTGCATTTTTGGCCAGACTCCTTGCTCCAAGGAAAATTTTCTAACTTTTGCTTAGTTGCTCTTCTGTTCTTTTGTCCTTTAACTCCTTCTTGCCGGCTTTTTACTTGGACCCGACAGTCACTTTTTCTGAGGTAGTTGTTGGTATTTGGGCCTGTTTGTATGATATATGATATGGTCACTGGCCCTCAGTAAGTGTTAAATCATAGTTTCCCTCTTTTTCCACCTTGGTATTTGGTCACTCATGTAGTACAAAAGGCGATCACACACACACCTCAAATGAAATAGGTTTTAATTCAGTCCTCTCTATATTTAATATAGGGGGAACTTTTCAAACGATACCCAGCATTCTAAAGAAATGATGTCCATTTACATCATTCTGTCTCATACAGCATGTTACTGGTAGGTTTCTCTGGAATCATAAATGATTAATGTTTTTCAGTACAATACATATACTGTGTATATTCACATTCTAAATGAAACCTGGGACTGGTTCCATCATAACAGCAAATTATGCTTTGCACTGAGTGGGAAGCTAGAATGTCCCAGTCTGTTTACAGGTGACTTCTGTTAATACAAACTGAACGTTGGCCTGACATTTTGTGTTTGTCCACTAAACGACAACTGTGTGGTTTGACTATAACTGCAAGCAAGAGCCCCTTCAGTCTTTCTCATTGACAGACAAAGCCAAAGTTCATCTATATTGGAGATCAAGTGACAAAGAACAGACTTTCATGAAATACCTGCATTTGATCATTTACTGCATCTGTTACTAAACTAGAAGAAAACTTGCTGTGGTAGGCCCTGCTTCCCTAACTTCTATGCTAGAAAGACTGACACACCTGCATCATCATTCTTTAGCAATTATTCCTAATCATATTTTTTTTGGGGGGGATTGCTAACTACATTCACAACAAACCCAATAGCTAAGCAGAAAATGAGCTTGGCTGGTTATGTGTTAATTTGCAGGGATCTTTGATATGGTAGAAGACCGAAACAAGCAAATACCATCTAGTCTACCACCACAATTGTTCTGTCACCTTATTCTGCTGCACATATTGACCAGGAATGTGATAACTAGAACTCTCACTTCAAGCTGCCACTTGTGCAGCTTGGCTTGATCTGTGCTCAAATAGTGGCCTGGTTCATGTTACTGATTTCTGACCATTAGCTTAAAAATGACCACACTTTTAACAGGTCTTCAGCTATGTCTGTACCTCAAAGTTAAGCATAGATAACCTTTAGGACCTGGTTTGCCAGGGAGCGCATAAATCTAATATTTGTGGTAGTTTCCTCTTGTCTTCCTTTCAGATTGCTCTAGTATAATCTGTTGGCAGAGCTTAGATATGTAAAGAGGATCTGAGCACCAGCTGCTTAAAGAATAGTTTTATGGGGAAGAAAAACAACTTTATACAGAAAGAGAGGAGAGAAATACCTAACTAACTGTCCTTAACTGTTATGCATTCATTCATCTTTTCATTCTGGAGACAAGCAGGGAGGAAGTTTTCAACAGCCAATCAGGATGCTGAAGGCGATTATTTGAGAACTATCAGGAAGTTCCTATTCTGACTATGCTAAATACGCATCTCCTCTGAAGCACCTGTAGGGTATTCTTCATATGTTTTTGAATAATGTATACTAGAGATTAAGGTTGGGTACTTTGGCGGCCGTTTGTGCCCAAAGCTGCCAGCGCTGCGGTGCGGGGGGGGGTAGGTGTGTGTGCATCAACCGGCACGCCAAAGCCTGCACCTCCCCTCCCCCCCACACTGTGGCGCAGGCTGCTTTGGGCAGTCGTAACTTGTATCCCTGCCAGGACAGGTAAGTGCGCTTCCTATCCTGCCCTCCTATTCCTCAGCCACACGACCTCCATTCAATTTCAGGACGGGTAAGTGTGTTTCCTATCCTGCCCTCCTATTCCTCAGCCACATGACCTCCATTCAATTTAATGCTTTTTGTATTATTATTAAAAGAGAAGGTGGAGCACATTTTCATTTACCTGTGGCTATATTGGGTGTCTGCAGCTAGAATGGTAAGTGGAAATCGGTAAAGGAAGGCAGATAACTGGATGGGGAAAGGCAAGCTAGAATTACAACTAGGCAACAATGCTTGTTTTACTTAAAATAAATCTGATATGGCAGGACATGGCAAAACAAGATGAAAATATTCCTAGAACTGGCAAAATATAGGAATGTTTAAAAAGTATGACTTTTCTTGATTGTGTATTTAAAATATATTGCCACTCATCATATGAGGATGTTTACAGTATACAATCAAAATACAGTAAATTTTAAATTCATTTATCTATATTATTAGGAAATAATACAGTAAAATAACAGAACAGTAATAAAACTAGCCACACAACAGCCAATTTAAGATAGAGTTGGAAGGGGCCATACGGGCCATCTAGTCAAACCCCCTGCTCAACGCAGGATCAGCCCTAAGCATCCTAAAGCATCCAAGAAAAGTGTGTATCCAACCTTTGCTTGAAGACTGCCAGTGAGGGGGAGCTCACCACCTCCTTAGGCAGCCTATTCCACTGCTGAATTTTTAAATTTTTTCCTGATATCTAGCATGTATCGTTGTACTTGTAGTTTAAACCCATTACTGCGTGTCCTTTCCTCTGCAGCAAATGGGAACAGCATCCTGCCCGCCTCCAAATGACAACCTTTCAAATACTTAAAGAGGGCTATCATGTCCCCTCTCAACCTCCTTTTCTCCAGGCTGAACATTCCCAAGTCCCTCAACCTATCTTCATAGGGCTTGGTCCCTTGGCCCCAGATCATCCTTGTCGCTCTCCTCTGTACCCTTTCAATTTTATCTATGTCCTTCTTGAAGTGAGGCCTCCAGAACTGCACACAGTACTCCAGGTGTGGTCTGATCAGTGCCGTATACAATGGGACTATGACATCTTGTGATTTGGATGTGATGCCCCTGTTGATACAGCCCAAAATGGCATTCGCCTTTTTTACCGCTGCATCACACTGACTGCTCATGTTTAGTTTACAATCCACAAGTACCCCAAGGTCTCGTTCACACACAGTGTTACCTAGAAGTGTATCCCCCATCCAGTAGGCATGCTTTTCATTTTTCTCACCCAGATGCAGAACTTTACACTTATCTTTATTAAATTGCATCTTGTTCTCATGTGCCCATTTTTCCATTGTGTTCAGATCTCATTGAACTCTGTCTCTATCTTCTGGAGTATTTTCCAGTCCTCCCAATTTGGCGTCGTCTGCAAACTTGATGAGTAGTCCTTCCACCTCCTCATCTAGATCCTTAATAAATAGGTTAAAAAGTACCGGACTGAGCCCCGAGCCCTGAGTTACCCTGCTACTCACCTCCCTTCAGTCTGATGAAACACCATTGACAACAACTCTTTGAGTGCGGCTCTCTAACCAATTTCCTATCCACCTAACTATCTGAAAATCCTTCAATTTATCCATCAGAACATCATGGGGAACCATATCAAAAGTTTTACTAAAATCCAATTAAACGACATCAACCGAATTTCCACGATCCAGCAAACCTGTCACTTGGTCAAAAAAGGAAACCAGGTTGGTCTGACAGGACCTGTTGGAGACAAATCCATGCTGACTTCCTTGGATCACCAAATTGTCCTCCAGATGTTTGCAGATCGCGCCCTTTAATATCTGCTCCATTATCTTCCCCACAACAGAGGTCAGACTCACTGGTCTATAGTTTCCCGGGTCATCCTCCCTTTTTTGAAGTTCGGAATAACGTTTGGTCTCTTCCAGTCCTCTGGAACATCTCCAGTCCTTAAAGCGGTCCCAAAGATGATGGACAACTTAAAGAGGATGGACAACTTTAAAGAGGTCCCGAAGATGATGGACAAATCATCAGATACCAATCAGTGGAATAAATATCACCATTAATTGTGGCAGATGGTTAAATGATATGCATTTTTAATGCTTTTTATTAAATAAAAACATAACATAGTAGCATGTTAAGGAAGGAAGATGACCCCCACAAAAACATAGCGCAATTTCTACCATGATAAAACTGGAAAAGTAGATAATCACAGAAAAACATACTAAAATGAACTAAAGTTTTAGGCAAATAAAGCATTGCTGTCCAGAACTGTATAGGCACCTAGTGAATTTCTGTAGGAAGAATATTCCATAGTCCGGTGCCTGCACAAAGAAGGCAGTATCTTTGGTCATAGGGTCTTTAGTTGTTTCCCACCTAAATTCAGAAGATGGAGACATGCAGAACAGGGCTTGAGATATATATTTTTACTGTTAAACAGTAGACCTTTTCATTCCTTGGTCCTAAATTGTTCAGGGAATTAAATGTAGATATTGAACCTGGAAACAAATTAGCAGATAAGGTAATTCTTTGGCAATATGACCAGAATTATGATATGTGGGTCCCACCCTACACAGAAACTGCTGGTGAACATGGATGTTTAGAACCCTCACATTACATCATTTGGAGCCACATCATCGGCCTGGCTGGAACAGCGGAGTTGGGCCTTTGAACCTGTTAGGATTATATCGCCATTTTGAGATTATTGATTGGTATTTTACTGTACTGGTTTTAATGTTTTAAGAGGAGTTTAATGGGCACTTTGTATTCCGTTTTAAATCTTAAGCTGCCACGAGATGACATTGTTGAGAGTGGCGGGGTATAAATCAAAGCATGCATGCATGCATGCACGCATAAATAAATTAATTAAAATTCTGTCTTTAATTTACATCAACCAACCATCCAGATGCTGCATTTTGTACCACCTAAAGTTTCTGGAACAGCAATTTCATGTAAAGTGTTCCAGGCAAATGCCTTTTTATACTTCTTGGCAAAGATTAAATAGTAGGCTCGGTCCCCAAAACTTGCACGGCTTCAAAAGATCATTGTGTGCAAGCTATTCAGAGGTTCTCAAATTGAAACCAACCATATGTAACCTAGGTGCTAGCAACTCCAGACAGTTGTGCTTCTAGGCATTAATCCAAAATCCAAGAGTGATAATAAAACTTCACCATGGAAGTTCTGCTTTTTAAATAGTCACCACTGGCAAAAAGTGTCCTCTTCTCTGATGATAGGTCCAATGAATAGTGCTCCAATGAACAGTGCTCAAAAAAGTTGTAAAAGGAAGGGTTTATGAAAAGGCAACCTGGAAAAGGTAAGGCATGAATGTGGCCATCTCTATACTAAGTCAAAATTTAACTTTCAACTTCAATAAGTGAACAAAATAGTTTGCAGTTAATGGGATGATTTGACTGGAGTTTTGATTTTTTTGTTTACTGATCTGTCTTGGTAGGAAAGCCTGATATTGTAGCATCATGTCATATCATGACTGCTTTATCATTGTAACTGGATTTTTTGCTAACAAGAATTAATGCTTGGCCTGGGATCTCTTTCTCCAGTTGCCACAGGATGGATTAGGAACGTCTTATACTTGTCAGACTTCTTCCTTTCATGGGGGGTGGGGGGGCAGTGAACAATCAAGAGGAAGATTCAGAGGTTATTTTGTATATAAGACTTCCCCTGGCCCTCAGAGACTAAGCCTTCCATTTGCTTGGCTTGTTTCCCTGAGATTTGGGGGGGCGGGGGGACACCAGACCATAAGCCTGTTCCCAATATCTCTGGGGACATTCTTGGCAGAAAATTTAATCTGAACAGGGCCAGGGTCATATTTATCCAGCCTTTCTTTTTTCCTCCTCTTAGAATTATGAGGTAATATGAATAGCGTCAGTGTATTGCCAGTTTAAGGGGAGGTTTCTGAAGTTTTGGCAGGCTTCTTTTTTTAAAGCATAATGAATAAAAATCTCTTAGAACTCACAATTCCAGACTGTAGATGGCTCTCAAAATAAAATAAAAAAGAACAGATACTGCATTTCTTACTTGATTAGTATAAAAGTGCAATATGAGTACATTAAATAACCATAGGTTCATGAAATGCTCCGCTTCTCTAATAGCCATCATACTGTTTTACATTTTAATCTTTTTGCAAATTTGTATAGAATCTTCGTCTGTATTGTCATTTTTGCTGATTAGCCTATAATTAAGTGTGCCTAAATTAAGGCTCATTATTACAATAAGTCAACCATGTTTTTTTCACAGGGACTTCATACTGGAAACTTCACTGGCACAAAAGCTAACAGTGTAGTTTGATTGTAACCAATCAACAAGGTATCTTTTTTGCAGAAATACACTGACATTAAGGAGCCATCAGTATTTAACTGCAAGATAAGGTTGAGGCAGGATATGGGGCACAAAATATCTAGCCAGTGACTTCTCGATCATCTTGTGATACACAGTTGCACAAATAAGCTGATGAATTTTAATTGCTAGCATTGCAATCTTGACTACATCTTCTTGAAAGTAAGTCCTGATAGTGGGGGGTAGTTAATAATGAGTAAGTATGCTAAGAAACATGATCCCAGCCTCTGAAATTTGATAGATGACGGTAGTTTTTATGGCAAACTAATAAAAAGAGTATATAAATATACTACTCTATTTGAAAGGTTTCTGAAGAATGTTGTTGGTAGAACCACTTTCCTATAGACTGCTTGACTCAAAGTGAAAAATAGTATACTTCTTGGGCTCTGTACTTCCCTCATACTATATAGAAGCAATATTTCTTTTTCCATGTACAGTTTCCCCTCTGTACTTCTACGTCATAAAATAGCAAATGACTATCTGAGAGTCATGAGAACCCTGATTTCATGAAAATGATAAGGCCACATTAGGACATGGACAAACACTCCCCCCCCCCCCCATGATGTGCTTGTCTGATTTGTTTTTGTGTTCCCTTCCCTCTTCTCACTTGTGGAGCGGAGGTTGAACACTTTATTGGTTTGGGAAGTTTTTGATGTAATCTCACTTGGTTGTGATGTCAGTGAGAGCAATAAATTGGACCTTGCCCATAAACATAATTGGGATTTTAAAGTTTGTGGCCCAGAAGCATGCACCAATTTGTTGTAGTATTCTCATTTGAGTCTCTAAATCTGGAAATTTCAGTCTTCACTCCACAAGCCACAGGGAGAGTGTGTATGTTGTGTCTATAGACCTACCAAGCAGGATCATAATTATTTTAATAATAATTTTAAATTTTAATTGTTTAATTGTTAAATTGTAAGGTATGTTATTGTATTCTTATTATATCTAATGTTTCCCACTCTGAGTCAACCAGAGAAGGATGGGCTATAAAAATAAATGTATTATTTTATTTGACTGGTTCTTATGTTCCAGTTGCTGTTGACAGGGATAATTAAAGACTGAATCAGGGGAAAATGTGTTTAGAAAATACCTTGAACATAGCTTCAGTAACCTAAATGTTTTTTATTTAATGCCAGTGTTTTGTTTTCCTTGAGAGACCACTTTGGTTTTGCTGAGGAAGCAAAATAAGCTTTTCTAGGATCATGAGCTAGTAAAGATTTTCATTAGCTGTTATAAAAAATCTCAATTGCTAGTAGAGTAAAACCTTTTCCAATGTAGAAGTTGATAATTACCACTTACAGCAATTGTCAGTTATCAATACTGTGGCTGTTTCAGCCTTTTACTTTCTATGGGACCAGTCAGCAGTAAACAGTGCTGTAAAAATAATCTGATTGCGATAGAGGTTGATATTTGCTGTGTAGTCAAACATGCCCCACTCTCCATTGATTCTTTAGAATCTCACAGTTCGAAGAACAAACATGAAATTGGAATCTTGGTGTTGTCAAAGCCAGACTGGAAAAACGTCCCAAAGGAATATTTGACTGCTCATATCATGAGAGCAATATGAAAACCACAGTCTCTGAAATGACCTACTATGAAGTGTTTGTTTTATGCTGGTTGAGAAAGATTGAAATAGAGAGTTTCAGTGAGAAGCATTTATTAAGCTTTCTAGTGACGATTATGTAGAAATTAATACTTACTCTGCTTGATTCAGAAGAATAAATATGCAGGGAAGTATCTGATGCAATTTTTGTACTTTGTAACAATTTGTTTATTGAAAAAATCTACCTCAAATAATAGATATATTATAACTGGAAAATTTCTAGGCACATAGATATGTAAATGTGCTTGATGCTTGCAATCAGGAAACCATTCCAGTGGTATAGCTGTTTTAAGTCTGTTGCAACAATAAGAAACATGAGTTGTGACACCTTAAAGTAGGAATTCCCAACCAGGGGTCTGTAGGCCCTTGGGGATCTGCAGGAGCTCTGAAGTGGTGTGGTATGAGGGGGTCCGGGCTGTCTTCTCAGCTCCTGTTCTTTCAGGGCCTACATGAGATAGAGCCACCTTGGTAGTAGTAAAGGTGCGGGGAAGAGAACAAAAGGAGGGCTAAGGCTATGGGTAGTGATGTCACTTCCGGGAATGTGTCAGGGGTGTGCAGCCATCTGACATCATTTCCATGGCTCTTCTGAAAAATTATTTTAGAGTCTCCTCCACAGTCAAAAGGTTGAAAAAGGCTGCCTTAAAGACTAACAGAATTTCAGTGTAAGTTTTCATGGACCAGAGCCCACTTTTTAGATGTGAATTCTCACTGTGCATTCAGTTACTCATGCCACTTAGACTCCTTTTCTTTTTTACTGAGGAAGCAAAATTTCATATACCCTGCAGTAACCCTGTTTCTAACACTGGAAAATTTATTTTCTCCAACATTCGTTTATTTTCCTTGTTTCTTATTTCAACCAAAATGCTTTTTTGTACTGTATATATACCTCAAATCAATCCTTGGAGAAAGCTATACAGCATACCCAAGTGTTTTTTGTTTTGCAGGGGGGTGGATTGGTACACAGAAGGTAAACACAATTGCAATACTTTCAACTCAGAAATTTAATATGAATAGTTCATAGTGTCTTTTTCTTCTAAAACTTTCTGGAGAAAACTTAGAAACAGCTGTTGGAAAATTATTTCAATATTATATCCTGTTTTTCTGGTTGCCTCAGGGCAACTTCCCAGATTGCAGTTTAAAATATCACATTGTAAAATATAAAAATATATAAAACATTCAGATGACATCCCCCCAGCCTCTTTAAAAACTGGCAAATAAGATGTTCTTTATCTCCTGAAAAATTCTCAAAATGATGCTTCCCCTTACCACTTTGGAGAACTTGTTTCCAGTGGGAGCCGGAGTAGAGAAAGCATAGTTGATGTCAAGTGGAAGAACAACTGGTTGGTGGCAGCTTGGTGCATGGACATATGTGGTCCTTGAAAAAGGTGGGGCCAAGGCATGAAAGGCATCCGGTATAAAACTTGAGGGCGGTATATAAATCAAATAAATAAATAAACATTATTGTGCCAGACATTGAAATGGCAGTCTCCAGAATCATGCACTACATCTTCATAAATGCAGCCTAAAGTGGGACCACTGGCATATTCTTTTTGAAGAGTATAGAATATGTGGTGGATGACTCTGTTCCTTCCCTGCCCCCTCATACTACACAACTGTGGTATCTGCTGTCCGTGGATGTCAAGCAAGGTGGTGGGAAGTCCAGCCCAGTTTGTAGTTCTTACTGTAATGTCTCTTCCCCATATTCACAGTTGCTGTAACTTCCTTTGGTAAACAGAGAACAGAATTACCCTCTGACCTTTAAATAGAGTAATGTTTTGCTTCTGGCACATGTTATATGATGCAGCACGCACACATGCCTTTCCTAACACAATGGTCACCTGCAGTTTTAGTTGGTCATACTCTGTTGATAAATAAATAGTGAAAATGCTCTAGATAATTCTGTTTTAAGATTAAGTCTGAGTTTGTGCTGGCTTTCTCATCACTATCTGCTTCTGATAACCTTGAACTTCTCCAGGGATAGTGGATTGTCTGATCCAACTTTCATACTAGTAAGATGCAAAATTAGTTTACTAGTTGTAATGACATTCTATCCCAAGAGTATTTTAATTGCGTCTCTAAGCACTGGAAATATACAGACGTTATAGCTTTGTCCAGTGTCCTACACTAGTTCAATCTCTTGACCTGTGAATAATAGTTTGTTTAGAAATAAATTACCATATTATGTGATCCATGAATTGAGAAATGAGTAGGCGTGGTCTGGGATTTGCCTCCAGTTGCAGTGCATTTTTTTATGTCTCTTACATTGCTTAAAGCTGCTGTGGTCTGAAAGGAATTGCAGTAGATAGTCTTAATAAGTCTCTTCCTCTGCAATGTAAATAGCCCCTGAGTGATTTTACTGACGCATTTAGGGAGGAAGGTGAAGACATTTGGCTGATTCAATATATGCATCAAGAACTAATTACATTCTAAATGTTACTTCTGAGGCAGATATTAGACATATTGGTAGATTGCGATAAGGAAGAAACTGTATTGTTAATATTTTGAGTCTTCGTTGTTATCAAACTTTTTAAAATATGAAGTTAAATTTTGTGGAGGGGGTCTGTTCATATTCTGGCAGTATGTGAAATCTACAGTTTGCAGAAGATTAATGGAATCGCACTCTCTGAGACCATCTTGATCTTGGAGTAGGCTCATGTACCTGTTATTTTTTTTAAAGAACTTGTTCATGATAGCAGGAACATTTTCCTCCTTGTAATGCCTATTATCTGGAAAAGCTGTTCTAGATAGAAAGCTACTAAATATTGGACTTGTTTGGATTGTAACGTGGTACAACCAGGGAGCTGTCATCTTAACTTCAGATAGGTATACATATACTCCATCTAGGGCTGAATCGTTGGGGTCTTTGGGGAAGGCACTGGCAAACCACCCCGTATTGAGTCTGCCATGAAAACGCTGGAGGGCGTCACCCCAAGGGTCAGACATGACCCGGTGCTTGCACAAGGGATACCTTTACCTTTACCTTGATGTTAGAGTTTTACACATGTATCCTAAGTGAATGTCATGTAAATATTTTAATGCCAACTTTAAAAGCATACTTTACAATGTTTTACTTCACTACTAATAAAACCAATTTGGTGAAATGCATGAATTTATGAAGTGTGAATATGAAACTCCAGAGGCAGACCTGACATTTGCTCCCTCTGGGCTGCTGATTATCAGTTGAGATCCATCCTTTCTTTGGCCCCTGTATAAAGAATGATTGTAGTGTCTCTGTAGCATCGAGGCATTCATAATGAAAACCACAGCTCATGGGCGTATCACATGCTTCGTTTCCTGGATCTCCAAGAATACGGCTGCATGTAAAACATTCATTGTGATGTATTTGCAGTCTTGATGCAGTCATTTCAATTTTATTGTTGTCAAAGAAGATTGTGGTATTATGGGCCCTTAAACCCCTTAACCCACCTGAATTTCAAATAGGAAGAAGTATTTTAATTTAAAATGCTGAGCAATGTTCTGGGTTATCCAGAATTGAAATTGAGTCTTTCCAGAACACCTGGCACTTTCAATATACTAGTGCAAATTTAATCATGTATTCAACTGTAGTTCCTTTGCCCTCCAAGTAATTGTTATGATTATTCTTTTTGAGTCACTGATACTGCATGATGTTACTTTAATTCATCTACTGTTCAGTTGACTTGTTACAATGACATTTTGTTAACTCCTAGGCTGTTTCTGGGCACTGATTTAGCCATTATGGGTGGAGCCCATTTTGTTGAGGCCCCTTCCTCCTCTTTGCTCCCTCCCCCTCTGCCAGTTACAACATAAGTTCATAATGCAAGCATGAAGTTTAACCAGGGTTAGTTTCCTCTCCCATATACCACAGTATTCCCTGTTACTAGATACAGGTATGGACAATGAAGAAAGCTGGTAGGAAGAAAGTAGATTAATTTTAAATGTGCTGTTGGAGTTTTATGAATATCATGGAGTTTTGTGGATAAAATGGGCTGTTCAGAGGACAAGTAAGTGGACTGTAGATCAAGTCAAGCACACACTCTCCTTAGAAGTTAAAATGACTAACCTGAAACTATCATACTTTGGCCACATTATGAAAAGGCAAAACCTATTGGAAAAGGCAGTAATATGAGAAAAAGAGGAAGGCCAAACAAAAGGTGGATGGACTCAATCAAGGAAGTCAGAGCCTTCAGTTTGCAAGACCTGAGCAAGGCTGTTAATGGGAGGATATTTTGAAGGTCACTAATGTATAGGATAGCCATAAATTGGAAATAGGATTGTCAGATTCTGCCTGACTAATGGAAGGGGACCGGGTGGGGAGTTAGGAATGCCAGGTTCTGGTTGGGAAATACATAGATTTTGCTGGAGCCTGGGAATGACAAGGACCTCAGTGCCATAAATTCCATCTTCCAAGGAACCTGTTTTCTCCATGACTAATCTCTGTAGACTGGAGATGAGCTATAATTTCAGGGGATCCCCAAACTGCAACTGGAGACCAGCATCAGTTGAAAGCAACCTAATGGCAACACATACAGTGTCCTTGCCTCAAGTTGGATTTCTAAACCAGGGTTTGATTCCCAGGGTTTGAGGGAAGAGGGGGTAGCTTGCTCAACATACAAGACTTCATTTGTATATCATTAGTAAATGCAGTTACTGTTTAACTAGTGTTCTTTGTGAAGAATGGAGGATTGATGAATAAGGCACGAGTGCAAATGAGTCCAGGAGCAATCTGGATTCATGCAGATGTTGCCTTTGTGGTGTCTGGATCTAACCTTGCTCTTAGAATTGCTGGTTGCTTACATAGAGTTGAACGGTTTGTATGCAGTTCTATTTGCATGAAAACCACTTGTCATTAGTGTTGCAGACTTGCATGTTGACAAAGTGTTAAGTGGAGATTTCTTAGCTTTTTGTGGCACCACTAAGTGACAGCATCTCTTGTCACAGGTTGATGCAAATTGACCATGTTCAAATGAATAGCTGCTATAAGCCTTGGGGTGGGGGTAGGGGTCAAGACAATAGGCTCCTTGATAGCTACTTTGTTTAACAAATGCACTCTTCTTCTTTAAAAAAAAAAGCCCCAGGTCTTCTTTATATCTTTGTGCAATATTTGACAGACTCACAATTTTGGAAAGAATGGCCTCCTTTCCGCTGTGTCCCTCCATTTATAGCTGCTACTATGCATACCTCATGACTATTGTTGACTGATCTTTGTGAAGGATAGCTGTAAATTTGTATATTTCTCTGTGGTGAGAGATTTTTTTTCCATTGGAAAAAGAAGTTTATTTGCAGTTTTGTTGAATTTTGTATGTCTCAGATTTGGGTTTTCTAAGTTTTACAGTGTTCTGTTTTATGTAGACTGCTGTTGGCTGAATTGTTTGGGAGTAATATGTTATTGCAAAAGACTAAATATTTGCCAGAATATTTGCTATTGGTATTTGCAATGAGAATCTGAAGGGGAGGAAGTGTTCATATTACCAAATCTCTCCTCCCCCTCCACAAATGTTATGGAGATGCTGAAAAGTAATTTCAGGTGAAGCCGTTTATATAAAACTTTAACCAGCAGGATTTTATTTTGAAGTTTTTAAATATTTGTTTGATTCTGGAATATGCAGGGTTCTGCATATTCTACTTGTGCCAAATTTGAATGTGTACTCTTTATTAATTTCCCCCAAATAAAATTATAAAGTGAAGTACACCTATTCAGACGGCTTGCAGCCGTCTGAAAGCTTTGCCCATAAGGCTGGGAGTTCAATCCCAGCAGCCGGCTCAAGGTTGACTCAGCCTTCCATCCTCCCGAGGTCGGTAAAATGAGTACCCAGCTTGCTGGGGGGTAAACGGTCATGACTGGGGAAGGCACTGGCAAACCACCCCGTATTGAGTCTGCCATGAAAACGCTAGAGGGCGTCACCCCAAGGGTCAGACATGACTCGGTGCTTGCACAGGGGATACCTTTACCTTTACCTTTTTACACCTATTAGGATGGTGATATAACCTATTTGTGTAATTCCTTATAGCAGGATTTTTCAAAGCAGTATTCTAAGTAGGACCAATTTTACTTTCTGTGTCCTGAAGACATGATAGCTGCTCAGCCACCACAAAGTGGTCAGTGCCAATGGTGGGCGCCTCAGGTTTAGATCCCTATTTTACTGTGAAGATTTTGTTTTTCTACCCTGCTTTTCACTATCTGAAGGAGTCTCAAAGCAGCTTCCAATTGTCTTTTCCTCCTCTCACCAAAACAGATACTCTGTGAGCTAGATGTGGCTGAGAACTCTGTGAGAGAACTGTGACTAGCCCAAGGTCACCCAGCTGGCTGCATTTGGAGGAGTGAAGACTCAGACCCGTTCTCCAGATTAGATGCGGACATTCTTAACCTCTACACCATGTTAGCTCATTGGGTGATTAAATTGTAGCCCTTTTAAAGATGAAATTTTATGTTTCATTAAAATGTTACTAGTAAAATATTTAATAACTAGTGACAAAGCCCTTTTGTAAGAACAGGCTTTGAAAGGGTCACAGGGCGCCAGTGAGGCCTTTGCAGGCCTTTGGGAAACACTCCCTCTCCCCCCCACCCCCCTTAGCCGGATGGCTTCCCAGAGGCCTTGAAAGCACACCCAGGGACTGTGCGAGGCCTTTGCAGGCCTTGGGAAGCGCTCCCCCCCCCCCGGCCAGGCCTCTTACCTGGGGCCCTCCAAATGTAGTGGAGGAATCACCGACTGGCTGGCTGTAGCAGCCAGGCATGTCTGTGAGGCAGGGGGTGAAGGCTTGGTGAGGGAGAGTGGGAGCTGTAGGGGCAGGGCCAATCAGGGTGCAGCTGGCTGCACCCTGATCGGCCCTCAACAGGCCGGACAGTCCGTCCCCCAAGGCTGTTTCACAATTATTAAGAGGCACCAAATAGAAAAGATGATGATGATGATGATGATGATGATGATGGTAATAATAATAATAATAATAATAATAATAATAATAATAATAATAATAATTTGTATTTATATCCTATCCTTGCACATCTCTCAGGGCAGGTAACAATATTGATTTAAAAACATACAAGGTTAAAACTGAAAAACTTTTACAATTTCAGTTGTGCTTGTATATGGCAAAAAGAAATAACCAAGTACATCATCTTTGTACTTATAGGTTGTTGGTTCTGCTTTGTGGTGTTTTGTGCACCATTCATTGAGACCAGGTTGAAGGTAGTGCTTCATATACAACTGTACAAAAAACAGTTTCAGTATTTGTTAATGTGGAATTCTGCTCCAGGGAAATGGGCAGCATCCTTCCCCTTGATCTTCTCTGCTTCATGTGACTAAATGTTTACTAAGAGCTATATTTAACTAAAACTAAAGAGAAAACATATAGCTTCATTCATGTTTGATCAACTCAGCAGTCTTTAAACAGATGATTAAGTTGAGCATGAAAGCTATAAGAGATGTAAAATATATTTTTAATCTTAGGTATTACTTCTTGCCCCTAGTAATTTCTATTTGTTTACTTGTGTTTGAAATTTTGGCCTCTTGCCACAGTGTACTTAATGACTGTTTAAACAAATTTTTACTCCACTAAGCTGGAATATGATGTGCTTGGACTTCCTTATGTGTATGTACATTTATATTCATTAATTCTGCCTCTCTTCTCATTTACTTTCAGTCCCTAACCCATGTTGCATAGGTAGCTCCCTTGTTCAAGAAGCCACTGAGACTCTAGATCAGGCTTTCTCAACCAGGGTTTCATGAAACCCAGGGGTTTCTTGACAGCCCCAGAAGGGTTTCCCACATTTTTGGGGGGGGGGGTTATTAATCATAATATCAATCATCACAATTAAACATAGTGGCTCTTCTGTATAATTGAGAAGAGCCACTATGGGTGGAGCAGTGTCCAGGCCCTGTCCAGACACCACTTCCGCTCCACGGGCCAATCTGGGTGCATGTTGCCTCATAGCCACACACTCCTCAACAGCTGCCGAGCCCAGACTGGCCCGCTACTCCCGAGGCAACAATGGAGGCTGCAAGGCGGTGGCGCTGGAGCCTCTGAGGTGGCGGCTGAGGCTACGAGGCAGCAGCAGTGGTGAGGCAGGGCTGCCAGAGGCTGCAAGGCTGCAGCGGAGGCTGCAAGGTGGCGTGGGCTACCAGCTGGTGGCAGAGATGGTGAGGCGCTGCCGGAGCCTTTAGTGGCATGGGAGGCAGTGACGGCTGCAACACCAAGGAGTGCCAACCCTAAGGCCGCCACATGCTTGCCCCGTAGCCTTGGCTGCGGAAGGTGAGAGAGGGCCAGGGAGGCTGCTCTGCGCCTTGCCAGAGCTGCCTCTTCCCACACCTGCTGCCTCCCCCCCACACACCCACTGCCCCATTAAGTGCCCACTGCATTTAAGGCTGTAGCGGACTTTCTTGCTAGTTTTTAAATATATTTACAATTTGTTGAACATTTCGCGGGTATTATTACCGTATGTAGTCATATCAAGCCACCAACTCTTCCCAGAATGGCCAGTGATGAGCCTGGAGGGGGTGGGAAGGGAAGGGGCCCTGGATGGGCATGTATACAGCTCAGAGAATCCCTCAGAGAAACAGGGTGGAGTTGCTAATAATACACATAATTCCCAGAAATTTAAATAAGGACTGTTATACTGCCATGTATAACTTCTCTAATGGGGGGGGGGGTCCATTCTTTCCTCCAACAACAGCATCATGGGAGAAGAGAGGCAAAGCTCCTGTCTCAGCAAATCTTAAGTGGAACTCAACTTCTACATTTCTAGTTCTTTCAGTTAGTTAAAGGTAGTAAGCAGCCTTAATTTATTTCCCAGAAATAATTGTCATTTTTGCTACAGATTTAGAAAACAGATTGAGAAGCAGTTTCCAACCTATAAAAGTAATTATCAGAAAACTCTTTCCATTATTGTAAGGGTCCCCACAATAATTTTGACTGTGGCGACTTCTATAATTTTGAGACCAAGATGTGGACACTACTATGTAAGGACTGGCCTGAGGGACTGGAACCATTCAAAGCATTAGGATAGGCTTTCTCAACTAGGGTTTCATGACAGCCCTGGAAGGTTTTCCTGAATGTTTGGGAGTTAATTTTTATGTATTTTAAAAAAATCATTAAACATTTGTTGGGTGATATGACCATGTTGACCCCCCCCTCCAAATGTCCAATGATGGGCCTGGAGGGGGGCGGGAAAGATGAGGGGCTCTGGGTAGGCATGTACACAGCTATGCTTCCCAGCCATATTCTGCATGACGAAACTTGAACAATTCCACAGGGCCTGCAGAAGGGAGCTCCTCCACCAGGCATTTGGTTGAGGTCAACCTGAACCACCACTTCCCAAGGGCCCTCCTATGGCACCCACCATAATTCTGCCCAACCCACTGGGCTATCAGTATGAGTTAATGTTTTCCATATTTTTGTACTGTTCCATGTTGCTTGTTATTACCACTTCATTATTGTTAACTTAAATTATCTGTTTCTGTTTTACGTGAACCACCCTGAGCCTTTGGGGAGGGCAGTATATAAAATAAATAAATGAATGAATGACCGCACCACTTCTGGGGTTTCTAGAAGCCTGATGAAACTTTTAGGGGTTTCTCAACAGTAAAAAAGTTGAGAAAGGGTGCATTAGGAGGTAGTGTGCCAAGGTCCCTTCTCTGATATAAAAAACTATTTCAGAATGGACACGCTGCAGGTACAAGGGAGATGAGTCCTAGGTTCTTAAGAAGCACCTTGAGCTCTAATGAAACAAAGAAAGCCAGAACTTTGGGGTTTCTTTGTGGAAGAACCAATTGGACAGCATAAAAACCACTGGCTGTCCCCATGGTCCCCATGGGTATTACATTACCACAGTATGCATACTTCAAAACTATGCTACTTACTAATATTAAATTTGCAGTTCTAGTTTTACAAGCAGATGCTGCTGTTGGAAATAAGAATGACCTTCACAAATCTCTTTGCAGTATCCCAAACCAAAGAGGATATTACTATAGAAAGCGACTTACAGAACAAATCAGGCTACATGAGTTAGTGGGAGTTGAGTGTCAGAAAACCAGGGTCTTTTATGTACTTTACTTAGAGAAACTAATTTATAGTTCTAAACATATCAGTCATCTAACATATATGGAGACTGTATTGTTGATAGATTCCAGAGAAGTCTGTCAGTATAAATACATGCAACATGATGTACCTGTGTCTTATTTATGCAGCTGATCTCTTTGGAAGAGTGAGTATTATCTGGAATGTGACTGAGGTATCAGGAAGGTATGTCATGGTTATAGTATGAGGACTGTTTCCGCACAAGGAATGTGCATGAGTGGATTTGCCAGAGAGCAACCAGAGGCAAGCCCATATGGAGGGGAAAGGCATGATCCTGTCCTCACACCTGCCCTCCCCTCTCCATTTCCTGCTCCAAGTCATTTTTTTATAAATAGTGCAGTTCACATTGCAACACAACTGTAAAGCTACATTGTCAAAGGTAAAATAAAATCTTCTTGAAAGTGTCCATGGTCTTTTTGGGATCAGGCAGGCAAAACACAACCCCATTTCTGTTTTCTGGAGGTGGGGAATGAGCTGGGAAAGAGTGATCAAGAAGTTTCTCCCGATCATACACGGGTCTGAGTGCTTTGATTTTAAGCCAAACATTTACAAAACAATTTATTTTGGGGCTTCAGTTACTACGTCCAGCCTTCTCACAACTCAGATAGGCAAAACCAGTCCTGTTTGTGTTTTCTGGAGGTGGGAAATGAGCTGGGAAAGGAGGTGGGGGTGGGTAATCAAACATCCTTCTCCCGATCATACAGGGGTCTGAGCGCTTTGTTTTTAAGCCAGTCATTTATCAAAAATGGGCTCCAGTTACCATGTTCAGCATCTCAGAAATCCACCTAGACATAAATTCCCAAAGAACACAAAGTAACCAGTAATGAACAACCTGATGAGCACCTCATTAACTGTGGTTAATTTGAACAGACTCTTGAGGTTGCCCTAATGCTTTTGAGTCTCATATGCCCACTCAGGTTGCAAAATGTAAACCAGTGGAGTTCTTATTTTGGTTCCAAAATATGTCCAGAACCATGACACAACATTCTTAACATGTTTAAGTAGATGTTTTTCAATGCAGAGAAACAGCTGCTTGTCATAGAGTTAAATAATTTATTTATATCCTATTATGTTGGAGATATTTATTATATAACTAAAAATAAAATAAAGGGACTTTAAAATGAGATTTGTTCACTACCATATGTATCCATCTCAAAGTTTATTTTTTTTAATCTTTGCAGCTTGTGAGGGTTTCTAATGGCATGCTGTGCTTGTGTTGATTGCAAAAGTATTCACAACTGTATTTTATTCAACATGCTGCTGCAAATCTCAAGATGCGGGAGAATGCAAATAACAGTGCTAATGTCATCTTAACTATTGGCTCAAAATATGTAGTTTCCTCTGCATTGTAGTTAATAATATGTTTAGGTGACAAGATCTATATGTTTTTTGGGGGGAAATAACTTGTGAGATTTGCCTGGCTTTTTCCACCTGCCTGGTGGAATGAGCTCCCAGGAGAGCTGAGGACCCTGACGGAACTTTTACAGTTCTGCAGAGCCTGCAAATGGAGCTCTTCCAGCAAGTATTTCATTGAGGTAGGGTATGGAAAAACAGCCCCCTCCTCCAGCCTTATAGATCTGGCCTCAACCCAACTCCTGGTGGAAGAGCTCCGTCTTGCAGGTCCTGTGGAACTGTGGTAGCTCAGGCAAGGCCTTCAGCTCTTCTGGGAACTCATTCTACCAGGTAAGGACTAGGACCAAAAAGGCCCTGGTCCTGGTTGAAGCTAGGCATATCTCACATGTGCCAGGGATCACCAGCCTGTTAGAATCTGCGTATCAAAGAGCTCTGAAAGGGGCATAGGGAGTTAAATGGTCCCTCAGAAACGCTGGACCCAGATCGTGAATGACCTTAAAGGTCAGATTTTTATACAGATCTATAAAATCTCCATCCCCCCACACCAATGTCATATTACCAAGAAAGGCTCCCTTAATCAGTTCATTATCAGAGAAACTCAAATGTAAAACAGATCTAGTTAGGGAAAACTGTATTTAATGCTTATGTCTGTTAACTGCAATCGTATATATTTTATGTGCACATCTCCACCCATATTCATGCCCAGAAAATATGTGCATAGTGCTGGATTTGGAGAACCTTTGGGTAATGTGTGGTTACTTTATAACTTGTCTGTAGAATATCCTTCATTGCAGGATGGTAATAAGTGTCTTAACCCATCTGTGCAATAATATCAGCATAAGGTAAAGGTATCCCCTGTGCAAGCACCAAGTCATGTCTGACCCTTGGGGTGACGCCCTCTAGCGTTTTCATGGCAGACTCAATACGGGGTGGTTTGCCAGTGCCTTCCCCAGTCGTTACCGTTTACCCCCCAGCAAGCTGGGTACTCATTTTACCGACCTCGGAAGGATGGAAGGCTGAGTCAACCTTGAGCCGGCTGCTGGGATTGAACTCCCAGCCTTATGAGCAAAGCTTTCAGATGGCTGCCTTACCACTCTGCGCCACAAGAGGCTCTTAATATCAGCATATATTAAATAAATATGTCGGTTTCCAACTGTGCTGCTTTATTATGCAATATCAACACTTTTGTATTGCTCTTGAAAGATGTTTTGAGTCAGAAGTATGAGAGCAAGATGATAACTTGAGGATAATAGTGCCTACTGGTGTCCTGGCAGTTTGGGGAAAATGAGAAAGATTGCCCATCTAGTCCTCCTGCTGCTATCTGCAGCAATTGGTCAATGAGAAGAGGCTGAGTTAACAGCCAGCTCCTTCTGGCTCAGTTGGTGGTGCCCTCAAGCAGTACTAGAGGGTATGAGGAGGGTACCTTTGACTTGTCTCTCCAACAGAGGCTCTTGGAGCTGGCATAATCCTATGTGGCATCTATTGCAAGTGGTGGTTGTGCAGGACTGAGTAGGGAACTTGGACTTGGCTGGCTTCCAACATATGTTTTGTTTCATCTTCTATTGAAATGGTGTAAGTGGTAGAAAGATATGGCAGTGGGAGAGAACATTTATGCCAGAAAACATGCAGGAAGGCATAATGGTGCTTGCTGCATGTCTAATCTCCATCATATCCTGTACTATGTAAGTGCAGAAGCTCTCTTATGTGGCTGTATTTGGATGCGGTATTGTATAATGTGAAGACTGTAAAAAATAATATCTCTACAATATTTGACATCTTGGGTGAATAATAGGTTGACCTGATAGCATGGCTCTGATATGGTCATTCTGAAAAGGCTCAAACCAGCTAGATATACAGCCCTTCACCAACATGAATGGGAGGATTGGTCAGTGGAGTAGCATTTCTCCATCATTAGGTACCCGGTGCAAACACAGTCCAGCTTTGATTGTGTGTACCTTATGCTGGGTGCCAGGGACATATTAGGGAACTTGGTCGTGTGTTGTCTGTTTACGAGTAGGATCTCTGGCTGAGCAATGGATTTGGTGCTGAGAAGGAAGATTGTCCTTAGATATTTCAGCATACATGCTGAGGCAGCCTAGTTGGGTCAGGGTCAGGATTCCATGGTCATCAAGACAACCGTGGATCAGTTTCAGATTGTAATGTCCAATACATGTCCAATACATGAAAAAAGACATACTGGGTATCTTCTTTTCTGCACCAAGCACTTTGCACTTGTTGTATCAGGTGATTATATTCTGAAGGCACAGTTGAACTTGCTGACTCTTCCCTGCAAGATTTGGATGGTCTGCCCTTGGAGGTTAATGGACCTTGCTGGATTTCCAGGTGGCTCTGTGGGTTTTTGAGAGACTCCCCAGTGACTCTGTGGAGGCCCTTGTAGGAACATGGACGGGAACCATAAGCAGTTGCTCTTTAGTATTCTCTTTCACACTCTGAGGCCTTCAGCCCCTTTTTAAAATAGGGAGCTGAGCAATACGAAGCAAGCTGGAAAACAACTAGGGCAACATTAGTGGAAGACTTGGAATGAACGGACAGAGCAAAGTTCATTTGCAGGCCTATGAGGTGGCAATGATGCCAGTGCAGAAGACTACTTTCTTCTCTGCCATCATTATATCAGCAAAATCTCATCCAGCTTAACAGTTCAAAATGATTTGTGATGTGAGAATGCTAAGTCCGACCCTTCAGGCAATGACAATCTAGCCCCCAGCTATGATTTTTTTCAAGACTCTTTGCTGACAAAATCACTCTAATCTTTTTTGACTTGGAGGACAAGCTGATGGCAGATCTAGTACCTTAGGTGTCAGAAGTGCCTTTGGATAGTTTCAGATTGCTCTGCCTTATGGATGCTGACAGAGTCCTTGGAAATGTGAGGGTCACCACTTAAGAACATAAAAGAAAGCATGCTGGATCAGAGCAATGGCCCATATAATCCAATATTCAGTGTTATATAGTGGCCAAAATGCAGGTGTCATCAAGAGGACCACCAGTGGGACCAGAACTCCAGACACCCTCCCAACTGCCCCCCCCAAGCACTAAGAATACAGAGTATTGCTGCCTCAGACATAGTTCCATCTATACTTTGTGGCTAATAACCATTGATAGGCCTCTGTACAATATGTATATCCAATTCTCTCACAGGGATTCTGCTAACTCACCCATGCCACTGAATGAGATTGCCACCAACATTGTTAGCTGTTGTCTGTTGTTGAGAATTCTTTTATCTTCATGTCTTGAGAGAGTTATTTTGACTTACTTTATTTATTGTTTATACAACTACCAACCAAGACACCTATTTTTAAATGCAGTTGCCTCATTGTTCCAGTGTTGTAAAATAATGCACATTTTAGACATAATTGTCAGTATACATTTCTGCAATTTTGACACATTCCTTATCTATTTACTTTTACAGATAAATTTGCGCCTCATCTTGGTAAGTGGGAAAACAAAAGAATTTTTATTCTCACCAAATGATTCGGCAGCAGACATCGCAAAACATGTATATGATAACTGGCCAATGGGTAAGTAATATGTTTTAAAATTTATTTTAAATGTTCAGTTAGTACTTTCAAACTATCAGTGGGAGGGTAGAGAAGAGAGAGTATTTCCCAAGGCAGAAAGTTAGAAATGGTAAATATGAAGGGTAGTGTGTTGCTCTTCTGGGTGGTTTGCCTCATATTTTCTGTATTCTACCAGTTTTTCTAGTAACAAATATCATTGGCCTGCTAATGTAGGCCGAATTGGGGTTGGAGGGAAGTATGGGAAAGTTCTAGAGTAAATGTTGGAGCTTATTGTGGAAGTATGTGTTTAGTGACCAACTAATGTTTGCACAAATGAGCTGCGTGAAAAATGAATGCGAGGCAGTTCGAAGGGATAGAGGGAGTTGGAAAAACCACATAATGCTTTCTCCCTGGAAGTAGCACTGCTTTGTGACAACTGGGACTTTCCAACTCAATTTGGCTGCCAGAGAGTGGTGAAAGTGCACATATGCCTCAAAACAGAATCTGAACATAAATCTGGCATTGTTGCACAGGTTGACATCCATAGGCTGTTATACAGTTACACATGCTTTTGTCTAGTCATGGCAAAGGTTTGCTTCCCCTACTTCCTTTTGTGCAATCCCTGTGTTTTTTAAAAAGTGTCAAGTATAAGAAGACTCTTATCTCAGCAGTGGGAACTGCCTCTTCAGTGCCTGAAGGTAAACACACATGGAGCAAAGGTACAGACAGAATTCAAGCCTTTGCCTGTAATGTGTATGCCTAAATCCCTGACATCATTGGGAGATTGCACAGAGTAATGATTTCTTTTGAAAACCCTGTTGTTGCTGTTTCTACTGATGTAGCACAACCTCCAGATCTTTAAGTTAAAAGTAACATTCAAATTGAATTCTATCACCATAAGAAATAGGGTGGTTAAAACCCCTCTCTGTGCTACGTGGCAACCACTAGCCAATCACAACCCCCGCCAGGCCATAGCCGTACCCACTTTTCTGAAACTGGTGCCCTGTTGGGTAATGGTGCTTGGAAGAACCATAGGTGGCGCGTCTACAAACCACATGTGTGGCTCCCAAGCCACTGAGTATCACGGTTCTACTACAATTTGACAGTGAAACCTGGATTAATGATAATTTAACAGCTGTGCCACTTTAACCAATAACTGTAATTCAGGTCAGTAGGGAAAATTCACATTCAAGGAAGGGATGCTTTAATGAGATAGCACAACCCAAGTTACATCCTGCTCTGGTCTGCATTATAGCTCTAGATTACAGAAAATTGGAATACAAGAATGTAATCTTCTGTGTCTTGCATGGACACTTTCCCATCCCATTAGAATGCTGATTCTGCTCCTTGTACCATCTTCTGCATTTGTACGCTGTGACATGTAAAGTCCTCAGTGGCTGTAATTAAAAGGCTTGCCTTCTATGCTTTCTCTACTTACATGCATGCACATGGCTTGTAGTGCTGTTCAGAAATGGATTTCCAGCAAGCTCAAGACTGTATAAATGCTTTACAGTGTGAAATTTTGCTGGTTTTGTTCTCTATCCCCCCCTGCCCTTATTGCCATGTATGAACGTTTCAGTTTATACTTGTTCCGATGTAGTTGGAAGTCATGGTTGATTTATTTTAACAGAAGGGCGATGAGCTAATGCTTTCATACTGTACAGCATCAGAACATAGTTCACTTAGGTAGCAGGTTGTATTTCTGCAGAACTGCAATAAGCATGACCTCCTTGTAGGTCATAAGAAAAATTGCTGTTTATTGCAACATATAAATTCCCATTGACTCCCAAGCTAATATATTTCACTGAGATAGTATTTCCCTGCCATTATTTGTCCTTTCTTTGAAGAGGCATTCTGGTATATTTGTTAGTGTGTCAGCCAAGAATTTGGATTCCCCCACGTTGTCCTAAAAGCTTGCTGGGTGACCTTAAGCTAGCTAGTCTCTCAAACCTGCCTCACAGAATTGTTGTGAGGATAGAATGGAGTAGATGAGAAATGATGTAAACTGCTTTGGCTCCCCACTGGAGAGAAATATCTAAATAAAATTTCTTTCAGCACCCGATTATGATGAATCCACTCCTCAGTTCCCTTGCATGCATAATATCAGTTCAACTTAAGGGATCCGAGGCCCTTACACCTCAAGATAGCCAGATTAGCATTAGCAAAACTCATTTTGGGGGGAGGGGGGAGTCTAAGCAGAGAGCAATGATTAGGCAGGATTTTGCAGCAACACTGAGGACCAAATGAAACATTGCAATTCGGTATATGGGATGGAACCCCAAATAAATTCCTTGGCTAAACATATTAGAAATATATTTAAAAAATGATTTGTACTGAATATAGTCTAAAACTACATTAGTATATAGTCATGATGCAGAAGAATTTTTTTTTCACTGAGGGAGGATGAACCAGCTATTTTTGCTTGACTTCAGGATACTCCTTATCACAACCTTTGTTTTATATACAGTGCTTCCCCCAAATTCTGGTAACTGGGCCCAAGGCTCAAAACAGGTCCCCCCCCCTGGGAGATTGGATGCTCTCAGAACCCCCCTGTTTCTGCCTTGATTAATGTAGATGTTTGTAGTTTGGTGCCTGTCCTTGTAGCAATCAAAATAGCCTGCCTTTGAAGTTTGGTTTATTGCTGTAGCTCCTTTATTTTTAAATTTATATATCCCCCCACTCTCTAGTGGCAGTTTACAAAGACAATAAAAACACAATACCCCCCCCCCTAAAATACTACTGAACACAGTAATTAGCTGGCGATCAATAAAGATTCTAGTCTCCGCCCCCTCCTCAATTCAGCGGCTGGGTCAAAGAAGTTCTTCCAGTGGGAGCAAGGGTTCTGATCTAGCACATATCAAGGAATCCTCCAATGGTAACTCCAAGACCCTGCCCTGGCCCCAACCATACGCCTGGTGGAAGAGCTATGTCTTGCAGGCCCTGTGGAAAGCTGACAATTCTGGCATGGCCCTTAGCTCTTCTAGGAGCTCATTCCACCAGGTTGGGGCCAGGACTGAAAAGGCCGTGGCCCTGGTCGAGGCCAGGAAGATATCCCAGGGGCCCGGATTACCAGTAGATTCATACCCACAGAGCGAAGAGCCCTGCAGGGAGCATAAACAGATAAGCGGTCCTGCAGATAAGTAGGACCCAGGCTGCATATGGCCTTAAAGGTTAGAACCAATACCTTGAACTTGATCCGGAAACAGACTGATAATCTGTGCAGATGTTGCAGCACCGGCTGAATGTGGGCCCTCCAGGATGTTCTAGTAAGGACCCTTGTAGCCGCATTTTGTACCGACTGTAATTTCCGGATCAAAGCCAAGGGAGGGCCCACATAGAGCAAGTTACAGACGTCTAACCTGGAAGTGACTGTTATATGGTGTGGCTTCATTTGCAATACCACGTTCTGGTCACTATACCTCAAAAAGTACATTGCAGAGCTGGGAAAAGTATATAGGAGGGGCAACAACGAAGATGAAAGGGTTTGAGTACCTTTCCAATGAAGAGATGCCGAAGTAACTAAGGAGAGGATATGGTTTATAAAATTATGAATGGGGTAGAGAGTGTTGGCAAAGAGAACTTTTTTGCTTTCTCCCAAAATACTAGAACTCAAGGGCATCCAATGAAGCTGACAAGTACCGTAGTAGGTTAAAGTTGGACAAAAGGGAATACTACTTCATACAGAAAGTGATTAAAATGTAGAATTTTTCTGCCAGAGGATGTAGTGATGGCCACAGGAATAAACAGCTTTAAAAGGGGATTAGACTCGTGTAAAGGGGGATTAGATTCATGGAAAATGTCTACTACTAGCTAAGGTGACCGAGGGGAACCTGCACATTCAGAGGTGCTAAACCTCCAAAACTCAGAGCCAGAAGGTAATATCAGGGGAAGGCTTTGGCCTCTATGCCCTGTTTTTAGCCCTCCAGAGGAACTGTTTGGCCACCATGTAAGATAGGATGCTGGACTAGATGGACCATTAGTCTGATCCGGCAGGGCTCTTATGTTCTTATGTCCTTTGCAATGCTTAACCTGCTAAACAGCATGGATTTTTCTTCAGGTTCTTTAAAAATATGAGCAGAGCGAAGGTCCGAGTAGTCTTCCAATCAAGGCACTAAGACTTTAAATAAAAAGTGCAAGAGTTTAGTAGCATGAATTATGGTACAAAAATGGCTACTGAGTCCCTTGCTCAGTCAGGTTGCCTAGCGAATGTGTTAGTTGCAATTTAATGATGACTTTGGGGTCATCCCTGTAAGGTATGTATTCTGAAGCTCTTTTTGTAGCTATGGCTCAATTGCAGCCCTTCTCACTCATCCTGAAGATTGGGCATAACAAGCATAAAGATAAAACAAATCTGAATTATTACTGCTCTTCATCTATATAAAGGTGTAGTTTGGACCCAACCTCAGATTTTGGGATACTTTTTTTCTAAGGGAAGGGAGAGGGGGAGCAGAACCTAAGAATGTATTCAGCATTTCAAAATTTTTCTTTTAGGATTGTTAGAATTCAATAAGGATAGTCGTTTCCATATTATGTTTTTACAGTTTTTGACATATTTGTCTAGTTTTCTAAATGTTGACACTGAGTAGATTGTGAATATTGTGCATTTCTGCGTAGGTTCATTTCTGTTTTCTGATTAGACTCTTGAATATTCAAGCTGTTCATTGTTTAATAAAAACATAATGATATTAATGAGCTCAGTGCTACATTATCACATGTAATTGTGACATCAAAGAGAATTATATGGATTAAAAAATGGGTACAGGATTGCAATCCTTAGTATGCATTTGGGACTATAATGTTCCCCCTACCCCCAAAAAAGGGTATCCCACTGCTACAAAAAAATGTCACATTTTCTGCAGTATAGAATTAAGTGACCTTTTGCACGTCTATGATTCTATGTCTACTCAGAAGTCCTATTTTACTTAGTATGCCTTATTCTCAGAAATATGTTCTTGGGATTGCACCCTTTCTGTTTTAAGTCCTCCCTAACATTTTTAAAGAAGTGAAATATTGCTTACCCAGGGTACTAGAGGGTCTCTATGATCCCCAGCAAAGTGAAAAATCACATTGTATCTATGGTAATTGGTTTATGTTGATCCATCACTTAAGATAAGTATTCAGTATTGGTCTGTATTCAGTATTTGTTCTCATCTCTGAGATGTTTTGACGAAGGACTGAACCATGCAAAAGGTATTTGACCATGTTTATGGATTAAAAATTTCCCCCAAGTTGGAAAGATTGAAGTACAAACTTTTGAAATATTTTTCCTGCTTCTGTTTACCATTAACTAAGATTTTAAATTATTATATTTATTACAATGAATAGCATTAATTCTGTGACAAGTTAATTTGGCATCTAGTTAAATATGTAGTACTAATCTTTTTTAAGAGCTGGCAATCAGAGATTGCATGGGGGTGGGGGGGGCTTACTAGACCCCTGCCATAATAAGAGGTGATTCGGTTTTGTAGATTTTAGCCACTGGAATACATTGTGAGTTTCTTGACTTAAATGGAAACCAGAGATGGCACCTGTGAGTTGAATCCAAAGGAATCTTGCTGCTTCTGTTCATGCAGTGGAGGGTACTTTTCTAGAATGCCTCCAAGCCTCAGGCCTGACTTTTCCATTGGGATAGGCAGAGCAGAGGGAAAGTGATAGGACAATGGAGCCCTGTAACCGGGACTCAGTTTTCTCTTGTGAAGGCCTCATGCAGAGGTGTTAATTTTCATAATACACTATATGCTTTCTGTTAGTAGATGCAGCTAGATAAAGGTAAAGGTATCCCCTGTGCAAGAACCAAGTCATGTCTGACCCTTGGGGTGACGTCCTCCAGCGTTTTAATGGCAGACTCAATACAGGGTGGTTTGCCATTCCCTTCCCCAGTCATTACCATTTACTGGGTACTCATTTTACCGACCTTGGAAGGATGGAAGGCTGAGTCAACCTTGAGCCGGCTGCTGGGATCGAACTCCCAGCCTCATGGGCAGAGCTTCAGACAGCATTTCTGCTGCTTACCACTCTGCGCCACAAGAGGCTCCTGTTTGCAGCTAGATATCAGTTGAAATTCTTCTGTTATCCCAGCTATTCTCACCACTCTTTTATGGCTAAAAGGGCTTCTTTGCCCTCCCTATTGGACAGAAGCTTAGCCAGCATTTGTGTAATAGATGTTCTATGTATGCAGTCATTTATATTGTGTGAGCTACCATGTGGGCATAATGAGGGAAAAAATTAAGAATGTTAATACTCTTGACACTCTTCTTGTGTTTTTTCAGACTGGGAAGAAGAGCAGGTGAGCAGTCCAAATATTCTACGGCTTATTTATCAAGGACGGTTTCTTCATGGCAACGTAACATTAGGAGGTACGGAGAGCTGAGTACTGTGGGTAATCTTGGACTGGACTTTAAGATGGAATAATGCTTTCAGAAGCATTGTGTAATGTTTATGAATGCATTGGACAGCATCTAGACAGAGCATCAGTTTAATGGCTTCTTGTTGAAATTAGTGAATCTTAAAAGTGCAGTACAGTGTTTTTAATCAAATCTGTTGTAATGTGGCCCCTTGTGTATGCTTCTAACTGAGCCTTAGTCTGCAGCCGGTATTAGTAAATGAATATTAACATCCAAATTAATAGAATATTCACATGGATTGTTTTGCTGTAGGTGACACATACTTTTTCTTCAGCTATTGTAAAACAGAAAGTATACTCTTGTAAACTGAACTGCTTTCCATGATTCGAAATTAATTGCAGCAATATTTTGGATTTGGATTTTTGTATGTCACAGTTACATTAAAAACAATTTTAAAAATCTTCCTTTATTATCAATGTTCAAAATAGAGGCTACGAGGATTGCTTAACAGCAGCCAAAATCTCAGCACTGTTATTGTGGTGAGATACTGAGAATTTGAATGATGGCAAAATTTCTTGAATATACCAACAGTAAATGGCCTCCCTTCAAATACAAAAGCAGTTCAATTGTGCCCCCTTGTGGCATATCTTCCTCAGTGTGCTTTGAATATCCAAAGATATGGTGATGCTGATTTTTTGCCACTTCATGCTGGGGTTTTTTGTTTGTTTGTTTGTTTCTTTTTTAATCACTACAGTGTGCATTACATTGACATCAATTTGTTGTGTGAAATGTTAAGTTTTCTATTCATTCTTTACACATCATGCATCATTTTAGAAACCTCAATCGTTTTGCCTCCCCCCCCCAACTACTTAGGCGCAAATCCCTGAGGCTTTTTGTAGAACCATTACTCCAGTCCCACAGATCCCTTGCAGTTTTTTCTGCATCTATGACGCAGCAATCAGAACCACACATAGTATTAATACTATTAGTCTCTATAAGAGCATTATGATACTGGCTGTTTTATTTTCACTCGCTTTCCTAAAAACCCCTAGCACAGAAATTTTGTTCTCCCTGCTGCATTTTTGTTACCTATCCTCCATTACCTCTTTTTCTGGTCAGCCACTGTCAGTTCAAGCCCTGTCAATTTATATGTCAGTTGTGCATTATGTTACACTGGAACATCATTGTACATTTAACTGCATGTGCCATGTTGTTGGCTACTCACCCAGTTTGAAGACAATTTCATGAAGCTCCCAACTATCTGCATAGTTTATACAACTTTAGATGTTTTTTTCCTCATTCTCACTTCCAGGTCAAATTAAAAGCATCGGTCGTGGGTGACTTTCCTCTGTTGCCACTTATTCCCGCTCTCTGTTTGTTTATAATGTTTGCCAGCTCATTCTTATCCACATTAATATACCAAAAGAACTCAGAAGCCATTCTGATTCTTCCTCAGTATTGCATGTTCCTGTGTGCATGTAATAATTCTATCTTAAATAGTTTCCCAGGATAGATGATAAATTAGTTTGTCTAAAATATCATGGAACCATCTGATTCCTTTTTAACAATCTAACTTGTGCTTGCAGCTTTCCGGTCCTTGGGTAGGGAGCCTGATTTTAGTCAAACATTTTGTATTACCATAGGAGATTCACAATTGAGCTCCTTTATAACCCTTGGGTATGTGCCATCTGTTAGTCTTTAATGTGCCATTTAGTCCTAGAGTAAGGTGACCAGATTTTAACATTGGTAAAGCGGGACACCATTGACCGGGGGGGGGGGGGGTCTTGATTAAAAATTTGGTCTATATGGAGCAACAAAAAGTTTCATAGAACACATAGAACGCAAAAATAGTATTGTAATATATATTTTTAAATTTCAACATAAGTATAATAAGGTGCCCCCAGATGTCCCTCCAAAAGTGGGACAATCTGGTCACCTTATCTTAGAGATTCATCTTCTTACTTCTGTTTGGCTCTATTCCGCAGACATTTATAGATAGTTACAGCGTGAACAATCCCCCATGTCTTACGCAGCAAAAACAGATCAAGTTTATTCAGTCTCCCTGATCATCCTTTAGCGACTTTTTCACTCTTTTGCATCCAGCATCCCAACTACCTCTTGGGCTGGCTTCCTGATTCTGAAATATGTAAAGAAACTTATTGATTGCAAAAACAAAACAAAACAAAAAAACCAACCCTGCAATGTGGTTGTCTATCCTTGTTTGGCTTGCCTTAACCTCAACATTTGTTCTGCCAGACCCTGTGCTGCAGCTTGTTCTCCTCATCTGGACACATTTTCCAGTTCTTCTTTCCAGCTTTTTATTTCTTTAGTGGCTTCCTTGATTTTGTTTAACCATGCTGGCGTCTTGATATTTTTATGTAACGTTTCCTCACCTGTGGTATACATTCTATCCTGAGCGTCAGTTATGGATTTTATGAACTTCCAAGAATCCCGAGTACAGTTAACTCTTTACTCTCTTCCTTTTGACTGCTCCCTTCACATTTTAAATCTTCTTAAGTCAAATGTGGCCATGTTGAGTGTTTTGGGACAGCTTTCTGTTCACACAAATGCTGAATATAGTACCAGTCTGTATTGACACATTCCCCTCTGGTATCCCCATACCTATGTGAGCCTGTGGCCAGTATTATACTATTAACATATAAGGACTTGTCACTGATGAAAGAACTGAAAATGGAGATTACCTGGATTCCGTTTTGACAGAAGTCCTAAAGAATAAAGAAACAAGGAAAACCACAAAAATAGGACATTTTTCTTTATCATATTGCCAGGGGATAGGTCTGTTTCTCTCTGTTTGCTTTAATTATTAGACCGTCCTTGTTATATTCTTGTATGAAGAGGAATATTTAACCATCCTCCTCCTTTTCACACAGCATTAAAACTTCCATTTGGCAAGACAACGGTAATGCATTTGGTGGCAAGAGAGACATTGCCAGAACCAAATTCTCAAGGTAAGCTTTGGCTTTTAAAGAGATTTGTTTATATCCAACCTATCTATTTAGTGTTGCCTAAAAGAAATATAATTGTGGAATATATGCATTTAAGCAGTGCCTCAAAATAATAATGGTTGAAAACAAAACATACGTTACATCAGGCAGCTGCAGAAAAAAGTGCAAGAAAACAAAAGCTCATCCTAGTCCCAAGGAAATAGACATATATTCTCTAGAAGACAGGAAGGATCACTGTTCAGGAGGTAAAGGATTTCATAGCCACAGGGCAGCAATCAAGGAGGCTTTGTCACTCCTAACCTCCTTCCTGAATATGGCTTATGAAGCTGGAAGCTGATCTCATGCCTTGAATGGGGTTCACATTTAAAAACATCACTTTGAATGGGACCTGGAAATAAAACAGGAAGTCCTGGAGTTGACAGAATATCAATCTTGTATATTGATCATGACCAGTTCCAATTAAGACCCTAGCTATTGTGTTTCAGCCTTTCTAGGCTGTCTGACACTAAGCGCATGTCACCCAGGCCTGTTTAACTGCAATGAGGTCAACTTACTGCATTTGGTGAACCAGTGAAAGCACTCCTTGCTTCTTCTGCTATCTACTTTTGCAGCACCAGTGACTTGGACTCAAAAGGCACATAATTCACAGTCTCTGTATATTTGCTGCATTGTTAGAACAAGATAACTCCTTCAAGGTTTATAAACAGTTCTTTATTTATGAGGAGAAACCTAGCGAATAGTTTAAAAACAATAGTTTTAAAAAATCAATAGCTTAAAAAAACAAAAATAAAAAAACCTTGGTACTATAAATGCCCTCTTAACAACCCAAGTATCATGTCCATTACCCCAAATCTCTAATGTGATTCAGAAGTAATCCAAACCTTTATATCACACACTCATGTCAAGCAATAGCCTTAAACCTGTCCTCTTCATTGTCCTGCAGGTCAGAGGAATCGTGAAAAAACTGGAGAGAGCAATTGCTGTGTGATCCTGTAAAGCTCTACTGTATCTGCTACTTGTGATGTAAAATAGTTTTTGTTTTTCATGCTGCTGGACTAGAGGAGACCAACATCGCTTCAGACACCATTAGGAATCTGTGAATCCATTTGAACTGAAATATTACATGAACACTGTTGCATATGTTTCTTTTCTAGAGCAATGAACACTTGCGCCCCCTACTTTTTGGTTGTTGAGCAAACATCTTAATGCATCACTTCTCCAATGTATGCTGTCTCCAGGCAAAGGTTAACTATTCTCTTCAACAGGAATCATTTTGCTGCCATAAAAATCATCCTTAACCTAAACTTTAACCAATCAACATTTCTAGATGCAATTTGCACTAAAAAAAAGTTGACAATATATAGACCTCATCAACAAAAAGTTCTAAGTATTTCAAGAAGATAGAAATGATTCAGCACTGGTAAACACTATTGGCAGTCTTTTAAAATATATTATTCAGTAATGGCCAATTAAAGGAGGAAAGAAATAACTACTTAAATTTTACCTTAAGTCAACCTTAGTGGCCAAACTGGCACAAAATACTAACTAAAATTAAGTCTGACTTTAGACATATATTTTCACTGCAACAAACTATGTGCCTGTAATTTTTAAGCACTCTATAGAGGGCTGTTCAAACTGAATTTTTTTTTCATTAACATGCACTCTTCTCTCGTACATTAGTTGAGTGCTTGTTCAGACAGCACAAATAAGTGCAGAGAGTGCATTTCCTAGCCTTAATATGGGAGGGGTAATTTCCTGTAGTTCATAGGCTTTTATTAATGTGCATAAATATTAGAAGACCTCATTTACTAATCAATTTTATGTCTTTGAATATCAACAATTGATGTTTTTCAGTCATTCTTTCTCATCAGTACCTTAGTGTCCAGTGTCATGCTTACTCATTAGTGACTTCAAAGGAATAACTAAAAGGAAAAAAAAAGGACAAAAAAAATCCTCTGCCATATGATGAAATTTTGTTTATGTAATCTGCATTTGGTATTAGTGCTTGCAATTGTACTGGAAATCAGAAGCTGGTTTTTAAAAGCATATGTAGTTAGTTACAAAGGATGCCATTCTTTTACTTCATACAAATAATTTAAAAATTGATATGCTAAAACAATTTTTTGCACAGCACTAAAGCATGAGTTAGTTTCATCTAAACCTGTAAAAAAATTATAAAAGATTTTATATTTTTCCACTGGGAAGAAATTCTTCCTAGTTGAAATTACAAATATGTAGAATATATTTAATAAAGATCTTATAAAACATAACTATAGAACTGAAATATAGATTGGCGTGTAGAGTAATACATTAATAATCCATATAAATAGCTCTAGGCTTAAAAAAAATTGCAGGTTGACATTGTGTTCTGTACTTGAGTCCATGGCCCTTACAAATGTTCTGTGTTTTCTGAATGATCAACTTCATTTAAACTTAATGGGTTATTTTATTCTATGTTATTGCTTTGACAAAATGCTTTATATGCAGTAGGCCTACAAAGATATTGTTCATAATGATCAAAATTAAATTTGTATAGAGCAGAGTTTTAAAACAAATTGTAAATAGCACTAAACATTTTCTTTCTGCAACCTGTACTGATAGATTCTTCTGTAAACTAAATAAAAGAAGAATATTGTAGTGCACTTTGTTGTGATTTGAGGGCTGTGACCTGGCCCATTTTCTACCTTCAATTTATTTTTAAGGTAAAGGTAAAGGTATCCCCTGTGCAAGCACTGGGTTATGTCTGACCCGTGGGGTGACACCCTCTAGTGTTTTCATGCCAGACTCAATACGGGGTGGTTTGCCAGTGCCTTCCCCAGTCATTACCGTTTACCCCCCAGCAAGCTGGGTACTCATTTTACCGACCTCGGAAGGATGGAAGGCTGGGTCAACCTTGAGCCGGCTGCTGGGATTGAACTCCCAACCTCATGGGCAGACAGCTTCAGACAGCATGTCGCTGCCTTACCACTCTGCGCCACAAGAGGCTCAATTTATTTTTAGTTGTCTTCAAAAAGAACTGGATCTATTTAACACTAGAGGAGAATATTGTTTAGAGTTAGGGCCTGGATGAGCAACTGAAGGCCTATGGCAGCCATGTACGTTTCTTATTGGCAATTCAGCAGTGTGAATTCTTTGGGACTCTAAAAGAAATTTCTAGAGGGCCCTCTCCGTGTATCTCAGGAATTATTTCCTAAAAACAAATTAACATAATTTCCCCACATCCTAGGGAGATACAGTTTAGAGTTTAAAAGAGAATTTCGCCTGTTTATAGAAAATTAGTAGTCTTGACTATGTGAGAAATATTCTGAATGAGACCTACAGAGGAGATTATTGGAACAAATTTAGAGTTCGGTGGCGACACTAAGACCAACAATTTTTTATTCAAGGTATACACTTTCGTGCGCACACACACACTTCCCCAGATACAACATCAGTTATTGTTTGCTTGCCCAACCTGTCTGAGGATTTAAGACTGGATTAATGATTGTGTTAATTACAAAAGTCATGCACACCCTTAGCTCCTGTTGCCCCTTCCCCCAGTCAGTTCCTTTCATCCCCAAAACCTATTTCCAACAAAAAGAGCTGGTGAACATTCTAGAAGACATCTCTTTTTAATCTATCTTCCAGATAAAGGAATTCCAGGACTCCTCAAAGAATGCTTCCTATGAGCCCTGACTTGGAATGGTGGCAAGAGTATTCCTGATTGGAATTAAATTTTGGAATAGAGCACAGGACTGAATACAGATAATCTGGGCTAGAAGTTTAGTGCTTTGTGGGTCTACTGCCTTCAGTTAAGCCTAGAAAGCAATCAGTAATGGCACAATGATTTGAATAGTTATCCCACTGGAACTCTACTTGTGATGTTATCTGAGCATAGTTTAATTGTTCCACTGCTAAATTTAGTACACACCAAAAGTCAGACTTTAGTAGCCCATATCATTCAGATTTGCTTGGCGCTATTTAAGTTTTGTTAGGAACAATGCCAGATTGCTCTTTTATAGCTATTTCTAGGAATCTGATGACAATGCATACTTCTGAAGTCTTTTTGCAGCTTTGATCACAGTCAGGGTGTGTCTGTACTTGTTCTCAGTCACACAAAATGCATCCGAAAACTGTAGGAGAATCTGATGTTATCTGTCATACTTCTTATTCAAGCAGTCAACAAAAAGCAGAGAAACCTTGAACCAAAGGGGAGAGAATATGCCTCCTCCCCCATATCTAATTGTGTATTTTCAATGAAATCTATAGTGGCTAGTGTAAAAATTGTGTAAACAATCAGGGGATCCTCCATGACGACCAGCCATGCAGCTGAAGGCATTTCCCTAAAAACTATATGAATTCATTCTCAGTTACAGAAAGGCTCAGTCACAAAGCAAACAGTTGACAACCCAGTACTATATATAGGCATAGAAGCAGATTCAGCCTCTGCACAACTGCTTGTGCCTGTTTCTAGCTTCTGGCAACAGTCTTAAAGCAGAACTTCCCCTCGGCCACAGTTGCATAATTCCAGAGAAGTAGGGTTTAGCTGGGGGTCCCCATCACAGTGCCCGTGGGCACCTGTTGATACCTTCTCAGGTATCCACCAAGTGTTTTTGGAAAGTGTGTGGGCCAAGTGAGCCTTTTGTACTACAAGAAATTAGGTTGGCTGTGCAGATTTTTAAAAAAATATTGCTTTGACAGCAGCTACCGGCATAGCACAAGAATCTGCACTATGTTACTGAAGTTAAGTTGTGACAATCATTTCCTGTCTGGCTTTACCCCCTGTGGCAGCTATTTTGTGGTTGTGCCTGCCCTGCCTTATCAAAATTCCAAATGTGCCTGCAGGGTTAAAAGGTAGAGTACTTCTGGGCCATGACGAAGCTTCCTCAGCTCCAAGCTTACATCTGTCTCTGTATACCACCTAGTAGCATCTTGACTCAGTATGGATTCAGCATAATGGCAGCCCTGTAGTCTCAATTTTTATGAGGCAAGAGGGCCTGTTCCACCCATGCAGGCTTTAGATCTTAACCGAGCACATGTCAGTAATCTCAGGCACCAACCCCAGTCGTCTGAAAAGCATGATACCCTACTAGTTGCCATGATTGCTGGAAACAGAAATCCCCTGAATGTCTGGCCTGTCCTCCATCTCAGTAGTGTGATAGGCATCCCTTTCTAATGGGCCATAGCTCCTTTCATTGCTGTCTGCTGTCCCATTTGGGATGTGATGAGCACATGAGCTAGCTTCAGCTGCACAATCACAGCTGTTTCTCCAAGATGGTGGGTATGCAAGGGAAGCTCATATCCCAAACAACTTTCTTCAGATGTAAGAGCTGTGTTGACATGTAATATATGCTGGGAGGGGAGGAGACTCAAAGTGCTGATAGCTTGTGTCCAAAACCTTTAGTCTAATACTGTGTTCCCAGACAAACTGGAACCAAGGGGAGGAATATTCACTCATTCCCTTTCCAAGATGGACCATCAGCAACTCCTCTTGGATAGGGTGAAGTGCAAATGAGGGGCAACTGTGTCTCCATTTGTAGTACTTGGCTGACTGGGGGCAGATAAGATTCAGGCAAAGCAGAGGGGAAGCCAACATAAAGCAATAAAAGACAAGCATGAATATTGTGCTTGCTTATTTTTCTGAAGCAGCGGTATTGCTAATGCTATCCAGTACCATTAGCTGACTGAATGAAGGAGGTTGAATCAATCAAGCGCTTCATACAAATAATTTCTGCAACAAAGTTTGTCCGGGATTGCCAAGACAGCTCCATTTGGTCAGAACACAGAAGTTAAGCAGGGACAGCCCTGGCCTGTCTTTTTTTTTTTTTTTTTTTTGGGGGGGGGGGGAGACCAAAACGCAGTACTGGTATTACCACACAGAGGTAGGCAATGTCAAGTAACTTGTGAATGTCTCTTCTCTTAAACTCCGTTGGGTCATCATAAATTGGCTGCAACTTGGTGGCAAAGAAGTTACTTTTTAAGAAAAATAATCATTTTATAGCTTTTCAAAAATAGTACCAACCTGGGTGGCTAGGCTAGGCCAGTCTCACCAGATCTTAGAAGCTAAGCTGCATTAGCACTTGGACGGAAGGCCAAGGAAGTCCAGGATTGCTATGCAGAGATGGGTAAAGGCCAAAATTATCTCTGTTTGTCTCTTGCCTTGAAAACCATAAGCAGTTGCAATAAGTTGCCTAAGGAGGTGGTGAGCTCCCCCTCACTGGCAGTCTTCAAGCAAAAGTTGGATACACACTTTTCTTGGATGCTTTAGGATGCTTAGGGCTGATCCTGCGTTGAGCAGGGGGTTGGACTAGATGGCCTGTATGGCCCCTTCCAACTCTATGATTCTATGATTCTAAGTCAGCTGGGATCTGATGGCGTGTTCTACCACCAGATTTTTGTACACCAATGTTTAAATGACCAGTGAATATCTATATGGTGTATTGACTCAAGCTATGGATCAGGAGGTCCTTGGTTTAAATTCTGAACTCATGAAGCTGTGTTATACTGTGCATCTCGAAACTTCATTTGCCACCATCTCTGCAACATTATGGATAGTAATACTGACTTGCCTTTCAGAGATGTAACCTTTACAGGGCAAGTAATGGGAAATGCTTTGGAAAACTCAAATATGGTTATGCTTTCCTTACCTGGACAACTAGGTTATCTTCCAGACATGACATCAAGAATATTTATGTTTTTATAGAACATTGTAAAATACCTTACGTTCAGGGTCATCGGCCTTTTGGGTAAATATGGTAGTGAAAGTGTCAAGACGGTATAACGGATCTGTGCTGAACCTGCAAACCCCTCTTTTTGTATTATGATATGTTTTAAAATTAGATCACTGTGAAATCTGGTTATGCCTCCCATTGGAAGCTTGCTATTTTTACAACTCTAGTATCAATGTTGAGTGTAATCAGGTTCTGCAATTCTTGCCTTAGTAGAGAATCATTCTGTTGTGTCAACTAGAAAAAGGTGGTGAAGGGACCATCCAGCACAAAACACAACATATGTATCATGAGAGCAAATCCTGTTGTATTATCCTCAGAACACCCTGAACTTTCAAAGTATTTTGAAAGAGAGATTAAAACTCTGGAACCTGAAGGTCTTTGCAGTCTTCTCTTGTTTGAACCTGGTGTTCAAAATACAAATCCATTTTGAATCTTGAGGTTCAAAATGCAAATCCAGCTCAAGGATGAGCCCGAATCAGTGTGACTTGCTTCTTTACTGACTAAAGTAAGTGAAATTCCATTTTGTCAAGCCAGTTTTCTTATAGAGGAACATTTCTGTTGCGTAGGAAATGGAATACCTGCAGTGCTGACCTAGCCATCACAAAAAACTTCTCTTCTTTACTGCAAGGATTGACCCTTATCATGGGACCTACTTGAAGCCAGGCCTTGAAGACATGCTGCAGAATGCTGCTGGCTACCTGGGATTGAAAGGCTTGATTCTATCCATCCTACTTGGGGGCACCTGAGCATCCCAGGCCCAGTTTGAGGTGCTGATTTACCGCAGTTTACCACAGTCTAGGTTTAACATATGTTCTGTGAAGAATGTGAAGGTATCCAAATAGGGATCTTATAAAGGTAAAGGTAAAGGTATCCCCTGTGCAAGCACCGAGTCATGTCTGACCCTTGGGGTGACGCCCTCTAGCGTTTTCATGGCAGACTCAATACAGGGTGGTTTGCCAGTGCCTTCCCCAGTCATTACCGTTTACCCCCCAGCAAGCTGGGTACTCATTTTACCGACCTCGGAAGGATGGAAGGCTGAGTCAACTTTGAGCCGGCTGCTGGGATTGAACTCCACACCTCATGGGCAAAGCTTTCAGATGGCTGCCTTACCACTCTGCGCCACAAGAGACTCTTATAGGGTATAGGGATCTTATACTATTGACCATTTCCTGTCAAGAGATCCCCTTCTTGGAATTTCTATTCAGCCATGCATTTCAAAATGGCAGCCAGGCACCGCTTCATCTTTATGGATCCAACTCCAGTGAATAGCCCTTATGTTTTGCTTCTATTCTACATGAAAGATGTGTGATCCAAAGATCTCTGACCTTAAGTGCAAAGGGAGATAACTTGTCATCAGAATAGATGAAGCAGCTGGGAAAGTAGCATGGTGTATAGGGCTGCCAACAATTTGGAAGGGGGAACCCCACCCTTTTAACAGAGGCTTCAAGGACTGGGGGCATATCTCTATGTCACCAAAAAAGAGGTTACCCCATCCTCTTAAGGGTGCCTAAATCCCACCTCCTGTGCCATGGCCATATGGGAGGAAATTACTCGAAATCATCTGACCCCCCAAGAGTTCTCTAGAGTGGCATGTTACCCGTCTGTGAACTTATTCCATTGACTCTGGAAAGGATTTTGAGTTTGTGGGATGTATAGGAGGAAAATTATTGGGCAGCCCCCCTCCCAAGAAACCCAAAAAGATGGCATGTGTTTCCTCTATGAACTTGTTTCAATATTCTGGGCCAATAGGAAAGGGTTTTGAGTTTGTGTAATGCATGGGTGGAAAGTTGAGGGCCAGTAATGCAGCCCCACTCCTGAAAAACCAAAAAGGAATGCTTGTGTATACGAGATAATTTAGTTGTATGCAGCTGACTCTAGTACACCTTCCCTGTGGAAGTGTTTTCCTGGCCTCTTCCATTAGTCCAATGCTGCAAGTCTCACAGGAGGGGAGCAAGAAGATGCAAAGTTCATGAACTCATGTGCTTGCTACAGTTGAAGGTAAATGCAGAGAGCATGCAGGAGTGTGGGGAGAGGCATGATATGCAGCCTGCCTGGCTTGCATGTGGAGGAGAGCATCATTTTTAACTGCTCACAATCTGCTAGTCTGTCTCTGTGACTAGCATGATACAGAGATGGGAGCTACCTGCCATCCTAAGACACCACACCCTAGAAAGGGAAGCTAATAGCACTTGGTGGTATGTGTGTGTGTTTACATTAACAACAGGGAGGTAATTACTCACATGGTACACTACTGTTATCTCTTGCGTAATTTTTTTTTGCCATGGGTAACGAACAGCAAATATGATGTTTAATTGTCTGTATGTTGCCTAAAGCATTTCCTTTCTTTCATCTTACAAACGGAAGCTTTGGAACTCCCACACCTCAGCCACAAAACATTTCCTCCCATACCAGTAATGAAATGGAAACATGGATGTATGGGTGAAAAGGGGATCCAGGATCTTCTAACTCTGTCCTTGTTCTAGCACCTTGGATGCAGCCCCTGTGCTGACCCACAAAGCTGCTTGCAGTGCTGAGAGGTAGCAAATGCATTGGGAAGAGTATTTTCTCCAACCTAAGCAATAAGCTTCTTGATTCCTGTAATGGCCAAACATCCCCGGTGCCGCTTGTTTAAGAATAGCAGCCTGTAACTATGTGCAAAGAAACATGCATGCAGAAGAACCATCTGATCATATTAAAACCAAGTCCTTCGTTTGCTTCCCTTTTGTTCAGTTGCAGTTGCTAGGTAATTTCTGGCATGCCAGTTATGATCTTTGAAGCTCTGTGAGAATTATCTACTGACGCACAGCCCGAAATTGAACTAATCAACATTTCAGCCAAACTACCCCCCATTCAGAAATACCGGGAAAGTTCCTGATGGTCAACAGTCATTGCTAATGTGAAGGAGCCACTGGAAACTTTCCAATATGCTGCATATTCTGACACCTTGTTTGATTTCTGTTTCCGGGGCAGATGCTCCTGAGCAACCCACAAGCAGAGCATGAAGGCTGCCTCCAACCAGTGCGCCCAGGACTCAGTGGCATAATGTCTCTAAACCTGGAAATCCTGTTTAGCTATGATAGCTAATAGATGTGGAGTTCACCAATTATGTGAACCAGTTTGGTGTGGTGGTTAGGAGTGTGGACTTCTAATCTGGCGAGCTAGGTTTGATTCTGCACTCCCCCACATAAAGCCAGTTGGGTGACCTTGGGCTCGCCAGGACACTGATAAAGTTGTTCTGACCAAGCTATGATATCAGGGCTCTCTCAGCCTCACCCACCTCACAGGGTGTCTGTTGTGGGGAGAGGAAAGGGAGGGTGACTGTAAGCCGCTTTGAGACTCCTTCAGGGAGAGAAAAGCAGCATATAAGAACCAAGTCTTCTGCTTCTTCTTCTATGTTCTTTTATTGAACCACTTGAACTCAACATTGAACTATGTGAATGTTAAGGTAAAAAGAAAAGGAAAAGCAGACAGTGCAGTCGGGAGATGGATTTTTTGAGAGAAATATCTACGGCTGCCAACTTTGGGTTGGTAAATATCTGGGAATTTGGGGATGGAGCCAGGAGAGGGCAGGATTGGGGGATGGGAGAAACCTCAGTTGAGTATAATGCCATAGAATCCACCCACCGAAGCAGACCTGTCCTCTGTAGTTTGGAGATCAGTCGTAATTCTGGGAAGGCTCTAGACCAGGATTAGTCAACCTGTGGTCCTCCAGATGTCCATGGACTACAATTCCCATGAGCCCCTGCCAGCGTTTGCTGGCAGGGGCTCATGGGAATTGTAGTCCATGGACATCTGGAGGACCACAGGTTGACTACCCCTGCTCTAGAACACCCTGCCTAGCAAATCAGATTGGGGGTGAAGTTCTTAATGTAAGAATAGGTTTCCTGTTGTTGGATGATTTCTCTGTAAAAAGAAGGATGTTCAGGACTGTGCCTTAAGTAACACTATACTAACAAACAGACTCAGATGACTGTTTATTTGCCATCATATTTTCTTGTAGCCAGTTTGGTGTAGTGGTTAGGAGTGTGGACTTCTAATCTGGCAAGCCAGGTTCAATTCTGCTCTCCCTGACATGCAGCCAGCTGGGTGACCTTGGGCTCGCCACGGCACTGATAAAGCTGTTCTGACCGAGGCAGTAGTATCAGGGCTCCCTCAGCCTCACCCACCTCACAGGGTGTCTGTTGTGGGGAGAGGAAAGAGAAGGCGAATATAAGCCGCTTTGAGCCTCCTTCGGGTAGAGAAAAGCGGCATATAAGAATCGACTCTTCTTCTTCTAGAAATAGTTGAAACTGTCTAACCCCATATGTATTCCACTGCAAAGTTATTCAGTACGCTGCCTGAAATAGCATTCGCAGCCAGGCTGGTCCTTCCTTACATCACCGCAGGTTAGCAACAGCGATGGCTTTCCAGCATTCTTCATTGTTAGGTCCTCTTTTTGAAAAAAAAAAATCCATTTTTCTTTTTCTGGTATGAGCTGTTATGGGGGAAAGCCTGCTTTATCAGATGCTGGTTGGTATCGACACACGTTTTTACAGCCCTTGAATGAAACCAGTGGTGCATTTCTCCCCCTGATTTTTGTAATTTTTTAAAAGATGATTTCCCACCTACATGTCATGCCTATAAATTGCTCTGCTTGTTAGAGGATTGTTTTTTGCTTAACTGAGCCAGGTGCTCTGAGCAGCCCCCCAGGAGAGCTGCAGGAAAAGGACAGCGGCTGTCAAGGGGAACCGGAGGAGGAAATGGCACGGTGGGTTTGAAACTCACTGACTTGACATTCAAATGATGCCTAACAACCCCCCAGAACAGACAGTCACTGCGTAGAAAGGCAGAGCCCACCCATCTTACAGCTGACACCTCCTCCCTATTAAACAACACAGATCCTGTCGACTAGCACAGTGGCATGTGTGGTGACTCCTGAGAGACTGACAATTAAAATCGATCAAACTGGTTGGACGTGAAGAACGGTTGTGGAAAGTTCTAGAATCTGAGGGAACGGACTCTTCCTTCATGGGTCCCCCCTCCCTCCAGTTGTAATGCAAATACGAAATGTTCTCATGTCTGGTGTTCTAGTCTTTCTCTCACACAAACTCTCTCAGGCACGTACACACAAACACACACACACACACACGCTTTGTCACATTTTAAAAATTCCACTTAAATGATCCTCATTAACCTTCAATTCAGCAGCCGCTCCTTTGTTTTTAACCAGTCAGAGTCCTCAAACACAGTGAGGACTCAACAGGAAAATAATAAAGGGGAAAATAAAAAAGGCAAGCTTTCCCCTGAGCCCTTGCAAGGGCAGGTGGAAGAGCCCTCTGAGCATACCTCCAGGAGAAGCTATCAATCCCGGCCAATCATGAGAGAGGTTTCCACACCTGCTGGGGCCTGCTGCTGCTTTCCCATGGCAGGAGGTGGAAGCTGGAAGCCAGAAATGTCTCTGCTGCTGACTGGAAAGCAATTGCAGGGGTGGCTTAGCACAGCCAAGAAACCCTGACACTGTTCTGCCCCCACAGGCAGATGGCGGCCCTGTGACGCAGACAGGGACCATGTGGGATTCAACACAGGATCCATGCCACAGAGATGGGGGCTCAACCGGGATGTGTGCAAGGATCTGACGAAGGCCAATGCTCTATGGACGCAGCTTTCAGACAGGGCAGAAAAAGGCCTTTTTAACACCTCCACCATCTTTAATTCAAATGCAATGCCTAGAATCAGCACCTTGTTTAGAATAGCTGTCTACTACTTTCGCCCCCCGCCCTGTGCCCATCACCAGCAGTTGCTTAGGCCAACTAGCATCAAGAGAGTTGAGTATCTACTGTGCAAATGCACTCGTGTTTTTATTTATAAGTCATGCTACTGGACTGGTGCGAGGAATTCCTGGGGGCTCAGGGTTAGAGCCTGAGGAGGGTGGTTTTGAGGGAGGGGAAGGACCTCAGTGGGGTATAATGCCATACAGTCTACCTTCCAAAGCAGTTGTTTTCTTCAGAGGAACGGATATCTGGAGACTTAGAGATTAGGCTGATACTGTGAAGGCTCAAGGGGGTGGCAGGTTACAGTAGATGAGCAATAGGGGTGTGAATGTCCTGCATAGAGCCAGTTTGGTGTAGTGGTTAGGAGTGCGGACTTCTAATTTGGCATGCTGGGTTCGATTCTGTACTCCCCCACATGCAACCAGCTGGGTGACTTTGGGATCACCACGGCACTGATAAAGCAATTCTGACTGAGCAGTGATATCAGGGCTCTCTCAGCCTCACCCACCTCACAGGGTGTCTGTTGTGGGGAGAGGAAAGGGGAGGCGACTGTAAGCCCCTTTGAGACTCCTTCGGGTAGAGAAAAGTGGCGTATAAGAACCAACTCTTCTTCTTCTTCTTCTTCTTCTTTTTCTTCTTCTTCATCATAGTGTAGGGGATTGGACTAGATGACCCATGAGGTCCCTTCCAACTCTATGATTCTATGATTCTAGTGGCAATGCCAGGAGCTCTGCATACCCCACCAGGAGGTTGGCAACCTTATAACAGGTCATATCCTTGATTTGGTCTTCTCTACTGATGCTGCAGCAATGCATTCATGTTAAAACTCTGTGGTTTTACCAGAGAGTTTTTGTAAATGCTAGAACCTCCACTAGAAGTGACATCAGTGCCCCAGCATGCCACTGACATGCTCTCTATGCTCCCTCTTCCAGAGATGTCAGGGAGTCTACTATAGTGGCAACTGGTTGGACACTGTGTGAAGAAGGATAATTTGTGAAGCACTGGCCCAATCCACCAAGACTTTTATGAGCCAGTTTGGTGTAGTGTTTAGGAGTGCGGACTTCTAATCTGGCATGCCAGGTTCAATTCTGCGCTCCCCCACATGCAGCCAGCTGGGTGACCTTGGGCTCGTCATGGCGCTGATAAAACTGTTCTGACCGAGCAGTGAAATCAGGGCTCTCTCAGCCTCACCCACCCCACAGGGTGTCTGTTGTGGGGAGAGGAATGGGAAGGCGACTGTATATAAGAACCATATAAGCATATAAGAACCAACTGAAAAGCAGCATATAAGAACCAACTCTTCTTCTTCTTCTATGTTCCCATGTTCTTACACAGGAACTGAGAGAATGATATCCGGCTACTGGAAAAGAAGCAGAGGTTGAGAGATTATCTCCAGCCTTTCTCTGAACTTCAGAAAAGATGTTGTGCCACATGGGAAGAGACTACATGTTTCTGATCCTGTCTCAACCAGCTGATATGGCCCTCAATAACAATATATTGTCATTGTACTTGGTGATGTTTTTTAAAAATAGTATTGAGATTCCTTTCTTTCTGCCTTCGTTTCTGATCTTTGCCATGGTTTAAGCAGAAGTGTTCTCCTTCCTCCTCACTGTGGTTTCCCACATTCCCGTTCTTGGTCCACCAATCAGACGGAGGGGGCATTATTGTTTTGTACACTATAAATTGACATTCTGTTCCGGCCTATGTCAACGTACTTTCACTCCATTTATGAATCAGGACATCCCTGTGTATGAATCTCCACGTGAAGGGCTTCACACATTTTCTTTGTTGCTTTATAAGGCAGAATGTGTCAAAGGTCCTCCAGCTCACCAGAAGATTCTCCAGATGGGATAGACTCCTACTTAGTGTCTGTAAGAAATCTAGAAATAATTATGATGCTGGTGGTTTGGAAGCCTACAGCAGTGAGGTGGGAGTTACAACTGCGGAAGAACCGGGTGACATTTTGGAACATTGCATAAATAACACTTTTTTGAACACAATGTTTAAAAACTGGACCCAAATAATAAAAATGTGTTTTCCCATTCCAAGGATTCTAGCTTTCTCTTACCTCAGCCAGCTGGTATGACCTTCAACGGCAATATATATTGTCATTGTACTTAGTAGTGATTTTTTATAGTATGGAGACTGCTCACTTTCTGTCGTCAGTACGTGATTTGTAATGTCAACATATATTAATACATTACCAAAACTATATTCAAACATGGAACTTTATGCTCCTCAGCTCAGTAAAAAAACAGGCTGTTAAAATAATTGAATAGTAGCATAAAATCACCTGATGGGTGTGGGGGTAGGGGAGTCAGTATTGTTGAAGCATGGGAGATAATATGGGCTGTCTTCTAGTTTTATCCCCCATGATTCACAGACTGACTCAGTGAAGAACACTGCCAAGTTACATAACTGATATATTTTGGAAAATGCAGTGTTCTTGAAGGATCGCAATGAATAAAGCACATATTGAGGGACTATTATTATACCACTGATTCTCATCAGAAACGGCACATTCTGGAACAAAAGAAGTACTGGGAGGGCTGTAAGAGAAAGTGGAGTCAGGTGGGATTCACACGAGTCCCACCAGCTAGCAGTTGGAGACTCTAAAAATGATACTGGATTATCGCATGATGAAAATCAGAGCTACCGTTTGTCAATGCTCCCCTTTTATAGACTTAACTGATATGGCCATGCTAATAATCCATACTTTGGTAACCTTGTGGTTGGACCACCATAGCATGCTCTGTTGTGGGCTTCCCTGGAAGACAACCCAGAAGTGACAGGTGGTCCAAAAGATGGTAACTCAACTATTATCAGGAGCTAAGCATCTTGCCTATTATAAAACACAGCTTGGCCTGTTTAGCCTGGAGAGGAGAGGACTGAGAGGGGATCTGATAACCATCTTCAAGTATTTAAAAGGCAGCCATATAGAGGATGGGGCAGAGTTGTTCTCTCTTGCCCCGGAGGGATGGACCAGAAGCAATGGGATGAAATTAATTCAAAATAAATTCTGGAAGACGTTCCTGACATTTAGAGTGGTTTCTCAGTGGAACAGGCTTCCTCAGGAGGTGGTGGAAATTTTGGAAATTTTTAAACAGAGGCTGGATAGCCATCTGATGGAGAGGCTGATTCTGTGAAGGTTCAAGGGAGTGGCAGATTACAGTGCATGAGCGAGAGGGTTGTGAGTGTCCTGCATTGTGTGGGGGGATGGACTGGATGGCCCAGGAGGTCCCTTCCAACTCTGTTATTCTATGATTCCAAAACAACAGCTATGTTGCCTGCCAGTTTGTTTCCAGACTCAGTTCAAGGGCTTGCGTAAGCCCTTTAAAGCCCCTCATGCAAGAATCTGCATATTCTGAGTGCCTCTTCCCATATTTCCCTACATACCACTTATGCTCCTTTATGTTCCCCCCTTAAGACTGCCCACTTAGCTTCTTTCCAGAGCCCAGTCCTTCCCCTTTTTTATTTTCCCACTTTGTGGACCAGGTTCCCTGAGGAGGGTGCTGTGCACACAAGTTTTTAGAAGTTGCTGTAACACTGTTTGGATGCATAATGGGGTTTGAGCTGTAGGTATTATCTCAGGAGGGATTAACGGTGTTGTATTTATTATGTATGGCTTAATTGAAAGCCTCCATGAACCATAAGAAAAAGGCAGACTAGGAATATTTTATTTTTATTTTTAATAATTAATAAATAAAATGTGGCAAAAGTCCTTGCCACCGTTCTCTAGTAGACAACTACTGTATGTTTAGAGACAAGAATCTAGACTTCAAAATCCAGAAAGGTTTATATGGACCTCCATGGTATTTGACACAGACTGCAGAAGAAGGACATGTGTGCATATATGTGTGTGAGGTGGGGGTGGGGTAGAGAGAGGCCACTTCACCCTTTCTCCTCTGGTTGTTTTCAGCTAGGAGTTTGTTTTTTTCAGCTAGAAAGTTTGCTGCTGGCTGACAGTGATCTCAGCTCTCTCCTGTTGCGGGTGGAAAAAGCATTTTATGTAGCAAATCTTTCCCTGTTGCTGACATCATACTGCAGCACTTCCATTGTACCCTTATCAGACAGCAGGCCTGAATTAGTGGTGGGATGCCATGAACTGCATGCCTGGAGGGCAACAAAGTAAGATGTGAAGTATCAGTTTTGTGCCATCCTGTGAGGTATGCCTGGTGTGAATATCTTCAGCTCTTGACAATATGCAAATTCCCAGTCAAGACTTACGACTAACAGTATTATATGTAGCAACAACGGGAGATTTCTGATGTTCCTTCTTTAGCACCATTCTTGGATGTGGCCATTTGCTCTTCAGGTAGAGCTGCTAGGTGCCCCCGACCACCAGCAGGGCTTGGGGGGTAGGGTGGCCAGATCTAGATTGGGAACCTCCTGGAGATGTGGGGGATGGCTCTTGGGGAGCACAGGGACCTCTATGGGCTATAATGCCACACAGTCCACCATCCAGAACATCCAGGAGAATTGATCTCTGTAGTATAATTTGTTTGTGTGTGTGTCTCCAGGCCAATCACATATTTTCAACCCAACCTACTTCAAAACCAGTTCTCCAGATTAGAGGCTGCTACAGGGGTGGCCAAACTGTGGCTCTCCAGATGCCCATGGACTACAATTCCCATAATGCGCTCATGGGAGCATGTGCTGGCAGGGGCTCATGGGAATTGTAGTCCATGGACATCTGGAGAACCACAGTTTGGCTGCCCCTGCTACCATGTTGGCAGGAGAATCAGTTCCAATTCCGTTTCTAACCTATTACTTTGTGATATATAAGCTGCTAATTCTCACTTCCAGCTGCTCATCTTTGAAACAATCACATGAGAATATGATGAAAAAGTAGGAGAAAAATTGAGACTTTGCATATCAAAACACTGCCTGCATAAGAATACAGTCTGCTGGAGTTAACAGAGACTAGACTATGTCATTGGGAAATGGTTGCATTCTATTCCTTCTCCTGCTGTCTTGATTCCCCCCACTCTCATATCCCGTCTTGATTTTTAAAATCTTGACATGGTTCCAGCACTTGAATGGCCAACAAGGACAGTCAAAGCATTTTTGAGAGTGATTTCAATTGGTTTAGAAGGACTTGGTGCGGGCGAGAATTGCTCTGTGAAGTTCCTCCTCAAGGCGACTGTTCCTTTCTATTTTCCTTCTTCATGTCTCCTTCCAGGGTAACTATTTCCTGTTGCCTTGTGGCTGACCATGGCATTCCGCAATCAACTGCTCATTAACCATTGCAGTTTGGGTTGCAAGAGGGCGTGAAGAACTGCTTTTAGTTCTGAGCTCAAACCATTGTTGATTTTTTTAAAAAAATTATCACCATCATAATGCTGGGCTTTTAAGGGGTTTATAAATGTTTAACTCTTTTTAGGGGTATGGGCTGTTTTAATTTTTCTTGTGTTTTAAATGTGTAAACGGCCTCAAGCAGCTTTTCAGGAGAAGAGGCATAGACAATTTCTAAACAAGTAAATAAACTGAAAAGCTCCAATAGCGAAAAGAAATAACACAAATATTGGGCAAAGGTTTTGGCGGCAAAGGGAGAACATGCTTTACATTGCCATCCTAAGGAGTAATACACCTATCTAAGTGGTCAATAGCTAATTGTTTTCAAATGTCTCCAGACTCCTGTGTTCTGTAACTGTAACCCCACCCCACCCCACCCCCCAAAAAAAGAAGAAAAGAATTGATGATGGTGTGATTCTGAATGCAGTGGTTGTGGGAGAACTAAAAGTAATAAATTAGGTTGTGGAACAAAAGAACAAAAGGAAAAGTACAAAGAGAAAGTGAAACTATTCTGAAAGGACTTACTTCTGAATAAATATATTTTACTATGCAGATCTTTATGGGGAATATGGAGCCAGCTTGGCATAGTGGTTAAGAGTGGCAACCTCTAATCTGGAGCACTGGGTTTCATTCCCTGCTCCTCCACTTGCAGCCAATTGGGTGACCTTGGGCCAGTCACAGTTCTCTCAGAGCTCTCTCAGCCTCACTTACTTCACACAGTGTGTCTGTTGTGCGAAGAGGAGGGGAAGACGATTATAAGCCGCATTGAGACTCTTTCGGGTAGCGAAAAGCAGAGTACAATAAACCACCTCTTCTCATTATCACAAAAAGTGCTAGTTTATATTGCACTTATTTTATTATTCAACTTATAGACCGCCACTCTCGGCCCAGCCATCTTGTGGAGGTTTACAAAATGTAAAATATAACCCCCACCCCCTTTACAGCATGATCAATAAGAACATACAAGAACCAACTCTTCTTCTTCTTCTTCTAACTCCCTTGCAGACCCACAACTCTGATGCTCACAGTTGTTCTCTACTGGATGATCCTAGGCGATGTTAGCCTGGGGTGGGGGGCAGATTATAAAGGGCAAAGAGGGACCCACAGATCTAGTAACTCTGGTCTTTGTCCTGGCCTCAACCTGGCAGAAGAGCTCTATCCTGCAGGCCCAGTGGAACGCAAAGAGCTCCATCAGGGTCCTCAGCTCTTCTGGGAGCTCATTCCACCAGGTTGGGGCCAGGGCCAAAAAGGTCAAGGCCAGGCAAACCTCCTGGGGAACCCGGTCAACCAGCAAATTTATACCCCTGTGGGGGGCACAAGGAGATAAGCGGTCCCTCGGATAGGCAGAGGTGCAGAAAGAGAATAACTAACCATGAGCAGTGCAAAAAGTCTCTTCCTGTAGAAACTGCTGGAATCATTATAAAACCCTCCCTCTCTTTCTACCTCCATCTCTGATTAAATGGATATGCTGAAGCTCTAGCATTTGGATAGCTAAAGATGTAAACAGTAAAATATATAAGCCCACCCCAATCTACTTTCACTGTCAGCAAATAAATCGAAATTATTTGTATCAGCATAGAATTGTAGAGGGAAGAGAACAATTAAGGAAGGAGAACACAAAGGACAAAAGCACAGTATGTACAAGGGATGCAAGGGTATGAATAATAACCAGTATTGTATTTATTAACCTAGGAGAGGAAGGATTCCAGATCCAGCCTAATTGTTCTTTGTCTCTTTGCGGTGCATGGTATTTATTATTGCCTTCCACCAAGCTGTTTCTGTTAGCTGTGGGATCCATTCTCTTGTACAAGGTGCTTGATCTGATTTCCACAGGCTCCTAATTGCCTACCAGCTGAGCCAAGATACTGGAATGTTTCTGTTGGAAATGTCGGCTTTATGTAGAATTTATTGTTTTGCTGTGGTTTCCAGTTACTGCAGGATCTCTAGCTGCTTTGGGCATGAAAGAGAGGTCTGATAATGGAACAGTTCTTCAGTGCATGTACTGCTTGCTCCCCAGGAGCAAACTTGTGACTGTCATTGTATGTATCTGTGGCAAGGAGGCATAACCAGTCCTTGATCATTGGCACATGTACCTGTCCAACACGTGTGGCTGAAAACACATTGTCTGCATGACAATTTTAGGAGGGGAGATAAAGTGACTACACCCATTTAAAATATCTTGTGCAAGACAACACCGAGTATTTAGGATATGTCTCTGGGCCAATTTAGATAGTTTGAAATTCAATAGAAACAAAGGATGTACGGATTTTAAATTCAGAAGTTAGTGTCTGTTTCCTCTCCTTCATGGCATCTTAGTTCCTCTGCTACTAGGCTGAGACTGCAATCCTAAAAACACTTTTCTGGTGGTGAGCCCCACTGAACTTCCCTCTGAATACACGTGCATTGTTCCCCTGCAGACAGCCCCTTAAGGGAACACTTGGGATCAATTACCTGGTGAAACTTTGACAGTGAACTCCTGTGGTTATTCTTATAAGAAGAAGAAGAGTTGGTTCTTATATGCCGCTTTTCTCCACCTGAAGGAGTCTCAAAGCGGCTTACATTCACCTTCCCTTTCCTCTCCCCACAACAGACACCCTGTGAAGTAGGTGAGGCTTAGAGAGCCCTGATATTACTGCTCGGTCAGAACAGCTTTATCAGTGCGGTGGAGAGCCCAAGGTCACCTAGCCAGCTGCATGTGGAGGAGGAGTCCACACTCCTAAACACTACACCAACCTGGCTTTCCACTGGGTTCAATGGGCGTAGACCAGAGTAGTTCTGTGTAGGATTACATTATGAGTCAGCCAACCTCAGGGCCCAAACCAGACTCCAAGTTTAACCTTCAGAGTCAAGTAATTTGTCTAGCTGTGAGAGACTTTGCCAGCCTAAATTGCCCCATCCTTTCCCTCACACTGTTGCTAACAAACTTGCACTCCTGCCTTGAATTACGCAACCTGCTTCTGCACTCTCTGGATGCTGATTATGAAACCTCCTGCTTGTGCGGATTTGGGGGCACAATCTTAGATTGCCTTGGACTGCACCGTTTGCTTCTGGCTCCATTGCTGGCACCCTGAGCCTGTTTATTACTTATGGATACCTCACTTTTCTCCCTGATAAGGTCAGGACCAAAAGTGGCCTACAATATAATAAAAAGAAAGAAAAAGATCTTTCTGCTTCTTCCCCAAAATCTTGAAGTCTGATCACTTGGAAGCTGACCTTATCTAACCTACCTACAGGAAGTGGCTTTATGCCAGTGTTCTAGAGCTAGGGCATCTGCTACCCTGTACATGAAATAAGGTATTTACAATTTGTGATAGGTGTGTCCATTCCTGATTAGAGATGGGCATGAACCAGCTCATGAACTAAAGTTCATCATGAGTTTTGGGTGGTTTATGGTTTGCAAACTATGTTTGTGAGCTGAAGTGCCATCACAAACTTTCAACAAACAAATGTTGATGCAGTTTCTGCTGGTTCATGTAAAGCAGAAAGCATTTAAACTCCTTTTTGCTCCCTGCTGCTCAGCTGTTTGCCATTGCTTTCTGCTTCCCATTGCTCAGCTGTCTAGTTTAAACGGATTGGAGCCATTTAAACCCCTGCTTTCTGCTCCCCATGAAAGGTAGAAAATTGCAGACAGAAGGTTCTGTCTGCGAACTGGCATATTGGTTCATGATTTGGTTTGTGGTTTAGCCATGAATCAAACTGCATAAATGTGGTTTGTTATCATCTCTGTTTCTGATGGCTAACCTACTGTACCACTGGAGCATCTAATACTGCTAGATCATCACATTTTACTGCTGATGTCACTGATGAAGTAAACTACTTCAAAGAACAGTAGTTTATTACATCAGTAACTTCACAGGGGACCAGACCAAGACAAATCCTGGGAGATGAAGTAAACTGCAATTCTGCATAGAACAATGCTGTTCAGGATTTTCTCCTGATCATCATACATCTGCACTGACGATTTACTACTTGTTTACCATTGCACTGAGAAGTGCTGCAGATTTGAACCATTGTCTCCTCTAAGATGGAATTCATTGTAAAAATTTGAAGGGATGACTCATTCCTTGCATTCCTATTTTCTGTATTAACTTGTCTGGAATATTTACCACCCTGGAATGTGTGGACTAGTTTGCAGCGTATGAACTCTACAGTCTTCTAATTTTTTAATGATGCTGATTTACAGTTGTCAGCTTCCAGGTAAGGCCTGAAGATCTGCTATGTCAACTAATCCACAGAGATCAGCCCACCTAGAGGAAATGGCTGCTTTGGAGGGTGGAGTCTTTGTCCACCCTCCCCAGGCTCCACCCCCAAATCTCCAGGAATTTACCAACCCAGAGTTGCAACCCCATGCTGGTTGAGAGTACCACCAAATTGTTAAAGATATCTGGGACAATTAATCTACTCATTACCTGTCAGTGAGAAGTATCCACAAGGGACAGAGGAAGGGAGGCAATGAATTAACAAGTCTCAAGTGACGACAACAGACATATAATTGAGTTCTCAGTGACATTTGTTCATATTATCTGGAGAAAAATTTCCCTACTTTCCTTCATGGTTCCCCCCGCCATCATTCATACATGGATCCTACAGACAACTGGTAAAGAAATAGTGGGTAAATAGTGTCTGTATAATGAGCAAGCTGCTAGTTCACAAGTCTTTCTCTCCGATGCGGTTGCCAGCTTCATATTGGGAAATTCCAGGAGATCTGAGAGTGGAGCTTGGGGAGGGCAGGCCTTAGGAAGGGGAGGGGCTTCCAATTTTAATAACATAGAGTTCTAGAACTGATCTCTGTCACCTGGAGTTCAGTTGTAAACCAATGCTGGCAACCCTATTCATTCTGGGAGTCTCAGGCTAAAACTGTAGTTTGATTCTGAACAAGGACTTAATCTGTGAGATGATACTATGAATGACTCATCTGCATACAAACGTCTGAGCCCCTCCACCCCTTACACACATAAAGTACTTGCTGGCTGGGGCGGTTCAACCAGCTCTTCCACCTGGGCTGCACCAGCAAATTGCTTCTGGGCCACCTCCACTTCTGCCAGTCTACAGGTCCCTTTCTGGGTCCCCCACCCCAGCCCATCCACCCATCTCTGCTGGGCTCTGCTTCACAAAGTACAGAGCACAGGAGGAGGTGGGAAGACTCCCTCCCCCCCCCCACTTGTTGCTAAGAAGTGGCAGAGAAGGAGGGAGGCTAGGGTGACGAAGCAGGAGATTTCACCCAGTTCTTCTCATCTGAATGCAGTGTTTACTCTGTGAATCCACAGAAAAACATTGAAGGAAACTTTTTCTGTGCAGAGTACATGCACAGCAATTGGATTAAGCCATGCCACCTGGAGTACTGTACAAACGAAGAGTAAGCTACGAATGCAGAAAGAGCCCTCATTTGCACAAGAGTGTCAGTGTAGTGTACTGGACAGAGCATTTAGTGATGGAGCATTTATTCTAGGAGATGGGGTCTGAATCACCACTCTGTCAAGGAACCTCACTGGGTGACCTTGGGCTACTCAGTTACTTTCAGCATAACTCATCTCACAAAGGTAGTTGTTGTGAGGAATGGGAAGAGAAAGGAATGGCTGTAAACCAATTTGGGTCCTCACTGGGGAGAGAAGAGGTATAATTCAGTAAAAAAGAATTGCTTCTCCATTTTTCTCCTTTTAAAGTACTCAGAGCATGGAACCACCTAATTGCCCCTTCCCTTCTGCAGTTTTCAGTTTTCAGCTTCCAAAACCCCTTGTATCCCATTGGACAAATATTTTCTACGCAAGCTGCATGCTCATGGTTGTCATAGGGTAGGGTCAGGGTCACTACTGACGCATGGAAAAGGAAAACACATCAAATGCTGCGTTAGAACCTGGCATTGCGTACCACAGATAAAGAGACTCTATAGGAGGAACAAATGATTGCAGAAATAAAGAGATCTCCTCATTAAATTTAATGCAGGGCAGTTATAGAGAATTGTAAAAGCCTCAGAAGAGGCCTGACCACCTATTAGCTCAACCGAAAAGTAGAGGATCCCTAATGGTCTTTGCTGGAAGACCTCCAGTGAGGGAGAGCCTCCCCTCAGGCCAGGGCTTCCAAAGCTGAGTTGTGACTTTAGTACTGTGATCATAAGACTCCTGAGCCAGGCGCTGGGCCCATGTGCAGGCAGCAAGCAGAAAAGGAGATGAGAGAATGTCAGAATGCTGCTGGATCAGACCATCTAGTCCAGCAACCTGCTTCACACAGTGGAAAATAATTATCCCAGAGGGTCAACAAACAAGGCGTTCATCCACCCTTGCAGGAACCTTTCAGCCGTAGAATAACCCACTTTTAAGGGCATCCAGGCTCATGGCTATTCCCTACATCCACTGGGTGGAGGCTGGAACTCCTTCTCCCTTTCTCAGTGCTCATTCAAAGGGTCTTGGCTTGTTTCTGGCCACCAGTAGTTTGTGAGGCAGTGGGCCCAGGTGAAGGGTGTCCGTTCCTGGACCCTCACCACGTGCGGAACAGTCTACGATGGTGCCACTCCAAACTAAAACATCCACAAGTGGACCATAGATTGTCCTGATTGGTTAGGAGACCCTTTCCAGGCAGGAAGTTGAACTGCTCTTTGGAAAGGAAGGAAAATGAAAGCACAGCGGAAGTGAAAAGAACATCTGTAGAGATTCAACAACCAGGCCCTCCTCTTCTTCCTCAGCATTATGATGTTTGTTCAACAGGGGCAGGAACCACCACCAATAGCTCTTCAGGGCAGCTGACAAGGCCCTGGGCATCTAGCAGGCTCCACTGCTGCCGGTTGACTGCCCGGGCACCTGCTTAGCTACCCATGTTCCCTCTAATCCAGGGGTAGTCAACCTGTGGTCCTCCAGATGTTCATGCACTACAATCCCCATGAGCCCCTGCCAGCAAATGCTGGCAGGGGCTCATGGGAATTGTAGTCCATGAACATCTGGAGGACCACAGGTTGACTACTCTGCTTGCTACCTGTCAGTACACCTTTCTAATTAGGTCCTCTGGCACCTGTGATCCTGGATGCATACAGAAGGAGAAGAGCTGGGGGAGGGGGCGTTTACCCCGCTTTTCACTACCCAAAGGAGTTCCAGCATGGCTTATAAACACCCTTCCTTTCCTCTGCCCGCAACAGACATCCTGTGAGGTAGGTGGGGCTCAGGGAGCTCTAAGAGAACTGCTGTGTGAGAACAGCTCTAAGAGAACCGTGACTAGCCCAAGATCACCCAGCTGGCTGCCTGCGGAGGCATCGGAAACTGAACCCAGTTCTGCAAATTAGAGTCTAGCACTCTTAACCATTACACCACGCTGACACTGCTTGCTGCTGGGGAAGGTTGTTCACGTGATATGTCAGGGGGGCTGCTTTTTGCAGTCACAGCAGCAGAGCAGCACTCTTTATTGCACCTGCTCCACAGGGGAAAGGGACCGTGAGCAGTTGTGAGCGTGCACAGTGGGAGGGTGCTCACAGTGAGTTAGCAGAGGAAGGATGCATAGGCAGGTGTGGGGCACGCAGGTGGCAAGAGTGCTGTGAATTGGTGACTGTGGGGGACAGAGGAGGGAAGGGGGGCCCAAAGTGCGCAAGGCCCCCCAGTCCTGGGACAGGCCCTGATCAAGAGAATAATCTGTTGCCCTCTGGCAGCTCCTCGGGTATCTGTCTACCTCCATCTCCCCACTCAGTCTTCTCCGGAAATAATAACAGGAGGAGGTATTGACATAACAACTATAGCCGCCAGCCGAGGCTTACAGTGGTCTCATAATGAAACACATGGTCACATAAGCATGTTGCACAGATTTCGTGCTCCCTGAGAAAAGAAACAAGATTAGAGTATGAAATCCACAGCTGACAGCTCTGCATCTCTTACCTTATTTTAATGCTTCACTTCTAAAAGGTAATGACTATAACGTAGGGCTGATTCTATTTTTGTGAAGTTTTTCTTCTTTTGATGTGGCAGTGTAGGTGTGTTCCCCCCCTCCCAATCCTTCCTGCATATAAATTTGCTGCATACCTGAAAAATTTCCACTAGTCCCTGAGAAACAACAGAAAAGGATATATTTTTCAGTTCCTCGAGTTTTGCTCTACTACTTCAGACCACATGGCTACCCTCTGATTGTCCACATTAACAACTGGAGTGGAGGGAGACAGACTTCATTGGTCTTCGTAACATATAACCTCTGTAACTATATAACCAAGCATCAAAGAATTGAAGCTTTTGAACTCTGGTGCTGGAGAAGACTCTTGTGAGTCCCTTGGACTGCAAGGCGAACAAACCGGTCAGTCCTAGAAGAGATCAGCCCTGACTGCTCTTTAGAAGGCCAGATCCTGAAGAGGAAGAAAGCATTGCCAGCAATTGCTTCAGCTGGCTTTGTAATCAAGGCTGGGTCTGTGAGGACCTCCAGATCCTACATCTAAATGATTGACACCAGCCAAACTCTGTCAAGTCAACCCCATGCAGACAATCTTTCCCAACCAATTTCACTTCTGTCTTTTCTGGGTTCTGGGTTCCATTTCTGCTTGTTCACCATCCCTCATTCAGAAAACTGGATCAAATCTGAGGCAGCTTCCATCATTAATGGAAGGCTGAGTATCCCCGGTATATTGATGACACCCAGCCCTGAAGCAGCAGATGATCTCATACACTGGTTTAACACCAATGTTAAAGAGCCATGATGAGCAACCGAATTTCAGAGGTCCTCCTCAGCCTTCCCCCCCCCCCAAGCCTTCTGTCACCTTTAGCATTCTGCCAAGAGTGGTGAGTGTAACCATAAGATGGCCGCTGTGGAAGGCAAAGCCAGCCACAAAAATGTCTGAGAGTGAGGTTATGCATAATTCTAATAGTAACTCTTTGACAGTTCAGGCAGAAGGTCCATTTAACAGGATGCTTTTAAAAAATGAACACACTGTTTTAAAAATATTTTCTTGCATACACACAGCTTGCTTTCAGTCACACAGAGAAATATCTTGTGTTTGGTGGCAGCTGCTGGCGAAGCAAGATTAAAAAAAAAGAAATCTGTACAGCCTATCAGATCTCCAGTGGACAATTAGATGAGCTACCAGGAAGAAGTCACAGCCTCTTCCTAAAAGCACTCAGTGGGGTGCCAGGAAAGGTGTCCGCAGGTACAATGTGACGGACCTATGCTGTATTTCAAGGCTCACAATGTGACAAAGCTTCTCCAGTTGTACGTATGTGCTCTGCTAAAGACCAAAGCAAAAATGGTCAATTTCTCCATTGCAAGATACGCCAATATTTCTTGACGGTCTACAAAATCAAACATAGCCGATAGACTCAAAAGCATTTCCAAAGAAGCAGCTGTAATCAGATAAATTGTCCAGGTGCACCTGAAGATTCTCTGTTTTGCACTTGCTCAAGCACGGAATGTCTGAGCAAGGCTAAAAGATCTTCTTTTGCCAAAGATAGTTGTTTATCTTACAACACCTTCCTTCAGAAGCTCCAGGACATTTCCTTCAACAAGAAAATAGATATAAAGTATTAATTCTGCAAAACGGCACTGTTAATCTGAAAACAACATCAACCCTAACTTGATAACATGTTTCCATACTCATTAGTTTCCGGCCTTTTTGAGCCTCTGGGGGTCACCTGGAATGGATCTCACAAGGGGAATTATGGGGAATTTGAATATATAGCTAGAGGCTGGGTAATTGCAAGATCTTTCTACCAGTGCTTATGAGAGGTCCTTTTCCCAGGGATAAATCCTTTTAAATAACAATGACAAAATAACTTGCACTCAAGGATATATTTTGGGGGAAAGATTGGGGTACGTTCAAAACTCACACCCAAGCAAAAACATACATGTTGCTAAGAAATGAAAGGAGGAATATGGGGGCGTTTGAGGTATACATATTTACCTGGCTAGAAGAGGAGGGGAAGGAGACCGGCAGCATGACAGTGGAGGGTGGCATCTGAAGCCAGTAGGGAGCCCAGGTGGACTGATTGCTGAGCACACAAATATGGCAAAAAGTTGGCTTTCTATGGATAAAATGTAACCTCCAGCCATTTGCTATTGCTTGAAGCCTCAAACAATAAACTGATAAGCTGCTTCCTGAGAACTGGACTTTCCCCAAGAGGAGACAATATCTGTTAACTATTGACAAATAGTTCTGAAATGGAGTGGTAAAATATGTGCATATGCTAATAGGCCCCGGGTATTTTGGAAAAAGGGGTGAAAAATTATTAGCAGGAAGTGTATGTCCAGCAAGGGATAATTTAAACCAGGGGTAGTCAAACTGCGGCCCTCCAGATGTCCATGGACTACAATTCCCAGGAGCCCTTGCCAGCATATGGAGCCCTTGCCAGCATCTGGAGGGCCGCAGTTTGACTACCCCTGATTTAAACAATACACTGGGAAAGAGGAGTGAGACAGAATAAAATTAACACTATAGTGACAGCTATCACTAAAGTAATGTCATTTTAATCTACACAGCCAATCAGAAGCCATTCTGGGCAAACGTCCCATCTGGTCCCACCCACTTCTGAGAAACACTTTGGAGGTCCTGTAATCTGTTGGCTGAACCCATGGGACCCTTGCCTTAGGCAGAAATAGACAATCCCCAACGAAAAGCTGTGTTGATATTTGGTGCATGGAAGCACAATTTCCCTCCCAAAGCAGACCCAAATGTCTCCTAAAATGCTATTAAGGTGGAGGGACGAACGACCCTCCCCCACTTAGAGAAGAGGCATGAGGCAAGGGTTGAAGATCTGCAACAGGATGGTGAGATTGCTCCCTCTCATGCACACGTGGACTTTTTTTGACAGAACGCAACAACATACATAGAACAAATATCTCTTTAATAGAGAGAAATTAAAAAAAAAACAAAAAACCCCAAGGCCACCGGCAGATGGCAGATGGGGGAAGAACTACTTAATTAATAATAATCTCATAGGGGCCTAATGACATCAGACTGTTCTTTTTGTTACTCTGAGCTATTTTCATTAAGGTTTATAGATTAAGGAAATGTTGCTTTTACTGTGCGGGGTATTCAAAACAAATTAAAGTTTTAAATGAGTACAAAGGAGACCTATCATGCTGCCACCCTGGTCTTGCCTAGAGCACTTAAAAAACAGATTAACCTTTCCATTGACATCGGTATATAAATACAGCAAGTACGGAGGCGAAAAGGCAGAAAGTGCATTGACAGTGCTGGAAACAGAAGCAAAATGGGCAGGCTACATACCCTCTTGTGCATGAAGACGCAGTGAACCTTAACAGTTCCACAGGGCCTGCAAAAGGGAGCTCCTCCGCCAGGCATTTGGTTGAGGTTGACCCAGGCCACCACTTCCAATTGGCCTCCAAGCCCACCTCCTCCTCCTACGACTGCTACGAATCTGCCTAACCCACTGAGGCAGAGTTGAGCTGAGGCTCTTTTATACTTCCACCATCATTCTCTAATATTATTGTCGTTAACATGTTAAGGTTATTGTTGTTATAATGTTATTGCTGTTATCACATGTTGTTACCATATGTTATCTGTATCTTTCTCCTGTTTCCTGTAAACCACCCTGAGCCTTCAGGGAGGGTGGTATATAAGAATGAATGAATGAATGAATGAATGAATGAATGAATGAATGAATGAATGAATGAATGAATGAATGATTGAATGACGGGTGGTCCTGATGGGCCTCTGTGCAGTGAGTGGCCCTTCGTTCTCGTGCACAGTGTCTCACGGCACAGCAAAGAAAAGCCGTAAGTACTAATATGCAGAAGTAATTTCCTTCGTTCTTGCAAACCTGAATGACAAGTGGCTGTACTTTCCATCGTACAAAACATAACAATAATAAAAAGAAATGAGATAAGCTAGACAGGATGTAACATGGAACTGCTGATGTGGCCTGAGGAGGAATACAGTGTAATCCTTGCGGAGTCAGACAAGGACTGTCGAAAGCGGAGTTCAATCACCATTCAGCTGAAAAGGCTGAGCTCAACGTACCTCATAGACCACTGCAATTATAGCGAAGAAGAAAGAAGAGCCCTGAATTTCACCTTAGCCCGTGACAGAAGTAAAATCACTGGAACGTTGATCAGGGGAACTGAAGAAAATGGACTTAAAGGATGTAATTCTGTTAAGGATCGCTTTGCTGGTCAGTTTGATTAATGGATTAATAGTACAGAATCTGCTTTGCGCATGCAGCGTCCCAGGTTCAATCCCTGGCAGGCAATAGGTGATGTAGAAACCTCTGCCTGAGACCCTGGAGAGTTGCTGTCAGCCTGTGCAGGTGATGCTGTACTTGATGGACTAACCCTCTGACTTAATATAAGGCAATGATGTATTTTCATGCCTGGCTGAAAGTAAAGCAGATGGTGTTCAGTGCAGTTCCCTCTTACTCGGGGGACTAGAGTCACTTCTATGCCCAGGGTTTTGAAGAAGCAAAATGTAAACAGTATATTTTTTAGCATTTTCCCAGAATCATGTGTATATACTAAGGATCTACTTCATTCATCAGACGGCGGGTTTTAGTCCATGCCCTGATAAGCATCTTCACTAGCCATTAGGCACCCAATATAATACCAGTGCAATCCTGAGAAGAATACAGCAAGATCCCAAGTAGACTTGTTTAGGATTGCATTGTAACACAATTCTCTCTCTGGAACTAGGCTGTGAACCAGTATGATGCGGTAGTTAGCCTGTCAAATTAGGAGTCGGAAGACATGGATTTATTTATTAACTAAAATATTTATATCCTCTTTTTTCAGTGCTTGACAATAATTGTACTATTTTAGCTGCCATTCATGGAGGATCATTGTCCATGGGTCGGACACGACTTCGCACATAACAACAACAAAAGCTGCCATTCGGCCATGAAACTTGCTGAGTGATGCTTGGCCATTCATTCTCTCTCAGTCCAGCTCCCTACACAGGGCTGTTATAAGGGTGGAAAGAGGAGGGGAGACCAATGTACACCACACCCTGAATTCCATCAAGCAAGGGTGAGAAAGATATGCTAGATAAAGAGTAGTTGGGAAACACTACAGAAAAAAGCACACTATTCTCGCTTTTGAGGCAGATGAAGACGAAAGATAAATAGTTGGGGCTTGTTCGGTGTAACGCTGAAATAGTAAGCATGGTGTAAAACCTTAGCCTGCATTACAACTAGAAGCCGAGTTCTCTAAGTGTGGCAAAAGACCACCTTGGTTCCTTTTGACTTTTCATCATTTAGGGTTGACTTGACAGCTCTGTCTAGGGAGAAGGATGTTACTAAGTCTATTTATTTAGGTTATTTATCACAAAGTGGCTTTGTTTAATACATGCCTGATATTTGCTGTGAGGGAATTTACTCCTCTGTGTAAAAAAGTATGAGAATGAAACATAGGAGCAAGGCACGCAGCCTTTGATCTAAATACCACTAAACACTCATTATTGTGGAGTAAGGATTGCCTAATAAAAGAAGCCTTGCTGCTTAATTAAACAATCTGCCATTGAATCAATTTCTGCTGAAACTTGCTCTTGATTGAACCACGGCAGTTTTTATTTGACTGAGCAATGCCTTGGGATAAATAACTGAGAGCCAGCTTGGTGTAGCGGTTAGGAGTGTGGACTTCTAATCTGGTGAGCCGGTGATTCCCTGCTCCTCCACATGCAGCCAGCTGGGTGAACTTGGGCTCCCCACAGCACTGATAAAGCTGTTCTGACCGAGCAGTCATATCAGGACTCTCTCAGCCTCACCCACCTCACAGAGTGTCTGTTGTGGGGAGAGGAAAGGGAAGGCAACTGTAAGCCGCTTTGAGATTCCTTCGGGTAGAGGGAATTCCATTCGGCATATAAGAACCAACTCCTTCTTCTTCAACTGTGGACTACTGTCTCAAGCCATCTACAATCAATATGACGTAGCCTTTCTTTCTTTGGAAGTCTACTGATGGTACTATCTACTGACGGTATGAAAAAACATCACATGTAGATATTAGCAACCCAAGCAAAAACTTCCACGTAAGCTGTTTTCAAATCAGGCCATGAGAAGCACAAGAACTGTGTAAACATATACAAGCCACCCTTTTTGTATAAAATTCTTTTAAGAAATAGACTATGAGGAACATATATTCAAAGTCATGGAAGTCCTCTTTCACAAGATATTAATTGTCCTGCATGGTGTTTTATGAATACTCAGGCTCTTTCTCCTTTGCTACCCTTTGAAATATTTCTTGGCCAGGCTCAGGCTGGTTTTAAGTCTCATGAAAGTGGACGTGGTCCTGTTGGGTGTGAATGCCAGAGGGGGTCGGGTTCCCATCCCAGTCCAGCCAGGTTGGCTGTGAATACAGCCCAGTGGCAACCATGTTTCCTCATTGGGCTGCATAGTGGATGTGGGGTGTGGCTTACCCAGGGAGCCTCCCATTTGTGTTTTCCTGCCTTGTGGTGCAGCTTTGTGGTAGGTCTTCCCCTGGGAGTTTGCAGTAGTTTATCCAGCCTTGAGCAGAGCCTGCAGTGCTACCTGGGAGCCTCCAGTGCTCAAGGTAAATCAAGAGATAGGGCTTCTACCCCTCTTCTTTATAAATAACCACAAGAAGTACATGGCCCATTAACAGTTCTTCTAGCAGGATAGCCTTTTAGTGCCGAGTTCCAGGAATGGGGGCTCCTAACATTTTGGAACCACACTGTTGGGTATTGTTAGGCCAACAGAAATAACAAGGACAACAGTTAGTCACACTGATCCCTGCTGTTGTGATTTTGAGATTAAATTGTGGAAGTGTGCTCCAGGAGGGGCTGCCCTTGAAGATGAATTGGAAACCACGGTTGGTTTGGTATATGTCAGCAGGTTTATTGATGAGGGTCAGTTGAAGAAGTCCCGTGACAATCACTGGGTCAACTGTACAGAATAATTTGTATCTGGGTTTAATTAAAAGCACACTTTTTAATCGTGTAGAGCTTTTTATGGACTGGGACTGATTTTCTTGAGGTGGGTTCTGTAGGGTTCTGTAGTGGTCTCACTGGGGCACAGGTTTCTCTAAGAGTGAATACGGCTTCAGCCCGGGAAAGAATGTTTTCTGTGTCAGCTCTGTCTTTTTGGAAAAGGGGCTGAGGACTGTGCTTTTCCTTCTGCAGTTTAGGCAGAAGAGTAGCACATGGCTTTTCAGAAGAGCATTTGGCTAAACACTGGCTTTATATGGGTTCATCTGGTATAAAGGGGCGCTTTAATTATTGGAAACTGGAAATGACTTTGAGGTTTTATGAAAACACACACACACACACACACACACATATATGTCTATACCACTTTTCATAAAACCTCAAAGTCATTTATATATATATATATATATATATATATATATATATATATATATATATATATATATATATATATATATATATATATATATATATATATATATATATAATAAACAAATCCATGTCAGAAGCTAGCTCTTTGCACTCGTTAGTGTTTCTACTTTGGGGTTTACCCTGCCCTGTTTGCTAGTGGTGTTGATGTTGCATTGTCTGGATAGAGCCTGTTTATGCTTCATGTGTGGTTCTTGTACTAGCACCCTACTGGCCCTTGTGCAGAGAACAAACAGTACGACTGCTCTGTTGTACAGATAACTGGATTTCCTGCCATGATTCCCATTTGTCATCACATGATGCACATTTCTGGTGGAAACAACAGATTCAACACACAGCTCTCCAGAAGAACGCACCTGTGTAGAGGTATTGGGGCATTTTTGAAATGGCTTAACAATCATTCCTTCTGCCCACAGGGCTTCAGAAGTTTTAGTTCTTTGTAAAAGTATTTCAAAGCCTTGTCCTAAGCAAAGTTAAACCATTCTAAGTCCACCGAAATCCAATGGCAGAAGAACTATGGTTGCAGTTCTCAACCTTCCTAATGCCGTGACCCTTTAATACAGTTCCTCATGTTGTGGTGACCCCCAACCACAAAATTATGCACACGTTCTTTCACAGAAATTAAACCAAAACTGACCAATGCATGGAGATCCATTGTTCATGATTGTATATAAATTGGGTTTTTTTCTGGGGTTCCCAGTTCAGTTCTGCCTCTTGTCCCGCCATTCCGATCTCACTCTTTTCCTCTGCTCCAGACAGATGAACGCTCTGTCTCAATCTACCCCAGCCAAGCTGCTCGCTCTGCCGTGACTCCTGTGAAAGGGTCATTTGACCCCCAAAGAGCCTTTCGACCTCCACGTTGAGAACCACTGGCTTAGGGACTATATCACAAGGATTTCAACTATTTTCAGCACCTCATTAACCTACAGTGAGGTGGGTGGGTTGGTTGCCACCGATTGTTGGTAGTTTATTCTAATTGCTGGTTTTAAGGGAAAATACGGGTTTTAGGGATTGTATTGTTTTATCTTGTAACCCGCCACAAACTGGCTTTACCGAGAGTGGCGGGTAATAAATGTAATAATAATAATAATAATAATAATAATAATAATAATAATAATAATACAATTCTGATAGTTCTATAGGGAAAACTACTATAGTACATATAAATTGTATGTTTTAAAACCTTAGTAGCAGTGATAGTACCCATGAGCTGGTTTAAAGTTGACAGCAACCTTATTAAAATGCAATGCCCCCTTCCAAAACAGCACATTTAATTTTCTTTTTCTTAAATCATCCAAAATACATTTAACATATTGTGCCCCTGAGCACAAACATCTTGTCCCTCTTTCCTCCCCTTCAAGAGGTTTTGGTGTCACTTATATAGCACTCTAGAGCTATGGAAGAATGGTAAGCTAACCATTAGGTAAAGCATGGAAGTGCTTGGGTGTTTTGCTTTTTGGCTTCTTCAGTGTTAGACTGACAAGGTCTGAACATGCCTTTACAATGATCAGGCTCAGACCTGGCAAACTTCACAAAGAAATGTGTTCTCAAGCTAACAACTCTTGGACTGAGAAATCAGTTCTCCCTAGGAACTGCAAAGGTTTAATTGTGGCTTACAGAGCCCAGATAGCAATGTGAGGTGATGCATTGGGTGATGATTCAGGCCAGATTGCTCAGTATGAACACGTTTTGACATTTTTCACAAGTGATGTTAAGAGCATGATTTTAATTTGTGCCTGCCAGGCAATGCAAGAGCCCCAACTGAACAGCACACATATGCCACTTAAGACTGGCTTTCTTTTACTTTTTAACTTGCATTAGAACATTCAGAAGTGGCGATTAAGGCTAGACTCTTGTGCACACCTACTGGGGAATAAGGTCATTGAACTCAAAGGGACTTACTTCTGAGTAAAAATCAATTGGATCCAGCTGCACAACAATGCACTCAATAGGAAGGAAGGGTGGGACTTGCTTTGAAGCATATCTGTTTAGGACTGGGCTCTAAAACCCATTCTTAGAGTCACTTGTGAAGATTAGTTTCATTTTAAGAATCTATTAAACCCCCCTTCTTCCTTGGGTTATCTGTTAAATGTTAAGAACCTACGTACAATTTCCCTTTGAGTCTCGCTCCAGCAGGTGGTTTAATCTTAAGGCAATACAGAATGGTAAAATCCAGCCAACAACAACAACTACAAACATTTACCCTTGAAGGCCAAAGTTATTTTAAACAGTACAGCTTGCAGTAACATAGTGGGAAAAAAACCAATGACAATTTTCATGCTTTAAAGACTAGCAGATTTACTGTGCCATATCCTTTTGTGGGACGTAAGTCAGATGCATGAGGTTGTTGTTCTAAATTGGCAGCTAGGGGGAAATATCTAAAAATAGAAAGCTCAAAGGCTCTAAAACACATTATATCCTATGACATTTCTATGCAAAATCCAAATGTAGGATAAATGCAATAATTCAGAGTCACTGTAATAGGCATAAGCACAGTTTTCTTAGCCTTGCCAAGCTAATTCCACATCTGTGTTGGAAGACAACTTTTACATTATCTTTTGGTTTCTATCAGTTGTACAACACTGGAAAAGACCTGATACGCCGTGGGTTGTATTGTATTCAAACCCAGGAGAAAATTAAGGGATGCACAAGGCCACACAGGTAGCATGTCATTTCCCCTTATGCCCCCTCCCCACTGTTTCTTCTTTCCTTGCCCTGGCAGTCCACATGGCTTCTCTCTTTTTTACTCTTTCCAAACAAGCATATGATACTGACCCCCCTCCTGTTCATTCAGTTTTCCCTGTTCCTCTGATTTCACCTTTTTCTGTAGCCCTGGGACTTTCTTCAGGCTTGTAGAGGAATACCCCAACCCTCTATCCCTAGCTCTATGTTGCAGCTCTGTCAACCATACCATCTAAGCTGCTGTTCAAATATATATTGAATTCATTTGTATCGTACCCTTCTCCCCAGTGGGGACTCAAAGCAGTTTATATTGCTCTCCGCTCATTCTCTGTACTCACAACCCTGTAAGGCAGTGGTGGGCAACTGTGGCCCTCCAGATGTCCATGGACTTCCCATGAGCCCCTGCCAACATTTGCTGTCAGGAGCTCATGGGAATTGTAGTCCATGGACATCTGGAGGGCCACAGTTCGCCCAACCCTGCTGTAAGGTATGGGAGGAGGGTTGCCTAGGGAGGGGTCTACTCATCATGTAGAACAGTAGTCCCCAACCCCCGGTCCAGGGACCGGGATTGGACCGTGAATCAGTCGGTACCGGGCCGCGGCTCCTTCTTGTCCTCCTCCCCGGCTGCTGTCTCAGGGGCTGCCCTGCCACTGGCTCACATTTGGTGCTCTCCAGCGGCTGCCATGGCTGGGGCTCCCCCTCGGCGTGGCACTGCACAGTTGCAGCTGGCAGCACCCCCCAGCAGGCGGTGGGAAGTCAGGGGCGTCGGTGGGAAAGCACAAGGAGCAGGGACTCAGTCAGCGGCAACGTCCCTCGGCAAGATACTACCCCCCCCCCCGGGCCTCAGTAAAATTGTCAAGTGTTGACCGGTCCCCGGTGATAAAAAGGTTGGGGACCACTGATGTAGAATGTCCTAGGTTCAATCCCCGGCATCTTCAGATGGAAGGACTGGGTAGGTGATGTGAAAGGCCTAAGATGTTACAGTTCCCATCAGCATGAATAGACAGTGCTGAATTTGATGGACTAAGGGTGTGATTCAGGACAAAGGAACGTTGTGGTTTTTGTGTGTGTGTGCGCACGCGTGTACATGTGTTAGGCTGAGACAATGACTGGCCCAAGCTTTTACATCGCATCATGTAAGACGTAGATCACATCTTAGATGACAACTGTCGATGTTTTGAGCCTGGGGAAAATAGAAATTATCATCTTTCAACAAGTGCAAGATTAAAATAGCATTTGTTCGATAAAACCAATTCTTCCGCATTGCAACCATTAAAAAGACATCGTTCTATAGATACTTTAAGGATGCGTTCATTGATCCTCCCAGTTCCTTGAAAGACATTTTAAAAAATAATCCGGGCACTGCTCCAGCCGGAATTACTTTAAAACCCCATTAAACAGAGTTGTGAAGGTAAGTACACGCCGATTTTATTTTATTAAGCTCACTATTTGCAACTTGAGAGCTTTCAAAAGTTTGCCTAGTTTGGGGGTCATTGTTCTCTCTCTGGAACGCTTTATACAATTTGAAAACTATTCGTACGAGTGGGGTAGGCACGACTGTCCCGAAAGGCGTAACAGAAACTAAAAATAAAAATTAGAGGGTCGAACGGAGTTAAAAAAAAAAAAATCAAGATAAAACACCCGAAAGGTAACTCGCGCGTCAGCGAAGGTGACCCGTTTCGCAAGCAACAAAGTCACGCCCGCCCTGATGCCCCGGTGGGACCTTTTTCTCTTCCTCGGCCGGCCCAAGAGAGGAGCCGGGGAAGCAGCCTCGGCGGCCACGCGCTGAATCCCCGGGCGGCGCCTTCCTCGCCCCACGACGGCGCGCTCAGACACGCCTCCGGCCGCCCCGCAGCTGGCCCTCGACCCGCCGGGCCCCCGCCTGCCCCCCCTTCTGCCGGCGGCAGGGACGCCGGGCTCTTCGCATGCTGCTGGGTGGAGGCGGAGGAGGCGGAGGAGGAGGCGGGCCGGCCCCGCCCCGCCCGCCGCGCTCTGGCCTCCGCCCTCCTCGCCCGGGGTTTCCCCCCACCCTTCATTCACGAACGAGAGGCGGAGCCAGGCTACTCCAAGAGCCCCGGGGAGCGGTTGTAAGACGCGGGCGCCGGCGAGGGAGGCACTCCCGCCACTTCCAGCAGCAGCAGCAGCAACTGCAGCCGCGACTCCCGGGCTTCCTTCTCCTCTGCCGCCGCCACCTCAGCAGCAGCCGCCGGCGACTCCGCTGGCCCCCGCGCCGCCCAAATCTCTTTCCTCCCTGCCGGCTGCGGCCATCAGTTCAGCGGGCACCGCCAAGGTGAGCGAGCGAGCGGGCGGGTGGCTGTGTGGACGGACGCGCCCCCGCGGGCACGGCTCGCCTCCTCTGCCCTCTCCTTCTCCTGCCAGCCGCGAGAAAGTTGGCGGGGAATCGCCTTGCAGGCATGGCCCGAGCGGGAGAGCCTGATGCCTTCCACGGCGGCCCGACCTCCCTCCCCCTCCCGCCGGCCCGCTGGCCCTCGGAGCCGTGTGCCTGGGTCCGGCTTGGCCCGGCTGCCCCGCGTGAAGAACGGCGCCGGTCGACATGTGCTCCGCCGCTCAGCCACATGCCAGGCGCTTGGGAGTCCATCTTGCTCAGCGTGGTGCATGATGCAATATTTATAGTCGTGCGCGGGAGAGGAGGAAGAGGGGGAAACGCGCGCCCTGCCGCGGTGGGTTGAAGCGGCCGCCCCGCCGGCGGGCTTGGGGGTCGCGGCTCCGCTGCTCCCTCACCTTCCCCCCCGCTTCCCCCTTCCCCCGTGCAGGGCTCCGGCGCCGATCTCACTCCGCCTGGCCTTCCACGGTGCTGGGCTGAGCTCCCCCGGGCAGGGCAGATGGTGCTTTGTACGCCGTGAGTCATCCCGCGCGCCCTTCGCCTCCGGCCGCCCCTCGCTCCCCGCGCCCTTTCCGCCTCTGGCCCCGGGCGGGCTGGCTGGCGCGGCCTGATGCAATGACCGGAGGGGTTGAATGAGCCCAGCTATTTATGGGCAGGCAACACACGCGGCGCTGCCCTCGCTCGCCTTCCGCCAGGCCGAAGAGGCGAGGCGGGGGGAGAGGAGGGGTCTCTCTCCGGCACGAGAGGGGGGACGGATGGGCGGGCGGCGGCCGCTGAGGCGCACGTGCTGAAGTTTCTCTTTTGAAGCGTCGCCTTTTTTGAGATCCCTCGCGCTTGGGAGCCGACACGCGTTTGGCCCTCTTCTGAATCTGTGCAAGAAACGGGAGCCAGAATTCAGAATGGGCATCCCAAGCTTGCTTCCGGTTGGAGTACGAGACGCCTGTAGTAATAGCGACCTGATTGTGTTTGCCGGCCCATTGTTCCAGTAGCGGCGGCGGCAGCAGGTAAACTAGTTTTGTTGACTTTTGGCACCTGCTGCCTACCAGCGTCATGGAAATACGGTTACGGCTTTTTTTGCTTATATATTTGAATGGGAAACTATTCCGATTTGGATTGACGAGTCACCTTGGGGATGATGTTCTGTAGGAGATTTAGTAAGATTTGTTTATTTTTCGGTCACTAGTGATCTTCGTCAGTTGCCATAATGCAAAAATGCATTGCAGCTGATCATTGTTGGGAAGCATAAGTAAATGTTATTTGTTGGTCTATAGCAAATTCCTACAAAACCTTCAGCAAGGGGGCATGATTGGTCTTACTGAGCCCACCTAGTAATGTCCTTGTCTCTTTCCTTAATCCTGAATTTAAGGGGAGAAAAAGTCAGGCAGTAAAGCCATGTGATGAATATGTGAATGAAGGGGACCAAGAGGGTATTATTCCTGTTCATTACTTGTGGGTGGAACAGAAACGAGAACAACTTTGTTTATATTTTGTCGGCTGGACACTTCCATGGGCCTGATTTACATGACATTCTGTCAATCGCAAGAAAAAATGAATCCCCTCGGCATTGCACCATTATTTAAAGGTAGACTATAAATAATGTCAAGAAAGGTGATAACGTCCACAATTGCCAGTATCCATTTCTTTTATTTGGCTTTATAGCCCCCCCCCCCCCCCGTTTTCACTGAGAGTCAAAAGTGGCTTACACTGTGTAAATCCATGCAGTCAACAGAATGAGACATCTGTCATGTAATCGGACTACAGAAATGAAATGAAGCAAAAAAATATTAGACACAATGTGTTAGGAAGAAGATAATGCATACAGCAAACAGGGAATGTCTGCTAAATATTGTGGGAGTCCACCGTTTCAGTCTTCCAGAAAAGTCCCTTACTGAACTGTTCTGTTGTAACATAGCCCTATACATTCATAGCCCTATACATTCATTCTTCCCCAGCAAGAATTCTGTTTAAAGACAGAAGCAGGAGCCTTTCTGACCACCTCAGACAGGCCTTTCCACAAGATGGTGACCATATCAGAAGGGACTTTTATAGGGTGGTGCGCCCTTGTTTTTGCCAGTAGACTGCTCTCTTCCCTATCTATCTGTGCATTTACTCACACAATGCAAGGAAATGACTGAACTTCCAGGTGGTCTGTTCATATGATATTGGTAGGGGTCTTCTGAAGCACCTGCCAAGGAGAAGGAAGACAAAACAAAAAAAAGAATGTAGGATGGCCAATTCATATGTTTGCAATGACTCACATTTCTTTTTTCCGCCTAGGAGAGCAAGCCCAAATAGCCACTTTATCCAGTCAATCCCAAGCAAGTGTTTTTTTAGGATTGTGCTGTACCTCTCCCAACATTGCTGCTCAAGTCACCTGTGTGAAATTATCCAGGACTCAGTGGATTGTGACTGTACACTTTTCAGCCTTTCTTGCTGACTTTTCTGCCTTTCTACATCTTATTTGCTATTCTAGCTGTATCAGCAGAGCCTTGCAGAGCTTATTCTTTGCTGTGATATCCTATTTGGTCTCTGTTTTATTTCCTTCTTATATGTTTGTTTACAGTTTTCCTTCTGCAGTAGTATTTCATCAGATGGCAGTTGTTCTGGACCAGTAACCTCCTTGGAAATTATGCCAAGTGGCAGACAAAGCATTGAAGAAGATAGGTTATTTGCAGCAATCTCGTGTCCTCCATTTTATCCTCACAACAACTTGGTGAGGTAGGTTAATCTGATAGGCTCAAGGTCACCCTGCGAGCTTCCGTGGCAGAGAAGGGATTTGAACCCAGGTCTTCCAGTTCCTAGTCTGATATTAAGCTCTCTACTTCACTGGCCTTCTCATTGCTATTTGTTGTGATGACAGTATGTTTGAAGAGTATATTTGTTTGTTGCTGTACTTTACCTCTGTTGCTGTGTGTTAGTTCATTCATATAGAGCAGTACATAGTGGTTAATTGTGCTGATATCTATAATTTAACTGCCTTGTGAATGGCTTTAGTGCTGGCGTATTGTATGCCAAAAAACTTCATTTGGAGTGACTTAATCAAGTTCAAGATGATGGCTGCTATATGTAAACCAGCCTTAAGTATTTGAATGTTACTCAGAGAGTGATGGAGACATAATACATAGCCCTTCCCACTTGCCCCCTGCCAGGCATATTTGAAACCTATAAATATTCCTGAAAGTCATGTGCTGTTTTATTTACTCCAATTTTCATTGAAAGCAGAAAGAAACTGAATCAAGTGTAGCTATTCCGTATTTCCAGATTCTGTAAAAGAGGATGTAAGCAAACTTCATGTCTCCCAAAATTTGATCAAAGCACACTCTTTGCATAAGTCATAACATATATCCTTTGTAATTTCAAAGAAATAGGTATAACTTCTCGGAAAGGTTTGGGTTTTTGGATACCAGGGTGATAATGTGCAGCAGTTTATACATAGGGGTCCAGTCTGGACGTTGTCTAAATATGGTTTGTCTCTGGAAACCTGACTGGAGGGTTATGTTTCCCTATTCCTCTAGTGCGTGCCAATTACCTTCTCCCGTTTCCTACTTTTTGGTAGTCATTGTTTGAAATGAGAGCTGAATCAGGCGCCCTCTGATTACCGCTAACGTCTGTTTGCCCTGAAGCCACATTGCGATCTGCAGCAAACTTGAGTTAGCCATAAGCATGGTTTTCACAGTTTGGGTGCCATGACAAACTGCGGTCACTGGAAACCAAAGTGGGAGGGGAGAAGCTGTTGGAGCCCTAAGGGAATATTCCTGACATCTGAAGTAGGTCACTGTGCTTTCTTGGATCAAAGTATGTTGGAGTTGTAGCTAATCCTATTTAGCTAAGCAGCTGAAAGGTATGACTCAGTCAGAGACCGGTTCTTAACATCAACATAATTGTATTATTGCCCAACCTGTTCCTAGTGTTCATGCATTCAGTGTTTAGAATTATGCTATGCATTGTGCTAGTAGTTGCCAGGTTGTGTATCTTGAAAGAAATCTATTTGATTCGATTGGGCTGCATAAGGCAAGCGTGTTTGTATTTGCAGTGTGCTTTCCACACTGACAAAAACTACTTATTTTCTGTATGTTGTTGGGTTTGATTATGTGACTGCACATCACATTAAATGCATATGTATCATTTGTGTGGCCTAATGGGTTGAGTGTCATGCTGTTGGAGAGATCACTCTGTTGAGCTTATTGAGTGACCTTGGGTCAGTCTTGTTCAGTTGTTACGACTTTGGCAATCCAGTCATGAGTAAAAGGTATTTCACATTTTCCAGCTTCAGTATGTAAGATTGGAAGCCAGATGGTTTGAGGGTTTGCATGTGTCAGAGCTGGAAAATGGAAGTGTTGCCCTGTTCATACAAAATGGCAACCATGTGTGTCGGGAGGATCATGGATAGTGCTCTCTTCCTTGGACATAGGGTTGTGTATGTGTTAAGTACCATCAAGTCACTTTCAACTTATGATGACCCAATGAATTAATGTCTTCCAAAACATCCTTGCTCAGGTTTGGCAAACTGAAGTCTGTCCATGTCATGCTGGGTTTTCTTCTTTCTTGCTGCCTTCCACTTTTCCTAGCGTTATTGTATTGACTTCTTGTGATGTGACCAAAGCACAGTAGCCTCAGTTTGGTCATTTTCGCTTCTAGGAAGATTTCGAGCTTGTGATGTAGAACAGGGATAAAGGTAAAGGTATCCCTTGTGCAAGCACCGAGTCATATCTGACCCTTGGGGTGATGCCCTCTAGCATTTTCTTGGCAGACTCAATACAGGGTGGTTTGCCAGTGCCTTCCCCAGTCATTACCGTTTTACCCCCCAGCAAGCTGGGTACTCATTTTACCAACTTCGGAAGGATGGAAGGCTGAGTCAACCTTGAGCCGGCTGCTGGAATCGAACTCCCAGCCTCATAGCCAGAGCTTCAGACAGCATATCAGCTGCCTTACCACCCTGCTCCACAAGAGGCTGTAGAACACAGATGTGTAGGGAGGGAAACTTTACTGCACACCGGGCAATTAATACAGAGAAAGAACTAGCCACAGCCCTCCGTAATCATGACTGCTACTTCTCTAGCTGATGCAATCAACGAAATCATGTTCTATGTTTATTTATTACATTTGTATCCCATCCTTCCCCCAAGGAACACATGGTTACTTCCCTGCCCTTTTTAACCCTCACAACACCCCTCCATTTGAGAGGGAAGCCCTGTCATTATAATTTTTTGCATCCTATCCTTGTTCTGAAAGAGGTACATTCCAGTGTTTTGCGTGTGTACAAACAGACTCCCTTTGTAATGTATAATGTGGTTACTTTAGTTTGTGTGCTACTTTTAAAAAAGCTTTTCACCTTGAATTTAGCATTGCTCATACCTGCGTGCTTTGTGTGTCTATACTAGGTGCAGATTTCAATGCCTATGCAAAATGGTAGATAGCTTTAAGTGAAGCCCCTGGGAGGGACTAAAAGAAAGTGTTTAACTGGACTATTTATTTATTTTCATTTATACCATGCTTTTCTCCCGCATGAGGAACCAAAGCGGCTTACCTTGTTGGTTTACTTATTTTTGAGATTCTAACCCACCCCTTTCCAAAATTGGTCCCCTCACCTCTGTTGTCTCCTCACAACCACACTGGGAGATAGACTGAGTGTGCAACTGGATTGGGATCACCCAGCAAGCTTCTATGGAAGAGTGGAGATTCTAACCTTGTGTATGTAATATAGTAACCGCTACACCACACTGGCTTTTTCTCTTAGTTAGGTAAGACTTGAGCAGTGGTCCCATAATAAAAATCCATTCCCTTAATTATAGCAGATTGAAAAGGGTTGAGTATGTATAAGGCTCGAAATACATTGGAACACAACAATTTCTTTTAAGAAGTATGTTGGAGTCTTCCCCCTTAGTTTGTTTATTTACACCATGTATAGCCCTCTTGTGGCGCCTCTTGTGGCGCAGAGTGGTAAGGCAGCCGCCTGAAAGCTTTGCTCATGAGGTTGGGAGTTCGATCCCAGCAGCCGGCTCAAGGTTGACTCAGCCTTCCATCCTTCCGAGGTCGGTAAAATGAGCACCCAGCTTGCTGCTGGGGGGTAAACGGTCATGACTGGGGAAGGCACTGGCAAACCACCCCGTATTGAGTCTGCCATGAAAACGCTAGAGGGCGTCACCCCAAGGGTCAGACATGACTCGGTGCTTGCACAGGGGATACCTTTACCTTTACCTTTATAGCCCTCACAAAGGCTACCAAGGTAGCTAGCAATTTAAAACATCAATGATAACATCACCTAGTTGGGTATTGCCAGATATTAGCAGTGGTTTCTGTATATTGCACAGCTTCCATTTGCCAGTGGATATGTCTGCTATTTGATATATTATGTTGTGGATACAGTTTGTGTCCCCCTGATACAGTTTGTGTATCAGGGGTTCCCATAGAGTAGGGATAGTCAAACTGCTACCCTTCACATGTCCATGGATTACAGTTTGCTGGCAGTGGCTCATGGGAATTGTAGTCCATGGACATCTGGAGGGCCACAGTTTGACTACCCCTGCCATAGAGTGTCCATGGGTGTCCTAGCACCTGACAAATGTTTTTAGGAGGTGGTTGAGCAGGGTGGTTCTTCTGCCCAGCTGGACCTCTGATTGGAGACCTGATAGGCAGGGTTTTAAAATGTAGCTTTGGCAGCTATCACCACAGCAAAAGGATCTTCACTGCATAACGGGAGGGATATGCCACAAAATATCTTTCAACAAATATTTAAAATGTGAACAGCAAGAAGAAGTGTTTATATATTTGGGGTTGGTATATACTTGTTGCTTGAAATAAGCTACACATTTATTGGCATCTTTTGAACTATCTGACTGAATCCTTCATTTTCCAGAAAAGTCTGTGTAGCACAGAGTTTCAGGCAATAATAAGTAAAAATGCAACCCCCCCCGCCTCAGAATATTATCTGACTCAATCATATGTGTTTCCTCTCAGTGTCTGTGTTTTTAATGTTAGAGATTTTAATCTGTTTCAACTGAAACACAAAGTTTCTGGGGCTCATAAAATCTAGTTCTGGTGAATCTCATGATTTTTATCTCTAGGAATAAATTTTTGGCATACTCTGTTATGATTAACATGATAATCATGAGAAATGTGCTAAGTACTTACCCAAAATGCATATTTTCACTTCACTGGTTTCTGTGTAGTGGGACCTGATTCTTATTTTCTGCAGTGTTACACTGCAACATTTCATTGGGTTAATTCTAATGAAATACTTGAGTAGCCAGTCCTGGCAGGTTCTTCACTAGGTTAATTCCTGTGAAATAATTGTTCCATTTAGCCAGTTTATTTCATGCTGATGATAGTGGGGGGGAAGGAAGTTACAGGGTTGTGGTAATCTGATGTAATTATTAGGAGAAGGAATACATTGTTTAAAAAATAGAGAGAGATTGCCCAATACTAAAAGTTCAGGTAAGGAGTTTTTGGCTCAGCATGCATCTTTATATGCATAGATATCAGTTCTCTATTTTAAAGTGCACAGTGTAGACATTAGCATGTTGAACTAGGATCTGGAAAACCTGGCTTAGAATCCCTGTTCTCCTATAAAGCCCACGGGATGACCTTAGACCAGCCATCTCACCAACCTCGCAGAAGTTTTGTGAAAACAAAACTGAAGACAAGTGAATGAAGTGTGTTGTACTGAGCTGTTCATATCCCTATTCATGAGATGTGAGTACTTAGAACCCATGAGATTTGAGAGGGGAAGAAGATAGAAATTCTCTTGAGAAGATCACAGGATCTAGGATGATTGCTGAATCGCCATGGGTTTGCAACTCTTATTTTTGCAAGGTGCCCTTACTCCACATTGCTGTTAAACACTATGACAGTGGAGTAGAAGGGAGGGCTGACATTTGTTTGCCTGGTCAGTCAGTCGGGGTACCACCACCGTATGAACTTGGGGAAGGGATGGAGCACATGAACCTGAATATGGTGGAGGAGCATGTGGGCATGAAGATACTCCCAAAGTTTTAGTTAACCTCGTTCACATAGGGTTGCCAGGTCTGGGTTGGGAATTAACTGGAGATTTTTGGGGTTGAGCTTGGGGAGGGGAGTAATGTCACTAGGATAAAATACCATACAGTTCACCCTTCAAATACAGCCATTTTCTCCAGAGGAACTGATCTCTATTGATCAATTGTAATAATGGAAGATCTCAAGGTCCTATCTGGAGAATGGCAAATTAAGGTTTACGGTAATCACAAAACAATACAGAACAGTTGCCATCAATGTTCACTGTGTTCTTTGTAGGAAGAAATTTGTAAATGTGCACAGAGGACTTGACTATAAACATGGTTTCCTCTGTGCAGCAGGCTGGGTAGCAACCGATTCATTGAATGACATGTTTTCAGAGCAAACACAAAACAAACTACCTTACAAGAGAAAGGTTGACTGTGTTGAGAAGTAGTAGGCATAATAGCTGTGCCTATGACCTGTCAATATATATCTTTGCAGGGACATGTCAATATATATCTTTGCAGGGACAGAATGACTGTGCTTTTTAGATCCAAAAGCAGTCTGGTAGGACTGAACGAGGAATAACAGAACATGTGAGCAGTGTTTTCCGTGTTGTGTGGCTTAAATTGGAAGATGCATCGAACTGAAACATGACTAATGACTAAACATCAGATGACAGATAAAATGTAACTTGAGTTCTGGTATCGAGGCGTAGTATTGATCCTGGCATCAATTATATTTTGTGTGTGTGTGTGTTTGGAAATTACATCTTCTAAAGATCTGCTGCTTAATAACATTTTGCCCCATGATGAATTAGTAACAAGAGTTGGAGAAAAACAACCAATCTTTTAAATATTTACAAATGTTGGCGCTTCTTAAAGAAACAGAAAAGGAGAGGGCAATTTTATATGATTTGATTACATATGAGAATGTGTTGGATGATAAAAAGCATCGTTTCAGTAGTATAGAATATCCTACAATGTAGAAGGTGTGGCAGTGGAGGGGAGAAGCCTCATGCATGAAAGGGGAGATAAACTATCAGATACTACAAGAGTTATGCCCCTTTTTATTCAAGAAGAGGTTGCTGTTTTTACTCAGTCATTGCATTAGAGGAAGTTCCTTGAAAATAGCCACACACATATGATGTTTAGTATCTGTGCTGAAGCTGTCACTGAAGCAGTCGGTGCAAACTTAAATGGACTTCGAGGAATGGTAGAGGACAGGAAGGCCTGGAGGATCATTGTCCATGGGGTCACAATGGGTCGGACACGACTTCGCACCTAACAACAACAACATCTGTGCTACAGGAAGTAGAATATGTTGGCATTGATTCCACAGGCAAATTTCTTCCATAAGTGGTAATATGGTATAGGTCTGTCTCCTTTGGGCATCTGTTCAGCTACATGAGTCAAGAAATATTGAATATTCAGTTATGCTTCAATCCTTGTTGTCTTATTTTTATTAAGGGCATGGCTCCAGAAGTTTGCAGGATTTTGTTATATTTTATTGGGTAGTGAGACTGGCAAAAATAAAGCATTGTGGGTGTAAAGAAGTAAGAATGGTTTGAGAAAATGAATTATTTGTTGCAAGGTTGATGGTTTTAAGCATTAATAGGAAATAAACAATTGGTTGAAGCCAGGTTTCCATTATTATGGAATATGGTTCTAGTGCTCATATGAATGTACACTGCTTATTTATGCCTTCCACATGACCTGTCTAGGATCTCAGGTAGCAAACTTCTACATCAAATACTACTTGATCCTTTTATGTGAAGATGTCAGAGATCAAAGATGGGATTTTCTGCAGGTAGAATAGATTCTGTGTCACTAAGATGCAGTTCCTCCTAAAAGGAGCTGTGCTGGTACATATTGAACTTTAAATTAATTGTCTTACATATCACTAGAATTAGGCATAAGGAATGTTGGTTCAATTGTACTATTTAAAATATTTTTTTTCATGTTCCTTATGGTACATATTTAATCTGTAGTAAAATATATTGAAAATACTTTTATCTTGTGGATTCATAGCTTCTAAATTTGACCCTTTTATTCGAACCTCTTAATAACCTTTTGACACTTTTTAATGTTCCCCCAGTAACTTCGAGTTCTCTTTTGTCTGCTGTTTTTAATAAAATGGAGTCTGCCAACAGGAGTGCATCTCTTATGCATCTCTGCGCATGTGCAGCATACTTTATGCATTCCTACAAATAATCAGTGGTTATGATGGATGGACACACTACCTCTACGTTTACTATTTGAGATCTTTTAACATCTTGAAGAAAATAAAATTTGTACAACATCTCTCTTTCAACTCTCCCCTCCCTGCATTCGTGCCAAGGTATTCTCCTTCCAAATCATTCTCTCATTGGCTCTCCAAGGTAAATCTGAAACTGGGAGTTCTGCGTAACTTGAGTTACTGATCCGTTGATTGGTATGTATGAGGGTACCAGCAGCAGAATGAAAGGCATGTGATTTGTTCCACGTTTCCCCCCTAGAAACACTTTAATTCTGTTTTGGAATTTCCTTTAAATATCCATAGTTATAGGGGCTTTACACAAGGTATAAAGCTATTTGTGTCAGGATCTGTCTCCAGCCACCTATTACACTGGATGACAGTCTGCAGAAGAAAGAAAGCACTCATTAGATCTTTAAGCTTATTAAGAGAGGTCCCCCCCCCTTGGTTTCATAGCCATTTTCTAGTATAAAGTCTGTAAAGCTGTAAGCTAGATCTTGTTAAATCATATTAAGCCACAATGCAGAAATAGATGCTCATCTGTTTACTTGGCATCCTCAGTGCTTGTACAGTTGGGGAAAACACAAAGCACAAGTGCCCCTTCTTGAGGGTTTGTACCAGCCGTTGGTTCTGCTGAGTGACTTCCCTGATTTCTGTCTTTATGTCTGTGCCAGACTGTGTGTGCATGTAAATGAGAGCAAGTGTCCAGTTAGAGCAAGGAAAGCAGAGGAAGAAAATATTATGGAGCAAACTCCAGCACTTTGATGCATGCTGTGTTGAGCCAGGAAGGATGTGGATGATCAGAGACTGTGCCTGATGCTTTCTAGTTGTCGAAAGACGCTTCATAAATCCCCCCCTCCCATGCCTGGTATAGGCAGAATAAAGTGGATTTAGTATTTGTTAACTTGGTAGGTCACGAGTTTTGCATACTTGGCATACGTGCACCATTGAGAACATTACTATTTGAAGCAGCACTCAACAATGTGAATTTGATATAGTTCCCAAACAGTGTTGGCACCGTACAAATACTTTTTTTATTCCTGGCTAGCCACAGATCATGGATGCTTCGCAGGCTAGGTGAATATGTGAGGCTGGATTATGTTGCTCGTGTCTAGTAAATTTTCACTGTAGTGCAGCATATATGAATAGAGTTTGGCTAAGAAATGGACCAAAAGATTGAAGTAGAAAATATGAAAGCATCCCTATGTATGTTTTGCCCTGTAAAGCAGTGGTCCGCAACCTTTTTAAGGCTGCGGACTGGTGGTGGTGGGAAGGCGATCCGGCACCCGCGCATGCGTGTTTGCACCATGCGCGGCTGCAAATGCGCATGTGCGGCACTTCTCTGCATGCACGAAACTGCCACACGTGCGCGTTTGTGGCTGCGCATGGCGCAAGCACGCATGCGCGGTGCTCCCACGCATGTGCACATGCACTGGCGCCCGCTCTTCCCTCTCCTCCCACAAAAAGAAGCTTGCCGGGCCACAAGCTAATTGACTGCTTTGGCGGCCGCTTTGCTTGTGGCCTGGGAAGTTTCTGACTGCAGGGGGGGGGGGGTGGAGAGAGGGAGCCGCGGCCCGGTGGTTGGGGACCACTGCTGTAAGGGAATAAATGCCTTCTTTTTGGGTTTTGGTAGGTATGTTTGTATGATTAGTGTAATTACACCATTTAACTAAAGAGAAAGTTGAAAACTATTGAAATGCTCTTTTTGCCATGTAACCTTTTCTTCGAAGATTATTAGCCTGACTAAATTCGGCCAAGAAAAAGTCCATTCCCTCCTTTTAACTGTAACATGCTTCTTCTCTTTGTAATCTTATTGTCCAGCAAAGCTCTGCCAATTGCGTCAGCTTGTAAGAGATACTTGTGGAACTGGAATTATTGGTTTCCATGGGGATTTTACTACATGACCTGTTATTTCATCCTGCCTGTACTTTCTTAAAATTCTAACTTGGGCCTAGCTCTACTGAAGTGGTAAACTGGACTGTGCCACTTTATACAGAAGGTATGAATTGTGTGCTTGAAGTTGCCTCTGTTTAAAAATAGTTTTCTCATGTTGGGTAAGGATTCTAGCCTGATCTTATTCCTGGCGTTTTTGTGTGTGCAGGACTATTCACTCATTTTCTTTTTTGGGGGGGGACAGGGGAGGATTTGACACCATCGACTACCACAATGAAACCTGGGACTCAGCTGCTTCACCTCTTTGCATAGTACATGTCGATTTGTAGAGCTTCCCATATATTTAGTAACTAGTAATAAAGCCCACTGTATGACGAATACGGCGAGCGCTTACAACTTACAGTTTGGCGTGTCCCCCGGTGGCGGCTCTCTGGGGCGGCGGCCTGACGCTGTGAGAGGCAGGCTGCCAGGGGCTCCCATGCTGCGCGCGGCTCGCAGTTGCTGGGGCTGGGAATCAGAGGGACCAATTGGCAGGCGCTTTGCGCCTTCCGATTGGTCCCTCCGATTGTCTGTCCAGAGGAAGGGTCCAATCCGGACCCTTCCTCATCACAGACACATCCCGCACCAGAACCCCTTAGCGTTTTATTTAGTCCGCGGTGCTGTGGGCGGTGTTTAGATGGCCTTTAACCAATAAGGTTGAATTGTGAACCTTGAATAAAGCAGATCATTCTCCCCTCTCTCCCCCCGTTTTACAAAACTTATTTACAACACTGGCTCTTGCCTAGGAGAAAGGCTTCTTTCTTGCTTCCTCCTCAGTATATGTCTTGAAATTTGGGTTGCCATCCTCCAGATGGCACCTGGAGATCTCCTATTACAGTTGGATCTCCAGAGAGGTCAGCATCAGTTCTCTTGGGAAAATGGCCGCTTTGGAGGTGGACTGTATAGCAGTGGTAGTCAACCTGTGGTCCTCCAGATGTCCACGGACTACAATTCCCATGAGTCCCTGCCAGCATTTGCTGGCAGGGGCTCATGGGAATTGTAGTCCATGGACATCTGGAGGACCACAGGTTGACTACCACTGCTGTATAGCATAATACCCTTCCGGTGTCCCTCCTCTTCCCATACCTCACTCTTCCCCAGGCTGTACTCCTGCATTTATCACCTTCCCAACATCTTATCTGTATTGTAAATTCCATAGGGCAGGCAACACGGCTATGTTTTGTGTTTGACAAACTGCTGTGTAATTTAACAGTGTTGTACTAATGCTATTCTTGGTAACTTGCATCTAAGAAGTGTGAAAGGAGAATATGCAAACCGGTAGAGTTTGGGAGATGTGTTTTGAAGTTCCTTATTCACATCAATACAGTCAACTATAGGAGAGCCTTGTTGCTAGAATTTCTGAATGTTCTTTTTTTGAGTCAAAGTGCCTTTGACTCCTACTGAGCCTTTGAATCAGCCGCCTCCCAGGTTGGGTCTCTTTTTAAATGGCAATCCAAAGGGAAAATGAAAGTACCTTCTTTGCTTTATAGACAACAGTCTTATTCAGCTGCATGATTTGGGCTAATTTAGCCAAGCATAGCCTGGTCTTTATTCTGGATGTGGCAGGGGCCCTGTTGAATGTACGGTTTGTTATAATGGTGTATTTTAAAGATCTCGGTCCATAAAAGGATATCATTGGAGTTACAGTCACTTTTAGCCATGGCTTCTTGCTTAGGTTTCCCATCTTAATGTTGTTCCTTCTAGCATTTCTGTAGGTTATAAAATGAGCAACCTCAAATCATATACTTAAATGCTCTAATTTGAAGTAGTCACTCACTGTATGTTGAAATTCATGCCAACTGCAGAATTAACTGGGTGAAGGAGATAGTCTGATGAGTGTGTCACACAGCAATTCTGCATTGCTTTTCTTTTTTCCACACTATAGATTTACATCTTGAATGGGCATTTGAATGGACATTTTAAAGGAGTCGTCTAAAATTAGAGGCCTAGGATTAGTTGTCTATTTGAACTGAATGACGTATGAGGGGTTGTTGCTCTGGAACATAAAGAATGGTTCAGAGGTTTATTTCATTTATACCACATCCTTCCACTTGATGAGATATAAACCAATGGCATGGGATGATTTATGGAAGATTTCAGATTTTTGTTTGGTTTTGTTACTACCATCCTCCTTGTGACTGTCCCCTGATACCCAGTGGGAAGGGAAGGAGCTCTGCTCAGCAAACCACTCACAATTTGCAATTTTTAAACTATTGCATGTAGAGACTGATTCTCTGCATTGAGAACCATTTTATTTGATACAGAATTTTAATTTTATGTCATTGTTTCATGACGGTAGAAAAAACTTTACACTTACTGGCTGTGGGCAGTTTTTGCCAGATAAACCATGCTTTCCTTCCTGCTGTTTCAATATGTTCCTTGTCCTTCAGAAGGTGACCGAGGAAGTGGTTTAGGGCTGTAATGGGGGGAGGCAGTTTCAGGTCATGGGCCTGAGATATTTTTGTTAGTATCCAAGCAATATGATGCCTCTGATACCTTTCCTGCTGCCCACCAGGAAGAAGGCGGGTTTTAGAAGGCGGGTGGGGCCAGATAGGCCTTTTCCCAGCAGGGTTACTGATTAACTGTGTGGTTTGGGTTTTTTTAAGTTGATTTGGCAGTAGCTGCCATCACAGGATCTTCACTGTGGCCCATTATGCACGGCCGCCGAAACGGCGATTTCGGGTCACATGGAAAACGCGGAGGGGGAAGACGCGACGCATACCGGTTATGTACGGGGCGGGGCGCGACGGCGGCAAAACCCAGAGTAACCGATTATGTACGCGGCGATCCGGCCGCCGCTTCTGGTTGCGCCCCGGTCACCCGGAAGCTGCGCTTTCTTCTGCGTTTCACTGACGCGACTTTTTCGGCGGCATGCACCGAAGCTGCGGCCGGTTGCAGCTGGCTCCGTGCGTTATCAGTGATTTTAGTCGCCGCCATTCCACCCCAAATGTGCGCTAAAACCCCCGTGCATAATGGGTCTGAGTGGCTAAGCTGTGTACATGCAACCCTCCTAAAAATAGACATTAAAAGTTATATTCTTTTTAAAAAGGTCCCTTTAAATAAAGGTTCTCCCTGCAATGATGATGTCGTAAAGGTAAAGGCATCCCCTATGCAAGCACTGAGTCACGTCTGACCCTTGGGGTGACACCTTCTAGTGTTTTCTTGGCAGACTCAATACAGGGTGGTTTGCCATTCCCTTCCCCAGTCATTACTGTTTACCCCCCAGCAAGCTGGGTACTCATTTTACCGACCTTGGAAGGATGGAAGGCTGAGTCAACCTTGAGCCAGCTGCTGGGATCAAACTCCCAGCCTCATGGTCAGAGCTTCAGACTGCATGTCTGCTGTCTTACCACTCTGCGCCACAAGAGGCTCTTTGAAGATGTCATACATAACATAACATATTCCCTGATATTTTGTGGTTGCCTTCCGCCTCTTGGGTCAGCCACTGTGCACTAGTGCCCAACACCCTGTGTTAGAATTTCAAAGGTCCCCACAGGGGCAAAATGGTTGGGGACTCCTGACCTATAATGTTCTTTGAAATGAGGCTGCTCAGGCACAGGATATTTATTTTATATGTTTATCAATGGTTATGGATGTAGCTGTTCATTTGTGGCGATTGTGGTCCTTTGTAAAACTACAGTGGTGAGTGTGAAAGTACAATACATTTTTACGAGTATTACCTTTGATTACACAATCATTGGAGGGCTTCTTCTCTCCCTCCGCCATTTAATGGAAAGATAGCTAGTTGTTCAGCAGGTATAGAAGGGCCATTAGTTTTTCAGTGGCAGGTACGTTGCCAGAGTACTTAAAATGAGCTGCATTTTAAGGAACCCAACAGCCATTCTGAAACCTGAAAGAAAGCTAGCAAAGTTTATTAAAGACTAGAGAGTAGGTGCATGAGTGGGTGATGTTGTCATGGAAATGCTTTTTAGCTACAAAATGTTGACTCCTGATCGTCTTGCTTGCTGATATACTGCAAGGAGGTACCTTTAATAACACACACACACACACACACACACACACACACACACGTACGTCTGCCAGCACAGCAGGAAAAGGGCTTTCTGTTCCAAGTGCTGATGCAATGTGGACAGTTTGTTACAAGCCCTGCAAAGGTAGGAGGCATGTGAACAGAAGAGTTGGAAATTGTCGGCTGAATAAGAGAAGATGAACAAAAATCGTGCTAGGCCTGATTGGAGTGAAGCAGAACCATAATACCTGGAGAGGCTAGGAATGAAATAGTGGAACTTATTTTCCATTTTCTATATTGTGCAAATGTTTTAGGAAACCGGTAGGAAATGTTGAAATATAGAGCTGTTTGGTTTATAGAGGGGGGATGGCATGAATATGCATTTAAGCAAGCAAAGTGCACAGGTCTTTATGTTTTTGAGTTGCTTTTCAAGCCGCTATTTGGAATGCCCCGAAGCAGCATATAGGAGTTAAGCTATAAGTGAAAACAGCCATTTTAAGGACAGAAAATGGAATTCAAAGAGGAATGCCACTTATGTCCGCTGACACAAAATTAAAAGCAAAAGTCAGCTATGGCCAGTCACAGTTTTAATGAATGTCTGAAGCGGCCAATATGATCTATACAGGGAAGAGACCTTGTTACGTAATTCCAAGGGGAAGATGTCACTATTCCAAAAGCTCTAATTTGCTCTGGCAGGTTTAAGCACTTTAAACAGTGGGCCAGTTGCAAGGTAGATGAGCAGAATTTCATCTATGGTTTTATGTGAATTTTCCATCTTCTGTGCTCTCTCTCCATTCCTTGTCTCTCTCCTTTATCCTATTCTTTATCCAGGAGACTGAAAGTTCTTTTGGGGGGGGGGGCAGAAAGAAAGGGGGGGTTCCATAAACTTTTTTTTTTGCAGAGGCCTTTTCAGTTTTTCAGCAAAACCCTGGAAATTCTGGGACATACTGGAGGGAAAAACTCCTGAGAAATATTTTGTCCTTTGGCATGAACAAAGTACTTTTTAAGGTTTTACCCAAAATGTGCTGTTTAAAGAATTTTATGTAAGATAGTCTACATAATTCCTGCGATTCTGTAAATATATACATGAATCTCCATACAGTATATTTCCAAGGATGCATTCTTATTTTTCTTACATTTCAGATGGAAAAAGCTAAGCTACTTCCTCCATGGTATAGCTGTGCAGTATTTTGCAGCTTTCTCTCTAGTATTGGGTGTCTTTGCTAGTTTGCTTGTAGAAAACTAAAGCTTATTTATACTAGTCAGATAATACTGTGTCATATGGTAAGTTATAAATGATGCATTTTATGTTGCTCACACAGTTAAATATATTCTGGATTGATGATCTGAAAGAAAACACTGCATATATTTCAAACATTCCCCAAATGTCCATTTTTTTCTGGGGGAGAAACAAGAAAAAAAATCAACTTTGTTTCTATAGCTTCAAAATTTCTGGAAATTTTATATCTTTATCGATGTCAAGGGCATTTTTCCTAGAAACACAACAGTGAAATGGGATATCTAAAGGCACTGTTGTTTCTGCAAGTGTCAGGTTTTAAACTGATCCCTCCAGCTGTGCCTTTAATTTCAATCTGGTCTGCAGCAGTTACCCACCCTAATAACACTATTTTGGGAGGCCAGAATAGATACAAGCCCTACAATTGCTATAGAGCAGGGGTAGTCAACCCGTGGTCCTCCAGTTGTCCATGGACTACAATTCCCATGAGCCCCTGCCAGCTAACACTGGCAGGGGCTCATGGGAATTGTAGTCCACGAACATCTGGAGGACCACAGGTTGACTACCCCTGCTATAGAGTATCAGTCAGCCATTTCTTACTGCTACTATGTTCTCTTATTGAGATTACAACATGCTGTGTTGGAGAAAGGGGGTGTGCAACTGGTGGCTTGTGACTCAGTCTGGTCCGTGGGGCTTCCCAGGTGACCCTCTGCAAAGCCTCCAATCCCAGGGACCCAGTGCCTGTGTGTTGAAGACAGGCAAGACTCCTTACAATAAATCTGTGCTGTAGGTGTGGCTGACAAATGAATTGCCAAAGCCAACGTGCTGATCTTCACATTGTGTTCATTGGGATCTGGATTTAATAAGATAAAACTGATTGTATTCTTTTCTACATTGAAGTAATTGAATTTTAATCTTGTAGAACTTGGTGTTTTTAATTTAGACCGGCATAACATAAGGTCTGTAGGCTGATGGTGGCCCCATGTGGTTATTTGTAGGCTCCTGGGAAATTGCAAATACTTGTTGCTTTTCAAAGATTTTATGGAAGGTTAATGAGTTAAGGTTTGTTTTTCAGAAACCATGCTGGTTCTTCAGATTGTTCTTCTGTATGCTTCATGGTAATCATTAAAAATGTTTTGTGTCAGTTTGCATGGGCAGATTGAGAGCAATCTTGGTCTAGTGGTTAAGATTGGTGGCTTCTAATCTGGTGAGCCAGGTTTGATTCCCTGCTCTTGCACATGCAGCCAGCTGCGTGACCTTGGGCTCATCACAGCCCTGATAGACCTGGTAGGTGTGCTTCACCTACCTTGCAGTGTGTCTGTTGTGGGGAGAGGACATTGAAGGCGATTGTAAACCTCCTTTAGACTTCAGATAGAGAAAAACAAGAGCCTCTTGTGGCGCAGGGTGGTAAGGCAGCCGACATGCGGTCTGAAAGCTCTGCCCATGAGGCTGGGATTTCGATCCCAGCAGCCGGCTCAAGGTTGACTCAGCCTTCCATCCTTCCGAGGTCGGTAAAATGAGTACCCAGATTGCTGGGGGGTAAATGGTAATGACTGGGGAAGGCACTGGCAAACCACCCAATGGTCAGACATGACCCGGTGGTTGCACAGGGGATAGCTTTACCTTTAGAGAAAAACAGCATATAAAAACCAATTCTTCTGCTTCTTCAGTTTCACCTAATAATAATAGAGAGGTGGTTTGTCCTTGTCTCCCTTGGTGGTCTCCATCCACCTGCTGGCAACACCTACCTTCCAAACTCTGATGAGCTCAGGCTAATCTGAGCTACCCATCGCCACCTACTGCCTCCTTTTAATTGAGAACTTACAGCAGGGGTAGTCAAACTGCGGCCCTCCAGATGTCCATGGACTACAATTCCCAGGAGCCCCCTGCCAGCATTCGCTGGCAGGGGGCTCCTGGGAATTGTAGTCCATGGACATCTGGAGGGCCACAGTTTGACTACCCCTGACTTACAGGAAAGTTAGTGCCATCTTTTTTCACATCCTTGGCTGAAGATTCTACATCAAACAAAAGGTTTTATCTCTGAAGGTCCCATTTACTTCTCATTTAGTGTTGCTGGAAGCTGAAAGGTGGGGTTTTGTGCTCATGGTCACACATGTCAAAAGCATCTTGTTTTGAGAAATTTGGCAATTGAAAGGGAATGCCCTAATTTGGTAAGAAACTTGGGATGCTTGTCTGTGTATGTATGAAATTTTACAGAAGCCTTTAAGGACTAATTAATGACATGTTGTTCCTCCCCGCCAGTAAATGTATAAATGGCAGGGGCTCCGTAGTCATCTTGAGGCTAATGTTTTGCATCGAACAAAGTGGATTCTGACTAGAAGAAGAAGAGTTGGTTTTTATACCCCGCTTTTCACTATCAGTCTCAAAAATGGCTTCCAATTCCTTTTCCTTCCTCTCCCCACAACAGACACCCTGTGAGGTAGGTGGGACTAAGGGAGCTCTGACAGGACTGCTCGGTGAGAACAAGACTAGCAGGGCTCTGTGACGAGCCCAAGGTCACCTAGCTGGCTGCCTGTGGAGGAGCAGGGAATCAAACCAGCTCCCCCAGATTAGAAGCTGCTGCCTGCCGCTCTTAACAGCTGCACCAAGCTAACCATTAATGTGTTAGTCTTTCAGTTACTGCAAGATTTCCTTTTGGTTGCATCTGTCCAACATGAATATGCCTTGGATTCCATTAACTTTTGAATGCGCTAAGTAGTCTCTGCTGTGAAGTGGAGATATTTATAGTTTTTGTAGTAAATGTTTAATAACTTTTCGGAACTGCCCAATCTAATGGTAACATATCTATTTGTGATGTCACTAATTTGTTTTATGCAACAGTGTTTTTTTTGGGGGGGGGATGGAAAACTTTCTGCAAAAATTTTTTTTCTGCATAAAGGTATAATAAACGTGGAGGAATTTGCTAATAGTAGTTCAAACTGCAATTGATTCACTTCTGCATTTCCTTTCTAGGTCCCTATAAGGACATGGGTTGCAAAGGTCTCATTGGCGTCGGACAGCAGTTGTTCCGTCGGAAGGTCGTGGACTGCACGAGAGAAGACAGCCGTCTGTCGCGATGCCTCAACACGTTTGACCTGGTCGCCCTTGGTGTGGGCAGCACGCTTGGGGCAGGAGTTTATGTGCTCGCCGGGGCAGTGGCCCGAGAAAATGCAGGACCTGCCATTGTGATCTCATTCCTGATTGCTGCTCTGGCTTCTGTGCTGGCTGGACTTTGCTATGGTGAATTTGGCGCGCGAGTCCCAAAGACTGGATCGGCTTATCTGTACAGCTACGTCACTGTGGGCGAGTTGTGGGCATTCATCACCGGATGGAATCTCATTCTTTCCTATGTCATTGGTGGGTATTGGAGGTCACCACTCCACTTAATCCAGACAGGGCACCTGCATTTGTAGGACGCTTGTATAATACTCTGTTCTTAATAGTAGCTTCCTTTTTTTTTGAGAGAGAGAGAAAGCCCATTGTAAAAGTTATGTTGACATAGGAAACAGAATATATTTGGATAAGGAGGGGCTATTGAGCATGGATAGACCGATAATGCTAGCTTTGTTCTAGATCAAGCTGTTACTAAAAAGAAGAGACTGCATTCCTGTGTAAAACTGAACATGTGGAATGTTGATAGTTTAAATATGCAAAGTAACGCAGCACTGGGATGCTTAAATAATAAAGTTGTTTTATTTAGAAAAACAACTTAGTATAGAAAGAGAGAGAGAGTCTCTTTCTATAGACTAGAGGGAGATTATTTGCAAAACATCAGGAAGTTCTTAATTCCATGTAATTACCCCCATGACATTCTATTAAACCGCCCAGAGCCGTATGGAAGGCAGTATAAAAATCTAAATGAATAAGCTATGCTAAATGTACAGCCGTACTAGTGCCCCTCTATATACTTCTGAATCATGCACACTATAGATCTTGCATGTTCCAGCACGTAGACCAGGGATTTCCAAATGGGTCTGTGGCCATTCTCCTACCTTAACAAAACGGGCCATTTCCATTGCTCAACACCCCCCCCCCCCAATGAGTGAGTTTTCTTGCGTTTTCTGCATCTGGGAGGGGGCAGAGCCGCCTGCACACCTACTCCTACCTTAAACCACCACCTGTCTCTTCCCCCCAGTCCTCCTCAAGCCTGCCTGTTAACGCAGGTGGTTATGGCACTTCTGGTGATATAGCACTTCCTTAGGGTGTGGCAGGGAAGTGTGGTCAGCTGACATCACTTCCTGGGCTCCTTGAAGCCTGAAAAGTTATTTCAGGGACTCCGCCATGGTCACAAGGTGGAGAAAGGCTGATATGGACCCATGGAATCCGTAGAATTAATGGTACCAGACTATGCTAGATGGTGGTCTGAATCTCTCACTCTCATGCTTGTGGAGAAAAATCTTTAGAGAAGTAAAGGTGGCTGCCCCAGGCTTTTTATTGGATCCTAAGGATCTGTTCCTCTAATGGTGGCATTTTTCTGTGACACAAGGAGCCTTACTGTGATTCAAGACTCTCCTACTTCTTGCACTGGAGCATGGTGCAGCCTTTAAGGGAAATAGCACCACATAATTACTTTGAATGTGTAGTTTGAGTCTAATGTGGCTTGGTTGATTTTATTTGACCAAATAATTGCACAGCTCATGTAATTTACTGAATTCTGTTGAATGTCAGAAATGGGCTTTTCCTTGCAGTAAATTAGTGTCCCTATGGGGGACTGGGCTTTTCCTTGCAGTAAATTAGTGTCCCTATGGGGGACTGTGTTTAAATTTGGATCATATTGAAATAGATTTTTGTTTTGTTCCCTACATAGCAAGCCTAATTTAGCACGTTGAGCTTAATATTGCATCACCTGCAGTTAACAGCATTAGGGAATTCTGTATCATTATAGCAACTGTGTCTAAAGTGTGCTTGAAGCAGGGTCCCTCCCCCCCCCCTGCAGTGACTGGAACGCAGCTAAACAATGTCCAACTTTGTCTGTGTTGGTATCCAAACTACGTTCAGTGCAGACTTGCAGTGGGCAGTTTTTATTGTGCAAGCATTTGGAGCATGTGAAAAAAAGGAAAAGGGCATTGCAAGGCGGGGGTCAGGGAGGAAGAGAGAAATAAAGTTAATTGTTGTTAGTTTATTTTTGTAATACTTGGTAAAGCACAACATGGGTATATTTAAGGAGGGAATTTGTTCACGAAAAGAAGTGTTGCTGTTGGCAGGGTGTGGAGGGATGTATGTGAAACATCAAAAGCTCACTATTTATTTACATCCCCTTGGTGTTCATACACATCGTTTTAGGAATTTCCTTGCTTTGTAGGCTTTTATACATGTTACAAAATGCAGCTCTTGCTGATCACTGGACTCCCTACAAGCAGTGAAATCCCCCCCCGGTCAGTTTCTCATAGGATGGGGCCAGTTAGAAGCTGAATTTGGAATGCTCAAAGATAGTTTACCTGTGCTGAGGTATGCATGAAGATAATTCAGAAAGTGATTTAGGAAACTGAGCTATAGATTAAACAACTTTGCCCATTGTATTCTGATGTATTTACGTATTCTGGGTTATAGAAGAAGCTGGTGGCTTGGTTGCTGCAGTTACATGACCCAAAATTCTCATTTCAAAACTTAGGGCAACAACTTCTGTGTCCCCCTTTTCTTGTGAGGCCAACTGGGCCAATGAGAAAAGGCTTGTATGGCGAAGCCAGTTCACTGTTTTTGCTGCAGTTCTGTGAATTCATAGGAATGACTGCCGGGCATGTGGTTGAACCATCTCTTGAAGTCAGAAAACCGAAAAGCACCCAGGATGAGGTAGAGCAAATCAAAGATGCAAAAAAGTGGGCCTGCTTTTCTGGCTCATCTTCTTTCCAGTGCTAAACAGCTGTTTCCTGGAATCCTGAGCTTGTTTTACTAGCAGGAAACAAATGCAAAACTATCCCCTTACTGTAGTACTACTAAGAATTGAGTGATCCAGCCACCAGAAGATTTTTCACTAGCCTAGAGAAAGCTAGGGGTGGCTCCTCCAATCAGCGTCCAGTAGCTGTTTCCTACCCAGCGGTCACGTGACCACAGAGGTGCCAGCCCCTAATCCCCTCAGATTTCTCCTTGCCCACCAAAATGAGCAAAAAAGAAGTAACTTGGTTTGTGTATTATATCCCACTAGCTACTGCCAAAGAACTTGGGTCTCACCATAATAGAAACCAAACGTCCCCTTTTCCCAAGGAGAACATTTATGTTTACAGGCATTTAAAGATATTTAAATCAAAGTAGTGACACCCAGTCTCTCAGAGGTATGTGTTCTGGAGGTCTTTAATCCATCACCCCTCCTTCCCACATGCAGACTCCTTCCCTCCCGACTTCCCCCTCCCTTCTCTCTCCTTCCTTCTTCCTTCCACAACCTACTTCCATGTCCCTTCCCCCCAGATGCACGCACGCACACACACGCGCACACACACACACACACACACACAAACATGCACACAGAGTCCTCTCCCCTCCCTCCTTACCTCTTAAGAGGTCTCTGGCCTGGAGGGCCTGCACTGGTGTGGTGGCCTGTGCCCTGGCCACCAGGAACTGTGTAGCCTTCACCTAGCCCACAGAGGCCTCCAGTTCGGTGTCTTGACCTTCGCCAGCTGTGCGACCTATGCCCCAACCCCCAAAGGCCTCTGGGCACTGTGTAGGCCTCTGTGAGCCATGTGGCCTTTGCCCCAGCCCCCAGAGGCCTCCCTACCACCCAGACTTCCTGCTCCCTCCCCCCACTCAGACTCCCAACTCCCCCCTCCACTCTCCTCACCTTCACAGCAGCGCTGGCCTGCCCGGCCTCCATGCCACCTTTCTATGTGTCCAGGCATAAGGTGGCACTGGCCTGGCTGGCTGGCACACTGCCCCACAACTGCCCAGGCTTCCTTGGGCAGTTCAACAGTGGCCCAGCCTCCTCCTGCAATGGCCCACACTGCCCCGGCCTCTTCTGGCGCACTCCCTGTTGTGGGGCTGCAGACGTCCCATTCATACCCATTTCCGTCCCAAGGGCCGTGCCAGAAGATGTGTTCCACATCAAATATTGCAGAAGCACAATGGGATAGTCTGTGGCAGAAATGGTCTGCGGGAATTGGGAATTAAGAGAAACACCAAATGGCCAAGTTTATTAATAGCATGCCAGAATGTTACTATGGGTAATTCATGGGTCTACAGGAGAAGACACATCAGAATGCAAGGTGGACATGGGGAAAGCAAATTCTTAGAACACTTTGCATTTTTCCTAGAGTGCTTCTGCGTTCCACTGGTATGTACGTAACCACTGGTAGAACCACTGATCTAGATATTTGAACAAGAAAGGAAATGTTATTGATTAAAAGATAAGGTCTCAAAGAATAAGGCAATGGGTAGGAAAATTGAACCACAGTATGATAAAAGCTACAATTGTATGCATAGAATTGTGTGGATGTTAGTGGCAAGCTAGATGTACACACAAACTATTTACTCAAATGGAAGTCTAGTTCTTTTCCACCCGTCAAAAGAGGGAGATGTCTTACATTTGCTTGCCATTTTTACAAGCTGTGTATAACTTTTGTAGGGGTGGTTATTTACATTCAGGATCATTTTCTCAAGCAAATAAAGTAATTATTAAATAGATAATACTAAATATCATCTGATGATAAGTGGGCAGTGATTCCTTCAATGAGAGAGGTTTAGCTAAGGAGAAGAATTTTGCTTTTTCAAAAGGGATTACAGGGAATTAGCTTTTTGGGCCGTGGTCAGAAAACTGCCAGAAGTTCTAAGCTAATATAAGAGCCAAATTTAGGATCAGCTAGTGATTAGGTTGTCATCAAGCGTGTATTCTCTGCTAGAGTGCACTTAATATGTCAATAGTAGATACAAAGGATTCTACAGTTGAAGTTCTTGGTGAGATCAAAAAGTCTAGTTGATAGGGTTTAACACTTCAAAGGGCTATTAAACCAAGTGCAGGGCAAATGATTGGCAAGTCTGGTTCATTTATGTTGGATGAACACATCAAAAAGACAAGGACAGGCAAGGGTGATTGGTCATAACTTCCTTGGATGATGGGTTTTTACACAACAGAGAAGTCTGTTACCCTGCTATTATGGTGACCAGGGAGTTGGATTTATAGATGGCAGAGTAACCAACCTATTTTAGTGGGTTTAGATCAGAGTAATCATGGATATGATTAGATGATTCATTATTCAACAAAAGGCTTCTTTGTCCTAAGTGGCTGCCCTCATATCTTTCTGGGGGTATGAGGGCAACAAGAATATGGGGTATGAGGGCAACTATTTCTGCTGTGTCCCATGTTGCTTCTATTTTCACCTTTGTGGTCTGGGACCCCAAAATGCTAACTTCTCAATCTGTTGCTGAAATTCCAGTTATTAATATTTTTGAGATGTCAAGGAAATAGGGGTGACAAGTGTTCACACTTTCATGTGAAGGCTGTGGGGTATTGTTATAAAGTGCTCAAACTCATTAACATAGTGGGAGGTTTTCTTCTGGCCCGCTTGAAGTGCTGGGCTGTGAGAGCCAGTTTGGTGTAGTGGTTAGGAGTGTGGACTTCTAATCTGGCGAGTCAGGTTTGATTCCCTGTTCCCCCACATGCAGCCAGCTGGGTGGCCTTGGGCTCGCCACAGCACTGATAAAGCTGTTCTGACTGAGCAGTAATATCAGGGCTCTCTCAGCCTCACCTCCCTCACAGGGTGTCTGTTGTGGGGAGAGGAAAGGGAATGCAAATGTAAGCCGCTTTGAGTCTCCTTCGGGTAGAGAAAAGTGGCATATAAGAACCAACTATTCTTCTTCTTTGATGATCTCAGCTGGCTTAGATTGGATTAATTCTGCATATGAGGGCAGTGTGCACGAGTAGGAAGAAAATGCAGCTGCTTACTTCAGTCCTGTGTTGTGAATTTGGTGTATTGATGGAGGATATTTATTTAAAAATGGGAGTCAGGGAGTAGTGTTAAATTTTGATTCTGATTCTAGATGGATGATTGAAGGGGTGGTAGGATAAAAATGCAATCTATATCATTTCTTCTAGAAGAGTCTATAATAGGATATATTTTATTTGTATTCTGCTCTTCCAAATGCCCAGGGTGGGTAACAGCATTAAAGCATGTACAAAGATTAAAAATTTAAAACATTTCCAGCTTTTTGTAACTCATATCCTCGACTAAAGTCCTGAATGGGGGAGGTTTGGCAGGAGCTGATTTTCCACATCCACAGAGGAATGGGAAGGCGACTGTAAGCCGCTTTGAGCCTCCTTCGGGTAGGGAAAAGCAGCATATAAGAACCAACTCTTCTTCTTTCTCCCCATTCTCCTAGTGGGCCCAACCTTCCATGGTGGATGTTATTTTTGGCCTCAACCGTAAGTCCAGTGGAATAATTCCATTTGAAGACCCCAAGGAACTTACTTAGTTCCTGCAGGGCCATGATCTTTTGGTCCTGACTTTGGCCAACTCTAACTTTGCCTCTGTTGGCCTCGGGACCCTAAGCAGATGTTGTTCTAAGGATCTCAGAGCTCCTGGGGCATTAAAGGGGGAAAGTCTAATGGAAACTGTTGCCATGCCTGATAATTACAAAATACATTTGGCTAACAGGTTCTCAATTTGCATGCTTCCATTGGCACTAGTCAGGGTACTTTGGGACAACTTCCCCAAAGTGTGTGTGTGTATAATTCGGCTTGGACTTGGAAGCACAAAAAGCCACACCTATTTTTTTTTAAACAAAGCTACACAAATAAGGTGTGTATGTGTAGGACAGAGTAGGAGGGATTGGCAGCAATCCTCGTATTGATGGCCATTCACCCCAGTCGGCCATTTGGATGTACAATCATGCGTTGGGGGCATCCAGATTCGGTTCACCCAAAGATTGTCCTCACCTCGGTCGTTTTCTGTTGTTTTCTGACAGGTACATCAAGTGTGGCGAGAGCATGGAGTGCTACATTTGATGAACTTATAGGCAAACATCTCGAGACCTTCTTTCATAAGCACATGTCCATGAATGCTCCTGGAGTGCTGGCAAAATATCCGGACATCTTTTCTGTTTTCATTATCTTAATCTTAACAGGTAAGAAAGGGAAGACCTAATTTTTGAAGTTGCTCTGGGTAATAATTCTTTGTTCTCCTGGAATCCTCTTTGCTTTTGCGGGAAAAGGGAACACCCTCATTTATTTTAGCTTTGTTTTTAAAGCTTTGCTTGCTGTTGGTGTCAGGTTGGCCTGTTGGACAACTGCAGAGTTAGGGCTGCTGTGGCAACCTCCTGTTTATAATAGGTTTGGTAAGAATTGTGTCCTAGGTGCTGAAGGGAAAATGAGGAAGGATCTGCAGTAGTGGAGTATGGCCCCCAACCTTTTTATCACCGGGGACCACTCAACGCTTGACAATTTTATTGAGGCCCGCTGGGGGGGGGGTAGTTTACTCCTCTGCTCTCAACCACTGCCCTAACGCTCTCTGACTCTGGTCGCTATGGTAATGTTTAAACATCCCTTCAGCTGTCTGCAATCAAGTGAGCACTCCTAAGCACTGGGACTCCGGGGGGGGGGGGGGAGCAGGGAAGCCAAGGTGGCGCTTCTGCTCAGGCAGCTGGGGTAGCTGGGGCGGGGGAGGGAGGCACAGCTGTTGGCATGCCAGTGAGCGCAGGCGCGGAGCTCTGAGCCTGCACATGTGCGCCTGCCCGGGGCGGGGAGGAGGCATCCTTTGCGGCCCACCTCCAATTAGTCGACGGACCACATGTGGTCCGCGGTCCACAGGTTGGGGATCGCTAGCGTATACCATCCATGGAATGTGCAGTTGTTAGGGAGCTGGAATCTGAAAAGCCATGGACATTGCAAAAGAACTTGGGTTTGTAACGCTCACCTTCATAAGCTGCCAGTTCATATAATGGCCCAGCCAGGAGGTTGTGGGGAAAGAAGAAGACTGAATTGCAATGGCCCTGTTGGATGACGGTTTATTTTAGAAGAGTCAAAACATTAAAATATTTATGTACGAGTGCAGAATTCTCAAACAAAACAAAAAATCCCTCCAGTCCCTTAGCTGCATGTAATTTATGCTGGAACGAAAGCCAGCAGTGTGTTTACTTGAAACCAAATGCCATTTTTATAAAAATGCAAGATCTCTGCAGACTCTCCCAGTCAGTGTTTTTTGGCATTTGTTGAACTGGTCTTGTGAATGGTCTGCAGATTAGTCAGAATTGCAGCTCTGCCATATACAATCTATTTTTCTGCAGGTTTTCCAAGGTATACAGACCATAGAGGTGTGATCTTTAGGTGTGGACTTGGGGGCTGTTTTTCCCCACCCTGAATAGGCAGTTCCTCATTCTACATCAGTAATCACTTCTGCAAATGCCCATATTTTAGGTCTGCCAAGCTCATCAGTAGGGAGCTGAAATGGCTGAGAATGCCTACTGCACAAATGAATTGTTGCCTGAATACTTTATCATTGCAACCCATAGCAAGTCTGAGACATCTGAAACGTATAAACATATGAAACAGCCTTATACTGAGTCAGACTACTGGCGTTAGAATCATAAAATCATAGAGTTGGAAGGGACCTCCAGGGTCATCTAGTCCAACCCCCTGCACAATGTATTGTCTCCTCTGAGCGGCATCAACTTTCCAGGATTTCAGGGGAAGTTTTTCATGTCAGCCTACTGGAGATGTGAGGGATTGAACCTGAGACCCTCTGCATGCTGAGCAGATGCTCTTCCACTAAGCCAGGCTTTCTCGATAGTCTTGGAAGGGTTTTCCAGAGGTGGGAGTTAATTATTAATATTTTAAAAATGTGTTAAAACATTTATTGGCAGATATGACCATATATGGTCATGTTGACCTGCCCCGCCTTCCAAGGTGGCCAATGATGGACCTGTAGGGGGGTGGGAAGGGGAGGGGCCCTGGGCAAGCATGTACACAGCTATGCTTCCTATCCATATTCTGTATGATCGTGCCATATTCTGTATGATCGTTTCTCGAAGCCTGAAGCCTGTTTCAGGGGTATCTCAATGGTAAAAAGTTGAGAAAAGTTGCACTAAGCTATGATTGAACTATTACTATGACTAAGCTATTACTTAACTGGGCGTGTTGGTAACTTGATTTGGTAGCCAAATTAAACAAACCAAAAAAAAGATTAGCAGCACAGTGAGTTGAACAGATGAAGGAGTCAATGCGCCCCTTTTGCAGAAATAAAATATGTTGTATTTCATTTGTTGATGGAGCACAAAATGTGTAATTATCCATTCAATTTTTCTAGGACTTCTAACTTTCGGAGTGAAGGAATCCGCAATGGTTAACAAAGTGTTCACTTGCATCAACGTTCTAGTCTTGGGCTTCGTGATGGTGTCGGGGTTTGTTAAGGGATCTATAAAAAACTGGCAACTCCCAGGTGACACTGTGAATAACGCAACAAACACCTCAGAGGCCTACAAGTATGTGCCAGCTTTTATTTTCCCCCTTTTATATGTTGTGGGTTTGTTTGTGTGTTGATGCCTGCTTATGTAAGTTTCATCTCAGGAATTCTTTCTATCTTGGCACCACTTGGTAAAATGAGACTAGAGGTGTAGTTCATGAGGCGCCCCTCGCAGTGTGAGCACCTGGCCCCCTGCTGTGCGTGTGCAGAGGCCTGATTTAGGTACCGACAGGTCTGCATAGGAGGGGAAGTCGATGCCCCAGTTGTTATGACAAGGCCATCTTTGAAACCTCCACTCCACTGGCAAGTGGGAAACTATACACACAACACACACTATGCCTCCATTTTTGATAGTAATCTTTGTAGAAACCAATACAACATAATATTGATAAAGGTTGTTGTGTTGTTATGTGCGAAGTCGTGTCCGACCCATCGCGACCCCATGGACAATGATCCTCCAGGTCTTCCTGTCCTCTACCATTCCCCGAAGTCCATTTAAGTTTGCACCTACTGCTTCAATGACTCCATCCAGCCACCTCATTCTCTGTCGTCCCCTTCTTCTTTTGCCCTCGATCGCTCCCAGCATTAGGCTCTTCTCCAGGGAGTCCTTCCTTCTCATGAGGTGGCCAAAGTATTTGAGTTTCATCTTCAGGATCTGGCCTTCTAAAGAGCAGTCAGGGTTGATCTCCTCTAGGACTGACCGGTTTGTTCGCCTTGCAGTCCAAGGGACTCGCAAGAGTCTTCTCCAGCACCAGAGTTCAAAAGCCTCAATTCTTTGACGCTCGGCCTTCCTTATGGTCCAACTTTCGCAGCCATACATTGCAACTGGGAAGACCATAGCCTTGACTAAACGCACTTTTGTTGGCAGGGTGATGTCTCTGCTTTTTAGGATGCTGCCTAGATTTGCCATAGCTTTCCTCCCCAGGAGCAAGCGTCTTTTAATTTCTTTGCTGCAGTCCCCATCTGCAGTGATCTTGGAGCCCAGGAAAATAAAATCTGTCACTACCTCCATTTCTTCCCCATCTATTTGCCAGGAATTGAGAGGGCCGGATGCCATGATCTTTGTTTTCTTGATGTTGAGTTTTAAGCCAACTTTTGCACTCTCCTCTTTCACCCGCATCAACAGGCTCTTTAGTTCCTCTTCACTTTCTGCCATTAGAGTGGTATCATCTGCATATCTGAGGTTGTTGATATTTCTCCCTGCAATCTTGATCCCAATTTGTGACTCCTCTAATCCCGCATTTCTCATGATGTGCTCTGCATACAAGTTAAATAGGCAAGGTGACAGTATACAGCCTTGCCGAACTCCTTTCTCAATTTTGAACCAGTCAGTGATTCCATGTTCAGTTCTCACTGTTGCTTCTTGACCTGCATATACATTTCTCAAGAGACAAATAAGATGCTCTGGTATTCCCATCTCTTTAAGAACTTGCCACAATTTGTTGTGCTCCACACAATCAAAAGCTTTAGCATAGTCAATGAAGCAGAAGTAGACATTCTTCTGGTACTCCCTAGCTTTCTCCATGATCCAGCGTATGTTGGCAATTTGATCTCTAGTTCCTCTGCCTCTTCGAAATCCTGCCTGTACTTCTGGAAGTTCTCGGTCCACATATTGCTGGAGCCTAGCTTGTAGGATTTTGAGCATAACTTTGCTAGCATGAGAAATTAGTGCAATGGTGCGGTAGTTTGAACATTCTTTGGCATTGCCCTTCTTTGGGATTGGAATGTAAACTGACCTTTTCCAATCCTGTGGCCATTGTTGAGTATTCCAAATTTGCTGGCATATTGAGTGTAGCACTTTTACTGCATCGTCCTTTAAGATTTTGAATAGTTCAACTGGAATGCTGTCACCACCAGTAGCTTTATTGTTGCTCAGACTTCCTAAGGCCCATTTGACTTCACATTCCAGGATGTCTGGCTCCAGGTCAGTAACTACCCCACTGTGGTCTTCAGGGATGTTAAGCTCGCTCTTGTATAGTTGTTCTGTATAATTTTGCCACCTTTGTTTAATCTCTTCTGCTTCTGTGAGGTCCCTACCATTTTGGTCCCTTATCATACCCAACTTTGCATGAAACGTTCTCTTCATATCTCCAATTTTCTTGAAAAGATCTCTGGTCCTCCCCATTCTATTGTTTTCTTCTATTTGTTTGCACTGTTCATTTAAGAAGGCATTCTTATCTCTTCTAGCTTTTCTCTGGAATTCTGCATTCAATTGGGTGTATCTTTCTCTTTCTCCCTTGCCTTTCACTTCCCTTCTCTCCTTAGCTATTTGTAAAGTTTCCTCAGACAGCCATTTTGATTTCTTGCATTTCTTTTTCTTTGGGATGGTTTTAGTTGCTACCTCTTGTACAATGTTGCGAACCTCCGTCCATAGTTCTTCAGGCACTCTGTCTATCAGATCTAATTCCTTAAATCTATTTGTCACCTCTACTGTGTATTCGTCGGGGATATGATTTAGTTCATACCTGAGTGGCCTAGTGCTTTTCCCTACTTTCTTCAATTTAAGCCTAAATTTTGCAACAAGAAGCTCATGATCTGAACCACAATCAGCTCCTGGTCTTGTTTTTATTGACTGTATAGAACTTTTCCATCTTTGGCTGCAGAGCACATAGTCAATCTGATTTCTGTGTTGACCGTCTGGTGATGTCCATGTGTAGAGTCGTCTCTTGGGTTGTTGGAAAAGAGTGTTTGCTATGACCATTGTATTCTCTTGACAAAATTCTACCAGCCTGTGCCCTGCTTCATTTTGTACTCCAAGGCCAAACTTGCCTGTTATCCCGGTTATCTTTTGACTTCCTACTTTAGCATTCCAATCCCCCATGATGATAAGCACATCATTTTTTGGCGTTGCTTCTAGAAGGTGTTGTAGGGCTTCATAGAACTGATCAACTTCATCCTCTTCAGCAGCAGTGGTTGGGGCATAGACCTGGATCACTGTGATGTTGAATGGTTTGCCTTGGATTCGAACTGAGATCATTCTGTCATTTTGGGGATTGTATCCCAAGACTGCTTTTCCTACTCTCTTATTGATTATGAAGGCTACTCCATTTCTTCTGCGAGATTCTTGTCCACAGTAGTATACCTGATGGTCATCTGAATTAAATTCACCCATTCCTGTCCATTTTAGTTCACTGATTCCTAAAATGTCGATGTTCAGTCTTGTCATTTCTTGCTTGACCACGTCCAGCTTGCCTTGATTCATGGATCTGACGTTCCAGGTTCCTATGGAATAAAAATCTTTACAGCATCGGACTGTCTTTTCGCCACCAGTTACTTCCACAGCTGAGCGTCCTTTCGGCTTTGGCCCAGTCGCTTCATTCATTCTGGCGCTACTCGTACTAGCCGTCTGCTCATCCCCAGTAGCATATTGGACACCTTCCGACCTGAGGGGCTCATCTTCCGGCGTCATATCGTTATGCCTATTGGAACTGTCCATAGAGTTTTCATGGCAAAGATACTGGAGTGGTTTGCCATTTCCTTCTCCAGTGGATCACCTTTTGTCAGAGCTCTCAGCTATGACCTGTCCGTCTTGGGTGACCCTGCACGGTATAGCTCATAGCTTCACTGAACTACGCAAGCCCCCTTGCCACAACAAGGCAGCGATCCTTGAAGGGGGTTGATAAAGGTAGAACATATGTATATTGTCAGCAGGCTGGGAATCGGCTGGGCCAATGGTCTGTCCGGAGGAAGGGGCCAATCAGGCCCCTTCCACATCACAGCCCTCCCCCCAAGGGCTTAACGAATTATTTAGTCCGCGGCGCCGCGGGCGTGTTAAGGATATATATATCAATATATATCAATAGATCAATATATTATTAGATCAATATATATATATATATATATATAATTTTATTATTTTTATATACAAAAGGTTTGCATGAAGATATATCTTCCTTTGTTTAACATTACAGTATCACTGATGAAGTAGTACGACACAAGACTGTACCTAGAAACTCGTTTGTCTATCCATTTTAATTCTAGCTGGAGCTCAGCTGTATGCTGCTAAAGAGACTGTGTGCTTTGCCCATGAGTGTGGCCCACAACCTATAGGCATCCTTCAGAGCCTGTTACGTCATATACAGTTAAAATCAAATAAGACATGGTGGCTCAGATTCTATACCTTTGCTTGTTTCCAGGTGCTGCTGAGGCAGGCCTCAGCTACAGAGCTCAATTGGATTGCGCTGGGCAATTCCCCTTAGGCAACACCACTTACACAATTCCAGTGTGCTGCTTTTAGTTGTTGCTTTATTTGGAATGAGCTCAGAGTTCCTCAGAATGAGAGGAATCAAGTTTAGCTGCTGAGAAATGGTCTTTGCAGTACTCGGAGAGAAGCCTTCCTAGAGGAGAGGTACAGGATCCCAGCCGTTGAATCTAAGTTGCCGGAGGGGATATTTACTCTGGATTTTATGCACAGCCTGGAGGTTCCATGAACAGCAGACAGATGACAACATAATATGAGATCAGACTTTGTCAGAACTGGCTAGCACCATTTCCTGCTTGCATTGAGGAAGGCTTTATACCAACAGGGTGGAAAAATCTTCAAGATTTTGTTGCTAAATGTGCCCCGCATTTCCCGTCACAGAAAGAATCCTCTTACCTCCTCCTAAACCACACTCTGAGCGGGATTTTCACAGTCCTGCTAGGTAATACAGAGGGCCCTTTGTCTCTGTCCTGGCTCAGGCCACTGGCTACTGCATTACTTTTCCAAGGGCTCGATTTCTCTGGAATTTGACTGCCAAGAGCTGGCCCTTGAGCTCAGAGGGGTGGATGCACCTCCTCCCTTTGTTGGTCTCTCCTTTTCTTGACCCACTAACCCTTCTTATCCAGGTTTAACCAGAAAGGTTTCACTTGCTTTTAGTGAATAGCGGTGGTAGCAGCTAAGAGATGCCTTGCAAGTTCATTCTGGGGTGTACAGTAGGCTCCCTCCAAGTTCATTTATTGGAAGAGCACAGCCCAACCCTGAATAAAGGGCTTCCTGGATTGGATGCTGGATTTGTGCCTCTCGGTTGCTGTTGAGGCCATTTAACATGTCTATGATGCTTGAAGGAAACTGCTTTTTGAACAAAACAAGCAGACAAAAAAAAAGGCCGGAATGTAAAGCTTTTTCAAAGGAGTGCGCAGATAATGTTCCAGTGCATGTGTCTACTGAGTGATGGAGTATTCCCAAGTGCATATTGTTCAAATGGAACAAGCTGGGGGTTGGTTTATATCTAAGCACATGGAAGCTACCTGCAATTCCTCGCTGTGAAGCTTATTTTGGGGGACATGGGGGCAGTTAGTGTAATTTTTGGGTGCAATACTGCAGCAGCATCAGTTGTAGTTGGGACATTAGACTAGGACTTGGGATACGTATTTTTATATTCCTGCTTGGAGGGTAACTGCATTCACTGCATCTCTCTCCCAGTTAGGGTGACAGACAGGGTGACACCTCTAGGAGCACTAGCTTGGTGAAGTGGTTAAGAGCAATGGCCTCTAATCTGGAGAACCAGGTTTGATTCCCCATCCTCCACATGCAGCCAGCTGGGTGACCTTGGGCTAGCCACAATTTCTCTCAAAGCTCTCTCAACCTCACCTACCTCACATGGGGGAAGAAGGGAAGGCGATTGTATGCCGTTGGATAGTTAAAAACAGGGTATGAAACAGCTTCTCTTTTCCAGGTTGCTGTGATGATAAAAGGAAAGCGAGTGGAACTCTTACTGAGTTACCCCAAGAAGAGTTATGCCTGTTTAAGCCTTTTGACTTCAGAGGTCTTGGCTTAGCCGGTTGTAACTCTGTTTAGGATTGCATTGTTCATTTGGGCTGAACTGCTGGAGGGGCAAGCAGCTGTCAGAAGCTTTCTTTATGGTTTACAAAGTTATGCAAGATTTAATAACGAAAGATCAAAAGGGCTTTAAAGCCCCCTTTTGAATGTCCAGTCCGTTCCTGAATAAATCTGACAGTTTTGGAGATACTTTGACAAAAATTCAAGCATGGTAAGCCCTGTTTGATCTGTGCCTACTCAAAAATAATTCCCACAGATCCAATGGGATTTCCTATGCATTGAGAGTATTAAAAGCCTTAATTTGATGGGCTTTGGCAATGTTTTCAAATCAGCATCCCCCTTTGTGTAGCCCCATGCCTCTGAGCAGATCTGAACCACAAACTTTAAAACTATTTTATGTCTCCACACCTGAGGAGACTGTGGGAACTTGGTTATTTAAAAGGTATAGACCCACATTTTCCCCCCAGCTACCTGGGACCTAGTTAGATCAATAAATCACTACCAGGTAACTTTACAGCTGTAATTTGGACTGGAGACTATGGATCTCTAACAGGGTATAATAACAGAGCAGTGGGGTAGCCTTTTGATTCTTTTTGCAGCAAAGCCAAAAACAAATCTTGTGGCTCAGGTAAAGGAGTTTTCGGCAAAACATTTATGTGCTTTGCCAAGCTTCAGTTCCCAGGATTTGTTGAAGGAAGTTTGTTGTGCTTTAACAGTAGAAGACTGTATCCTTAATGCTAGACTGTCTCGTATACTAGAGGGAAAGTGAAAAAATCACAACATCATAAGGAAAAGGGCAGCTTGAGAAAGAGCACAGAGTAGGTCTTTCCTCTGTGAAATGTACATCTTCTTTCAGGGATATCCTTTGAATCTGTGATGTCTTGCTAACGGAATCCCCTCCGGTCTCTTCTTTGGTGTTTTCAGCATCACCAAGGAAATCCCACACGGTGCGGGTGGATTCATGCCGTATGGTTTCTCCGGAGTACTGTCGGGGGCAGCTACCTGCTTTTATGCATTTGTAGGATTTGACTGCATTGCCACCACAGGTAAGGCCACAGTGTTCACAGTTCATCGACCCCCTGTCTATGTGTGGGTTTATTCAGACGTTGCTGTTCACGATAGCATAAAACCATGAGAATGGAGAATGGGAAGTAAAATAGAATTCTAAGCCCGTTAGCCTTGTGGAAGGGGATGCTTGTAAATAGCCAGTAGTGCTGCAGGCGAATATCATAGTAGAATCATAGAGTTGGTAGGGACCTCATGGGTCATCTAGTCCAACCCCCCGCACTATCACTCATCCACTGTAAACTGCCACCCCCTTGAGCCTTCATAGAATCAGCCTATCTGTCAGATGGCTATCTAGCCTTTGTTTAAAAATTTCCAAAGATGGAGAACCCACCACCTCCTGAGGAAGCCTGCTCCACTGAGAAACCGCTCTAACTGTCAGGAACTTCTTCCGGGTGTTTAGATGGAATTTATTTTGAATTAATTTCATCCCATTGGTTCTGGTCTGTCCATCTAGGGCAAGAGAGAACAATTCTGCTCCATCCTCCATATGGCACCCTTTTAAAAACTTGAAGATGGTTATCAGATCCCCTCTCAGTCGTCTCCTCTCTAGGCTAAACAGACTAAGCTCCCCCAACCTTTCCTCATACGTCTTGGTCTCCAAGTAGTCGTAGCCAGAATTGTTGACTGGAAATAATAACTAAGCAGAATCACATAATAAACATTGGTTACTGGTGATAACTTGTTTAAATGCTTCCGCTTTGCTGGATAGAGGAATCTCTGCTAAATAAAGGCTGTTTGTTGTAATTTGACCTATTAGTGACAGGCTGGGTGGAACTCTTTCCCTGTCACCAGCTGAAAGAACGTACCACTGAAGGTGCCTGATACTTAACCAGTCCATAGCTCTAGCATAGGCTGTTGTGTGGATGGTGCCCCCCCCTTCCGATCAAGCTGCTTGCCTTGTCATGAACCCTGTGAAAAGGTCGTTTGACCCCCAGGTTGAGAACCACTGCTCTAGATGTTCTAGTTCAGAGGTAGTCAACCTGTGGTCCGCCAGATGTCCATGGACTACAATTCCCATGAGCCCCTGCCAGCATTCACTGGCAGGAGCTCATGGGAATTGTAGTCCATGAACATCTGGAGGACCACAGGTTGACTACCCTTGTTCTAGTTGATTAAACATATTAGGAAATCAAAGCTTGAAAACGAATTGTTGTCTATTCTGACATAAAGGCTTCCAAGTCCATCTGCAGGGCATTTCCTTTGAAACACTTTGCTTTAATGGCTGTAGTCTCTGTACAGAATTATGAGGGTTACAGTTTCCAGCTTTTTAACATAACTTCTAGCTGTTGTCATTAATATACTCTAAAGGGAAGAAATGCGAATTACTTAGAAATGGAGACAAGTTGAAGAGAGTCAAATTCCAGTATGCCAAATCATGTAACTTGTTTGAACGCTGGTTTGCTTGAATCAAGCTGTTTCACATTTAGAGTAACGATCTGGAATTTCATAGTTATTAACAACGTAAGTTTGTGCCATTGGCTATGGCAATTACCTATACATTATTAATTCTTCGTGTGGAAAGTAATCATGTTTATGTGGCTTTTCTTGAAGAGCATGTCATCCCTCCACTGTGTCGTTGATGCTAAAGAATCTTAATTTTGTTTAGCAGGAATGCGTACACCATCCCATGTGGAGCTCATCCCATTTCCAAGGTTAATGTTGCAAAAATAACAATTTTGCTTTCCGTTCCAAATCTTAATAGAGTCACAAAAAAGAGTGAAGGGATGAGAAAAATCTTGCATAAATGCAAACGGATTCAGTGAAATACTAAAAACTTGAAAGAGGGAATTTACCTTTTGGCCAATTCAAAGCGCTTTGTCAATCAGCTTCAACACAATGGCAAACTTTGATGTTATGGGGCAAGTCGGATTAAGCTTTTCCCCCTGGCATCACTGGCTGGTATATTGCTACTTTCCCTGCCAAGCAGAGAACTGACTTAAACTTCTTTTGCAATAACCATTTCTGTGTTGATGGATTTTTTTGCAGGAGAGGAAGTCAAAAACCCCCAGAAAGCAATTCCAATTGGAATTGTGGCCTCGCTTCTGATTTGCTTTGTTGCGTACTTCGGCGTGTCAGCTGCTCTCACCCTCATGATGCCTTACTACCTGCTAGATACAAACAGCCCTTTGCCTAATGCATTTAAGTATGTGAAATGGGAAGGTGCAAACTATGCAGTGGCTGTTGGCTCACTCTGCGCTCTTTCTACCAGGTGAGTGCTGGTTCTTCCTTGGACTTCAGCAACAAAGGTGTTAACAATCCTGCACTAAACCAGAAGGCCAAGGGTGCTCTGTGAATTATGCTTCATGACTTCTGTGCCTTAAGCAGGTTTTCTGACTTGGATTCCACCTAATATTTCCCGAAATGAAGAATTTTTGTTTGTAGAAATGGAATTTCCCTGCCTCTTCTCTGCCTGTAGCCCAAATGAAGACGAGGAAGAGTTGGTTCTTATATGCCATTTTTCTCTACCTGAAGGAGTCTCAAAGTGGCTTACAATTGCCTTCCCTTTCCTCCCCTTCCCACAACAAGACACCCTGTGAGGAAGGTGGGGCTGAGAGAGCCCTGATTTTACTGCTTATCAGAACAGCTTTATCAGTGCTGTGGTGAGCCCAAGGTCACCTGGCTGGCTGCATGTGGGGGAACGGGGAATCAAACCTGGCTCCCCCCAGATTAGAAGTCCACACTCCTAACCACTACACCCAGCTGGCTCTTGGTGTCCTGCTCTTCAGAATGCTGCTGCCTGTCAAGCAGGTTGGGAGGTGGGATGAAGAATCCCCCCTTCTTCTTCAAACATCCGCTGGCTTTTTAAAGATGATGAACAACCCATTGGATTTAAGCTGTTGGTAGGGGGAGCTTCAGAAACAAGTGGGCAGGAAAGGATACCATGTTGTCCATCTCCTACCACCCAAGATCTTTGTTTTTGATCCCAACTAAATTGCATTACACTGTTAAAGGGTCTTCTCCCCCTCAGTTTAAAAAATGGTTTGAAAGATATTGGCAAAGATAACTTCCTTAACAATTGTCTCAGTTACAAAAAATGCACCCTCGGCAACAACTCAAAATAAGTTTATGGGGAGTTGGAATGATAGGTAGGAACCATTGACACAGTGCTGCCTATTACTCACCCTTAAGAGACCATTTAAACTGCTGCCCTGTGCAGATGGCTCAAAAAGGTATAATTCTACTTAAGTAGGCTGTGTAGGGCAGGGGTAGTCAACCTGTGGTCCTCCAGATGTCCATGGACTACAATTCCCATAAGCTCCTGCCAGCAAATGCTGCCAGGGGCTCATGAGAATTGTAGTCCATGGATCATCTGGAGGACGACAGGTTGACTACCGCTGCTGTAGGATATTGGATGTAGCTGCCTAAAGATACGTCTCAGGCCTTTCAAAACATGCCGTTGGCCAAAGTGATAACTCAGTGAGGAAAGGACATAGTAAATGGCATGAAAAGCACACTCCTTTCCAGCATCTTCAGGTGCAGGATTTTTAGGAGCCAGAATCACTTTCTGCTCAGAAAGGTCATGTCCAAAACTATCCCCAGAATTACAATACGCATGTATTCTTGGTTAATTTGTAGCATTATGGCTCAGCTTGATCTTAATGTGATGTCTGGTGCTGTCTTGCTTTTTATTTTATAATTTCTGGACATTTAAACATCCGCTACCTAGAGTTCAATTTCAGGTAGAAAAACAGGAGCTTAAAATGTTGATGTAAGTTTCTTAATGCTGCATTGGGAAATAACTGGAGATTTCGGGAGTGGAGCCTGAGGAGAGGATGTGATTTGGGGAGGGACTCTAGTGGAGTATACAGAAGACTTCTTTTCTAGGTGAACTGATCACCTGGAAAACAGTTATAATCCCAGGAGATCTCCATGCACCGCTTGAGGGTTGGCATCCCTCATTAGAATGTTGCAAAACTGGCTTGAGAATTAGTTTGAAATGAATTGCTTGTGCTTTAGCACTGTTTTGGATTGGTCTGTAAGACTCTTGAGTGCAGGCCATTTGAATGCTGGGAATTCCAGTTTTTAGTGAGAGAGAGAGGAAAGGAATGTTTTCTAAATCTCACTTCTAGAAGATACCAAAAGCTTCCATTCTTACCTTTCTCTTCCTCACCCTGGCTTTAGATTTCCATAAAGCAAATTATTTTCATTCTGCAAAGAATGTACGTTCCTCCAGGCAGAGATGAAGATCATTTTCCTGGAATGTTTCTATGCTGCATTTGCCGACGATGGGTATGTGAGAAATGTATTAACAATAGCTTCTGTCTTTGTCTCTTGCCAGCCTGCTTGGGTCCATGTTTCCAATGCCTCGAGTGATTTACGCCATGGCAGAAGACGGGCTCCTGTTCAGGTGTTTGGCTCGTGTCAGTGAAAGGACGAAAACGCCAATGATTGCTACGATAATATCAGGAGCCGTGGCAGGTGAGACCAGATCCACACTTCAGGCAACACAAATTAATATTCGACTTCTGTTTTAACCGCAGCCAGCTCACAGTAAGCCATTTCTGCCATATGATTTCAGCCGCCCAACTGATCAAGTTCAGATAGAACTTTTTGATGACCATTGTTTTTCGTGCATGTGTAGAATAAGAGAAGCCACTGTAAGAGCTTTCAAGTTCTGTAGAACCTTTCACCAGGTTGGTTGCTAAAAAAAATAAAAAGAGAGAAAACAGTTATGTAACACTCTGTATTTCTGCAGTTAAATTCTAGCATGCAAGGGAAGGTACATGGACTGGTCTTGTGACCCTTGCCTGTATGAATCAGGGCTTAGAATGATTGTTGCCAAAGGGACCCAGCAACATTCTTTGCATAACAAGGGCTTTAGAAAGGAATAATTCAGACACCCCAGAGGCATTTGTGCTGCTTTTTACCATTGTGTGTAACTGCCCATTATTTTCTAATTAGTCAAAACACAGTCTGCTCCAGGTATTGTCTTGGGTGCTGGTTCAGGTGGTCTGTATGATTTTTCTAACACTTTTGGATGATTACCTGAACTGAACCTGTTAAGAACTTAGAATTTAAGAGGTCTTTGAACATAATGTCAGAAGCATATTATGGAATGGCTTTGTGTCTTGTAGAATGTAGCAACATAGAAACTCTGCAACTATTTTTAAGCAGCTTTTGTGATTGTTAAAGAACACATGTATAGTGTCTGCCAAGGTGCAGAAACCAGATTGTGCTAGGGAGATAAGTCTTCCTAGCAGCCACATTAAATGTATATGTTCTGCAGCATTTTGCTTTTCTCCTGGCTTTTCACTGCCCGTTGTTTCCTTCTCTTGTCACACAAATGACCACCGAGTCCATTCATCTTCACTACCTCAGTTTTCTCCAGAAATTTCACTTCTTCAGGCAAGAAAAGTACCAAAAAGTGTTGCATGTAGGATTACTTGCACTTTCTAGACCACGAGGTTCTTCTTCATGTAGTTCCTTTGTTCAATTTTTAAAAGGTCATCAATAGAAGAAGAATTGGTTCTTATATGCTGCGTTTCTTTACCAGAAGGAGCCTCAAAGTGGCTTACAATCTCCCTCCCTTCCCTCTTCCCCCAACAGACACCCTGTGAGGTGGGTGAGGCTGAGAGAGCCCTGATATCATAGCTTGGTCAGAACAGCTTTATCAGTGCTGTGGCGAGCCCAAGGTCACCCAGCTGGCTGCATGTGGGGGAGTGCAGAATCGAACCCGGCTCACCAGATTAGAAGTCTGTACTCCTAACCACTGCACCAAGCTGGCTCTGTAATAGTGGATATTACTGCAGGAAAACCCCAGAAGAGAAACTCTGGCCAGTTTCTCCTGTGTGTACATGTTCTCCTCTCCCTCCCACCATTTACTCATGTTCTTTGAGGTTGATCTGAAGGGAGGTGTCCATAAGGATTGAGTTGCCACAGTTATGCTAATTTGTATATGAGATTATGATAATAACATAATAATAATATTTTTATAGCCCACCCTTTCCAGTTGGCTCAGGGTGGGTAACCACAGGCACATACAAGCAGTAAAGTTACATTAATAACAGTTGATAGCAATCGAGATTCCAATTTGAATTATTAATTAAATTATATTAAATCGATTAATTTATTAGACCACCTCCTTTAGGGTAAACTTCATTCCTGTTGGATGGTTAGTTTGAAGATGGTGCATTGTTGGTTTTTTGGGGGGAGGGAGGTTGAAAGGGGGGGCAGTGTTGTCTTGGGGTTAATTTCCTGGCCTCAACCATTGGCCTGGTAGAACAGCCCTGTCTTGCAGGCCTTCCAGAACTCCTGAAGGTCCTGTTGAAGGTCCTGATCTCATCAGGGAGAGCGTTCCGCCAGGTTGGGGCCAGGACGGAAAAAGCCCTGGCGCTGGTTGAAGCCAGTCTTATTTCTTTTGGGTTGGGGCTCCTGAGCAAGTGTTGGTCGCTGGAAATGAAAATACCCTATTTATTTATTGTTTTCTTTCTGCCTCTCCCTCCAGCTGTTATGGCCTTCCTTTTTGACCTGAAGGACCTTGTAGATCTCATGTCCATTGGGACACTCCTGGCTTACTCCTTGGTGGCTGCCTGCGTGTTGGTACTAAGGTATGGAGCAACCTCTGTGCCTAGCAGCACAGAGAAAAGACTTTGAATATATCAAAGGGGTGCCAGAATAATAAGTATGCAAAAGGCAGGGCAACCAAAGATTTTTATGGAACTAAAAGTCATCTTAGGGCTTCTGAGAGGGGCTTTAAAGAAAGGGAAGTGATAGATGTGAGCAGTTGCTGGCAAACCAGGTGTGAACCAATGCACCTGTGTGTGTGTGTTGATGTCTTAATGAACCAAAACAATTGCTCAGAGTGCTCCTGGGTATATTTATTCTTAGTAATGTCCTCAGTGTTTGGGCTCAAATATTTTACGGATTATGAACCAACATGTCAATTACCAGTAGTGTAAAGCTGAATAGTTTCAGGAATAGGATTGAGCTGTCTGATACTGGCTCTTTGCTCATCTCTTGATTTTGGCTTAGTTTGATTCTCCATAGAAGGTTGTCAGTCTGGAGTTGTAGCCTCTTTTACAGTGAATGCAAAGAATGGCCTATGCTAGTCCGATCTCGGAAGCTAAGCAGGGTCAGCCCTGGTTAGTATTTGGGTGGGAGACCACCACGGAAGTTGAGGGTCGTGACACAGAGGCAGGGAGTCTTTGAAAATCCTAAATTGGCTGTGATTTGATGGCGGCTTCCCCCACGAAAGGGTGGGCCTGTTCTGTGCTGCAAAAGAGGTACTGAAGAATTCATTTTAAATTCATTGCTTTGAGCTCAGAAGGAGCTGTACACAACCACTAAAGGCAGATCAAGACCTTTGTGAACTCTTATCCTGAGAATGCACCTGTTTCAGGTGCCTCACGGCCTGGATGTCAGAGGTCCCTTCTGCTTTTATGCTCACTCTGTTTTGGGTGCAGAAAGCTTGCAGCTTGCTTGCACCTAGGTTCCTGTGCCATTTGTTGGATAACTCCTTCGGCGTAATAGCTGCCTGGACAAACTCCTTTATCTTTATTTGCCTTGGCAAGCTGCTTTGCATAACATCTGCTTGTGACAACTCTTAATCACAAGGCCATGTAGCCTCTTCCCCCAAGCCTCCTCCCCTTTAAGGGTCTCGTGGGTGAATTTGAAAAGTTAGTGTGATTACAGATTTGACACTATATGGAACAGGCCCTTGCATTGTGCATAGGGACTAAAATGGGACTGGAAAATGGACCATATCAGGTGTAGAGAACTCACTTTTAGAACCAAGATTAAGGCCTTCTTGAATCTTTGAGGTTTATCTTAATAAGGATGGTCTGAGATTCCCGGTTTCACCTATTGGTTTTGTGCTTCTGTCCCTTGGATATCCTCAGAATGTCTTTGTAACCACCTAGTATCTATATAGAAAGGATATAAATATTGTAAATAAATATGAGAGTAAAGAGAAGAGCAGGTTTAATATATCTAACGAGGGGGCAGGAAAGTGAAATGGTGTTGATAGAGTAAAGGTGAACAAAGGTTATCCTAACATGAGCTTCCATGACTCAAACCTCACTTTGTTAGATGCGTGTGATAAAGAAAACCTTCTCATGGAGATCTTTCTTAGTACTTGATTGTAGAACATGGATTAGTTTAGAGTTGTGGGTGGTAGCTGAAAGCATGCCATTATGTCTTGCTGCTTGGTTTTCATATAAGATTATCCTTATGTACCTGCTGCACAGATTCACCGTGATATCTAATAACTGCAGCTCTGAGCATTGCTGTGGATAACCCAAAATATTTAATTTCCGGTGTGTAGCCGTACTGGTCAGAAGCAGAGGAACAAAAAGCTCCGGCAGCACCTCCAAGACCAACTGTTTTTTTCAAGGTATATACTTTCGTGTGCATTGACAAAAGTGCGCATGCGCACGAAAGCTTATACCTTGAATAAAACTTCGTTGGTCTTAAAGGTGTAGCTGGACTCAAACTTTCTTTAGGAACTCATCCATGATATGATAACCAGATAGAGGAAAACAGAAGCAAAAACTAGGCCATCTTCCTTGTTGTTACAGGTGATGCGGTGTCTGACTTGGTTTTCTTCCTCTTAGGTACCAACCTGAGCAGCCCAACTTGGCATACCAGATGGCCAGCACCACGGATGAGGCAGACAACAACGAGTCTGTGAGCACCAGTGAATCTCAGACAGGGTTTCTACCCGAGGAAGAAGAGAAGTGCTCCCTAAAAGCTGTCCTCTTCCCTCAAAACTCTGATCCGTCCAAACTCTCTGGGTTTATAGTAAATGTCTCCTCCTGTATCATAGGTAAGAGAGGGGTTGTGCCTATTGATTCAGGGCTGATGGAGGCAGTGGGGCTGTGACAGTGTTGTGTCAATAAGGGGGTTTGATGTGCTTTGACCCCAGCCCAGTGGGGAAAGGTAGATGGATTAAGTGGAACTGATAGACATTGGTCTAGGAAGATCGATATTGTCCACTCTGATGAGCAGCAGTGTGCCAGGGTCCCAAGCAGAGCCCTTTTGCATCATCTGCCACCTGATCCTTTGAACTGGAAATGCTACCTGGGACCTTTTGCATGCAAGACAGACACACGACCTTTTCGGTCCAAGAGCCTTTTTGGTCCTGGCCCTCACCTGGTGGAATGAGCTCCTGGAAGAAATGAACTGTGAAAGTTCCGACAGGGCCTGCAAGAAGGAGCTCTTCCACCAGGTCTTTAGGTGAGGCCAGGGTTTAAGATCAACTGGGCTTCTCCGTGGGATCCGGTCCCCATATTAACATCTGGGCACCCGGGGGGAGGAAGAGAGCTTCCACCATTCTTGTTGTCTGTTTGGGGTTATTAAGGGGTTTTTATGGTTTTATTGTAAGCCGCTGTGAGTTCTTGAGAGGTGGCGGGGTCAAAATCTAATAATAAACAAATGGCCACTGAGACGTAGCCTCACCTGCTGTTATCTTGGGGCCAGTTAGTAATGGTTGGTGTACCGCCAGCGCAGTTTCCAAGTGAGGACCAGGTAATAATGGAAGAAACACAGAGAGAGAACTGGATGATAGTTATAGTGTTTTGAGGTTCTCCCCCCCCAATCTAAGTGCTTCCTGTACCCAGTATATATATCCATTTGTGATAAGGTTCTGCAGCTGCCGTTATAAAGTCTGTCATAATTCTTAGTTCAATATCTTGATGGATATTTGTAACATCTGCCTTAAAATAGCTTCTCTGCAGCTGGACCTTGTTCTAGCATGGAGATCAAACAATGCTCATGATTAAAATATAAATGCTTGCTTGCTGCACATTTGCCTCTTTTATGCAAGCTGGTGAAGGCACCAGGATACTAAGAATCCTAACAAAGAAGGGCCAGCAATTGATGAGTTTTCTTCTGTTAACTGTCAAGAAAGCATCTGTTTGCCTTAAGCAGTGCTGTGATGGAGCATAGGAAGCTGTGGAATGCTTCAGCCTGCACCTGTGTGGGCAGCTGCTCCTGGTGGTTTCAGGATTTCCCCTCCCTTCCACTGTTTTAGAATAACAAGCGTTTGTGTATCTTGTTCTCAGGTTTCCTTATCATCACCTTCTGCAGCTTGACTGTCCTTGGCAAAGAGGCCCTGATGAAGGGGACCACGTGGACCATCAGCCTGCTTGTTATAGATTTCGTCCTTTGCTTGGTTGTCACTGTGGTTATTTGGAGGCAACCTGAGAGCAAAACCAAGCTGTCTTTCAAGGTAAGCAGCCTGCAAGAAGTGAGAGGTGGAAAGCAACCCCAGGGTCCCTTGGCTTCTCACATTCAGGGAGAGATTAATGTGAGGCTGCTTTTGCTAGACACAGAGCAAACTTTCCCACGCAGATTGGCTTGAACGCACCTCAGATTTGGCCTTAAACACTTCTGGTGCTCCTTTTCCTGTATGCCTGTCTTAGTAGAGATCAGGCTGAGAGCAGGCTGAATGCCTTCCTTTTCACTGAACGGCAAAAAATCCATACCACATATGAGGGGGCTTTAATTTAGTAGTTAAAAGTTCTTTGCATTAAAATAAAGCAAGCCCTGAGCCAGAAACAGCAATTTATTGGGTTGAATCCAGGTGAAATTGGCAATTTCCACTGATTTCTCTCTTTCCTGCTGCAGACTTCCCTTTGTTTCATTCCGTGGTGTTTCATGCCCCCTCTTTTTGGAGATCAGTGGGCTACGGTGGGAGAGAACAGTTCCATTTTGCCATTAGGGAACATGGGATGAGAGAGAAGTTCCCATGCAGCTTCCTGGAAGCTAGCTGGGTATCCTGAGGTTTTCCTTCAGGATCGTGAGTGAAGGGAGAGTGAAACTCAACATGACTTTCAGGTCTGCAATTCTGGGCTGTTTGCTGTGCTAATGATGATCAGGGAAAGAACTGATGTAGCCCAGGTTCTGTATTCTCACTTGGACCGTGTCCCTTTAAAAGGGGCTTGTGGTGGTCATCAGTGTGGCAGACCAGGGGTCAGAACTCAGGGTAGGAAGCTAACCAAAGAATCCTCATCTTTGCTAGCTTGACATGTTTAGAAGCCTCCAAGAGAAGATTTTGACTAGGGATGTACACACACACAAAATCATACTGCTTTGGATTTTGCCAAATCAGAACAGCACAAATACCCCTTCACATTTTTGGGTTTGGCCAAATCCACAGAGTTTTGGTGATTTTTTGTGTATATGTTTTCCTCTCTTTCCCAGGCAGTAGGGAGTGTCTCTGCTGCCTGAGAAGGCAGTGTCTACCAAACTGCTGATAATTATAGGTGGGCCACTCTCTTTAAAGCTGGGGAGGGATTTAAAGGGAGTGGGTAGGGCGCCTATCATTATCAGCTGTTCGGTTCTCTACTCTCACTTTAAAAGCTTGCCCCACCTTTGCAGGCTGTTTTGCTTGCAAAACTGGGATGAGCATTTAAAGGGAGCAGCTGGAATGCCAAACAGCTGATAATGACAGGTGTCTGCTTGCTCCCTCTAAATCCTTTTCCAGGGGAGCAAGCGGGTCCTGTTATTATCAGCTGTTTGGCACGCTCTTCTCCCCCCCCCCCCCACCTTCTCAGGCACATTAAGGCATGGGTAGTCAACCTGTGGTCCTCCAGATGTTCATGGATTACAATTCCCATGAGTTTGCTGGCGGGCTCATGGGAATTGTAGTCCATGGACATCTGGAGAACCACAGGTTGACTACCCCTGCACTAAGGAATAGGAGTTTTGACTCATCCCTAATTTGGACCTCAAAACAGGAATGCTGCTTAAAAAAAGCAGCAGGCTTTTAGTTGATTTAAGTCTCACTTGGATCCTTTCGTATTTCTGCTTCTTAATTAGTTTGTTTATTTGTGATCTTTGTGGAATGTTTAGATAAATCATTGATAAAATTAATGAGCTGACATGCTGAATTTGCTGTATGTCTTAACGAGGAAACTGATGACCAAATATAGCCACAGTAAGACAGATGTTTCCTATTGATTTGACAGGATCACATCCCAGGGGAAATTCTTGACCTGGGTGGCTTTTCACTTCCTGAGAGTGGTTTCCATGTTGAGTTTGAAACTGCAGTTAGATAGAGGTAAACATGTAATTTCCTCAGTTCCCTTCCATTGAAGTAGAAGAAGAGTTGGTTCTTATATGCCGCTTTTCTCTACCCGAAGGAGGCTCAAAGCGGCTTACAGTCGCCTTCCCATTCCTCTCCCCACAACAGACACCCTGTGGGGTGGGTGAGGCTGAGAGAGCCCTGATATCACTGCTCGGTCAGAACAGTTTTATCAGTGCCGTGGGGAGCCCAAGGTCACCCAGCTGGCTGCATGTGGAGGAGTGCAAAATCGAACCCGGCATGCCAGATTAGAAGTCCGCACTTCTAACCACTCCACCAAACTGGCTTGATCAGGTGATGTGAGAAATTTACTTTAATAGCAGGTGATCTGCAATCAAGCTATCCCTTGATTTGTTTGTGTGACCTTATGAGCAGATGGCTGTGTGAACTGCTCCATACCTCCCTCTAGACGTGACCTAGAAGTACAGCTGAGTTTGTTTTGTGTTCCAGGTCCCCTTTCTGCCGGTCCTTCCAATCCTGAGCATCTTTGTGAATATTTATCTCATGATGCAGCTGGACATTGGCACTTGGATACGGTTTGCTATCTGGATGTCATTAGGTGAGTTCAATAGTGGGTGTTCGATTGTCTCTTCTAAATATGAGCAGGGCACCCACAGGGACTTGGGGGGAGGGCTTCCCATTTCTCCTTCCCCGCTATTTCCTCTTTCTCTACCTTTTTTCCCTCTAAGCTGGGTCTCCTCTAATGCCTCAGCCCATGCTGTAAATTAGTTTGCACAGTCATGTGAGGAAAGAACCCATGGTCAGTTTTAAGTAGGCATAGTGCATAGTTTCAGAACAACGTTCTATATGACCAGGGTCAGAGCTCCTCTTATTTATTGTGCCCTGAAATATGACAGGGATACATCACCGCATAATAACTTCTCCAAATGAACCATTCAAATAAGATTGCCGCTTATTTCCTGAATCTTGTAAGTAGGTCAAAAGCTTACGAATTTTACAGCCTGGCATTGTGGTTGGGAGCGCCAACTTCTCATCTGGTGAGCTGGGTTTGATTCCCCATTCCTCCACATGAAGCCAGCTGGGTGACCTTGGTCCCATCACAGCCCTGATAAAGCTGTTCTGACTGAGCAGTAATATCCCTCAGCCTTACCCCCACCCCACAGGGTGTCTGTTGTGGGGAGAGGAAAGGGAAGGCTATTGTAAGCCGCTTTGAGAAAAGCAGCATATGAGAACCAGCTCTTCTTCTTCCTCTTCTTCAGTAATGTTCTTTTACACTTCGGCCTCAAGCTTTCACAAGTTAAAATCTAGGTTAAGATTTGCGGCAAGACATTTCCATAAGTAAAGGAAGGATATGTTGGTTATACTGGCAGTGAGAATGAACCAACTGCTTTAATTATTAGGTCAATGGTACTGACTTGGCAACCTGAGATATGGCTCTCCACAAGCTACCATCAACTAAATGAGCCACTTGTATGCTTTGTGCATCACCTTACCAAACAAATACATACAGTGATATAAGATAATGAAATATGTAACTGCAAAGTCTTTAATTGCCATTGTACTGCCCTCCAGCAGGGGATGTTTCAAAGTGGGACCCACTTGCCATCCACAAACCCCACCAGCCACCCACAAACCCCACCAGCCATTGGCCTTGCCCCTTTTCCTAAAACATTTGGTGGGTGCCACATGGAGGTAAAGGTGCCCAGAAGAGCCACAGGTAGCTCCTGAGCCACTGAAGAAGCATCGCTGTTTTAGTTGTAGAGTATTCTTGAGGTAATAGGTACAGCCTGCATGCTGTCAGAGGCATCCCGGCCCCCTCTAATGCTCTGTTCTTTCCCTCAGGTTTTGTTATTTATTTTGGCTATGGCGTGTGGCACAGCGTGGAGGCCTCGTACTCCGCACCGACGGATGCAGAAAGAAGTACAGACAACAACACGGACACATGCAAATGATGTTACATGAAAACAGACACTGAGCATTATCGATGGCAGGCAGGGGATACCTTTCTCTCTCGGACCCTGAAGTATTCTATTCTGTGGAACATCAGGGGGGCCTCCGTGTCCCACCAATGCCTCCTGCAGCTAGTTTTTACCTTGGTGATGCAGCTATAAGGGATCACAAGGAAAAATCCAAACTTCTGGCATCCTCCCAAGCAGCACTGTGGCCCAGCGTTGGCAGCTTTCCTTCGTCCCTTCTTTTGCTCTCCCCTGTCCTCTTTCGGTTTTAGCTCTATGGCAAGACGACTTCTCCTCTGTGTGCCAGTTCGCTTCCAACGCTGCTGTGAGACCAAGCCTTCGAATTAACACTTCAGGGTACTGTATTTGGATTTAAATGGAGCAGACTCTGCACAATCTGCAAAGATGCACAAGTTGGACCACCACAAGCGAAGGGGGCCATGACAAAGACATAAATACTAACCTCCTGCCTGGTATGAAAGTACGCCTAGGTTTGATCTGGTTGAGACAAACCCTGGGTGGTGTTATTTAATCCCTGTACTTGACTTTTTTGTGTGTGCAGGTAGTCATTCCTGTGCTTTGGAATCCAGTGTGGCATCCATCTTAGGGGTAGTTGCTTGCAGGCCGAATTCTTGTCCTTGTGATCCAAGCAGTTGCCCGGCGAACAGCAGAGCCAGCTGCTGGTGAGAAAAGCTTCTAGCTTATGATATAATGCTGTGTAGAATATGTGGTTCCTTGTTCATCTCCTCCCTGTCAATTGCTTGATTCTGCAAAATTCAGGCGTATCTTTGTATGACAGCCATGGGGTGGGGTAAAACACTGGCCTGTAGTAAATGCTTCCCAGTTCTTGTGTCACTGCCCCATAGCCCTGTGAATTAGGCCACCCACGCTGAGAAAAAAAGACTCCTCAGTCACCCCGTGAGTTCATAGTTGAGCTAGGATTTGAACCTGGTTTCTGCCACGTGCCGTTCCCAAGACGGTCAAATGGAGTCATCTATTTGCATAATTAATTTAAATTTTTTGGGAGGGGTTGTGCTGAACATGGCCTTTTCTGGCAGGAAATAGATGCCAGCCTCCCATCAAGAAAATTTAAGACACGCGCATGGTTATGTAAGCAGAAATATTGTGCCTACTGACCCCCCCGCCCTGAAATTGTGGGGCAGACATTAACAGCAAAGAGAGGACAGCTAGACAGCTGGCCAGCTGCTGTTCTGTTCAGATTGTCAGTGAAATGGTATTCTCTTTTAGTAAAGTTCTTTTGTCAGGGTAGCTTGAGAGTCCATCTCAGTTGTGCAGGATTTTGTGCCCTTTGCAAACTCATTCTACTGGATCATACATGTACTTGAATAGGTGTCCTCAGAGGCAGCAGAAACCATCTGTTAGCCTTGGGGAGAGGACGGGAGAAGGGGATCGTAGAACTTTGGTAAATGTATCTATGCACAGCCAGAGGGTTGCCTCTTTGTAAAAATGTGGATTTCCAAAGGAAAAGAAATTCAAATGCGTAAATCTCTTCATCTAGATGGTGTCTGTATATGGGTGTTCTCTTGTCTTGTTTCCTTAGAGACCCTGAGATTTATTTTTTTGTTTTGTATTTATGTTTAGCTGCTTTATATATTATAGGAGGCATATTGTTTGGAAAATAGCAGCACTTAGAAAAAAGGGAAATCTAGTTTTGGAGAAAGGGGTTTATTTCTTCCTGTGTTTGAAGAAGTTCAGAGGAAACTTTTCCTTGTGGCATCCAAAGTCTCTCGATTGTTCTTTCATTAGGCACTTTAAAGGCTAAATTAACAGACCTTTCTCTTCCTGGCAGCAATTTTGCTATAGCTTGTAAATCAGGGCAGTATGAGAATGGTCTATTAAGCACAGAGAAGAACTGAATGATCAGGAAAGCAAAGTTTGAACCATACTTGGCTGTTCAGTAGGGGAACATGGGGGACAAATAAAGGTCCATAGGTAGGCCAAGTGTGAATAAGGGCTGGGTTGTGGCTTGAAGCACTTTGGATTTTATTTATAGATAAAAAATGGATTCTTCCCTACGTTGCCTTATGGAACATTTTTATACTGCACTCCATTTCAGAGCTTTCATCTAGTCAGATCAGGGTGAATACATCTGTTTCACAGAGTGAGCCAGACAACATGTGATGTAGATCAGGGATAGTCAACCTGTGGTCCTCCAGATGTTCATGGACTACAATTCCCATGAGCCCCTGCCAGCGTTTGCTAGCAGGGGCTCATGGCAGGGGCTCATGGGAATTGTAGTCAATGAACATCTGGAGGACCACAGGTTGACTACCCCTGATGTAGATGATCCAATAACAGGTCCCCAGAAGTGCAGCTTAACCTCAAAACCTAAATTGTTAGGGCACCAGTGCAGATTAAGTTTTCAAAATGGGGCAAACTATTTGAACACCTGCCAGCTTGGTGTAGTGGTAAAGAGTGGCAGCCTTTAATCTGGAGAGCCAAGTTTGACTTCCCTTTCCTCCACATGCAGCCACCTGAGTGATCTTGGGCTAGTCACAGTTCTGTTAGAGCTGTTCTGACCAAGCTGTAATATCAGGGCTCTCTCAGCCTCACCCTCCCTCACAGGGTGTCTGTTATGGGAAGAGGAAAGGAAGGTGATTGTAAGCCACTCGGAGACTCCTTTGGGTAGGGGGAAAATGGGGTATAAAAACCAGCTCTTCTTCACCCTTTTCAGTTTCCCCAATCAAAACTGCCCCTCTTCCTTCCAGGCTGAAATGGGCGGGAGGGACAAATACCAGTATTGAGTCTACAATTCCCTCCCCCCCACTATGTCTAAAAGCAGCCCTGGATGGGGGCAGTTTGGATTGGGGAAGCACCACAGTCCTAGCACCACAATTCTGACCAGTATCTTCTACACAATTCTGACCAGTATCTTCTACTCTAGCCTCTGCCCATTGCTGCTGTTTGAGGCTGAATTATGCCCCAGGAGGATCCACTTGTGGGTCCCCAGTATCACATTGAGGCTACAAATTGAGATGACGTCAGTGCCCAAACTGTCCCAGGCAATTGGGCCGTCCTTGCTCTGAGCATTGTTTTCATGCCTAACAAAATTCCCATTCACTAACCACTTCTGCGCAGAATTTGGAAGAATTTCACATCCCCCATAGAATCAGACCTGGTTATGCCCTCCAGTTGGAGCTCCTGTCTTAGTTTGGAAAGCTGGGCCTTCAAAGCCAGTAGCAATTTCCCTCTTGCTGAGTCATGCACTTTCAGGGCACTTTGCAACTGAACTTTACTTTGTGAAAAGGCAAAATCTGCTTGCAAATAAAGTCCATTGACAGTCGATGGAAAGTGCATTATTTGGTGTGTGTTTGAAGGTTCTAGTTACCGCCTGTCAAGGCCTACAGGTTCAGCTTATGTTGTAAAGCAGGTGGTAGTCAAACTGCGGCCCTCCAGATGTCCATGGACTACAATTCCCAGGAGCCCCCTGCCAGCGAATGCTCCTGGGAATTGTAGTCCATGGACATCTGGAGGGCCGCAGTTTGACTACCCCTGTTGTAAAGCATCTTCTAAGGATGAAATTGGCATCACATTAATGGAAAAAAACCCAAACCAAACAACTCCATTTGTTATAGGTGTGAAGGGTAGTAACAAAAGTTTAAATGAGGATTAACCACTGTACCACCTTGGTGTTGTGGTTTAGAGCAGTGGCAAGCCAGGTTTGATTCCCCACTCCTCCCCCACATGCAGCCAGCTGGGTGATTTTGGGCTTGCCACAGCACTGATAAAGCTGCTCTGGCCGAGCAGTCCCATCAGTCCCTCTTCCTTACAGGTTGTCTGTTGTGAGGAGAGGAAGGGAAGGTGATTGTAAGCCTCTTTGAGACTCCTGGCAGAGAAAAGTGGCATACAAAACCAAAGTCTTCTTCTAACAATGTCATTCATTCAGTACCTTTCCCAAGGTGTTACATGTAGTTGCCAAACGTAACCTTTCTTTACCTGTAGAACTGGACCTTTCCCTGTTTGGTCTGAAATGAGTCTGAGAGGATAGGTGAAGGGGAAAGTTCTTGCAACTCCTCCATTCTTGCGAATTTTTAGAAGTTAATTTTTCATGACGTAGGGTCCTTGTTACTGTGCTGATATTGCTAGAATAATGTGACACATTAGAACTGCTTATATATTTATTTTTCCAACTGGGTGCGGGGGGGAATAGAATGGATATACAAATGAATAGAGAATGGTGTAAATAGGCACATTTATATTCACTGAGAGCTTGGGCTTTCTGTTGAAAAGTTAGATGCACACGTTCCTTTATGGGAACAAATTCACATTTAGGTGAAGCAGGGCTCTCAGAAGGCCTTTCCACAGCAGAAACTGTATCGATGACCAAACCAAGTTTTCTAGGATTGTGGCATTTTCAACTTTGTTTTGAATTTGCTTCTGTCTCAGGACAGGGCTAGGGCTTGCGAGGAAACCATGCTAAAGTCAGGCCCACCTGCACTGCACCAACACAGAGTCCGTCATATCTACAGGTGGCCCTCAGAACAAAGTTCACACCTTCTGGGAATGGCCACCAGGAAGGACAACTTCACCCAGTCCTGTTAATGGGCCTTCTCACGTGCCCACAGGTAGCTGCTGCATCTCTGCAGGGATTGCAACGCCTGTGTGCTGTGGTTATGTGGACTATTGTGTATGGCAATCCCTTGTGTTGGTGGAATACCGGGAGTAGGGTACAGACTGCATCCCTTGGTCTTCAGGGAAGTCCTGAACCACTGTGCAGTCTACCCTGTGATGGATTTACTTCTTTTTACTGCTGAAGCCTGAACATAAGAACATTCAAAGCTTGTGTGTTTTTGGCACGAAACTGACTGATGCTGCTGTAAGTTTGCTATTCTTTATTACAATGTGTGTGTTTTTGTAAATATCCTGATAACTATTATTATCTATTATTATTATTATCATCATGTTTTTAATAAGAATATGTTTTTTTGTATAGCTGCTGGGGCATTTTACTGTATACAAAGCCAAATTCTAAGGCAGGGGTAGTCAAACTGCAGCCCTCCAGATGTCCATGGACTACAATTCCCATGAGCCCCTGCCAGCATTCGCTGGCAGGGGCTCATGGGAATTGTAGTCCATGGACATCTAGAGGGCCGCAGTTTGACTCCCCCTGTTCTAAGGTATTGCCTTTCCTGTGACACTTCCCCCTTTCCCCCGGCACAAGAGGGTTCTTTAAAATAGGCTGCTGAAATCTGTAGAAGCCAAAATCCTCTTCAGGAACCATCTCCTTTTTGCTCCTCCCCTCCCCTGCTTGAGAAAACAGTATGAAAGTTGTGTATTTTGTGTGTCTGCATTCATGCAGACCACAATTGAATCAGGACTATATTCATAACATGCAGTTGGATTCCAGGCATGCTTACTTGGGAGTAATCCAGTGGATCTCATTGCTGCTTGCTTATTCCCAAGTGAATCTGCATTGGGCTTGAAGCGCTAGGTTGCCCTGACCCCACAGGAGTTCAGTTGTAGGCGAAATGATTAGTTGAAGAGTCCTGTTGGCTTTTGCATTGGGAGTCCCTGCTCAGAGATAGACCTTTTGTGTGGTGATTTCTCATAGTGGGCAGATTTCCTCGAAAAGCCGGCTTGTGTTGAATGGGCCCACATGATGAGCAGGGACAAGGAGCAATAAAGATTACGTGAAAAGTGTGCAGGGCCAGCCCACCCTGTGTCTGTCGTACGTAAACCTGACAGCTGGACAGAATTCTTAGCTTTGTGGGCAGGAAATAAGTAGGTAGGTAAGATTTTTTCCCCCCATTTTCCATTTGTGGCGGCTTTGTGCTGTCTGTTCTTGGAGACGAATGCTTCTTTGGACAATTGATTGTACAGCCTCTGTTCTGAATGAGTTCTGCATACGCTGAAATGAGTCTGCATTATGCAGGATCAGCGCTTGGTGAATTGGGCCCAGCTTCTGTACTGGGGTATGGAGCTAGTCATCATCAGAGGCAATAATTGCATGATAGTGGTTGAAGCTTACAGATATTAAAATGTCCAAAAATTCCATAAACATAGAGGGGGGTGGGGGAAGTCTTAGCAATGAGTGCCAACATGCCCTTGAATCCAGAGATGGTTGTGTGCAACAGTGTGTTTTATGCTGCAAGTAACGCATGTGGTGATAACCTCGGGATGCATTGAAGTCCGCTTGCAGCCTTAGCTGCCCGGAAGCAGAGATGGAAGAACATCATCCAGTTAGCTTTGTCGGGGATCACAGCAGCTCTCTTGCATGCAGACATACACCCAACTAGGATCCAACCCAAAAGATCTGGACTTCAAAGTTTCCTTGTTGTTACCAAATGCTATTCCACCTCTTATATCAAAAGCTTTATTTTTCTCCATGTAAAGGTGGATAACCTTTCAGAACCATTGGTTCACTGCAAGTAAGCTTACAGAGAAAGTTCATTTCAACTTCACATCCACTTTCTTTTAGCCAAATGGGTATTTACTGCTAAGGGCTAGAGGAGGCAAAAGAAAAGAAAAAGCATCTGCATTAAAGGACTTGTGTTTGCTGCTTTGCCCCAGGGCCGTTGTTGTGGCCGATATGGGCTTGGAAGCCAAAGCTTACAAGAGGGTGCTTTAAAATGTGCAATAGGTTTTTTTTTTTGGGGGGGGGGAGGGGAAAGTTTTATAATTGACTCTTCAAGGAGCAGAAAAGAGAATCCAGAAACAACTTAAAGCCATTGCATTGATTCGTGCTAATTTTATTAAGGAGTAGATTCCGTTTTGTCTTTGCTGTAGCTCATGGGATGTGTTACTGTTCTGGGCCCTCAAGTAGAGCGGATGTATCATGCAAGCTTCTCTTTAAACGTGTGTGACAATGTGATTGCGTTCAACTTGGGCTATCACACTCTGCATTTGTGCCTACCATCATGATGAGAGGAACTGTATTTTTCCTTCTCCCTTTCCTTCTCCTTGACAATTGTCTCATCAGTGCTACCACCAATCTTATTACAAGGCTGTGGGCACCCAGCCCTGGCTGATGCGACCACTAAGCACTGCTACCATGTGCAAGTACTGGGTTCCTCATGCAGAGAAGCTTCTTCGATACTTGTCTCGACAGGAGCATTTGCGTGTTTTACAGCACACAACTCCCAAACCATTAACTGTTGATCGTGTTTGCTCAGTTCCCCATACAACTTTATGATTTTACTCTATAGACTTGACAGGGTAGTTGAAGAAAATATTTCCTGTTATGGCTGAATCAAGAATTCCTGAATTAGTGCTATGGGCCTTACCTAAGACTCCAAAGGCCAGTTGTCAGGGTGTTTATCATTTGTTGTCAACAGTGGGAGGATGGGATTCATAGATCTATGGGCTTGGCTGCTGTAGACCAAAATGTGAATGCTGGAATGTGTTCCCAAGGGAATCTGATCTATTGTTGTTTATTTCTCACGGTAATTAAAGCAATGAACTAGCAGGATTTTGCAGTGCATTACTAAGCAGATTTTTAAGTTCATTGGTGTCTATAGACTTGGAAAGGATCTAGCTCTGCCTAGGATTGCACCGTTAGTTGCCCAACCAGCAGATGATCCATCAGTTACATATGTTTTCCCACTGCCGAATACTCAGTATTGGTGCCTTTTGAGATGTCAGTGGATATGTGAGAACTTAGAACATAATTTACATGGTTCCTTACTGTTACATGGAAACCCCACTGCTAATGTTATCCCCCTCCATTCCTTATAGCTCTTAACTCGAAAGACGTCAGCTGAAATTGACTCCTAGCTGATTGATCAGTTTGGGTGGAGGCAGGCTGTGGCTAACCACCTCTGGAATAGGGTTGGGTGTTTTGGCGGCCGAAGCACCCAACCGTTGGACGTCTGTTGCCTTGAAAACACTACAGAGTCTCGCTGTAAGTCAGCTGTGACTTGATGGCCCATTCCACCACCAGTTAGAATGAAACTGTGTGGGCGAGCATCAGACAAGAATGGCTTTTCCTTTTATTAGGCGCTTAATGTCTGTGAACCATTTATGTTCAGTTGGACAAACCAGGAATAGTTGAGGTCTGAAATCTGGCAGCCAAATCTTCCTTGTTGGCATTTTACATACCTACAGTTCTTGGTACAACACTAGATTGCATCGGTGTGGCAGCCACTGTTAGCCCCTTGTATTTATTTGGGAATACATCAGGTCTGATGATTGTGCCTCATCTGGTATAGGCACATAGCCTTGTCTTCCCACAAACGGGAAAAAGAAATCTACAGCCTATTCCACTTGTAGAAGGGGCTGAACGCCTTCTTCTGTAACATCTCCTGCACACAGTGACACACACGATCCTGTGCAACAGTCTCCTCCCTCTCCCGTGTTATACCTTGGGGAGCTATTCTTCAAATGAAGGAGGTGCTTGGTTCATTGCCTGAAATCCCGGAACGGGTTGGCCACGACCTTGCAGAAACGCAAGTGTGGATACAATAAGTCTGTTTTAGTGCAGGAGTGCAAGAGGCTACTGCTGTCTTTTCCTGGTGTTTCTGCTTGTGCAAAGATCTCTAGCCCAAGCAGAAATGTTGTGCCAGATCTAACCCATCGTATTGGCAGCTTAACGTAAGCATCTTAAAAGAGTTTGCAGGCAGGGGGTTGTCAGATGCCACACATGTACACCAAGTTATAGGCACTTTTGTATGCTCATTTGTGGAATGTTGTCCTTGGGTCCCAAAGTAATAGGAGTGTTAACTTCTTACAAAAATCCCAGCATGCCTTTTCTCAGGTTTCTGGCTCTTGGTATGAGTCCCGAGAAGCATGTCTATGCCAAGACGGCTAAACAAACTCCGAGACAGCAGAGGATCTTCTAACCTAAATAACATACAACAAGCAAGCATGCCTGGTTTCCAGATGTGGGGAGTGCTGTAATACAGGGGTAGTCAACCTGTGGTCCTCCAGATGTTCATGGACTGCAATTCCCATGAGCCCCTGCCAGCGTTTGCTGGCAGGGGCTCATGGGAATTGTAGTCCATGGACATCTGGAGGACCACAGGTTGACTACCCCTGCTGTATTACATGTGTACCTGTGGGTGCAAGATGAACTGTGGGTATTTACAGTGTGCCTTTCAATGTCCATCTGGTCTCAGGAGCACAAAAAGTGGATGGTGGTGCCATTTTGTTTTGTACACTAGGAGTTCATTGGGCTATGTGGGTTTCCTTCAGGAACACATCACTTATGAAACAAGAAGCCATGACAGAATCTGTGCATATTTTTATTGAGTAAAATGTATATAATTTTTTGTTGGCTGTTCTATTTTTCTAATGATTTCCTTAAGAGTTTTCTTACCGTTGTGATAGAATTATTCAGCTCCCAGTGATGACTTGGCAAATCCTGTTGCTATTTAGTTTCTCTCCCATTTCAGTGGAGGATTGTTTTGTTAGGTTTTTGACCCCTTTCCCTATATTTGATATATCTTGTTTTTGAATGTTAAAACTTATACCTGGAAGCCAGTGATGCTGTAAATATGTCGCCCTCTCAGTGTGGTTTTTGACTTTGGAAATAAAACTTATTAATATGTGATACATCTGTAAAAATGCCTCCATGGGATCTAAATAAATTATGTCAGTTTCAGTCTGGGGTGTGTCTATTTATTTATTAACTCCCCCCCCCCCATTTCCCGCCACTTCTGAGACCGGCTTATGGTGGGTTACAGATGTCCAATAAAAAACCCAATAAAACAGACAACAAAATCACAATAAAAACAGAACGAAATGGCAGTAATACTTCCAAACTCCCCATCCCTACCTCTGGAAGGATGGGAAAAGGGGTCAAGATGACACAGACTACCTGTTGCTTCTTGTTTCCTACTGTCCAACAAGGAGAAATCCTACTAGAGGCTGTGGGGAAAGAGTTCGACATGCGCCCACCTTTTAAAGGGTTCATCCATATTTATGGTCATTTCTAGGGTCTTCCTGACATAGTGGGGAATAGGTCTTGATGTGTGCTACATCTAAAAGGAAGGTTTCATCATGTGAATAGGAAAAAGTAAAAATTTATTCCATGCAATAAAATGTCAAAACTGGGTATTGGGGAGAACTTGCTGGTTGGAACTAGAAAAAAGGTTTCAAACAGCTTGTGGTCCTTTTGAGTCATGCTTACAAATTAGCTTTTACTGATGAGGGACAAGGGATTACAAAGAAAGGCGAACTGGTAGAATGGTTGCAGAGGTATTCTTAAAATGCAAGTAAGCTGTATTATTTTTAGTATGGAAAACATACACATCGGGCCAGGAAGAGCTATTACTTGTGCAAAAAATTTTTTAATGGGAATTGAGGAGACAAAGGTAGGTGCAATTCTGCAATCCAACTGAGAAGCCCAATTAGATGCAATTGTGCCACGAGGAGTAGCTTGTTGGTACGATTGCAGTCTATTCCATGTGTACACTGAACCACTGGGACTGTTACCTTCAATGGTAGAGAGATGCCAGCCAAAATTTGTGACGTTTAAGTGAGCATGTTCAAGGTGGCCCTTCACTTTCATTACTGATCCGCTTAATTAATATCCTGCCCAAATCCGAACATATGAAGAAACACAAACACCACAAAACTAATGTTGGAACAAGTATTTATTAGAATGAATATCTTACACACGCCTGTACACTGTAAAGGAATTATTACAAACTTTTCCCCTTTAATTCAAAGCCACCTAAGAAGTCAGACCACAAACTCCTACTTGCATGGGGGAGGGGGGAACCAAACCAAAAATCGTTACATAAGCATCCATGTGTCCATGGGACACAAATGCAATCAGTGCAGAGACGTTAAAATACCTGATTTGAGTTCTTCATTGTTAGGCCAAAAGTAAGCTTTCCTATTCAGTTCCTGCTGATTCATTGATGAGAAATGTGGTTGGTGCAACAATCTCTTAGAATAGCACGGAGTACCTAGCAGAAGGGAATGCGATTCTCTTGCTGGGCTTACCCTTGCCTTGTCTTTTCATAAGAGCTTTTGTAGGGCCTTTGAGTTTCCTAAGGCAGCAGCAGAGCCCTACTCATGGGTTTCCCGGGAAGACACTCGCTGGATGAGAGGAATTTGAGAACTGGGGAGGCCAACACCTTGGGCATGGCCTTTGATGCAGTGCACAGGGGAAGCACCATCTCCAAATGACTTCTGCCATGATCCTCTCCTGGTGTGTGCCCTCCCGCAGCCTACTCCCCAAAAGCAAGATGCAGGGCTTAGGGTGAGACATGGACGCATGGGGAGACAGGTGAGTGCGACATGGACCTGCCTGCATTTACACCTAACTATCCCTTGCTTGTGTCTCTTCAAGGATTTCCCTAGATTGGAAACTCTTGGATAGAGAGTGAAACGGTGCATTTTTTTATTTGGAGCACCACACTTTCCCAGAGAGTTCCGAGGCTGCTTGGAAGCATCTGTCTTCTGCCTGACGCTCTTGGAATGCCAAGCAGTATGGGGTAGCAAATGCAAAGTGCTTGCTTATCGTAATGGAGGGCAGCTTTGAATAGGCCCCAAAAGGCCCTATCTGCGATAGGAATCCTTGCTTCCCTACCCTGCTATGGCTGAGATGCATGTGCTCTGCATGCAACTGGAACCTCACGCTGTTCGCTGTGGGTAAGATGTGGCAGTTCCTCCTATTCACAGCAGAGTGGAGGTGCCAGAAGAGGAAGTGGAAATTGCTTTGGCATCTTCTTGTAACATGAACCACTTCCAGATGCTGTCTGTTGCATGCGCTTATGCAGCGATGGAAAAAAGCAAAAGGGTGGCCTAAAAGAAAGCTGTATATATGTTGTTCTGTGGAGCGGTGCCCTGTAATGGACTTACATGGGCACTGGTTCAGAATCTTGTTACAAACCTCGCCTTGCAAATGCAAAGTTACTGCTGCTCATGGGAGTGTAGCAGTGGTTCCTTGAGCCCTCCTCGAAGAGGTTTCTTTATATCCTGCTTTTCACTGCCCAAAGCAGTTTCAAAGTGGTTTATAATCTCCTTCCCTTTCTTCTCCCCACAACAGACACCCTGTGAGGGAGGTGGGGCTGAGAGAGCCCTGATACTACTGCTCTGTCAGAGCAGTACTATCAGGGCTGTGACTAGATCAAGGTCGCCCAGCTGGCTGCATGTGGGGGAGCGGGGAATCAAGCCCGGCTTGACAGGTTAGAAGCTGCCACTCTTAGTCACTAACACCCTTTCTGCTTCTGAGCAGAGGCGGCATAACAGCAGATCTCACATGACTGGTAACATGTTTATAATAGGAATTCTGCCCGACACATGAAGGAATATCTTTGTTTTTAAAACCATTATTAAACCAAAGTGCTCCTGTCCGTTACATCAGTGATCCACAAGAAGTCTTTGAGCACTCCATACATACTTCAGCCTGTTTTTCCTATTGTTTGAATGACTACATTATATAGCATCCTTCTGAAGGAGGTTTTCAACAGGGAAGCACTAAAGTTCATCTGCTTGATTTCCTTATTGCAATCCAACAAAAAGTTGAAGGGGAAGAGGCCTAGGAGTGGGGGCATCTGGCTGATTATAAGCACATGTCAAGAGTTGCTTGGTCAACACAAAAGAGAGCTTTAGTAAGCAAGAAATAAAAGGGTACACATTTGGACTTGACCCTCTCACCCTGCCTCACTTTCCACCTTCTTGCTTTTGCAGTTCTTGGTTCGCTGTGCCCTTGCATTGTGTTTCGTGTCTATAGCAGAGTTGGTCAGATCAGCTGGAAGCCAGAGTGCAACTTGAAGTGCACCCTATGCACCCCCTCAACTTGACCAGCTGATCACCACAGCAGAAACCAATCTTAAAAGCCAAAGAGGGTTTGCTTTGGGGCTACCCTTGGGGCATGCCAATCTACTTGCACTGTTCTTTGCCAAGCAGAGTCATGCTCAGCGTTAAAGTTGTGAGTTATGCACAGGCTCCTGCAACCGCAATTTCCGTCATTCATGACCTGCAGTTTCAGAGTGGCCAGCTTCCACAGAACTCTGTTCCAAACAATAAAATGGCACAGGAAAGTGGCCCAATGTCCCCAAAGTGAAAACAGAGAAGATGTAACTTTGCCAAGCGATTGATTGCTTCTCATCTCTATTATTTATATTGCAAAGTTTAGAAATGAAACAAACCCAGGCCAGGCTGCAAAATTGCTGAAAAAGGCCAAGAACATTGACATAACATGACTTTTCCCTCTGGTGTTGGACCTTGAGACGTAGGACTTGGTTGCTTTACATTTTCAAGCCAGCTGAAAGATCATATGTGATCTGGAACAGTCTTAGGAAGCTAGAAGTCCACTTCCTACTCAGGAAGCAGTGTTGTATGAACAGTAGTACATCAGTGGAGAGGGGCATCGTTATGTCTGACCCTAGCAGAAAAGGACTGAGAGCTGCTAGAGAGTTGGTGGGCCACTCCCTGCCACCAGAAGCTGGCGTTCCATCTCTGGAAGCACTTGCTGCATATGGAGGCGGAGAAGTGAACGGAGCAGGAAAGAAACATAAATGGGGGCCATGATGGGCAACAGAACTTGCCTGGGAGTGCGGTCTGGGTACATTGCTTATAATGTAAACAAAACAAATGTAGCAACAGCTTGGTAAGGTCTCTCCTGTGAATGGACAGTGCAGGAGGCGAATGAAACAACGAAAGAGGTCCCATGGACCATCAGTGCCTTTTGTACAAAACGTGCAGTATGCAGAGGTGGCTAAAACGGGCCCTGGAGGCAATCGACACAACTACCCTACTTTTTGCTTGTACTTGCTCAATAGGCAAAAATCTAGTGCTGTCGCTTGTATTAGCTGTCGACATGGCACAAGCTAATCTAAAAAAGAAAAACTGTTGTGCTCGGTATCCGTTTCATGCAAGGCAGCTACAAAAATAAACCTCTCTAAAAAAAGAAAACCGAACCTTATTTTTTACATCATGGAACTGGGCCATGGCTCTATGGCAACGGAAGGATGCTGATCACCCCTTGAACTGCAGTGTGGCCATTGGGGCCGGCGTCACGCACAGTCTCCGAGAAGGAAACACCAAGCAGGCGTGCTCAGCTGGGCCGCAGAGGCGGAGTTTCCGCCAGTGTCAGTCGAAGCCGCTCCTCTCAGCGTGCGTTTTTGGCACTTCGAACTGGATTCCAAAAGTAGGCGTGTAAGCCTGTGTGCTATGCGAAACGTTGAGTCCTGGCGATCCAGCTGCGACTCAAAACATCACATAGATAGCTATAAAAACATTTTTTTGTTGTTGTCGTTTTGGCTCAGAGGATTCATGCTCTACTAGCACCCAACACTATGTTCAACTCATTCACGGTCTAAGTCTAACAAATCCGACATAAATGCTGGCACCCGCCTTCTATCACATCAAGGACAATGAGGGGTATTTCTTAGCTGGGGTCTCATCGTCCAGCTCCTATTTAAGAACCTTCTCGAGGTCTAATGCTAAATCAATCACTATGCTACTCTCTGGGGAGCCATTGTTCCAGCAGCCTGAAAGTTCTATGTGGTGTCGGGTTGCTGTGTCATCTTTTCACTAGATAGAAGTGCAGCGGCAGCTGTGAAACTGCCTTTTGCTTTCCAAGAAGAGACTGAATGTATAAAAGAGTGATCCCCCCCCCCCAAAAAAAGTATGGTGAAGGCGTTAAAGCCCCAGGATCCTTTACAAGGTGAATGATGCAGTCCAGCAGACCACATGGGTGTCACATTCCTCCCACCCCCCCAAGCAACGCTACAAGGGATTGGCCTCATTGGTGGCCCTAACAGTATCGCTTCCCCAGGTGAGCACCTGGGTGACTGGGATAATTAGGCGGATACTACAGGTAAGGATGAGCCACTCAATGAAAGAATCATGCTTTGATCCATGGGAGGAGAGCAAACGGAGCTGTAGGACACCCAGCATTTCCATATGGAAGTGAACTGAGCATGCTTACAAAACCAAGCTCTTTCGGCTTATGTGCCGTGGTCACAGGAGAAAGGAAAAGTTTCAGTGCGTGGGGTGATTTTATATATTTTTACAATGATTTTGTACATCTATTGCCTTGTTCTCTCCTTAGAAAGTTTAAAAACAGCCACCATTAGGCTAGTAAGTGTAGTCGTTTTGAGAAATGAAACACAGGTCTGGGTAAAAACCTCAAGACTGCTCAACTCTTCTGTACCTACAACCGTTCTAATCCAAACCTGGGGGATGAGTAACCATGGCAATGCTTAGAAAAGTGGTGGTTTCTGAAGGCAAGAGCGATTTCGGGGTTTCAACGTCGCTGGTGTTTTGCTTTAGAAAAAGTACCACTTGGTGGCCATTTTGAAGGTGCTTCTACTTCTGGGTAACTCTTCTAATTTGGATAGAAATATTCCTGGGAAGCTTTGACCAAAAATGCATTTTCATTTCATTTCGGTATAAGTCTTAGGCACGAGTTAGAAAAATTGCTGATGGTCATGAAAATAGATCAGCGCTTTTGTAGAATCCATTCATATATAAAAAAATGCAATTCAGAACAGTCTCAACGGCACGTCCAGAAGTGTGTATGAGTGCGTCCCGTGTGTTTCAAGTTCCACGCATGGAGGCAAGTACCATCCTGGGTACACACGCAAACACAGCTGTTCAAAACTTGCGCTTGCAATTGACCTGAAATATGGCAGCAAAAAGTTCATTCGGTCTGAGTGATAAGTAGTAAGGGACCTTTTCCTTGCATTTGACTCTAACCCTGCAGGGACACCCATACATCAGCCTCCCCCAGATATGCTTCCGGTGCCAGAACCACAAGAGTCCACTGCCTAGAACTATACAGCTGACGGCTAGAGAGCATGCTGGCACAACAGACCCCAGAGATCTACTTAGAACTACAATGACTACATCCTTGGATGAGAACATTCAGTAGACCGGGATATTGTCAGGGACAAGTCGTCTTGAAGAGCTGCATAAGCCTGTCATCTCAGCACTGTGCTGACTTTTGCAGGGGTGGGCGGTCCAGACGAAGAGCGATAAATCCGGGTGGGGGATGTAGGAGACAGTTTCACGGGGCTCTGGGGTTCTGTCGTCTGCAGCTTCCACATCAGCTCTTCGTTTGTTCTGCTGAGCCTCTTTTTTTCCTCTGTTTCTTTTTCGACGTATTCTTGGAGATTGGCATTTTCTTCGGATAACTGTCTGCAAAAGGGAAACAAGGCAGTGTCAATTCTAAGCCCTTCTTGAGTCTCCGTTCCAAGGACCATCTTTCTGACAGCCCAGCCATGTCCTCCCTTGGTCTCACCGCACAAGAAACATTTCCGTTCTGCCATGCATTTGGGATTTAGTCAGATGTGTATCTTTTACCCTTTCTGGATTCTCTGTTGGCTAGCCTGATCTCTGAAAGGAAGCAGGGTTGGTCCTGCTTAGCAGTTTGATTGGACACCACCACTAAAGTCCAGAGTCACTATATGGAGGCAGGCACTGGCAAGCCACTTCTGTTCATTTCTCACTTGGACAACCCTGTGGTGCCCCATAAACCAGCTGCGACTTGACAGCACTTTCTACCACCTCTGCCGTAGATTTTATGTATTATGTTTTAAAGAAGAAGACCTGGTTTCTTGTGCCCCGCTTTTTACTACCTAAAGGAGTCTCAAGGCGGCTTACAATCACCTTCCCTTCCACTTCCTGCAAAAGACACCCTGTGAGGTAGGTGAGGCTAAGAGCTCAGAGAACTGTGACTGGCCCAAGGTCACCCAGCTGCCTGTGACTGGCCCAAGTTCACCCAGTTCTCCAGATTGGAGAGCGCTGCTCTTAACCGTGACACCAAGCTGGCTCACAAGAAATATACATTTATTGACATATATTTATTCCATGATAATTGTCCCAGGTAACGTTAGTCTGTACCCCGCTTTTTACTACCCAAAGGAGTCTCAAAGCATCTTGCAACTGTCTCCCCCTCCTCTTGTGGTGAGGGTAAAATGGAGGAGAAGTGGAGGATGTAAGCTGCTTTTGATCCCCCATGGGAAGAAAGGTGGGGTATGACTGCCACGGAATAAGGACATTTCTCCCTCCCACCTCAAACACAACATTTTTTCAAGGGATCCCCTGTGTGCATTCAGCTGCCTGTGGTTGACTAATCATGTGTAGAGAAGGCCGTGGATGCCTGCATGACCCAACAGAAGCTTTAACATGTTAGGCCTGAAAGGCCAAGACCATTCTTCCCACGAGAAGGAGATCTATGAGCTCAAACTCAGTTTTATCCTACAGAAGGGCCATGTCGGATGATGCCCCGTGTTTTCGGAAGGTGGACAAAGAACCCCTGCTCTGCGGAGACAACAATCAATCAAACTGCACCATGGCCACACAGCCTGGAAAACCACAACCACCAATAATCAGTTTGCTGGAAGATGAGAACTGGGGCTGAATAATTCCAAGACGAATTCCCACGGGAGCTGTGTCATTGCTGGCCCACACGGCTATAATGCTACCACCTTCTCAAAGAAAATTTGCTGAGGCAAACAGAAACAATAAAGTCGTCTTCCAATTGTTACTTTGCTATGCTCCGGCATACGGAGTCAGGATGTTGGGTCTTGTCGTGTCATCTGATGCTGATGCCAGCAGACAAAATGCTCATATTACAGTGGCAATAGCTGTTAGGCAAGGAAAAGAACAAGACAGAGAGAACTGCCCAGATATTGGAGAGAAGCCAGCGTTTGAGTCAAGGAAGAGAAGGGGAAAATGATGGTGCAACGGGGGGAGGGGGAGCCAAGCTCAGCAAATAGCAGGAGGTCTTTAAAAATAAACAGAGTTGCCAGCTCTGTTTGGGGAAAGTCCTGGAGACTTGGGGGCCAAAGTCTAGGGAAGGCAGGGTTTGGGGACAGGAAGGACTTCAGCAGGGTATAATGCCATCATGTCCACTTTCTCAGCATGTTCAGATCAGCTCTTTTCTTCTGGGGTGTTTGCTACTCCTCTCAGTTTGGTGGCAATTTGCAAAAAGGAGCTGGACAGATACTTATCATGGATGCTTTAGGCTGATCCTGAATTGAGCAGGGCCCCTTCCTATTCTATGATTCTATGATAAATACAGGCAAACAATGGCCACCTCATGAATTTATAGCAGATTTCAAAGTTCAGAGTATAGTCTCTCAGCTGCTCCACCATCAAGCTCACCAGGTGAGTTAGAGCCACTGTCCCTATGCCTCACCTACCCCACAGCACTGCTGAGAGGAACAGATGAGAAGAGGGCTTACCCTGGACTCCTTGGAGGAAGGACTCAGCGTCCATTACATCCCTACAATTCCATGCAAAAGGAGCTGAATTATAAGTAGCCTTCTAGATTTACACCGTTAAAGCTCAGGAGAAAAGACTCAAACAGACCTTGTCACCACAGAGTTCTGATCGATCCTAACACTCAGATCCTCGTTCTGCTGTTGAAGCACCTGGATTTTCTCTTCCAGTATTAAGTTTTTTTCAGCCTGCAGGAAGAAAAGTCTGGTTACCCCTAGGTCGAGTCTGCACGGGTCCCAGTTCGAATGAATCCCTCCCGTCTACACTGAATTCAATTTCCATTTTTATTTTGGGCACTTTAAATTTTCCCTCTGCATGATTGATCCACAGATTCGGTGCCATCACAACCTATGGCACCATTAAAGTAAATGGGAAGTTTCCCCTTTCTTTCTGTTCTGTGGTCTGACGGGTGGAGGTTTGAGGTAGAAGCACCAAACATGCAGCATAGCTGCAGGAGCCTCTCCTGAAAAGCACCCACAGGCTTCAAAATGATTGGATCAGGGGAGCCAACTCTACAGGTACCCAAAGAGGGTGCCCCCATCCAACATCCATTGTTTCTAGTGGAGAGAGAACAAGATTCTCTGTTCTCATATCACCATTGGGAATAATGGCGTTTGTAAGGAAGCACCCTCTTTGGGTGCCTTTTTGAAACTTGAGGGTACTTTTGAGGAGGGGCTCCTGCAGCTATGCTATAAATGTGGGGCTTCTGTCTCAAGCCCCCTCCTGCAGACCACAGAATAGATAGAAAAGGAAAATGTTGGTCTCTTTAAACCGCCTGATCTCTGTGTGGCTGAATTACTTCCAAATCATCGCTCAGTGATTTGGCCAAGGCTGATTCAGGCAGTTTAACTTAAGGGGAAGTGAGATTCAGACCTGATTTGTCCAAAAGGTGTCCGAATCAACATTGATTTAAGTACATTTTGGACTCCATGAAACGAATCACACATGGAATAGAAGAATTGGGTTTTATACCTTGCTTTTCACTGCCCCAAGGAGTCTCAAGGCCTTCCCTTCCTCTCCCCACAACAGACACCCTGTGAAGTAGATGGGCTGAGTGACCTCTGACAGGACTGGTCTATGAGAGCAGCACTATTAGGACTGTGACTAGCCCAAGGTCACTCAGCTGGCTGCATGCGGTGGGGGTATCAAACCCAGATCACCAGATTAGAAGCTGCCACTCTAAACCGTCACATCCCGCTGGCTATTCACCACTTTCTTACCTATCTTTCCTATTTTTTCTAAACAAGCAAAACCTCTGAGAACTCACCAGCTTTTCTAGCTCCATGATTCTCTTTTCCTGTTGATGGATGAGCTGATTCTTCATCTCGAGAACCTGTCTGAGGCTGTTCATGTCTTCCTCTAAGTGCTGATATGGCGCAAGGGCAACCTGAGGGTGAAAAACAGCCATGAGACAAAGGACAAAGGCTAGTCCATGAGGGCTCTTTCTGCTGGTGAAGAGGAGGGGCCTATTGTTTGGGGCTTCAAGCAAACAGGACATGGCTAGAGGCTACATTTTAGATATTAACCCCCCCCCCAGCTTTCAGCCCTAGTTTTGTGTTCAGTAACTAGCCCAGCTGAACTGCTTACTAGCTTCAGATGCCTCTCCCCCCCCCCCCCCCCCGCTCTCATGCCTCCGATCTCCCTCCAACCCTCAACTTTTCTGGACCGGTAAAGGTACTCTGAACTCCTTCATCTTCCTCCCTTGCATTACTTAGGAACTTGTAATGTTTTGCTTGTGCCTGTGTTTTAAAAGCACCCCAATATTTCCCCCAAATAAATCTCCTCGAGTGTAAATTAAAGTGTCACCTTTGTTTAAAAAGATTTCTCCCTGGGAAAAGGACCCTGTAAGCACTGTTAAAAAGATCCTGCAGTTACCCAGCCTCTTGTTAAAATATTCGAATTCCCCATCATTCCCCTTGAGGGAGCCATTTTGTGTAACAAGAGGAGGGGCCCTGATCTGGGTAGCCCCAGCCTAGTCTGGCCAATGGCAAACCACCTCTCAACGTCCCCTGCCTTGAAAGCCCTACAGCCAGCTGTGGCAAAAATAAAGACATAAATAGAGGAAAGGGGTATTAAAAAAATTATCCACCCTGGGCGCTAGATAGGCTAGGCACCCTATTGCTGCTGAACACCATCTTGCCCAGGTGTCCTTGCCCTGGCCTCTCAAGGCTCGTTCTGCCCAATGATGCTTCTGCAGAAGGGAAGGTGGAGCTGGACAAAGCGAGGAGGTGGAATCAGCAACCCTAGTTCGGTCATCTACACTCCCCCTGGAATCCAGCCCATTTGTTTACACAACAGACAATTGTTCTGGAGTTAAATATTTGTGACTATCTGCATTTGACAGGATCGGCAAGCGCAAGATTGGGGCGACATGGTTCTGCACGAAATAGTTCTGAATCGGTTTCAAACGGAGTCCAAGTAGCTGAATGGAACCATTTTTTTTTTAAATGGCTGCTTGAACTGGAGAGTTAGGAGATACTGAACCTGAACTGGAAGTGAACCCAAGTTTTTAATAGTTGGACTCTTGGATAACAATGATACCACATGTGAGAAAATTACGGCAAAGGAACGAAAGTTAAACATTAAATGGACAACAATGGGAAGGGTAACCTGTGAGTGAGTCTCATTTCAAGCACTATGTGAACCAGTATTTCCCTCTGGCTACAGCTGAAGCTTTACCCGGTTTATTCTGGGTCATGCAGGTGATTATAATGGTGCTACTTCAAATCATGGAGGTTACTTACATTCATTATTACTATGAAGTGACAGACAACCCTCCCCCCCTTGTGTTTTAAGAAATTATTTCCATGACATGACAAGGGAGTGTCTCAAATATCTTCAGTTGGATATTTTAATGTGGTATTTTAAATTATGTGTCCAATATTTACTTTTTCATAAAGTGCTGAATGTTCTTTCTCTAATATATTTCAATTACATTTATATAATTTCGTCTATGTAGACTTCCTCGAATAACTGAATCTGAATGAATTACCTCTAGTTGTTCTTCAGTGTTTTCCTTGAGTGCCTCTTCAAACCGTTTTGCCTTGTCCTTTAGAGTCTGGCTCTGAAAGGTTAGGGTATCTACCTGGTCCTGTAATCACAAAGCAGGCCTGAGATCTACTCATGTAAGGCAAGGTGAATAACTTTAGGCAACATTAGAGAGAGAGGGGGGGGAGAGAGAGGGAGAGCCTTCAAAGGTAAATGAATCAGTCATGGCTTGTCCATTGCAAGAAGGAGTCTGATATCCTTGTTTTTATATGCTCCCTCCCACTGACCTCTTGCATATCTCAGATACTGAACATTTCCTGGTTCCCATTACAGGTCATCAGAGCTTTCACACCTGCTGAATAATGCTTCAAATCCACTTTTGATTCACTTTGCAACTTGATTTTAGTGTGCAAAACAGCAAAATCCATGTGCAAACCAACACTAAAGCGCAATGAAAGTGGATTGAAAGTGTATTCTTCAGTGTGTGGGAAGCACAATCCCGGCTTGTAGATAATAAAACAGCCCTCACACAGGTTGGTTTTAAATCCTTCGATATCACAGCAAACTGTAGCTTCACAGGAACCCAGAAATATCTGAGTCATGCATGATCCCGAGAATATTGTTGTAACTAAAAGCCCAGATTTGTCCCGAGTGCAGCTGGAGAAAGTCATTTTAAACCTTGTTGAATCAACAGAGCCCCGTCTTCATTCCTTTATTTAATTTCTATCCAGCTCTTCTTCCACAGAGCTCAAGGCTGTGACGGCATCCAGGCCAAACCAAGCACACACTTGCTTGTCTTCACCAAGCTTGCTCTGCCATGGACCTTCAAGCAAAGTGATGAGGGCCCATGAGGTCAGAGAGCCATTTTTGTTCTGTTTAAGAGTGTGCCAGTGAGTATGGCAGGGGCATGATTTTTCATGGTGCATGCATGTATTTGTTCTAAACTTTTATTGACTCCAACAGTTTTTCAAGTTTCTGAAGCAGCTTAAACGCCTATAAAATTGGCTCGCCCAAGGAAAAGGTAGCAGAAAAGGCAATGATGCTTCTATCATGATACTTAAAACCTTTTGAGAAAAACAAGTGATGGTTCATCTGCTGCCAGCAATTTCAACAGTGTTCACAGGCAACTAATTTTGAATTTCTGGGCTCCACAGGAGACGGTATAGCAGGCTGCCATTTACATGGGACGGCTACTCTGGCTTCTCTCTCTCTCTCTCTTTCTTTCTTTGTTTATCTACTGGGGAATTTATATTCTGGGAGATAATGGTTGAGACCACAGGGCATTTCCGCACATTAGTAAAAATAGCTCTACACCATCTGAATGGCGTAGCGCTAAATATTATTGGGCTTCCCAGCCACTCCTCACCTTTTTGCTGTCTCGCCTTTGTCTGCTGCCCTTCCATGCGTCCCACCCTCCACAATTGCTGCTGGAAATGGTGGAAGAGAGCAATGCACCTTATACATGTTGCACTTCCGCCTGTCAATCAATTCCGGCAACCAACCCCCTTCCTTCCTTGACTAAAATGGGAATTTTGGCTTTCCCACCTTTTCTGGGGCCTGGGTTGGTGGTGGTGTTGAGGCACAGCCTCCTCCATGACTTCCCTCCAAATTTCAGAATTATTAGTCCAAGGGATCCACATCTAGGGGTTCCCAAAGAGGGTGCCCCCACCCCTCCATTATATCCTATGGGATGGGCTCTCCATGGGATATAATGGAAGGATGGGGGCACCCTCTTCAGGAGTACCTAGAAGTGGACCCCTTGGCCCAATCATTTTGAAATCTGGAGGGGATTCAGGGAAGAGCCTCCTGGAGCTACCCTGAATGTTTGGAGACTGTAACTTAACCCTCCCCCAGGCCCCAGGAAAGGTAGAAAAGCTGAAATTCCCATTATAGCCAGTGGCCACATTGACTTTAATGGGTGCCGAAGCCAAAAAGGCCAGATCGGGCCCTTAGTGCCCAATAAACCTACTTATTTAAAAGCTGCTGAAGACAGGCCTATGGAAGCACATAATGAGCTGGAGCCCAGTGTTACTTTCAAGGTGAACACGTTTTTATTCCAACACCAGCCCCCTTCTTCCGCTGCGGCTGGTGGACCCTTGCTAGGTGGTCATTTAAGGCAGAGCAGAACAGAAGCAAACAAGCCGCTCGGCGGGCGAGTGAGCGAGTGACATGTGTGACACATAGTGCCAGCCAGCCAGCCAGCCAGCCAGCCAGCCAGCCAGCCAGCCAGCCAGCCAGCCAGCAGGCATGCAGGAAACCCAGGTGAAGGTTGCTCCTCTTGGAAGTCGCAGGCAGGAGCCAAACTGCACTTTTGCTCTTGAACTGGCTGGAAGGATTCCGTTTCTCCTGAGGAACTTTTCAGTGATCAGCTCCTTGTGACAAATGATGAGGTTTTATAAGGAATGGAAGTCCTAACCTGGAGGGACAGGCGTAGCTTCTCAAAATTTTCTTCTAGTTCTCTCTTTTCCGTTTCATGGGATGATTTCAGTTCTGGGGGGAGGGAGAGGGGAAAATGCACAAAATGCTGCTTTGAGTAATGTTTTGAAACTGGGCACCTGATGTACGCATCACCCACAACCCCCAGGGTTCATCCCCTCACAACACAGTTCAATATTTTGCTCACACATGCCAGGAATCTAATAATATCTCAGCCAGCATGCCACTCCAATGTGCTTGGCTTCGCTAAGAAACAGGTGGCAGCATAGTGGAGGAGAGTCAGGTGGGAGCACAAACCCACCTGTGGGTCCCCCTAGCCCTTTCTAGCCTTGCTGCAAGCCTCTAGCCCCTGTGCCTCCTGGCCCATGCCACATATCTAGCTATGATGCCCTATACCTGCTTAACCGTCTAGTATCCACAAAGGCTTAGCAATCCCTTCTATCCCAACATAGTTGACTTCGACAACACTAGAAGCATTTCACTCTATAATTTCATCTGGATGAAGCCATGCATCCTCACAGTGCAAAGCAGGGTACGATGAAAAAGAATGTCTTTGCTTTTAGCCTCCCAGAAATGGAGTGAGTAAAAGAACAAGCCAGTTTCACAAGTCTTCCTCAGCTCGTCCATCAGTCACATGTGACCACACAACTTTAAATGAACGCACAGTCTCCTAGACAAGAAAAAAGGGAGCGGAGGAAGAGCCCCACTGCATGCCATGGGGCTGAATGCCTTGGCCATACGAGATGAGCTGGAGCATGAAGGGATGCGTTCTGTGGCCGCAGCGGCAGCAGACAGGTGGCCAAGCGGCCTCAACCAGGGGGCCCTCCAAAGCCCTGCCTTAAAGACTCTGCTGTGGACGAGAGGCTCTGGAGAGGGGAGGGGAGTGAGGCAGCTGTTCAACCTGCCCCTCCCTCTGTCGAAGTCCCAAATTCAGCAGCAGGCTTGAACCACAAGGGGAACAGCGATGCTCCCCAGCAACACAAGCCACCCTCCAGCGCTGCCACTCTCCAAGGATGCCAGCTCCTCTTTCATCGCCTTTGGCAGACCTTTTATGTCCTGCCAGCCCCATGGCATTATCCAGCCACCCAGAGCATTACTCCATTATCCAGCCACCCAGAGCATTACATCCAAGCGCACAGGAGCATCTCCAGCGCCTGCCTCTGCCATGGGCAAACCCAGCATGCTTTTTGGAGTGTCTGTTCCTGACCTTGACCGTTGCCTTCCCCCCACCCACGCCCCACTTCCACCCAGACGGCAGCATACGGCAGCACTCGCAGGCAGGGAGCCCAGGGAATGTGTGTGCGCCTCGGCTTCACCTCTTATTTAATCCTCTCTCTGCTGCCGAGGGAGGGAGGCGAGCGAGGAGCTGCGCACATTTGGGTCAGTGGGTTAGCAGGCTCCAGCTAATCCGACTTGGAGGGCCTCCCCTGCACCCAGCCTTCAGCCTTTTGCAAGCACTGTGCCCCTAACGCAGGGGTCGTCAACCTGTGGTCCTCCAGATGTTAGAATCATAGAATCATAGAATCATAGAGTTGGAAGGGGCCATACAGGCCATCTAGTCCAACCCCCTGCTCAATGCAGGATTAGCCCAAAGCATCCTAAAGCATCCAAGAAAAGTGTGTATCCAGCCTTTGCTTGAAGACTTCCAGTGAGGGGGAGCTCATGTTCATGGACTACAATTCCCAGGAGCCCCTGCCAGCAAACACTGGCAGGGGCTCATGGGAATTGTAGTCCATGGCCATCTGGAGGACCACAGGTTGACGACCCCTGCCCTAATGTAAGCATCGAGCTTTTCTCTCTCACCCGGGCTGCTGTGCACAGTGTGCCTGGCCCGGCTAGTCACTCCGTTCACACGCTGGCATGTGGACACGGTTGGTGAGCTGGCCGGCAGCTTTCCACAAGTGCCGGAAAGTGGGATGCCACTCTGCGTGGGGAGGTGGGGCCAAAGAGATTCTGCCACTCATGACCAGCCAGCCATCTTTCCAGCAGCCCAGGTGGCACAGGAAGGGGCCCAACATGCTCTGGCCAGAAGAGGAGGAGGAGGAGGAGGAGGCAGCAGTGGTGGGCACAGCATCCTGGTTTTGTGCCTCAGCCAAGGACAGCAGGCAGGCCACAAGGGGGCTGATTGTGCAGAGCTTGGGACTAAACCAGCCCTCCTCATCCCTTGTGGTTGCCAACTCTGGGGCAGACGATCACTGGAGATCTGGGGGATGTCTCGGGGAGGGTCCCCATTTGGGGAAGGGAGCATACCCAGCAGGGAGTATAGTACCCTAATATAAGCCCTTCTGGTTCACATTCAGACTGGTTCCCCCCAGTTGCTTGTGGGCTGGATAAGAGCCCAAACAGGCTGGTTCTGGCCCTTGGGCCGTACGTTGGACATGTCTGCTGTACAGGAATGCTAAATATTTTAAGCAATCGCTTGCATGTGATCTGAACCAAGAACCCACATGCTAAAGTTCTCCTTTGTATCCTTGAGTTTTAGCATAGCAGACAGTCATCCAGCCATTAATGGCCAAAGGCCAGACTAACATTCTGCAGATTAGGCACAAAGTCCTAAATAGCTCAATGTTTTTTGTGTCTATTAAGGTTACATATGAGCTTAAGGATTTAAATCCTCAGATAAATAGGACAAACTTTTCTTTCTCATAAACAGACAGGGGGAAACAAAACGATTGACTATTTTGAATTTGCTTTATGAGAAATATCAAATAATATTCCCTTCCTGCCACCCAAACAACCACAAAATGAATATTCGATTACTTGGGCAGAAGCGGCCAAGTCAGCAAGAAATAAAATCATGGGGGAGGTCACTGGTCTTCCATGGTTTTTATCAGAGGCATGAAGTTTCACCTGACCCTGAAGTGATTGGTGGTCTAATAACCTGCAAAGTTATTAACCAGAATGATGTTAAAATTTAATGGCTCAACTAACAGCCGCAAACGATAGCTCTGTAAATAGACTGGCTGAACAACCATTGCAATACCATGTCAAGCCACAAGAGGGAGATCTAGACCTGCTTAGAATATTGGCAGTGCCCTATCATAAACAGAATTACTTACTTCTAAATGTACTTAAGATTCCATAGTCAAACTGTAGCCCTCCAGATGTCCATGGACTACAATTCCCATGACCCCTGCCAGCAAATGTTGGCAGGGGGCTCATGGGAATTGTAGTCCATGGACATCTGGAGGGCCACAGTTTGACTACCCCTGCTCTAGTCAAAGCTCATGGTCTGTAAACAGAGCCGGATTTTCATCCCCTAAGTATTCACATGTATGGAAGTGATGCAGACTGGGGGTGCCACTGGTGGGACCCCCTTTTGGAAAGGAGTGGCAGGTAGGAAGAACGGAGGGCAGAGTTCGACTGCGTGTCGAGCGGATAATTCTGCACATCATTTGTTACCTTTAACATAAACTCCGTCTAATGACGGCTTCATCACCAGGGATCTCAACAGACGTTTAATCAATAGCAATTGATTTTCTCATGCCCATAAGGGAAGCCGAGATGCCTGTTTCTATGGAATGTGAGGGCGACTTCAAATGTGATTTCCTACCTGGAGAATAAAAATTACATTTGCACAACCTTTTCTGCATTACTGCACCTTCTGCTACAGCTGGGGCTACCAGCTCTGGGTTGGGGAAAAGCTGGAGACTTTGGGGCTGGAGTTGGGGGGGGGGACACCTCAGCAGAAAATGATGCCACTGAGACCATCTACGAAAGCAGCCATTTCCTCCCGGGGAACTGATCTGGTTCATCTGGAGATCCACTGAAACTGCAGGAGATATCTAAGGGCTACTTGGAGGGTGTCAGCCCTACATACAGCCTAATCCTCCCCTGTTTGTTTCCCAGGGATCTTTTGTCAGCCCTGCCCTCCCTCTTTATTCAGACAGTCATTCTCCAGCGGAGAAGTTCCCTATTGCCTATGGAGAGTCAGGTTGCAATGGACCACGAAGGCGCCACAGGACCTTTGATGGCTCAAGCTGCTTGCTGTGGGTGGTGCCACCACTCAGAGGGCATGCACACACTTCGCAGAAAGTCTCCAGTTTAACCAGAGAAACTGGAGCATGTCTAGAGGAGGGCAACAAAGATGGCGAAGGGTTTGGGGACCAAGTCGTATGGGGGAAGGTGGAGGGAGCTTGGTCTGTTTAGCCTGGAAAGGAGACGACTGAGAGGGGAATCTGATGACCATCTTCAAATATACGCATAGGGCTGTCCTATGGAAGATGGACCAGAGTTGTTTTCTCTTGCCTCAGAGGGTCGGACCAGAACCAATGGGATTAAGTTAATTCAAAAGAATCTTCAACTAAACATCCGGAAGAAGTTCCCGACAGAGTCAGTTAGACTGGAACAAGCTTCCTTGGGAGCTGGTGGGTTCTCCTTCTTTGGAAGTTTTAAAGCAGAGGCTGGATAGTCATCTGACAGAAATGCTGGTTTTATGAATTTAGGCAGATTGTGAGTGGATGGGCAGGAAGGGATGTGCCAGTGGTTGCCTCTTGTGGTTCCTTCCTTGCCTACCCAGGAAATTGCTGCTGTGGGCTGGATTCTGGAGCTTTTTGGTGGAGGGATCACTTGGATATGAAATTGGGGTCACTGTGGGTGGGCAGGTAGTTGTGAGTTCCTGCATTATGCAGGGGGTTGGAATAGATGACCATGGAGGTCCCTTCCAATGCTATGATTCTACGACCCCTGCTGCCTCTCTTGACAAGGACCTCAGGCAACATGACTGATAAAAGACCTGCCAAAAACCTGGGAGAGCCACCATTCGTCAGGGCAGCTGAGCCAGACAGACCCGTGATCGGAAGCAATGCAAACCTGTTCCACGTTGGTCACATGCCTAGCCTCTCACCAATGGTGGTCATGGAAAGCGCATTCAAGTCACAACAGACTCAGGGTGGCCCCATAGAGCTTTCAAGGCCAGAGGCCCTCAGAGGAGATTGCCACTGCTGGCTCCTCATCATGACCCTGGAATTCCTCGGAAGTCAGCCCTGCTTAGCTTCTGAGCTCTGACGAGATCACTGCTTCTGTTTCCATGATGCCACTTATCTCCCAAGCCAGGACAACGCAGGCTTTGAGAGGCGGCAGAATTTACCTTGAACACGGCTCTCGTACTCATCCTGAAGGCCCGCAACAGCAACCATGTGGTGGTTCTCCATCTCTAACACGGCAGCTTCTTGAGTGGCTGTGATGTCTTCCACCTGTTCAAACAACAAAGCCGGAGCTGTTATGGGAGATAAAAGGCTGTGCCCAGTTCACAGAGCTCTCCTTGCCACGAGAAGACCTATAACCCTCCCTGTCTTGGCCTCTTCAGTCCACTTCTGAAGCGGGTGGGTCTAGGTTGGCCAGACACTCCCTTCTACCCTCCTTCTTAATATCAGTACAAGAAAGACATCTGGAGAATCCTTTTGTTTGCATGACTTAAATCACTTGGGAAAGCCAGCTCAAGATCAGGGGCTTTCCGATTTATTTGTTGACTTTCTTTATCGCTCACATTCTCACAGAGACTCAGTGCAGGTTACAGAATGTGAGTCGGAGCCATCAGACCTTGTGAGATAATGAGCCGCGCCATGGGTCTAGGATTACAGAGCTGGGAAACAACACAAACAACAGATTTTCTAAGGCAAACTATACTATAAACAAAGAACGGGGAATTACAATGCTGTGAAAACAAAATGATACCTCGAATACAAGCCCTCAAATCTATGCCATTATAAAGGGGAGGGGGCTTCTTTGGTGCCATTTTCCTAGGTCCCCATGTGAGCTTGGTCTGCCTCTCGTACTTGGAGAAGTTAGCTCTGGTTTTTTTTTTTTTTGTGTGTGTGTGTAGGTCAAGTGCCAACACACAGCCACTGAGCTGATTGGGACTGGACAAGTGGCGAGATGGCCCAGGGTACAGCAAACAGTCCCATCATTTGCCTTCCTTCTGCCTCCAGAGAGGAGCCAGGAACGTGAGTGAACCAAAAGTCACCTGTTACCTTGAAAGCCTATGGGAGATGCTAGCTGCCTAGACCAGCATGTCCAAGTAGGTGACTGTATAAAACCAAGAGCCCTGCAAAGGCTCAGACCGGAGTCTAATGGGCCATTGCCAGAACTCTTTAAGAAACCAGGAGTGACCTGGGAAATTATGCAGGTTCAGACAGGATGCAGACTAATCATTTGCCTGCTGAAGTGAGCACGTGTGGGCACTGTTTCAACAATGGTTGATCTGAGATCTTAATTGTAACAATAGGATACGAATTGTGGATTGGATGCCATGACTTCCTCCTCATGAAGGAATCCCCCCCGTTTAAAGAAGACTTAATGGAAGGGAGCCGTTAGATCTAATCTGGCAGGAAAAAAACATAAGAAAATCATTGGGCACAACCCTGTATTGATTTTTAATTTTCAAAATATATTTTAAAATATTTTATCTGTACTATAAAATATTGGTATCCCGCAGGTGGCAGGTGTTTACAAGAGCTTCCTCTCAAAAGAGGAGATTTTCATGAAGCCTGAGGGCCAATCTTGGCAATATGTTTTGCCACCCCCCCCCCCCCGACAAATAATGCTCCTGGAACATTTTGGGTCCTCCCCCCCCTGCACAAAGGCCCAAATCCAGATTGGGCCCAGCACATTTGAGAACTTCCTTCCCAGTGGTTGCCATCTGACTGTGAGAAGATCAGAATTGGGCCCAAGGGAATCCAGCACCTGACTCATGACAAAATATACAATGGATAAGTAACCAGGCCCAAACCTGAACTCAGAGACCAAGCTGGGAACAGGAAGTCTTTCACAGTGGCCATTTGGAATATTTCAGCTTCTCCTTGAACAGGTATCTTCCTCTGAAGTAAGTCTTGTGGCCATGTTTAGATTTAATCTTAGCAATGCAGTAATCAATCAGGGAGCTAATTTGAGGGTGGGCAAAGAATCACAGCTGGGCCTTCTGGCTGAGTCACATATTGGCTTTCATGCTTTCAGCTTAGTTGTTTAATTAAAAATTCTCTGCCCTGTCAAATTTAAGTTGTCGTCAACATAATAGGAGCAAAATATGATAAAAATTATTTTCAGATGAGATGAAGCAGATTCGTGGTGGAGTCACCATATGACTTCTCCATTGCTGATTCCATACTAGAAATTAGCAGTGTCAAGGGGCTTTTGCTGTGCCGTGTCCCTTTCTCTCCTCTTCAACCCAGGACAGGACCTCATTGCATTGTATGTTGTTGCTTTGCCCTTGCTGGGTGTCGTTAGTCATCAGCAGTGATAGCAGGGAAACCTCCTACATGGTTAATTAGCTAATTGACTAAGGCATTCACGCCCCACCTTTCCCTGTGACTCAAGGTCGCTCACAATAATAGTTAAAAACATTGAGCTAAAACCAAAAATGAAATAGCAAACCCCTTGAAACATGCCTGCAGTTCAAATTCTACCCCCCCTCAAAGTTCTGCCAAACAAGCAGGGCTTGCAGTGCCCCTGAAGATCTCCAAGTAGGGGGGTCCCTTCACCTCTTCTGGGAGACCAATACAGAGACCAAGAGTCATGATGGAAAAGGCCTGGGGTCTGGGCCATGCCAGATGGGCCACTTGGTCCTTCAAATGCATAGCCCCAAGGTCATGAAGGTCACAATCAGCACCTTGAATTGAAGACAGAAGCAGACAGACAGCTAAAGTAGCTGCTTCAAAATAGGCCGCATCTGTTCCTAGCAGCTAGCCCTGGGCAATAGTCAAGCTGCCTCATTCTGGACCCGTTGGGAGTATCTAGCATCCCGAGGAGTACCGAACATTGACTGACCCTCGACTGACCTGCTCTTGGTGTTGAGTCTTGAGCCTGACAATCTGTATCCGGTGTTCCTCTTGCAGACGCTCTATTTCGGCGCTGTACTGTAGCTGCAGCCGCTCTTCCAGTACTTGGAGCTCTTCACGCTGCTGCCAGCCGAGTTTCTTTAGCTCACCCTCAAACCTCCTTTCCAGGTCCTCCTTCTCTTTTTGTAATTTCTCGTATTTCGCTGCACTGAGGGCTGTGGAGAGAAGAACCACCGCATTCAGGCTTCAAGAAGACCAGGCCTGAACCTTTCAAGTTCACCATTCGAGCTATAACAAGAGTAGGCCTGAACCTTTTCAGATCCACCAAGTAGAATATGGCTCATCAGCTGCGTATGGTGGCCTGCTAGGATCTCACTACTTCTCTTCGATTTATAGCCTGCCTGACAAGGTGAACACAGAGGTGTTTTTAAAGTACTGAGCCAGTTGCAACACATGGCTGGTAGATCTGCATTTGGGTTAGTGGGTCAAAACATAGTCAGGCCTGAACTGGAGGAAATGATTCCATATGCCGTCACGGAACAGCTGTTCTCAAATATTCCAAAGGCAGCAGGGATTCAATGATGCCCCTTGGCTAGTGGGCTGGCTTTAGGAAGGAATCTGAGATGTCCTTTGCTAGTCCTCCTCTAATGCCAGGTTGGAGCCCCACGTTGGAGTATGCAATGTCTGGTGTACAAAGTTAAGAGGAAGAAGAAGACCCTGAAGGGTGCAGCAAGAAGACGGTTAGATAAGTCAGAGAGTTTAGGACCTTTCTATCTTTTAAGTGCGCCTTTTGTCTGACTCTAGACCAGGGGTAGTCAAACTGCGGCCCTCCAGATGTCTGTGGACTACAATTCCCAGGAGCCCCTGCCAGCATTTGCTGGCGGGGGCTTCTGGGAATTGTAGTCCATGGACATCTGGAGGGTCGCAGTTTGACTACCCCTGCTCTAGACTGATACTCTAAGGGTAATTTCCTATTTCTTCACGGAAGCTTCTCTCTCACTCTCTCCTTGAGCTATAGCATGTAGGCAGCACCTATCTCTCCTCTGCTCTGTCAGAAATGTCCTTCCATAAATAAACTTTTTCCTCCTTTAACCTAAAGATAGCGTGTGCATATCAATGACTTACTCGCTCTGCTAACACCCGAATCCCAAGACCGTCACACACAGTTGCAAGGCTGTGTGAGAAGAGGAAGAGATGGCTGCTGCTAACTTGGAAGGCTCAGGCACTGACTATTTTGTGCTGGAAAAGTCTCTGTGTGTGTCTCTCTCTCAGCTTAGGCATTTGGAGGCAAATAACCAAAGCAAAAAATGACAAAGAATCATGAACTGAAAAGCATTAGAAGCAAGAACACTGGCATGTATCCAACCATGTATTTCTGGAGACTTCAGAAGAGGCAATTTCCTCCCAAATTGGCTTTCCTACTGCAGACTCTCCATTTTGTCTCTGAGGATGCCCCTGGGGGACCACTGACTTAAAAAAAATCTGGAGGGGGAGGGAGGAGTGCCCATGGTTCCTCTAGGATTGACAGCTATCTAGAGATTGAATTATCCATTAATCAGTCTGCCAGGAATATCACCAGCCCCGTTGGAAGTTTTTTTCTGCTCAGGTACCTGTTGAATACCCCAGTCTGATAGATCAGGGTAACATCTTTTGATTCCATACCATGTTCTATTAGATTGCATCCCTGAGCCAAGAAAAATCACGAATGTTCTGCGTTAACCCTGTCAAGAATCATGGCAAGACTGTGCCTTAAGCCAGGGGTAGTCAAACTGCGGCCCTCCAGCATTCACTGGCAGGGGGCTCCTGGGAATTGTAGTCCATGGACATCTGGAGGGCTGCAGTTTGACTACCCCTGCCTTAAGCACCCACAACTCCATTCCTGATCTAATTCTGGTGCCATCCATTAACCAACTATTTTTAAGATTATAAATGGGTGGCAACCTTTTACTTTCTATGACTGACCATGTTGACTTCTGCTAGGATGGGCTGATTTAGAAATGGGACAAAATCAGGAGGTCCACTGTTTTTGCAGACTCGGTTGTCCCAAACCCAGAACCGGCAGGTATCAGATACTATTTCCACTGGTGTATAGGGGATGAAGCTGGTAAAAGCCCAGTGGAAATTAGATCTTCCTACTGAGAAAAAAAACCCTGACCCCTCAGGCTGAGAATGATTAGAGCCAACAGGAAATTTAAAGTTAGGGAAAATATGGCTGAGAGGAAACACATGCCTTGCAGTTGTATTAGGAATGTTCCCTCATGACCCTGTATAGGAAGGTGAAGGGAAAGCAATATCTGACATATCAGATAGTGGACAGAGTCCTTCACTGAACCACTATGAGAACTAGAGTGGAGAATTACCATAGACCCAGGGACAGAGGAAGGACAAATCTGACACTGAATGAAATGAAAATTCAGCATCCCAAGTAGGGATGTCACAGTGTGGAATAGGATACAGACGGACACCTATCTCTCTTTGAGTGTTCCTGAGAGGCTGGAAAATCCCACAGTTGTCCCAAGGCTCCACTTGGCCATGCCACTCCTTGGAGGGAAGTAGCTAAAACCAATTTGGGGGTAGCCATATAAACCATCAAAAAGTATCATCCACTGGAGCAATCTGCACATCTAGCACTCTACAATTCTGTTTACATTTAGAAGCTTAGCTTAGGTATTGTGTCTCTCACTTCTCAAGCAGCTGTCAGCAACACCAAAGTTGCCCACCCCATAGCTTGAAACAGTCCATGCGGACAACTGAGAAAGCTATTTGAAGGATTGGACAGAACAACCAAGGGATTATATGGGAGACAGTATCTTTCAGATCACCTAGTGAAAAAATAGTGGAGGCTTCCCCTACTCCTTTGCATTTCCCCCTAACAATCCCGTGAATGTTTCAGAAGCCAGTGTATTGATTCCTGGGGGACAGCAGATACATATCTGACAGCTGATGACTCACCAAACTCCATACTAACTAAACTTCCATGCTTCTTTTGGTGGTTAGCATCAATCCACAGGCTCAGGTTAGATCTGACAACAGCTGCCTCTTTTTCTGTGCCCATCCTGTCCCCCTTTAAAATGACAGTGACACCACTTTTTTCCTGCCATTGCTTTTTATTTCTAAAAGGCTACCAAGCACATTTCGAAAACACGCTCAGATGGCCCTGAGGGAATGTGAGCATCAGTCCCCTGCCTCTCTGTGGGAGCAGCATGGGCCATGCAATGAACACGATCATGTTCTCAGAAGGAGGAGTTACATCCAAGGGGAGTTTCTTTGGGGAGGACAGTTTCTACAATCATGATGCCCTGAGAGCCCTGGAACCTGCCACAGGATAAGACATCATCAAATAAACCACTGCACTTTTCAGGAAGCAAAACTTCCAGGATATACAGGAACCCTTCAAATTCACCAGTTTTACAAAAAAAGATCTTAACACATGAAGACTGCGAAAATCACAGCAGAGTGGGGAAGGGGGAGGTGTTGGCATCGATCTTTAACAACAGATTCAGATACCCGGGAAGGTCATCTTTGAGCAAGTTGCACGAATAAATAATGCAATAAAACATTCCATCACCATCCAAATGATGCAAAAAATGTTTGGGCCCGAGAAGTACAAACGCTAACTGTTAGAGCTTCCCCTTTTTGAAAATTTCACAATCCTCAACGGTTCTGTGCTTTGATGCTGGGAAGGGAAGATAACCTTGCAAAACCATAGATCAGGGGTAGTCAAACTGCGGCCCTCCAGATGTCCATGGACTACAATTCCCAGGAGCCCCTGCCAGCAAATGCTGGCAGGGGCTCCTGGGAATTGTAGTCCATGGACATCTGGAGGGCCGCAGTTTGACTACCCCTGCCATAGATCCACTGCAAATCATGACTCTTCAAGGAGAACACAATGTGTTCCTGTTGGTTCCCCCCCCCCCTCAATTCCCTTTTCTTTGTGGGTTTTGATACAGAGCACACGTGTCCATCTGACATTCCATGTTGGCGTCCATTCTGCTATGAAACTGCTGGGATAAAATCAAAATGGGCTCATTTGCAGACCTGGGGATTCATTATAAATTAAAACCACTCAAGCTTTAAATTGATACCACAATGAAACCTGCCTTTTATCAGTCTCTTTAATGAGACTGGCGCAGGATGCAATAATGTGGAACGAAAGTACCAAAGCCCATGAAGCACAGTCGCTCCAATGTGGCACTGCGGTCAGAATGCAGTTTTCTAAATCTGTGCAATGACACATACACATAAACAGTGAATGTACAAATTAAGTGCGATTTGGATCTCAGTTTCTTGTAATAGTCATTTCGGTGCCCAACCATTAATTGATGGGCAACCGCTGAACTGATTGATGGATTCTGGCTAGCAAGCAAACTTCTGGACTACAAACAATCACTCAACAGAGTACAGGGCAGAGTCTGCACATATAGGATAATGCATTTCAAGGTGCTTTGGCAGCTGGATTTTCCTATGCGGAACAGGAAAATCTACTTCTAAAGTGCATTGAAAGTGCATTATGTATTGTGTGCAGACTCTACCCAGGACTGACGACTGAGAGGGGATCTGATAATCATCTTCAAGTATTTAAAAGGGTGCCATATGGAGGATGGAGCAGAGTTGTTCTCTCTTGCCTCAGAGGGACAGACCAGAATGAATGGGATGAAATTAATTCAAAAGAAATTCCGTCTAAACATCTGGAAGAAGTTCCTGACAGAGCAGTTTCTCAGTGGAACAGGCTTCCTTGGGAGGTGGTGGGTTCTCCATCTTTGGAAATTTTTAAACAGAGGCTAGATAGCCATCTGACATAGTGGCTGATTCTGTGAAAGCTTAAGGGGATGGCAGGTTACAATGGATGAGCGATAGGGATGTGAGTGTCCTGCATAGTGCAGGGGGTTGGACTAGATGACCCAGGAGATCCCTTCCAACTCTATTATTCTATGATTGTAGGAGAATTGTACAAAAAAAAAAAAGATTTTCGCACAATGCTTTCCATGCTGGCAGGTGCAGAACCTACATAGATTCCTTCTGATGAGCAGGCAACTTTCTACTATGGAAGCTACTGGTGTCTTACCTAATTCTAGAAGACCTGGTTATAGTGATTCAAGCAATAGCCACTTCCAGGCTGGATTACTGTAACTTATTCTATGCAGGGCTGCCCCTGGCCCTGCTCCAGAAATTACAACTGGTACAGAATGCAGCTGCCAGGTCCTTACGAGGTCGAAGACCCCCATGGAAGGCTCATATTTGATCTGCCCTCCAACAGCTGCACTGGTTGCCAGTGGAGTTTTGGATCAGGTTTAAGGGACTGGTTTTGACATTTAAGGCTCTTTTGTATCTGAGGGGCTTCCTCTCCTAATATGTCCTCCGGAGAACATCACGCTCAGCAAATACCAACTTGATGGTGGTCCCTGATCCCTAAGGTGTCTGCCTGACCTCAACCACAGCCTTGGCCTTTGGGCTTTGGTCTGGTGGAATGAGCTGCCAGCTGAAATACAGACTCTGATGGAACTGTCAGGGCATGTAAAATACTGCTCTTCCACCAGGCCTATGGTTGGGGCCACGGTGGCCTAAATACTAAGTAGGCCTCCCCATTCTCATCTCCTTGTTCCCCTACTTTTTATGGAGGCATACATTGGTGGGCAGGAGTGGTGCTGCTGGTGGGATCTGTATTGGATTGTATTATGCTTTTAATGTTGGCACTGGATTTTTTTAATATTATGATGTTTTATTGCTTATTATCTAAACCAGGGGTAGTCAATCTGTGGTCCTCCAGATGTTCATGGACTACAATTCCATGGCAGGGGCTCATGGGAATTGTAGTCCATGGACATCTGTAGAGTCACAGTTTGTCCACCCTGCCCTATACCTGCCACCTTCCCCCTCCAGTTCTATATAATGAAAAAGCACGCCAACCACCAGTATAGCAGTAAACCTTTTACATTCTAGCTACCCGCTACCTGCAAAGGCCAGCTGGTTCCAACGCAACGCCACTCAAGAGCTTAATGAAGCTATGAAAATTAAAATCTCAGGTTCTACCTTGGAGAAGAAGCAGCAGCCCAGGCCTCCTGAAGTGCATATAAACATTTCAACAGCGAGAGGAAACTCCACCTGTGACTCACACAGCACTCAGGGTACAAAAACACAATCAACATCCTATCAACATGGTGGGCCGAGATTTTCCTTTTATTCCCATCGGATGTCTCACTTCTGGCTTACAGGCCAAGGGTGACTTTAATATGAAACAACATTTCCTGGACTGACAGGCTCCCCCAGGCACTTTCCATCACTATGTTCTCCTACCATTTCCCTCTTTGCGTGACCTGTATATGGAGGCCACTCAGAATGTTTTTCTGCTTAAAACAAGGAGAAAAAGAGAAATGTCACCAGTGGAACGCTGCTTCTGTCCCTCTCGGATTGTATTGGTGCAAAGATCAAGCACTGCTGACCTGGGCACTACTCTGTTTGAGGCCTCCATCCTCCAGAGGTGCTTCAGACTGGATGGTGACACCAGACCCTGGGTTGAAGGGAAGCTTTAGGTTTAACTCTCTCTTTTGTGTGCCTTTCTTTTTTCTTTTTCTTTTTGCAGTCTCGTGTGTTTGCAATGGAATAATGTTGCTGAATATTGAGATATCAAAGTGAAATTGGGTACGAGTGTTCAGTATTATACAATCATGAAACCCTGATTGAGTAACCCTGCTGTATAGACACTCCTGTTCTGTCCAGCCAGGCAGCTTTTAGCTAGAGTGCTGGGAAACAGGAACTATTTTCCCCTGTCGCTTTAAGAGATAGGATACTGGGAATTGTAGTAAGCTAGCTCTTTCCTGTGTTTCCCCAAAAGTGATTTGGAGATAAGCCCAAATTCCTGGCTAACACCCAAGGCGAAAAACACCCCTTCCCTTTTCTTTCTAAACTCCTTTGTTAGTCTTCAGCCATCCACAGCAGATGGACACCTCAATCTTTTTCACCAATCCAAACTTGCAAAAATCCACTTTCCTTTAGAACAGTGGTCCCCAACCTGCGGTCTGCTGCCCGGTGCTGGGCTGCGAAGGCCAGGGCGCTGGGCCGCGGTTCCCTCTCCCCGCCCCCCCGCTGTAAAAAACTTCCCAGGCTGCAAGCTTGCGGCCCGGGAAGCTTCTTACTGCGGGAGGGGGGGAGAGGGAATCAGGGCCGCGCCGTGCATCACGCATGTGTGGCCCGCGTACATGCGGCACTTTCGGGCATGTGCGCATGTGCGAAAGTGCCGCACATGCGCGATTTCAGCCATGCAGCGCGCATGTGTGCATGAGCGGCCCAGCCATGCACGCACACTGCGTGGGCGTGGCCATCGCCCTGCCGGTCCCCAGCCGAAAAAAGGTTGGGGACCAATGCTTTAGAAGACCTCAACCAACAAGTGAGTCTGCTGGTATGAGATGCCTAATAAATGTGATCTAAATATGAGTTTGGCTTGCATTAAACACTCTCTGCTGGCAGCTTTCCAGCCACTTGAGCTGTGGGACAGAATAACTCCAGTTTTTTAAGATCAGTTACTAAAGCATGGTTCAGGTCACTGTTACAGGCATGCCCACACTGGCATTCACCAAAAGAATCTTTTTGATGCCCCTCTCCATGTATTTTGGAATGCCCTTCTTTGGGACACTCATGTACCATCTGCTTTGCTTTTGTTCATAAACAGTGAAAGATTTTCCCTCTCCAACAGGCTATGTTTATTGTGTTCTTAATTGCTCGTTAACCAGTTTTGATTCTTTAACAGAAACGTGAGAAAAAATGTTGCAGCGAAATAAATAAGCATGTTCTGTACTGAGCCCCAGATCAATGCTTATTTCTCTCCCCCTCCAATTACAAAGAGGATTTGCAAGGATGTAAAGCACACAATACTCTATCTCCTCTTTGAGAAATGCAAGCACAACTCACCACACCACAAAAGAAGAACTTGAGAGGTGATGCAAAGCAGGTTGTGTGGCTCCCTGACCTGGGCCGAATCTGCACAGACCTTTTAATCCAATCCCAGGTCGATTCAATCCCTGGCGTCTACACTGAATGCCATTTCAAATTTGTTTTTGGGAGATTTAAATTTTTCATCTGCAACAAGCATGATTGATCTGCAGTGACCCTACCTTTCCCTCACAATATCCTGGAGTGGGTATAACCCTCGATATTTGAAAAATCGGCATGAGTAAGCGTGTAGCTGTCTGCTTCCCCCCAAATAACTTGCTGCCAATTCTCCAGTGCTGTAGAAAATCCTTGATTGGCCAAGGCGTCAGTTCCTGGTTCCCACGTTGAAAGGCTTCCCTTAAAGGGGAAGCCCTAACTTCTCCCAGCAGAAGCTCCAGAAGCCCTAACTTCTCTCAGCAGAGATTTCCCTCTTGGATTTATTCCCTCTCCTCTGCTGTCTCCAATCCCCTCTACCCCTTCAAGAAAAGAAAGAAACTCCTGCTGCGCTTGGCTCCCCCCTTTCTGAACTTCCCTATTCATGTGCAGAACACTTTTCTGTTTCAATGAGGGGGGGGGGGATAGAGAAACACCCCAGTTCAAATCTATCTGAATTCAGTAGGAATTCCACAATGGACTAAACAAAGTAAGTGCAGAATCAGCCCTGGTGTTAAGGACCAGACAGGCTTGCTATATATATATGCAAATCTAGTTGCTCATCAAGTCCTTAGGCCAAAGAACAACAGACCTACCTGATCATGCTGGACCTTAAAGCAGCATCTGAGTCAACTGAATATCAGCTGTTGCTTCAGTGGGTGAGAGTGGGATTGTCATGCATACACATACCCCATTAATTAGACGGGAATCTCATGGCAGCACCCATCTTGCATACAGGCATACGGCTTCCATTCTTTTCATTGGGACTTGTGCACGAGACATTCCCAGTGGGTTGGCCCCTTCTATGAATAATCCATAAGGCTGCAACACAGACTGGGTAAGCCCCACTGGGGGGAGGATTTTCTTTACTTTAATTGACACTTACGGCAATAATGATCTGCTGTCTATGGGAAGATTAACTCATATAATTGAAGAGGCAGAAATAAAGCAGGCACAAATGTACCAGAAGTGCCTGCACAATTCGACAATCGGATTAGTCTGACAATCCACAGTGGCACCACTAGAAGGAATTTCAAAAAAAGGAAAAGGCAGAGGAAGCTCTGAGACAGCAGGCTCTGCCTCACAAGCACATAGTTATGGAAATATTGCAACCTCCCCCCCCAAAAAAAACCCACATTGTAAGGAATACCTAGAGAATCTTGTGGCATATAATTGTACGGCAGCAGACATGCAGTCTGAAAGCTCTGCCCATGAGGCTGGGAGTTCAATCCCAGCAGCTGGCTCATGGTTGACTCAGCCTTCCATCCTTCCCAGGTCGGTAGAAGAAGAAGAAGAAGAGTTGGTTCTTATATGCCGCTTCTCCCTACCCGAAGGAGGCTCAAAGCAGCTTACAGTCGCCTTCCCATTCCTCTCCCCACAACAGACACCCTGTGGGGTAGGTGAGGCTGAGAGAGCCCTGATATCACTGCTTGGTCAGAACAGTTTTATCAGTGCCGTGGCGAGCCCAAGGTCACCCAGCTGGTTGCATGTGGGGGAGTGCAGAATCGAACCTGGCATGCCAGATTAGAATTCCGCACTCCTAACCACTACACCAAACTGGCTCTCAAACTGGTAAAATGAGTACCCAACTTGCTGGGGGGTAAACAGTAATGACTGGGGAAGGCACTGGCAAACCCACCCCGTATTGAGTCTGGCATGAAAATGCTGGAGGGTGTCACCCCAAGGGTCAGACATGACTCCGTGCTTGCACAGGGGATACCTTTACCTTTACCTTAAGGAATACCTAATATCCCCCTCCATGGTCAGTAAGGGTTCATAAGTAGAAACTCCTTTCTTACAAAACAGAAGGAGTAACACCTGTGGGCTTCTAGCCATGTCTTATCTGTGTGCTAGGTCAGCTCTATCCTGAAGAGAAGGGAGGAACTGGTCTCAGGTGGGCGATTTTCATATTAGCAGAAATCTTGAATGCTAATTAAAGGGACATCCTGATTGGGCGTAGCTGTGGGGTGATGGGGGGCCCTGTGGCTTTGGGAAGTCCTAATGCAATGGGTCCCGTGACTACTTTATCATTTGTATCTTGGCCTATCAGGATGCCGGAAGGATGAATGTGTGGAGATGGTAATTAAGGCACAGTATTTTGGCCACGTCTCAGGATTACCCTTGCCAGGCTAAAGAGAAAAGCTTTAAAGTATTAGTCTTTAGAACTTTGTTATTTGCACACCTGTATCCTCATTGAATTTTGATGTTTTTAGTTAGTTTCAATAAATAATAAATGTCACTTGTAATTTTGTACTGTGCTGGGTGTGTTGTACAACCGCTCGTTACCCAGGAGACAGGCCTCAGAGAGGTGTGTCTGTATAAATTTTCGCAGTTCTCACGCCTGGGGTTCTGGATTGAGAGATCTCCCTGTGGGACTGTACTTACATCCTTTGTTTGCTCATCCAACAGCTGCCACTTCAGTTGTGGTCAGGTCCCATTACCATCAATGATACTCTTGGGGGGGGGGGCAAATAGACCTGGCCATTTGGAGAGGCAGTTGCTGCATCTGAAAATCCAATTGCATACTTTACACTGTTGTGTGCAGCGGCATCCAAATCGACTGTTCCAGGCCGATGCAGCCAGCGCTGCACCATGGGGGGGGGGGAGGGGAGGCGCGGGCACCGGGGTGTAACTCACGGCACACATGCAGGGGCAGAGTTCCTGCTTTACAGGCATAAAAGGCATACTTTAGAACAAAAAGAAAACTCCCTGGACCAGCATTTGAACCTGGAGCTCTGTGGCTCATTCCATTTCTACTCATTCCTTCATTAAAAATATTTATTGGCAGTCTCACCATTAAAAAAGTCCCAAGGCAGTGCATCCCTTTAAAAGCTAGCTATCCAAAGCTAACATGTAAAATGATATAAGCAATGATAAAAACATATTTGAGTGGTGAGCTGGATTTGATTCTGCACTCCCCCACATGCAGCCAGCTGGATGACTTTGGGCTCGCCACAGCACTGATAAAGCTGTTCTGACCGGGCAGTGATATCTGGGCTCTCTCAGCCTCACCCACCTCACAGGGTGTCGGTTGTGGGGAGACGAAAGGGAAGGTGAATGTATGCCGCTTTGTGACTCCTTCGGTAGAGAAAAGCAGCATATAAGAACCAACTCTTCTTCTTCAGTAATATCAGGGCTCTCTCAGCCTCACCTACCTCACAGGGTGTCTGTTGTGGGGAGAGGAAAGGGAAGGCAATTGTAAGCCACTTTTGAGACTCCTTCGGGTAGAGAAAAGCATCAATTCTTCTCCTTCTTCTTCTAAATGGGCCAGCTTTTAAAGCTTTATTAATTTTAATGATCTTCAATGATATAAATTTTCGGAACATAAACAGCAAGACAAATAATTTAAAATTTATTCAATTAGTTAATTTGCTTCATTATATCCTACCATTCTCCAAGCAGATTTTTAAAAGCAGCATTAAAACAAGAAAAAACAACCTGGAGAACACAAAGGGTATAAGATTATAAAGAACACGTCCATTGCCCAATAGCCTGGGCAAATAAAAATAAAACTGTTTGCACTTGGCATCTACACTGGGACTGAAGAGTGTACACTGATGGAAAAGAATACTGATACTGTGATCTATTACATGTGTCCATCACTTGGGACTTTCAGATGCTTCACATACAATTCAGTCATGCTCAAGATTCATGTGTGTAAAGCAACAAAGGGCCTAACTCCTGTCTCTGCTAATTACTCTGCATTCTCTCAGCCACTTTCTCTTTTTTTCTTTTTGCAGGTCTCCAGAGCTGTCTTCCCACAAAAGCCTTTACAAACATATTGGCCCCTTGACCTGTCTGTTCTTCTCACCCAACCACTTCCTTCCGTCCCTCCTATCTGTGCCCTTCTCTGCAGCATACTCTCCTCTGGTCACCCTTATCTAAAAACCTCCTTTGTAGCCTGATTTTGAAGAGGGATTTAAGATTCGTAGAGCCTAAGGGTCAATTTATACCACCATACACTGAAAGGAGGAATTAGATGGAAGAACAGGTAGCTTGACTGAAAACAAATTAGAATTTCCCATGGAGTCACGTCTGCAAATAATCACATATGTGAATATCATGTCTGATCAATCTTATGGCCTGAGTTCCATAGTCAGCCTTTGTGACAGGTACAGATGCTATCTGCAAGGAGACAATATAGATTTACCTGTTACCATCTGTGAATAGTAAAGATAATGCATAATTACCTCTAGTCTGTCTGGTCGTCAACCTGTCTAATAACAACAAAGAGGCAAAATTATCGTTCCCGGTGAGGCCATAAAAATCTGTCATGGTGCTTAAGATGATGCCTTGTTAGATTTATGCAGATTGTATCTCACCACAGTAGAAGAAATAACCTTTTCAAGAAAGATCTGCAAGTGGGAAAGGACATTTAAAAAACCCCACTTCTTATTTAGGACCCCCACTTACCAACTTCATCTTTGATATTTGCAAGTTCAGCCGAGAGCTCCTTTTCTTTCACTAGGGCATTTTCACTCTGTTAAGACAAAGAACACATGCAGTGGCTTGGTTTATCCCAGCTAAGAACTTGCACGCGCTTATTTGCTAAACCTGATTAGGTAAATTCTTTAGTTCTATTTCCTTTTTGGTCACTAACACACAGTTGTAATTTAATGTTAAATATGATACCCACCAGGTTACTGGTTGGAAAAGGCTGCATTCTTCATAAGTATAGCAAATGATATAGTCTGGAATTCAGAGAATTTGGGGGAAAGGAATGATCATTATATGGTAAGGACCTTGTATGCCACACCAGAGAAAGGGAGGGATGGAAATGTAGGGAGGGATGGAGAAAGGGAGGGATGGAGAGCCAGTTTGGTGTAGTGGTTAGGAGTGCGGACTTCTAATCTGGCATGCCTGGTTCGATTCTGCGCTCCCCCACATGCAACCAGCTGGGTGACCTTGGGCTCGCCACGGCGCTGATAAAACTGTTCTGACCGGGCAGTGATATCAGGGCTCTCTCAGCCTCACCCACCCCACAGGGTGTCTGTTGAGGGGAGAGGAAAGGGAAGGTGACTGTAAGCCTCTTTGAGCCTCCTTCGGGCAGGGAAAAGCGGCATATAAGAACCAACTCTTCTTCTTCTTCTTCTTCTAATGAAAACTTAAGTACACCCACCATATGAGAAGTAAATGAAATGCCCAGCAACTGTTCACACACTCCACACTTTAGCATGGAGAAATTCCCATCTTGCCATGTCCTACCTCTGAAGATGCCAGCCATAGTTGATGGCAAAACGTCAGGGACTAAAACTACAAGACCACAGTCACGTATCTTGGAAAACCCACAGCCACCACCTATTAGGGCTGTGTATGGCGGGGTCTGAATTGGCCGTTCCACGCCGACTTGGCCGCCGTCGCACACAACCCTACCTCCGATATTCTTTCTATTTATTTGATGATTCTCTTGAGTGCTAAATATTTTATTGCACCCTACCATGTGTAGGTGCTTAAGAATAATGAATATGACAGTAGTCCCAATAAAATAGACACAAATAATATATTATAAATATTATTACATTGACATGATATGGTGTAATGGTTAGTGTGTCTGACTAAAAGAAGGGAGACTTGTGTACAAATCCTTGTTTAATATTGAGCCAACTTGGACCAGTAATGACCTCTCAAGTGAACCTATACATCACAGGCTAAGTGGGAAGGGGAAGAAATGGAAGAAAACCGTGCACGTATGCCACATGTAAATGTACTCTTATAATTTGACTGTAAGTATGAACTGATTACTTCCATTCCATGACATGGTATCTGAGGAAATGTGCATGCACACGAAAGCCCAGACCTTGAATAAAACTTTGTTGGTCTTAAAGGTGCCCCTGGACTCTGACTTTGTTCTGCTGCTTCAGGCCAACACAGCTACCCACTTGGATCTCTCCTCTGAGGAAAATTCAGACACAAATGTCATAACTGGTGATATATAGATTATGGCTGCAGTCTAGGATGGTCAACCCCCAAGTGGAGTCTGGAGATCTCCCAGAATAACAACTAATCGCAGGGGTAGTCAAACTGCGGCCCTCCAGATGTCCATGGACTACAATTCCCAGAAGCCCCTGCCAGCGAAAGCTGGCAGGGTCTTCTGGGAATTGTAGTCCATGGACATCTGGAGGGCCGCAGTTTGACTGCCCCAGTATAGAGATCAATATCTCTGGAGAAAATGGCTGCTTTGGAGTCTGGACTCTATGGTGTTACGCCCTGTTGAGGTCCCTCCCCTCCCTGCTGAAGTCCCCCTCCAGGATGTACTCTAAAATTTCCAGGAATTTCTCAACCTTGCAGTTTGCAACTTTCCTGCAATCTCAAGAACATTTACTAAGAAGTAAATCCTATTGGCCTCAAAAATATTTAATGCTTAGAACTGCCTGTGTTTAGGACTGCATGTTATGTTTCCCACAGCTGTTTTGAAGTGCTGCTACCAATGTCGAAAAGCTCCATTGTGAAAACTTGATGTCCTGGGATAACTCTGCATATCACTATGGAATACTTCAGACAGCCAACCTGCTAATATTATTCCGGGGCCTAGAAACTGGAGGGTGCCACAAATGAAATGGATGAAGAATTCTATGTAAATGTGAAGTAGGGAGAATGAATAAAGCGATCCACTCCATTCTCACCTTGAAGTCATTTACAGAGAAACAACAGATTTAAAAATGTCACCGTTTAATATTTTGTATGTTGATAACAACAATCTGTAATGATTTTTTTTAACTGATTGAAAAACATTCTCCTCAGCCTCTCTTCCATCCACCCAAGGGCTCCTGATATTTAGAAGACTATCTGAAAGAGGGAATCAAGATTCTTGTAAGCATTAGTATGCATAATATCAACATGGGAACTTCAATCCCCCGGATTTATGGTGCCATTTTATTAGTCCCTATGAGGTAAAATAATGAGAGCGTTTCTTGCCATCTTTCACAGCAGAGAACTTCAAATGATTGGACAACATAAAACATATTTATCCTGAGACATCCTTGTTAGAACATGAAGATTTTTATTGAGAGGTATTTCACAAGAGATGTATGAATCATCAGAAGACGATGAAGGAAAGCCCACCTGAGAGTGATTTAATATAATAGATGCCAGAAGCAACAGCAAGAAAGATCACAATGCTGCTTCCTTATTGCACTACTATTCTTCCTCTTGCAAAGAATAAGACAAAGAAACATTTCACGCTAGGAAGGGTCACACTGATTAGAAAAATGAAATCAGGAAGCTATCAATATATCTCCTGGACAGGAAAGCAACCATGTCTTTTCAAGAATGAAAACGACAAAAGCTCAAAGTGAGGTTTAGAGGAACCTTTGGAAAATGAAGTGTCATGTCCCAACCATGACAGGAATTCCACATTCATTTGTTCAATCATGGAATGAAGCTGGATATGTAACACATTGCGATGCTGCCTGGGAGAGAACCCTGGCTGGGGACTGCATCCTGCATCTATTAGCTAGAAGAGTAGTCGTAAAACGTCTACCTCAATTTCAATGAGATGGACTGAATGGCAAAGATCTTAAGAGGAAAATAACGAAACAAAGCAAAGAAGCACAGGCCATCAGAGAGATTTATCAGTTTGGAAGTGGAAAATGACATCAAGTCACAGCCAATTTATAGAGATTTCAAGGCTAGAAATAAACAGATGTGGTTTGCCATGGCCTGCCCCTGTATATGGCCCCTCTCCCAGACTTCCTTGGTGGTCTTCCATCCAAGAACTAACCTGATCTGAGGAGATGAAGCTAGCCCAGGCTATCCAGGTCAAGGCATTTATCAGTTTACCACACAAAAATGGCATTTAGGCCATTAATAAATACCTAGTCTATAAAACTAAATTTAAATTGCCATGTTCTCCTTTTGGGAGCCTGTTTACCACTCGCAAACAATACGTGTGGCTGGTTTAAACATAGATACTGTATTCCACGCTACAAAGGGTTATAAGAGCAACTTCACTTAGATACCCTCTCTGAACACACACAATATATTTCTGAGCTTATGCATGCATAGAACAGATCTTTTAGTGTATCTGTGCAGCCATAATTTGCATACCCTCGGGAAAATGTTTTTCGCACTGCACATGGCCTTCCATTAATGCATTAATAATGGTGAATACCATGCCTTAACACAGCCTTTCTCAACGTTTTTACCATTGGGAAAATCCTGAAACATTTTTCAGGCTTCGAGAAACCTGAGAAGTGGCACAATAAGTCGGGAAGCATAGCTGTGGACACGCCCACCCAGGGCCCTTCCCACCCCTCCAGGCCCATCATTGGCCATGGGTGGGCAGGTTGACATGACCTTATATGGTCATATCACCCAACAAATGTTTAACAAATTTTAAAAAATGAAAAATTAATTAACTCTCATCTATTCAGGAAATCCTTCCAGGGCTGTCAAGAAACTCCAAGGTTTCATGAAACTTTGGCTGAGAAAGCCTGCTTTAAGAAGTTCATTCTATCCTTATAAATGTGATGCAATGGATAGATCTGAGAAAGCTCCGAGGAAAAGTTGTTTGTCAATGAAGTCCCTTAGGTAGCATGAGGCTTGCATGCCTCATGCAGGCTTCAGATCTCAGAAGTTAAGCAGGGTCAGCCCTGGTCCGTATTAAGATAGGAGACCACCACAGAAATTCAGGGTTGCTATGCAGAGGAAGGCAATGATAATGATAAACCACATCTCTTGCCTTGAAAACCCCACGGGGGTCCCTATACGTTGGTTGTGACTTGACAAAACGAAAGAACAAAAGAAAGAACGAAAGAACGAAAGAAAGAAAGAGCAAGCCTAGGCTTTGTGGGTCAGTGGCCTTGCTCGCAGAAGATTCAGGCCCCAGCATCCCCTGTTAAAAAGGCCAGGTGATATGAAAGACCTCTGCTTGACAACCTGGATAATTGCTGCCAGGCAGAGGAGAAAACATTGAGATAGACAGACTCTGTTTCTGACTCAGAATAAGGAAGCTGTGTGTGTTCATCTATATGTACCAAGAAATAAGTCCAGTAAAAAAAAATCAGGGCTTACTTCCAAGAATAGTGTTTGAGCCATAAAAAATGAATACAATCCTCTGTCAACCTTTAAATATCTGTTCATTTTTCTATTTGTACAGTTTGCTAGTTTAATCGCTGCATTTCTATTCACACATATCTTTATTCTTTTCCTTAACGTAGCATTAAACTGCTATAGTTAGACATTATCAAGACAAGGAGAGGAAAAATATTTAATTAAAACATGCAAACTGATGGCAGAATTAAGTACAAAATGTGGAAATTGGTTCTCTCACATCCTCCTTAAACTGGTAGCACCCATTTTGGATGGACCAAAATTCACAAAGATGTACCTGTCTACACAAAGTGATAAATAATAAGAACATCCACTCAGTACATCTTAGCAGAAATAGGCCAGGTTATCTCAGTTCAGCTTTGCAGATCACATGATCCAATGCTTATTTATCTGAAACTGCTGATATCCAGTGATATTATGCTGTCAGCAACACTGCTTGACAGAGTCAAAGAACAATGGCTTGAGTCATATTCTTATAGGTCAGTGTGTGCCATAAAGTCTGGTTTCTAAATCCCTGTGGCTGTGAATTAAAACACTTTCTAATTTTAAGATGATGATCCCCACAAACACACACTTTTTACTTTCCTTGAATCTTGGGTTAAAACCTTGAGTACCGTATATACTCGCATATGAGCCAACCTGCATATAAGCCAAGGGACCTAATTTTACCATAAAATCTGGGCAAACTTATTGACGAGCATATAAGCTGAGGGTGGGAAAAGCTCCATCATCACAGGATCTCCCATCCAGCATTGCCATTCCTTTTGCCGTTGAAAGCAAAAGGCAAAAAAGTTCAGAGTCCCTCAATCAAACCGTTGATGTCCTACAAGGTGCCTGAGCAAGCTCAGCTTGCAGTTCACATTTGCAAAAGGCAATATGATTGGCTGGATGGAGCAGGCTTTTATTTCAATTACTGTATATATCAGCGTATAAGCCGAGGAGGGCTTTTTCAGTGTGAAAAAGGTGCTGAGAAACTAGGCTTATACACGAGTATATAGGGTACATAATCCAAGCACAATACAGAAATTATAAACAGGCCTTTATTTAGGGTTCAATATTTACTTTATACACCTCATTCATGACCACAACTCCTAAAATCCCTACAACGGGAAGTGCTATGGAAATGTGGATTGTTATTCTATTTATTTATTTATTTATTTATTTATTTATTTATTTATTTATTTATTTGACTTATAGCCCACCGCTCCCACAAGGCTCGTGACAGGTTACAATGATAAAACCCCCATAAAAACCTCCTAATACAATAAAATCTCCTAAAAAGTCCAACCCAACCTAACCCAACCAATCCAAACCAAGTGGCGGCGGCATAATACCACAAAGCTCATAACCCAAGGGAAGGAGTAAAGAATCACCGCGAGCATAACCCGGGGGGGGGGGGGTCCGATCTACTATGAAGGCACCGGCCTCAACCATAAGCCTGGTAGAAGAGCTCCATTTTGCAGGCCCCGAGGAAAGCTGATAAATCCCGCAGGGCCCGCAGCTCTTCCGGGAGCTCATTCCACCAGGTGGGGGCCAGGGCCAAAAAGACCCTGGCCCTGGTCGAAGCCAGACACGCCTCCCGGGGGCCAGGAACAATTAACAAATTTGCACCCTCAGAGCGCAAGGCTCTGTGGGGTGCATAGGGCGCGAGACAGTCCCTCAAATATGTGGGTCCCAGACAGCAGAGGGCGTTAAAGGTTAAAATCAAAACCTTGAATCTAATTCGGCCAGCAATCGGAAACTAATGCAACTGCCTCAGCACAGGTTGGATATGGGTCCTCCAAGACCCATATTCTCATTAGTATTGAGATGTATTAGTTCACCCTCATGGGATAGCAGTAGGTAGGGCTGCCAGGCATGGTCTGACAACTAATGGGAGACTGGGGGAGGGCGGGATGTGGGGGGCTGCTGGTGGTGATGGCGTGATATCTCTTCTGGGAAAACATGGAAGTGGCTTCACACTTCAGGGATTTCTCTGAAAGAGATGTCATACCAAGTGGTGTCATTTCTCTCTAGGTCTCATTGGAAGCCATAATTTCACCTTAGAGCTTCTGGTGATTCACCAAGAAGTGTGACATCACCCTAGTTTTTTCCTGAAGTAATCCTACACTGTCAGCACAATGGCCGACTATATGTTTCCCCCTTCCAAGTGCCAGTGGCAAATGGGAGTTGGAGCATGGAATCTTCCAGCCTCACAGGGAGACTGAAAACCCGGGCAGTAGGCTTGTATGTGAGCTTGTGTCTAGGGTTGCCAACTCTGAACTGGGAAATTCCTGGAGGAGCACTGTGGGGCTGCTTTTTTCTCTGTGCTCTTCTTAACATCCACATCTGCCCAAACTCTTTTATGTTCATAACTACTCAAGATGTAATAGGCCTCTTCTCCACTGCCTCTAGTCATGTTGTAATGTGGAGACACACAAATGAATTCTCAAAACTGCTTCACCATCTGATTACTGAGTTTATTTCTTCCAACAAAGCAATGGTTGCCCATAGTTAACATTTGAAATATCCTTCACTGAAATATTTATGCCATGGATGTTTTGTTTTCCAATAATATATATGGCTTTTTGACAGAGCTGCTGATTAATAGGATCAGATGTCTGACCTTGGTCTCTTTCTTTGAAATACTGGATAGGTATGGTGTCAGCTAATCTTCTTATCAACCTCAGGATCCCTTGGGGGGGAAAGCAGATTTGCAAATTCCTGACAAGTTCCATTACCTTGCAACCACGGATTGCCAGTGACTATGAAGCCAGGTAAACGTTACACTAATAAGAAATGAAACAGCCCTCCGTCGGTAGCCTGTTGACAAATTTCTGCCTCATTAAACATAACTGGGAATTTGAATTTAAGTCAACTGACACTGAAAATGTATTTCCTCTAATCTAGAATGGATGCAAATTGGGCTCATGTTGAGGCTGTTAAACAAACAAACAAAAGATAGCTTCACCCCACACTGTCCTGGCCACCAGTTTCAGGCCTCATCTTAAGCCTTGGGGCTCTTGGTGTCCTGCCCGCAAAATTGAGGCAGCTGCTGACTAGTGAAGGGATTTTCTCAGTAGGGGCACCTTGCCTGTGGCTTACCACCATGTACTAAAGTTGGCTTTCTCAGCCAGAGTTTTGGGAAACCGTGGGGTGTCTTGACAGCCCTGGAAGGGTTTCCTGAATGGGTGGGAGTTAATTCTTTTTTAAAATATAGTTTTAAAAACTGTTAAACATTTATTGGGTGATATGACCATATATGGTCATGTTGACCTTCCCTGCCCTTCCAAAATGGCCAATGATGGCGCTGGAGAGGGTGGGAAAGGGAGGGGTGCGTGTACACCCATGCTTCACAACCAAATTCTGCACCATCGCACCACTTCTGGGGGTTCTTGAAATCTAAATAATGTTTCAGGGGGCTCTCAACAGTAAAAAAGTTGAGAAAGGCTTCACTCAAGTTTGCCTCCAGTACTGATTTTTAAGCACCAGGCCAAAACATGCCTGCTCATTCAGTCTTTTCTCACTGGCAGTCTTCAAGCAGTGGCTGGACAGACACTCACCATGGATGCTTTAGGCTGAGCCTGCACTGAGCAGGGGGTTGGACTAGATGGCCTGCATGGCCCCTTCCAACTCTATGAGTTCCATCTCCATTCCCATTCCTCTCCCTGTTTGTTTTTATGTCTGCTTTTATGCTTCTCTGATACTACTTGTAATGTTTTTAAAATACTAATGATGAGTTTTACTACAGATGCTTTAGCTTACTGATTTTTCTCCTTGTTACATTTCTGATTTAAAATGTATTATTTGTTCTATTATTTTATGCTGTTAGCTACTTCAAGAAGAATCTGGAGAGGTGCAGGATACAATTATTTTTAAATGAATAAATGTTGTTGTGAGTGTCCACAACTCCAAAAATCACATGACTGTGGTCAAATGCCCCAGGCCACTTAAGAATTCTTTCTAACTCTTTAAGTTTTAGTGCTGGCCAGCAGGTATCCAGCAATTTCTGCTCAATCTGTACAATAATTAGCCTAATCAAAATCAATAAGCATGGACACAGAAAAGCAGAAGGCAGAAAGGCATGTGCAAAAAAAAAAGAATTGTACCTTTCAGATTCAGTAGAAAACAATTTGGCCAAATCCAAAACATGCGAGTACCCCTTCACCTTTTTGAACTTGGCCAGATGAGTTTGGCCAAATATGAAAAGCTTCAGGGCTTCATCTGATTGGCCAGCATACCAATCAGCTGTTGATGACAGGTGCCTTACCCATTCTAGTTAAGTGCCTGCCCAATCAGGAAGGCATTTAAATAGGGTGAGGGGGCACCTGTTGTCATCAGCCAATGGGCGTGCTGGTAACTCCTGTGGCCAACAAGTCCATTAGCTGTTTATTACTGGTGCCCTGCCCACTCTAGTTAAATGCCTGCCCAGTTGGCAACAGCTGATTAGTGCATACTCCCCCTCTTCCCATTCTCAGGCACTGCCTAAAAAAGCATGCATGGGGGAGAGGAATGCATTAGGATGGCCAAAACCATGGCCAAATTATGGCTGAATCAGACAATCTGAATTCAAGGAATGGGTGGTTTGGCTTGGATGAATCAACATTGATTTGGGTACTTTTTGGCTTATCCGAGCCGAACCACCCATGCTGTAGTTATTGTAGCAGCCTGAATAGCCCAGAACACCCTGAGCTTGTCAGAACATGGAAGCTGAAGAGGGCTGGCCATGGTGGACCACCAAGGATCTCCAGGGTCACTAGAAAGAGGAGGGCAATGGCAAACAACCTCTTCTCATCTCCTTCCTTGAAAATCCCTTAATCAGTCACCGTAAGTCTGTTATGATTTAAAGGCACTTGATTATTATTATAGTTGCTCCAGATTAATTGTATGTGTTGTACCCAATTGGTCAGCATATGAGTACACATGAAACTGCCTTATAGTGGTCTGTCTACTTGTTATATATTTTGATCTCCAGGGTCTCTGGAAGGTGTTGTCCACCTCACCTGCTTCCTTATCCTTTAGATCGGGGTAGTCAAACTGCGGCCCTCCAGATGTCCATGGACTACAATTCCCATGAGCCCCTACCGGCAAACGCTGGCAGGGGCTCATGGGAATTGTAGTCCATGGACATCTGGAGGGCCGCAGTTTGACTATCCCTGGTCCAGCGATTGAACCTTGGAACTTCTGCATGTATTAAAAGGCAGGCCCTCCTGCATTAGTTTAGTACCGTGGGGGGAAAACCCTGTTATTTCCTGTAGGACTTAGAGTTACAGTATTGTATGAGTGGTCCATTATAGTAATGGAAAACTTGCTGTGAGATAAGAAGGGAGAAATTTATGAATCTGCCCAAAGGCAGTGCTGCCTAATGCTAAAATACAGCACAGCCATGGTCAATGGTAACAGTGATGTACTTAAATGGCTTTTTAAAAGAGCGAGAACGTATATACGAGAGAGATTCATTCCTGGCTACCAGCCATAAACATTAAATGGACTCTTTAACTGCAGAGGCAGCATTTTGATTGACAGCTGCCAGGGACAAACAGCTTGTTTTCTTTGCCTACGATCTGCCCGCAGCATCTGCTCGGCCACTATTCAGAAAAGAACACTGGAAGTTGTTTGCTGGGTCAGGCCAATTCCACATCGGAAACATGGCTGACCTTCTTTGGGATCTTGCTAAAGGTGAGTTCAGACCCCCCCCCCCCAAAAAGGAAAAGTATGCAGTAACTCCCTAAATGTCTCTCAACGGTGTCATAATTGCAGGAAGACTCAGTGGCCTTCATTCAGGCCTCTGGTCACTTGAACTCACCCAGAATTATTTTAAAGGATAACGTATATGGAATAGGCCTATTTTTTTCCAGTGCTGAATTCTCCGTGTTCATTATTATTATAAATCCCACCAGCACTTTACAGTGCTAGCTGGGGTTATTGGTCATCTTAATTCCATACGTAGAAGCACAGAGCTGAAAGGTACTCCCAAGGGCAATCTTGCAAGAAATTCACAGCTACCCGACTCACTCTTGCAGTGACCCCTGATCTGTGCCCAGAGGAAGCTGGAAAACCTCCAGGATCCCTGGGCCAATGTAGCCTGGATAAAAATTCTTTCCTGATCCCGAAGTGGTTCCCTATGGTGCTTACTAGGCATACTGCAGAAGATGAGGTTGGACTCCCAGGGAATCCAAAGCTGAACCAAGGCCTCCTTGGAGTCCATGTAACATTCTGTGTTTCAGATTCAGTATCACTTTCAGCCCCTCTTCCCTGGAAAATATCAAATCAGTCTGGGCTGTGGAAAGGGTGCTTAGTCATTGCTGCTCTGTATTACCAAATGCCTCCAGGGCAAGGGTTTAGCATACCAGTGGAAGGCATAAACCTTCTTAATTTCCTTTCTTCTATAAATATTTCATTTGGTTCCTCTAGAAGGCAATAGCCAACTTTTATTGCAGCCGAGATTCCAAATGATCTGCCACCTGCCTTTCTCATAAAATATCTTAACCCCCCCCCCCCAACAACACTGCTTCAGTAGAGAGCGAGCACCCTTCGTCCCCTCTTGGTTCTCTTTCAATTAAAGTTTCAAAGCACCAGGATTCTCCTGAGAGGCGGCAGTTTGATGGGTTCTATTTTAATCCATACATTTTCCTTAACTTGGATAGCAAAACACCTCAAGCTATAGCTGGTCCTGTTATTAGATAAACAATTCAGTAGATTATCATGATTGTTCAAGCCCCTTAAAAAATCCACTGCATGCTTCTGCCAAGGCATTTTCTAATAAAGCAAATGGAAATCTGGGGCACATTTTTTCTGCTTGGTCCCATGGAAGGGCTCAAAATTCTCTAAGATCTGGAGGGAAAGAAGTACAAAGTAGCAGTGCAATCCTAAACAGAGTTACACCTTTCTAAGCCCAGTGGCTTTGTAAGGATGCAACTATTTTGAGGTTTGCACTGTGGGCATTATAAATAATATCTAATCCTCCTTCCATATGTGACCTGTATCGTTCTTGTTTCATGCAAACTGCCCTGAGCCTTCAGGGAGGGCAGTATATAAACACAACAATAAAATAAATAAATAAATAATCCAGCTACCTGTAGCTACTGTTAGAATCTCTGCACTGATATTTAGGACACATTTAAATCCAGCATGTATAGATCCAACCCCCTGGCTCAGACAAAGCATGTAGCTCCATAGCCTTTGTGAAAACTGGAATTATATAGTAAGCAGAAAAGGATAACAAAAAGACAAAAAATGGGGGGGGGGGACACAATTAGTGAAGGCAGATTTTTCTCTGGCCAGCATAAGAAGCGAAGTTTAGACTTGCATGCAAGAATCACCTTAAAGTATTACACCCTTAAATCTGTATTCCACAGGTTATACATTAAAAGAATACAAAAAGAAAACCAGATCTAGTCTCTTTCCAACATGATGCTACTGCTTTCCCCAAAACATAACTGACTACATTTTGGACTGCAGGGTGAAATGATGTAAGGTACTGCAGTGTTAGGGGAATCTTGATGCTTTTCATTTGGTACCGGCAAATGAAAAGTCAGCATACCGTAAGGAAGATGAACATCACACACACATATACACATACAGAGAGAAATGCACTCTGCAATGCCCCCCCTCCCAGCCAAATGCCACTTGCAATGCAATATTACCTACATCAAGGGGTCAGAGATAACTGGCTAACTGCCAGTTCTTGGAATTGAAAAGAGAAAAACAAAAAATAAGGAGACAAAGTACCGTCTTGTCCAGGCAGTAATAAAGCTTGCAGCAGCCGTGGCCCATCCTGGTAGGCTTGCTGAAAAAACAACCAGCTTCATTCAGAATGCCCAAGTGTTTAATTCCTAAACAGCAAGAAGGCACTCTCACCGCCCCCCCCCCACCCCTTAAAGGAAGAGGTGAGCTGCTGAAAACTGCCACAACTTGTGGTCTGTAAGGGTTCCCCCTCCAACTACCTGGCTTCCTTCCCCCCTCCTCTTATTAACTTCAGGAATGCAGGAAGAGAAAGAGGAGGTGGAGCAAGCAGAGAATAGCACATCGAAATCCTGCCAGAGAAAAGGGAGAGAGGGAGGGACATTTTGCCACCGGACGCCTCCTCCTCCTCCTCTGAGCCAGGCAGATCGATAGAGAGAAGCCAGGGGAATATTCGATCGGTTTTGCAGCTCTCTGAGGGTGGCTGGAGAATGCTCCTCCCTGTACAAAACCGGCAAGGCTCTGCTCTGCCCATCTCAGCTCTCTCCCGCATCCTCCTCCAAGTCACTGTAGTCATTGCCTGTCCTAGTGGCAGAATGTGGCAGGCAATGAGACGGGATGGATGCAGCACGAAACCAGGATATAAAGCTCAGTAGCAGAGAGACATCATAGAATCATAGAATTGGAAGGGACCTCCGTGGTCATCTAGTCCAATTTTCCTGCAGAATGCAGGAAATTCCCAACTACCTGCCCACCCATAGTGACCCCAATTCCATGCCCAGATGTTGCCCCCCAAAGCCAGAATCCCTTGCCAGTTTGGGCTGACCCACAGTAGGCTAACCTGGCCAGGCAAGCCCAATCCCATCAGATCTTGGAAGCTAAGCAGGGTTGGTTCTAGCTAGCCAACCTCCAAGGAATACCAGGACTGTGATGCAGGGCAGGCTATGGCAAACCCTCTGAAGATCTCTTGTCTGGCTGCCATACAATTGTAGGATCTCCTGCCTATGTTTCACACAGGCCATATGATAGATAAATAAATTGCAGTAGAATATATATGCCAGGGATAGAAGATGTCACTGCTCAGTGGGAGCAGAGATGCTCTGCATTCAGAAGAGCCCAGATTTCATTTCTCAGCATCACTATCAGGTTGCTGGGCTGGGAAAGTCCGGAGACCTTCAATCAGAGGAGGCAGCAGAATTGAGCTAGAGCAACCAACTGTATGACTCAGTAGAGGAAATTAGTTTGCAAATTTGCTGGCTTGATGCCACAGACTGAACTCAGGCTTCAATGAAGCTGCACACTGTTGCGGTGAGGAAAAAACACCAAACCAATGTTCTCTCCAGAGCCCACAGAAAGGACAAGAAGGGCCACAGCTCTGATATATGAACTTGGGTATGTGTGGGCATGCCACGGAAATCTGTGGAGTCTCAAGGTGACATGAGGGAGAGGCAGACCCCAGGTTAGCAGCTGGGACTGGTATGTGAGAGAAAGAAAAGATCAAAAATTGTTCTTATGGATACAGTGAAAAGGAGTCAGAGGGGTTTGGAGACGAAGTCGTATGAGGAAAGGTTGGCTTGGTCTGTTTAGCCTGGAGAGAAGATGACTAAAAGGTGAGATGATGACCATCTTCAAATACTTGAAGGGCTGTCATAGAGAAGATGGAGAAGAGTTGTTTTCTGTTGCCCCAGAGAGTCGGACCAGAACCAATGGTTGCAATAATTTTTGGCCCACATCTGGAAGAAGTTCCTGACAAAGTGGTTCCTCAGTGGAAGAGGCTTCCTCGGGAGGTGGTGATTTTTCCTTCTTTGGAACTTTTTAAACAGAGGCTAGATAGTCATCTGCCAGGAATGCTGATTTTATGAACATAGGCAGATTGTGAGTGTATGGGCAGGAAGGGATGTGTCAGTGTTTGTCTCTTGAGGCCCTTCCTTGTATACCCAGGGAATTGCTGATCACCAATGTGGGATTGTAGGTGAATTTCCTCCAGACCAGGCTGCATTATGGAGATTTTGGGTGTGTGTGTGTGTGGGGAATCACTTGAGCATGAAATTGGGGTAGGTAGTTGTGAATTCCTGCATTGTGCAGGGAGTTGGACTAGATGACCCTGGAGATCCCTTCCAACATTTTGATTCTATAATTCTATGAAAAGGAATTAGTGTATCCCATCAATCACTTGGCTGCTAGGACATCCCAGGCCCTTTTAATATATGGTCATCAGCCCTGGGAGCCTGAATAGCTCTGAGTAGTCCAATCTCATCAAAGCTTGGAAGCTAAGAAGGGCCTGCTCTAGTTAGTATTTGGAAGGGAGACCGCCAAGTAAGTCCACGGTGGCTATGCAGAGTCATACAGTGGCAAGCTATCTTGACTTATCCCTTGCCTTGAAAACGACGTGGTCCTGGGGCCACTATGAGCCACAAGCATTTTCAGCCTTTCCCGGATCCATGATTATGTGACCTGATATATGTTTAACAAATAAAAAAAAATTAGCTCCCCACCCATTTGGAAAACCCTTCCAGGGCCATCAAGAAACCCCGGGGTTTCACATAACCCTGGTCGAGAAAGCCTGACCTACATACTAGCAGCAGGGCCAGGAGCAGCCAGAAACAAGAGCTCCCAACCTGGCCAGTGTGGCTCCTGAGTTTTGTGACTCACTGGCCACAGTGCTCAATGCTTCAAAGGATGCCGTGCCTGCCCAGTTCCATCAGCACCAGAAGGGGAAAGGGCTGGCAACAGGTCTTGTGGGAACTGAGCAAGCTTTCTAGTACAAGGTTTGCCTTTTTATGGAAGGCTCCCTCCCTAGCTGACAGGAAGGGCTGCAGCAGGAGGCCTCTCACTTTCTCCCACAAAAGGAAACACTCTCTGCCACTTGAGAGTTTCAGCTAATTAGGAATTTTAAAAAGAAACAATTAACGGTCAGCATGCTTTGATTTTATGCTTATGTTAAAGAATGAGTCCGTGACACTTATGACCAAGCTGTGGAACCCAGTAGCGTTACAGCAGTCCTAAAGCTGAGATTTTAAGAGGCTGGCTTTAAGGCAACACTGCAATGAAAATGATCAGCACTGCAATTGAACTGCCTAATTTCCCCACAAAATCCTTTGTAATTTTTATACGCATGCTCATTTCCCCTCCCACTTCTCTTTAACATAACTTCATTAATATATTTTAATTTAAAATATTAAAAAAAAACTGTTTATCAGTATAAAAGTTAATTGCAAATGTCTTGTTGTAACCCACCCTGAGCCAACCGGAAAAGGTGGGCTATAAAAATAAAGTTGCTATTATGATTATCTCTTATCAGTCATTAGATGGCAAGATTTGATTTGGCTTGTTGTGCAAACTCTTAAGTTGTTTATCAACTAATTTATTCTATTTAGCTGTAATTTCTTTTCTCTCTCTCTCTCTCTCTCTCTTTTGCAACTGATTCATTGCATTCCCATAAAGATACTTCTTGCCATAGTGTTCTCCATTACTATGTGTGTATAAAAGCTGGGCAATAAAGAAAGCTGACAGCAAGGAATTGTTGACCCCTTTGACCAGGAGAGCTTTCTGGTTACTTTGGGTTCCAGAAATGTGTGTTGTTAATCACACATAGATACAGATTGCTTGAACACAGAATTATATGCACAGTGGGAGGACTTGCCTGCCATAAACATTCCCAGTTGGCCGCCTCACATGCACATGGGACAGTGTGGGAAGTGCTTCTCTGTGATACAGTTCCACTGGTCTGTAAATTGTACGTGAATTTTGCTTCTTTCCCATATGGTTCACATCTTGGTGTGGGAAGAACACGTGTCTTTGCCTCCTCCCACATCACCTGGAGGTTCCCACATCAACACAGCAGTACAGGAAAGACATCCCTCACAAAGCTAAAGTAACTTCCAATGCAGCCCCTGTATTTCTGCAGGGAAAACCAAGCAAACACCAAACAAGCTTGAGTCTATGATCTATGAATGCAACAGTGTCCTTCCCCTTTCTACTGGAAACCCCCAAGCCCCCCCTTGGCCAAGCTGACCCCAAGTGCTGGAGGAAGCACTGGGGATGGAATGAGGTTCTGCTTATGGACTACTGTGGACAGAGGAAATGCTTCCCCTACCCTTGTACAAGCTCTTGCTCCATTTGTTCAGGAGCTTGTGCAAGACTGAGAGCTGTAATATCAACTGAGTCTTTCTTGCAGCTCCCCATGCTACTCCCAAAGATCTCTTGATTCTCAAGAGTTGTGTTTCTATAAGGCAGGGGTAGTCAACCTGTGGTCCTCCAGCAAACGCTGGCAGGGGCTCATGGGAATTATAGTCCATGGACATCTGGAGGACCACAGGTTGACTATCCCTGCTATAAGGAGTGGGGAATTTCAGGGATTTCAGTAAGAAGGAGAAGGAAGCAAAGACCTCTTCTTTGAATGTTGCTCTACTCATAGAATCCGAACCTGACACCCAGTATGAGCCAAAATGTACCAGCGCACAAAGGTTAATCACTGCATTTGCTTTATGTTTCTGGGAATGGGTGACACCAGCTTCTACTGTAATGCTCTGAAGGTATCAGGAATTTAATACATGGTTTCTATTCTATGACTTTTCTCCACTTTTACCTCCACACCTGACTATATTAAAACAAATCTGGTTAAAAGATAATTCTGATTATATAAGCAAGTTAATTCACCATTACAAGAAGCTAAAGGTCATAGCAGATGATACTAAAATGGCCATTTCCTAAGCTTCACAATATGGTTTCAGATTCTAATTTAGAAGAAGAAAAGATTTATGATAACAGCTAAGGCCATGCTGAAACAAATAACACAGCAATGGATTATTAAAACAATATGATTCAGTTTGACCATTTGGATTTCAGGAAATGGAAAACCAGTGAGTGACCAGAGACTTAACAAAAGCACCCTCACATTCTCAGGGTTGTTCTCCTGATATTTTGGATATTATCTCCAGCGTATGCAAGATGATATCATCAAGCTGAAGGGAGTGGGTAGACCAGTTTTTGGTTTAGTTTTAAAGCATGAATTTCAGGAATTTAGAGAGGGGCAGGCCAAGAGTAGGGTGTGGTTGCATGTAGCTGGAAGTTAGCTAAAACTGGAGCACACACCATTGCAACAATGGATTTCTATGTAACTGATGGAAGATGAGCAGTTTTCAGGCATCTGCGTGCTTCCAGTAAACTCTGCCTCTGTATTTGAAAATGAAACATAATTATAATTAAAACACCTGTAGTTTTTCACCTGAAAGCAAGGGAAGCCTTCAGTGCTGCCCCATTCTTTTGGGAAGTGAATAGTACATAACAGTAATTTTTGTGTGACATTTCAGCTGTGATCTTATGCACAGTTACTTGAGAGTAAGCCTCATTGAATTCCATGGGCCTTACTTGCAAATAAGTATAGAGGATATCTGTTGTTGTCAGGAGGACAGTTTTGCCAGCCAGTTCCCTTTGATTAATTGTACTTTCATATGAGAAGAAAGGGCTTGTAATTGGATTTTTTTTTTCGTATTCTTTTTATTACAATATAATCAATTCCATTTTTATGTCACTGGCCTGTCAGTAAGTGGAATAAAAGAGCATTACAGACCACTGTGTTGTTGTTAGTTTGTTTTTCTGCACTTTGCATAGGAGAAACAGGATTTCTCAGACAAGGTCTTCAAGCTTCTTGGTCATACCATGCATGGCATGCTACATACTGTAATGAACTGACGCTAGCACACACAGCCGCTCTGAACTCTTTCCTTGCCCTCGTCCATTACTCAAGTCCCCCAGGGAAGTTCTGACATGCCATTCCACCGACGTGCACAACGTAGATGTCATTTTGTTGAAATTAACAGTCTAAAGAAATGGCATCTTTCTCGCGCCGCAAATGTGAAATTTCTAGTACCCAGTAAAAGTAATTTCTAAAGGTCAATGATAATATTGCTGGGTGAGTTATAAACATCTTAAGCCCTTCAGCAACCATATCCGCGTTGATGCCTCTAAGCGAAAGAGACGCCCTGGAGATCTCACTAATCGAATGGGATTAGGACTGAACCCACAGAGAGCTACAGACACTTTTCACAAGTGATGATCGGAACAACTTCTAGCTTCTGATGTAACCTTTAAAAATTGTGGCTATTGCTTACATGGCATGCAGTACAAGGAACGGCCCTTTTCAATCCCAGGGACCATCTGTACACCGCCCGTGGCGCCGCGGGCGCCACGGACTAAATAAAACAGTAAGGGGTTCTGGGGCGGGATGTGTCCGGGATGAGGAAGGGTCCGGATTGGACCCTTCCTCATGACAGACAACCGGAGGGACCAAACAGCAGGCGCGAAGCGCCTGCCGATTGGTCCCTCCGATTCCCAGCCCCAGCAACTGCGAGCCGCGCTCAGCGTGGCTCGCAGTTGCTCCCGGCCTGACGTGGTGAGAGGCGCGAAGCGTCTCTCACCGCGTCAGGCCGGCCCCAAGGAAGCCCCCGCCGCAAACACAACACAAGACTCCAGCCGCCGAGAAGCTGCAGAAAAAAAAAAAACACCCCCGGAGGAGCCTTTCGCCGCTAGCGCGACGAGAGGCAGCAGAAAAAAAAACCCCTGTAGGAGCTCCAAGCCGCCGCGCCGACGAGAGGCAGCAGAAAAAAAAACCCCTGTAGGAGCTCCAAGCCGCCGCGCCGACGAGAGGCAGCAGAAAAAAAAAACACACCCCCGGAGGAGCCTTTCGCCGCTAGCGCGACGAGAGGCAGCAGAAAAAAAAACCCCTGTAGGAGCTCCAAGCCGCCGCGCCGACGAGAGCTAGCAGAAAAAAAAAACCCTGCAGGAGCCTTTCACAGCTCCAAGCAGCAGAAAAAAAACCCCGGAAGGAGCCTTTCACAGCTCCAAGCAGCAGAAAAAAAAACCCTGTAGGAGCCTTTCGCAGATCCAAGCAGCAGAAAACAAAACCCTGAAGGAGCCTTTCCCAGCTCCAAGCAGCAGGAAAAAAAACCCCTGTAGGAGCTCCAAGCCGGCACGCCCACGAGAGCTAGCAGAAAAAAAAAACCCTGCAGGAGCCTTTCACAGATCCAAGCAGCAGAACAAAAAACCCTGTAGGAGCCTTTCGCAGATCCAAGCAGCAGAAAACAAAACCCTGAAGGAGCCTTTCCCAGCTCCAAGCAGCAGCTCCCTGTAGGAGCTCCAAGCCGGCACGCCCACGAGAGCTAGCAGAAAAAAAAAACCCTGCAGGAGCCTTTCACAGATCCAAGCAGCAGAAAAAAAAAACCCTGTAGGAGCCTTTCGCAGATCCAAGCAGCAGAAAACAAAACCCTGAAGGAGCCTTTCCCAGCTCCAAGCAGCAGGAAAAAAACCCCTGTAGGAGCTCCAAGCCGGCACGCCCACGAGAGCTAGCAGAAAAAAAAAACCCTGCAGGAGCCTTTCACAGATCCAAGCAGCAGAAAAAAAACCCCGGAAGGAGCCTTTCGCAGATCCAAGCAGCAGAAAACAAAACCCTGTAGGAGCCTTTCCCAGCTCCAAGCAGCAGGAAACAAAAAAACCCTGTCGGAGCCTTTCACAGCCCCACGCAGCAGAAAAAAAAACACCTCCTGGTGTCCCCTGGGTCCTAGCGCCCATTGCATTCCTGGTTGCAATGGGCTTTCTTGCTAGTTTCTAATAAAGCGGCTGCATCGGTAACGTTTAAGATGGACATAGTGACATGGTTCAGATGTCAACATAAAACATGATTTCAATGTCATGCTTTAACCAAACTATGGTTTGCTTCTACATCTGAACCATCCAGCCACGTTGTTTAGAGTTACAATTTAATCATCAAAACACAGATTGAGTTTTTACCTTGTCCTTGGGGAAGGCACTCCAGCTAGAAAGAGCAAAAAAAATGAAACCACAGTGGCAGCTTTCACTGGGTCTTGCTCCCATTTCAGTTTGTCTGCCATTCCTATTTCCACTTTAAAGTTAATGATAATGACCATCTGGACATCTGGTCAGTGGTCACAGAGAGTGGTTAAAATCTGGAATTCAGTGCCAGAGGATGTAGTGATGGCCACAGGAATAAACAGCTTTAAAATGGGATTAGATTCATGGAGGAGATGTCTATTAATAGCTACTAGCCATGGTGACTCAGGGGAACCTCCACATTCAGAGGCACTAAGACGTTGAATCTCTGAGCCACGAGGAAACATCGGGGGAAAGTCTCAGCCTCTATGGCCTGTTGTTGGCCCTCTAGGAGAACTGGTGGGCCACTGTGTGAGACAGGACGCTGGCCTAGGTGGACCACTGGTCTGATCCAGCAGGGCTCTTCTTAGGTTCTTATGTCCACTGCAGAATGCATAATTAATCTATTTTGTTAAAAAAAGGCACTTACAAAGAACATATGAAGCTGTCATACATTGGGTCAAACTACTGATCTACCAAGTTCGGTGCTGCTTACTCTAAAAAAAATGGATCTCCAGGACAGAGAACAGTCTTTACCAATACTGATTACAGTACCTGAAATGCTTCGACTGGAGATACTGAGATTGAACTGGGGCATTTGGCAAGCATGGCCTCTTCCCCAGTATTCTTATTTTATGTGATGACATGGGAAGACACTGGTTACATGCAAGGGTAAGGGGCAAGGCTGACACTTTGGAGTAACAGCCTTGGATTGTGGTGGGAGGTAGGAGAGGAACACAAGCTCAAATATGGACAAGCCATAATTTGCTGTTGCATCTGAACCATGATTCACAATCACATGCTTATCTTTGACAAGTATTGCATTTGCATAGCGTGACTTCCAAGTCACACGTGAAGTTTTCCCTTCATGCAAAGTGCATGCATTTATTTTGCTAGGTGAACAATAATTACTTAATTAAATACCAGAATGGAAACTCGGTCTTCCCTTTGAACAAACATTCTGCAAATGACCCACTGGTGATTTTCGCATGCTGCCATATAGATATAAGGCCCCAACTAACCGGAACTGTGGGCCACCAACTCCATCTTTATGGCTTTTTAAAATAAAGTTAATTTTGCACAATGACTTGAAATCTGGCTCTTAGCAATTAAAACTGAAGCTGCATCACATGGCCAAGACTAATGAGGCCATTGGCAACCAAGACGGGAACCTAGCTGCAGAATTATACTAATACGCTGAGGAGAAACTACATCTAGAAAACTTTATCTTCCATGACTCTGGAAAAGCACCATTCAGTCGTCCAGATGACAAAAATGTCTCGCCTACTGTAAAAGGCATTTGTAAAAACACCATTCGGAAAGTGTCACCTAGTCATATATTGCACTTGACCCCAATTTTCTTTCCAATAACAGTGGTATCGTCTGTGACACCATCTGGAGGAAGGCGAAACATATTAAATTATAAACTTGGCTACATTTCATGCAGGATGATCATACGCACTATGGTTCACTGGGAAAAAACACACATGGCAGAAGCTTCCACAAATCCTTGTAGAATGAGTTCCTGGCCATTAATTAATCCTCACCCTTTGAAAATACTGTAACCTAATAATGATATGTCACTAAGAATGGAACAAAAGAGAAAGGAGAAGCAGAAAAGATCAGGAAAATGAATGGCAGTACCTATTGAGCCTCTTCTCTGCAACAATTCTCTTGCTTCGGTTAGCAGACAGAAAGCTGAATTTGGGCTAAAGATAGCAACTCAGAATCCTAATATGCAGTAACGCTAACTACCAGTTCCACTGGAACAAGCCAGAAAGGAGGAGAAAGGGCACCAGTTCAAGAAGTAACGGAGGGAAACCCTAAAGAAGCATAGAGATAATCAATTCTATGTACTATTTTTTAAAGTGATATTGGGTTAGAATAAAATATCACAGAAGGGAATCTTGCTCCCCCTCTTTTCTACTAGTCTCTGTGAGACACCCAGAAACAACATTGGGCAGAATGTAGGGAAATCTCATCAAATTTCAAAAGATAAGCTGGGCTGTTCTGGTTAGGACTTGGATGGGAGACCACCATGGAAGTCTAGGGTTGATCGGCAATGACAAACCACCTCTGAATGCTTCCTGCCCTAAACCATATGGAGTCGCCATACATTACAGCTCATCCCCAGACTACAGAAATCAATTCCCCTGGAGAAAATGGATGCTTTGGAAGGTGGATTCTGTCGTCGTGTACCCACTGAAATCCCTGTCTTTCCCAGGCTCTGTCCCAACTCTCCAAAAGTTTCCCAAACTGGATCTGGCAGCTCTATCCCCGATCCCCTGCCCATGGTCAGAGAGATCTGGCAACCCTAGGTAAATCAATGGACTGGCGACCCTAGAACTCCATCAATAGATAACAATTGTGTATGGACTTATTTTTAGATATTTGGAAACAGTTTACAGAAACGTATATGTAGATCTACCACCGCAGTTGTTATATTTTTGTCCCTATGTATTACCCCTTCCCAACTTTTACACTTTATTTAGCTTCCCCCTCCTTTTTTCTTTTTTTTTTTTGGGGGGGAGAGAATTTTTTTAAGTTTCATTTGATAGAGGAGAAAGGAGGCTGGAGAAGTGAAAACTCAGCACAAGAAGTTATACCAATCACCCCCCCGCCCCCCGTTTAAAGCCAGTTTGTCACACATCTGAATGTAGTCCATGGATTCAACCGAACCAAGGCCCATACTGCACATTTTGGATGACTCACTTTCAATATGTTTTTGCAGCTCAATTTTCCTGTGCAAAACAGGAAAATCTGCTTCTAAAGTGCACTGAAAGTGCATTATCCAGCATGTCCAGAATATGCACAATACTTCTTGTGCTTCTGAATTCCATAAGTGATTTTTACAAAACAGTACTGACTTTTTGTTAGTCCTGAACCTATGGCCAACCAGTTTCATTCAGGATCTGGCAGTATGGAGAAGACCTTTCTGCTCTCCACCGAACACATGTGTTAATGGGAAAAGATATTTGTAAGAATTTGTAACAATACCTAAAGTTTATTTCCCCAGTCCCTAGGTAGAGTCAGGAACGGGGAGGGGGGACTTTAGAGAGGTATGCTTTGTGTGACAACTTTGGGGAAAATCCTTTTTTGCTTTGCCTGCACACTTGTACACTTGTACGCCTATTTGTTGCTCCAGGCAGTTCACTTTAAAAAAATCCCATCCTTGGGAGAACGGAGAGGGAGGTGGGTGTGAGGGCAGAACATTGGAGGCGGAGGTATCACTTCTTAGCTTCCATTTCAATCCCAGATTCAATCCCTAGGATCTCTAGTTGAAAGGATCAGTTTGTAGGTGATATGAAAGACCTCTTCCTGTGACCTTGGGGAGCTGCTGCCCAACTCAGTAGACAGTGGACCAAAGGTCTTATTCAGTATAAGGCAGTTTCACAAGTCTATGTGATATGCCTTTCCCCTTAGATCTCTGCAATGGGCATACAGACTTATTTTAAAAGTCAAGATTTCAGAGTATGTGGTACCCCTAACCACGTATCAACAAAATGTTATTCAACTGCAAATTTAAAAACAAAAAAGGTCCCCCTATTAAATCTGCGCATTCAGTATGGCACAGACCAACAGCTTTACTGGAACCAGAAATACTGAGCAACAGCCTCAACTGGGGGAACTTATTTCATGACTCCCACCAAGATGCACAATTGGTCCTTAACGGAGGCCTGTGACTAGTCCTTAAGTCCGTTCACTGATTGGCTGAAGACTGAGAGCTGCTGAATCCTTAACAAGGGCTTTGGATCTCAGTCTCTGCTTCCAAGCTCCCAGTCTCCAAATGTCCACAAACCCAACACACATGCCCCAATTGTAGGGAGGAGGATAGGAGAGACACAGGGACACTGGCAGGGAAAATGGCTGATGTGTGGATGGAAAAATCCAAATCCCACCCACATGGCAGCTATCCAGGATTTGCTGCGATCTTTCCCCTAACTTTGCAGAAAGCAATTTTGGGACTGGCCAGAGAAAAGCTGGAGAAATGCACAAACACAATATAATGCTGTGGGGAAGTAGGAAAAAGTCGTGCTTCTCAAGAGCATTGAACCCAGGGCAGATAATCTTTGTGGAAATGGCCTAGGTCTCAAGCAGAGAGTTTACCCATTTCTGCTGCCAGGTACTGGACCTGGGCTATTCTGGATGCAAAGCATGTGTTCTGCCATGCCCCCTCCTGCTCAAAAACCACTCCCTCTACACTGCTCCATCAGCAGGCAATCTATTTGCAGGCTAAACACATCAGACTAACTGCTTCGTCATGCTTAACAGGACCAGATCTATAACACCCGGCTATAATCAAATTGCTAAGTAGGAAGCCTCCTATTCCCATCTCCCCATAATTAAATTAAACATGCTAATGTTATTTCAGTGGAATAAACTGCAATGGGAAATAGGACGGTTAAGTAATGACATTTCAAATAATTCCAAATTGGCCTTATCAGCAACAAAAGAAACGTAATCAAAGCAACTGTGTGCATACAGCCTACTGTTTTCTGCAGACTGTGCCTCTTAGTTGAAGATCGGCCAGGAATTCCCTGTACTTTGGGAGTCCCAAGGTGGTTTTTCTTGTTGTTGTTGCTGTTGCTTGTCTTAATTTATTGGAGTGCAAGTCAATGGTATGAGCCAATTATGAGAGAAGGAGCAGCCCAATTTTTCACTGGGGAAATGCCCCCTAGTGTCATTATAGCCATTTTTTAAGCAACTGCGGAAATTTCTCCTGAGTCAGTAAGAATCTTTACATTATTAACTCTGTTGGGCTTTGGTTCAAGAGGCAATCAATTGGGGGGGGGATGAACACCATCCATCCTTTCTTGTATGAGTAGAGTTGAACGTGAGCAAATAGGCCTATCATTTCATAGCATCAAAGAGCCGGAAGGGGCCATACAGGGCATCCCTTCCAACCCCCTGCTCAGTGCAGGATCAGCCTAGAGCATCCAGATAAGTATCTGTCCAGCTGCTGCTTAAAGACCACCAGTGAGGGGGAGCTCCCCACCTCCTTTGGCAGCCTATTCCATTTAGGGTGTTTCTGTTATTCATAACAACCTCAAAGCTTTTTAAACATCCATGTGATTTGACAATGGGAGTTGAAATCATTTCAAATTGGGTCAGACCAGTATGATTGCTGGCTTGGAAGCAGAAAGGTGTTTATTATGACCACTTGAGAACAATTAAGACTCTGCTGCCATCTGTATTGTAACAAGGTTTCCTCCCCTGTGAATGGCATCATTAGATTTTCATTCTTCATCCTGCATCTATAGCAACCTTTCTCAACTTTTTTATTGTTGAAACATTCCTAAGGGTTCGAGAAGCCCCAGAAGTGGCACAATTGTGCAGAATATGGTTGAGAAGCAAAGCTGTGGACACGGCCAACTGGGGCCCCTCCCCTCCCCACTCCAAACTGAGAGCCAGTTTGGTGTAGTGGTTAGGAGTGTGGACTTTGGGAAACCATTTCAGGACTGTCAAGAAACCCCAGGATTTCACGAAGCCCTAGTTGAGAAAGCCTGATCTATAGACAGATGATAACTAACATGATTTCAACATACCCTCACCTTCATTTTAATAATTTTGCTTTACATGCACAGAGAACCTTTTTTAAAAAAAGAATGCAGAAGCTAACAAAACAGGTAAAGCCACCCCTGCAATCTGAAGTGGCACCATCCAGGAATTGCTTCACCACATGCTGGTTCCGTACCTATTGAATCATAGAACCATAGAGTTGCAAGGGGCCATACAGGCCATCTAGTCCAACCCCCTGCTCAATGCAGGATCAGCCCTAAGCATCCAAGAAAAGTGTGTATCTAACTTATGCATCACTTCAGACTGTGGGCTAATAGTTGCCAAGAGGCTTTGCCATGTGATGCCCTGAGAATGCAGCTTTCCCAAAGGCTGCTATTTATGAGTCACAATGGGAATTCAAGAGGACAATAGCAGGAAAATGAGAGCCAATTAATCAAGACTGAATGCTTAGCTGATTTGGGTTACAGTCCTGAAGGGAGAGATGGAGAACATCTTGTTATTTATGGGTTTAGAAAAAAAGAATCTAGGAAACCCGCACATATGTTTTGCTAATTATTTACCATGGAAGAACTATCTTTCATGCTATTATTATTTATAAGGTAGAGAAAGAAAAAATGCTTAGTACCAAGGAAGGGCAGATGAGATGATTATGGGACCAATCCTTAACAGGCCAACCCGGAAGTATGACCCATGTCACTCAAGGGGGCTCCCTGAGGGGAATATGGTCCTTGGGATTGCAACCTTGGTACGATGAGCATCAAACATACATTTCATACTCTTCAGTGGCCAATTTGCAACATATCTAATGGCTAAATAGCAGAGCCTAATCCTCTGCCATGAGCCTGGGGAAGAGTCAATATATTAATTGCTCCGTGAGAACCACGTTTGTGTGTGTGTCCCTCTCGTCTGCCTAATGGGACAGGCAAGCAGTTTCCAAGGCTGGCAGGCAGAAAAAGGTTTCAGTGTAATCAGTGCTAATTAAAGGCCAATTAAAGGCCAATTCCTCAGCCTGGAATTCACCACCAGGTGTTCAGAAGTGGCGGAAAGAGAAGCTGCAACATAGGACGAATGTGACTTTGGCCGAACTGCCTTGTTTTCATCTCTGACCTGTTTTTTGGGTCAGCACTTGCAGAAGATTTCAGCCTCTGACTGTTCCTGAGCCCTGGAGTTCACCAAGCCCGGCTCTATGATTTCTGTGTTTCCTTGAACACAAGCCACGTCATGTCACTAGTTTAATGCCAGCTGCACCAGAAGCAACAACTATTTGTGGGGAGGGAGGCCTCTGGTGCACAGGCCAAAGCTGTGATTGCCAGCTTTTGTAAACAAAAGGCAGGGTCGTGGCTCAGTGATAGAACATCTGCTCAGCACGTGGGAGGTCACTGGTTCAATCTCCGACATCTCCAAAAGATCAGGAAGTCGGTGATGTGAACAATCTCTACCTGAGACCACAGAGAGTCACTGCAGTTATTTTACTGCAGGAATTCTCTTGCTTTAAAAAAGGCCTGATTCTGCTCAGGACCATGGCATGGGGTGAGGGGGAGGGAGGGGCTTCTGTCTCCCATTGCCCCATTTTTACAAACTGGGTTGTCCCTAGGATGCCATATCATTTAGTTGTGCTCTCAGAATAAGGCCATCTCACGTGTCCGTTTGTCATCTACTTCCTGATCATTAGTGGATGCTTGTAAGTCCAGCTGAGTTAAGCAGTTCCCCAACCCGTCACATGAATAAAATTGGGTCCTCATAATGCTGTGCTTTTCATTTCTTAATTGAAAGATGTCTGGTGCTTTAATTGATTATTTCTATTTATTTATTTTGGGGAAGGCACTGGCAAACCACCCCGTATTGAGTCTGCCATGAAAACGCTGGAGGGCATCACCCCAAGGGTCAGACATAACTTGGTGCTTGCACAGGGGATACCTTTACCTTTACCTATTTATTTATTTAATTGCATTTACAGACTGCCCCTATTGAGCCTGTCAGGGAGGTTTACAGAATCAATATAAATCCAATTAAAACCAACTATTCATTGTTAGTAATACACTAAACTAGTGGATCTCAACCTTCCTAATGATGCCATCTTTTAATACAGTTCCTCATGTTATGGTGACCCCCGGGCTGGATTTACACAAAAAGAGGCCCTAGGCTGTTCCACTTATGTGGCCCTTTCACCTCCCATTTTTAAGTTTGTAAATTACATGAGAGATAATAAAATACATCATTACTGTGATATATATCAATATGTTAAATGAAACATGCTGTGATTGGTACTAACCTTTATAAAAATGTGGAATATAGGCCCCTCTTGATCTTGAGGCCCTAGGCTGAAGCCTAGTTAGCCTATAGGAAAATCCGGCTCTTGCACAAAATTGTGCAAGTGTTCTTTCACAGAAATTAAACTGAAACTGACCAATGGCGTGAAGATCCATTGTTCATGACTGTATATATATATTATTTTTTTTTGGGGGGGGGTTCTCAGTTTAGCTGTGCCTCTTGTCCCACCATGCCAATCTTGCTGTTTTCTGCTGCTCCAGACAGACGAACAAATGCTTTATCTCAATCCACCCCACAAGGCTGTTGTGTGGATGGCACCCCCCCCCCCGGCCAAGCTGCTTGCCCTGCCACGACCGCTGTGGATGGGTCATCCGACCCCCAAAGGGGTCCCGACCCCCAGGTTGAGAACCACTGCACTAAACCATATGCCTGATCTCAATGGCTGGTTGGTGGACAGTCCAGTCGGTGGACAAAGGCTTGAGTGTTTAGTTTTCCTTCTCGCTTAAAGGAAAGTGAGAGAGAGCAGAGAGCAGAGAGTCGGCAGGGTAGGCCTGTCAATGTTCAGTTTACAAGGCTGTCTGATCTGGCCTCAGCCATAAGCCTGCTGGATGAGCTTCATCTTACAGTCCCCAAGGAACTGTACCAGTTCTGTTAGGGCCCTGATATCTTCTGGAAACTCATTCCACAGGCAGGGGCCAAGGCGGAGGCCTGTCGGACTTCTTTCGGGCCAGGGACTACCAGTCAGTTCACCTGCACAGAGTGAAGTGCTCTCCAGGGGACATATTCAGACAGGGTGTGCCTAAGATTTGCCAGGCCCAGACGGTGTATGGCCAGACTGCAGATATTTCCACTCATTTTCATCATCTGCCTAAATGTATGCCAACTGGAGCAGAGGGTGGCCTTATCTGCACCTGTGCCTGAAGAATAAGGAAGCAGTGATAAATAGGAGCCTGAAGTAACAGAGGCATCTCTTTCTCAATGAATAAGGCCTGGACTAGAGGACACTTTGAAATTGTGTCCACCACTGGAACTTGCAGCTGCATGTTTTCCACGGGGACTGAAGCCCAACATGCCCCTGGGGCCTGATTAGGATAAAAAATGTGGCAATAGAGAACCCTCTCCCTATGGGATAGTTTTCCAAGCCAAAGAGGGTGGTATTTGCAGTACTGGGGGGCAGGGGGCGGGGATGTATGTACATGGAATACTAATGGGGCGGATAAAATCCCTGATTCGAATCAGGCCCTTGTGGGGCGTTGTGACTGAGTTCCAATGGAAAACATACAGGCTGTAAGTCCTTGTGGCAACATACACGTAATGTAGGGACATGTGCATAACCTCTTCTTTTTTGGGGGGAGGGGATAGACCACTCTAGCTTGTCTGTTAATAGAAGACAACTTCTAGATGCAGTTGGCTCCCTTTGCATTGAAAACCTGACTGAAATATGAGATTTTTTTGCATTCTCATTGTACTCACTGGTAAATTCCTGTATCTTTGTAGGGTTTTTCCTGTTATGCATGTATTTTGCTCCCTCTAGTGTTTAATTCAATACCACACAAATTTATTTCCAGCATATCTCCCTGCAGATTTAAACTGCAGGTTTTTATGCTGGACATAAATCGGAGTGACATCTAAACAGCCACTAGAGGGAGCAAAATACATGCATAACAGGAAGAACCCTACAAAGATACAGGAATTTACCAGGAAGAAACGGGAACTTATCAGCAAGTAAAATGAGAATGCAGGAAAGTCATATATTATGACTTTATGTATCAATTTGGATTCCAAAGCAGAAAATAGCAACACTAAATCAGGAGTATCCTTAATGTTATGGGGGACATCAAAAATCTAGTGAAAGCCAATCTTTGTATGAAAATGATTACCATTTCAGATGATTCTCACAAATGTCCACAAACAGCTAAATGCAAAATTAACAGTGATGCGATACCATTCATTAGGGTCAACCAAACAAACATTAAAAAGATGTGCAGGTTTTCAAGTTCTTCCTGAGTACTCAGGAACTTTTTTCAAGTTTTGGCAGAACTTTAGCTTGCACTTTTTTGCTTGGTTTTAACAATAAAGCATTACACACACCCCATTTTTATTTTGGACCAATGAAGCTATCAGCAACCTCTGTAAATAAGTGCTTTCCCCTTGTAAGTTTTATTATAGCATATGTACAGGCTCAGAGCCAGTTTGGTGTAGTGGTTAGGAGCGCAGACTTCTAATCTAGTGAGCCGTGTTTGATTCCTCGCTCCTCCACATGCAGCCAGCTGGGTGACCTTGGGCTCCCCATGGCACCGATAAAACTGTGCTGACTGAGCAGTGATATCAGGGCTCTCTCAGCCGCACCTCCCACACAGGGTGTCTCTTTCGGGGAGAGGAAAGGTAGGCGAATGTAAGCCACTTTGAGACTCCTTTGGGTAGAGAAAAGTAGCATATAAGAACCAACTCTTCTTCTTCAAAGTCCCAGAGGTCTGAGGAAACAACACCTCAAATAAATACTGTCAGATACAAATAAGTAGCTAACAAAAGCAGCTGCTAAGTAGTTGTGAGTTCCTGTATTGTGCAGGGGATTAGACTAGATGACACTGGAGGTCTCTTCCATGATTCCATGGATGCTTGGGCAGCTACAAAAATAAGGAAGAACTGGACCAATCCTACATATTAACTGGTGATTTATATTGGATCCTTATAGTATTTTATATACCTTTGTCCTATTCATGTCAGTTTTATCTATTTTATAACTGACTGACTTAATCTGTACTTTTACATATGTTTATATATTTTTAATTGGCTGGTCTCTGACCGTAAATGAAGCTAAGTGATCCCCTTTTGTTTAGTCATACAACAGTGACTGCAAGTTAAGGAACAATCTCAGAATAAAGTGAAGCCCGGAATTATATTGGACTTGAATGTGGTTTGATCAGAGATGGCAGTGAAATCCTGCATGGTGTAAAAGCATTCAGTATATTAAAAATGCAATAATATAAAAAATTAAACTAAAACTCCAGTGGATCTCTTACTTTTAATTCTGATATGAAATACAGCCTTGTGAACCTTAAAGGCTTCATTTCTTTTTCATTACAACAGATTGACGAGGAACTTCTACGGTGTCTGCTTAAAACTGAAGCAGGAACAAGTGTTCTTTGATTATGTCGGATGTTACCTTCCCCAGTAGATGTCACTGTTGCTACTTCTAACACAGAGACTGCAGCAGTCAGTTTCAATTTGTTGCTTGAAATTGGGACACTGGAATTTCATAATTGGTTATCAGACTAATCTATCTCCCCCTGGTTGGCAGCAAAGGATATTACACATCAGGCAACTTGTGAATACATGAAAATGGATGCTTGTTAGCCTCTGCAGACATTCACACTGTCACAAGTGGGCTTCCCATTTGGCAATTTCAGCACCGAGGACAGCACACAAGCAGTATCTGACAAGCTTCCTATTCCGGGCCAGCTACAAGTCGATAACTAACCAACTAAGCTGCTTGGAAAGGAACTCCATCAACTAATCAAGGTTAGAGTTTGACCCTTCCTTAATGAGTATACTTAATAATAACTTTTGTTGTCGTTGTTAGGTGAGAAGTCGTGTCCGACCCATCACGACCCCATGGACAATGATCCTCCAGGCCTCCCTGTCCTCTACCATTCCCCAGAGTCCATTTAGGTTTGCACCTACTGCTTCAGTGACTCCATCCAGCCACCTCATTCTCTGTTGTCCCCTTCTTCTTTTGCCCTTGATTGCTCCCAACATTAGGCTCTTCTCCAGGGAGTCCTTCCTTCTCATGAGGTGGCCAAAGTATTTGAGTTTCATCTTCAGGATCTGGCCTTCTAAAGAGCAGTCAGGGCTGATCTCCTCTGTCAACTCCCCGGAGCATCTAGCCACTGTGATCCATGAAATGGTCACTTCCAGACTAGACTTCTGTAACTTGCTCTATACAGGCCTTCCCCTGTCCTTGACCTGGAAACTACAGTTGGTACAATAAGCGGCTGCTAAGGTCCACATGAGATCATCTTGGAGGGCCCATATTCAGCCTGTGCTGAGGAAGCTGCATTGGTTGCCAATTCTGTACCGGATCAGGTTTAAGGTTTTGGTACTTATCTTCTAGGCCATCCGTGGCTTGGGCCCTGCATACCTGAGGGACTGCTTGTCTCCTTATGCCCATCTCAGGACATTGAATCTGCTGGTGGTTCCTGGCCCCCGGGAAGCACACCTGGCCCCAACCCAGTAGAATGAGTTCCTGGAAGAGCTGAGGGCCCTGAAAGATCTTTCACAGTTCCACAGGCATTCAAGATGGCGCTTTTCTGCCAGGTATTTGGTTGAGACTGGGCTAGGGAAGATCTGGATCCCTCCTCTAGAGGCCCTGGATACCCATCTGTCTAGGCAGGTGGCCTCTCTCAAGGCCGGTGGGCAGTGGGTACTGGGTCTGAATTGGTGGGCTGGGAGGGAATGGATGGAATTATGTTGCTGACAGTGTACATTGTTTTATTCTGTTTTATGGGTTTTATTATAAACCGTCTCAAGCCAGCATGTCCAGGAGTGGTGGTTAATAAATCTAAACAACAACAACAACAACAGTTTGTAAGTGACAGAAACACAGTTTTCATTTCCATTCTCTTTGAGATAAAAGTAAAGCTCCCTCTTGCATCATTTATTTGGCCAGCTGGAAATCCGAAAACATAAGGAGAAGAGCTGTTTTTTTTTAATACCCCTATTTTCACTGCCTGAAGGAATCCCAAAGTGGCTTACAAACATCTACTTACAGCACAATCCTTTTGTGGAATTGCTACAATCTAAACACATTTTGTTTCAATTGGGTTAGATTGAAGGAGTTTTGCCCAGGATTACAGTGTTAGTGTTTGAACCCCATTTCGTTTTGCAGCCATTTACAATGTTCCCCCCTCCCTAAAATATTCAGAATATTGTCTATACAGGATTATCATGGCTATAGGTCATATCTCCTTTGTGCAATGGTATTTTTATGGAGCATTTATTTACAAAACTGAACGGCCTCTCTTCTAAGACATGAATGTAGGAAGCCGACTTGTAGGAGTACAATCAATAATCAAGAAATTTCATACCAAGCTAGTGATCACAGTGCAATGATTGGTGCAAAACTGAAATATTATTCACATAAATTCATATGAAGATGATCTATTAAATGGGAAAACTGCCTAACTTCTTCTGTTGGAAATGCCACGGTCAATTAGATCATTTGCTGACTACTTGTGCCCCTCCCACTGCATTTGCCTCAGACAATGAGATGCTGAGAGACGATTAATTTGGGAGGGAAAGTGCTGTCAAGCCACAATTGACTTATGGCAACACGGTAGGGTTTTCAAGGCAAGTGATTAGACAGAGGTAGCTTCCATTGCTTTCCCCTGCAAAGTCTTGCTTGGTGGTCTCCCATCCAAGCACCAGCCTTGCTTAGCTTTCAAGATCTGATCAGATCAGCCTAAACTATACCCATCCCTTGTCAAGATCACTCATCACTGATGTCTTCACAGATCATATTTTGTATATTGCGTAGCTCAAAGAGCAAAGGTGATATGATTCTCCTTCTGATTAGTTGATATACAAATGCATCTCCCTGGTGCACACTGGATATGTATAGTGCTGACACTGCACCCTGCTCCCACACTGAATCTGCTGGCATTAGAAGGGTGGTGAAGATGCTGGGCTGACTGATGTTGCTCCTGTTTAAGAGCCCTTCGCTCTGCGGGTATGAATTTACTGGCTGTCCCAGGCTCCTGGTATGTTTGCCTGGCCTCGACCTGGGCCAGGGCCTTTTCAGTCCTGGCACCAACCTAGTAGAATGAGCTCCTGGAAGAGCCGGGGGCCCTGCTGGAGTTGCCAGCTTTCTGCAGAGCCTGCAAGACAGAGCTCGTCCGCCAGGCATATGGTTGAGGCCAGGGTGGAGTCATAGAATCACAGAATCATAGAGTTGGAAGGGGCCATACAGGCCATCTAGTCCAACCCCCTGCTCAACGCAGGATTAGCCCTAAGCATCCTAAAGCATCCAAGAAAAGTGTGTATCCAACCTTTGCTTGAAGACTGCCAGTGAGGGGGAGCTCACCACCTCCTTAGGCAGCCTATTCCACTGCTCACCTGGTATACCAACTAAGGATCCACCCCAAGGTCTATTAGATCTGCTCCCACTCTCAGCGGAAGAGAACTTGGCCATGGGGCTGTACGAGGTGGGATAGATTGGATTAAGAGAATGTGACCACTGCTGCTTTTTTTGTTGTTAAACTTGGGAAGATTTTATTGGGGTTTTATTGTATTTTAATGCTTTATGATGTAAACCACCACGAGACCATTCTGGGAGTAAAGGTAAAGGTGTCCCCTGTGCAAGCACCGAGTCATGTCTGACCCTTGGGGTGATGCCCTCTAGCGTTTTCATGGCAGACTCAATACGGGGTGGTTTGCCAGTGCCTTCCCCAGTCATTACCATTTACGCCCCCCCCCCCAGCAAGCTGGGTACTCATTTTACCGACCTCGGAAGGATGGAAGGCTGAGTCAACCTTGAGCCGGCTGCTGGGATCGAACTCCCAGCCTCATGGGCAGAGCTTTCAGACTGCGTGTCTGCTGCCTTACCACTCTGCGCCACAAGAGGCTCATTCTGGGAGTAGCAGTCTATAAATGGAAAAATAAATACATGGAAAAAAATTGACCTTGATGCTTTGCTTCCTGTGAAAACACAGCCCAAGTTTCACATCTACCCCCATGTGCTCCTTGTCTCCCCATTCCATGCAATACCCAGTAACCTTACACTGGGCAATGAAGAGAAACACTGTTGTTGTGCTTTAAGTTACAGAAGAGAGCAAATGAAGTCCTACCTTCCTGAAGAAATGCTGTGTAGTGATAACAAAGACATCAAAGCCACAGCCAGTTCTTCGGAGCTCCTCCTGGATGCGGCTGAGCCGCCTGGCCTGTTCATCACACTTCTCCTTCATCTGCTGAATGAACTGCCGTTCAGCTTCTCGGTTCTGCAGGTCAGGCTTTGTAGAAAATCCATTCCGCGTAACAGATGACCTTTGTTTAGGGTGTCCTGCAAGAAACAATAAAGAATACCCATGGCTGTAATCAGTCACTTTGAATGTACCGACACAGCTTTTTCCTTGCTCTGTTGCAGGGGAGAAAGGGAGTTTGTGAATTTGCTTGTGGAAGGACTCAGACCAGCACAACAAAACTTTTATTCTCAGGGGAAAGGGAGTCTGCAAGGCACAGCAATATGTATACGATTATGAATCCTTCCGTGCAGATTGGATGTCGTTTTGAGGTTCTCAGACTACTCTTGAAGACATCTGAGTTATTGTAAATCAGTAATGCTAAGAAAAGAAGAAGGCGGCAGGAAAAGAAGAAGACCCAACATGAAGTGGATGGACTCAGCAGAGGACGGCTCTGCCCTCCGCTCACAAGATCTGAGCAAGGACAGTTTTCAGGTTGTTAGTTCATAGGGTTACCATAAGGCTTAAGTGCCTTAATGGCACTCTAAGACACACACACACACACACACACACACACACACACACAGAGACAGAGAGACAGAGACAGAGACAGAGAGAGACAGAGACAGAGACAGAGACAGAGACAGAGAGAGAGAGAGAGAGAGAGAGAGAGCATGCACTCCAGGAAGCTGACAAATTTATTGAAGTTCTGTGAAACACTAGACCCATCTTGTTCATGGAAGGATTAAGACAGAACTTCAGGTACTGACAGTTTAACCCCAGTTCTTAAGTCGATTATAGGACTTAAGAACTGGGGTTAAACTGTCAGTACCTGAGGTTTTGTCTTAATCCTTCCATTAACAAGATGGGTCTAGTGTTTCACAGAACAAATGGAACATCCTTTCCCTTAAGACTGAGGAAAAATTGTTCACATTTCCTCAGCGGGACACTGTGGATGGTCATCATGAAGAAGGAATGAGCAGAAGCCAATAAGGTCTGAGAAGGATGCCACCTCAAGAACAAGGAAATCCCAGTTTCAACACAGCAGCTGTACTTATGTGGTCCTGAAAAAATGCTGTACAATGGATGGGAAAATTGCGGTTCCATTCCTGTCCTCTCCTGTTCCCCCTGTGCCTAACGTTCCCAAACCTGTGGGTAGAACCCCTTTGACCTAAAGAAACACTGGATACATCTGAGGATGTGAAGAACAAAAAGGATCCAGGTTTAGTAAGGAATCTCCAGATCCAGGAATCTCATAATGTGCTTTTTTCCTACGTTATTATCCTGGAGCGGAACTCCATACCTCTCCACATCCATATTTTAAACCCACCATCCCACAGACAGACTTAACCATCTCCTCAATCCCTTCAGTAACGAATGACAACTAAGTCATCCCTTAAGAATATCTCCCTGCTGAACATGAAAGAAGTCACTGTGAAAATGTAACGCCTAAGTTTTACAGTGACACACTTCTTTTTTTGAAAAAAGGAAGCACTTATTACTCAAGTGGTGGTGGCAGCCCTCCTGATGCCGTCCCCAGGAGAGCTGCAAAGAGAGACAGCTGCAGGGACGGCAGCCCTGAGCAAGAGAAATAATAACCACTAGGCAAGCAGATGTGCCTTCACCACTGATTTGCCTATGTGGCAATGCGATCAGATGCACTTTTTTGCTGCTTTCAGTAAAGGGACTGTCTGCGCCTGAAACAAAGAGCTATTGCTCTTCTCTGGGAATAACACCGAAGCTTTCACACCCATCCATCTTTCCCATTGCAGACCATACAAAATTGATGTTGAGAGGCAGTGCTTCCTATGGGTGATTTGCTTGAGCTTGGCAGGTAAGAAATGGGCTGCACGTTCACATGTCTTTCCCCTATTAGAATGCTTGCTGTATCAGACGGCATTTCCTCCATACTGCATGGGGACCCCCAATGAGAGCCTCTGAGCCAACCCATGGTCACCTGGATCTGGCTTTTCAGCAGGCTCAGGGGATTGCTCCAATAAGCATAAAATCCTGGCTCAGCTTTCCTTTTTTCATAGATTTTCCAGGAGACAGTTGCAGTCTGGGGGCAGACCTGGTTATAGGCACCAGCATCAAAACATTATCATTTACTGAGTGCGGTTGTGCAAAAATGGATTATGTAAAATATTATGGATGCTTAATTGTCATGGCGACAAGCCCTAGACATCTGGTCAAGACATTTTATTGAAGGTGGCAGAGAATATAACGGCCTCCCCCTTCTGCTACTGAACATGAGGAATGCTCCCCTGCAAAGTTGTCCTGTGCAAAGCAACCTGGATGCTTCACATGAACAGAGTCCTGTATTGACCTTTAAGGCCTCACATAGCTGCAGGACCACCTACCCTCCTATGTTCCCTGCAGGGCTCTTCATTCTGTTGGTAGAAACTTGTTGGTGATCACTGGCCCACAAGAGATACATCTGGCCTCAACTTGGGTCAGGGCCTTTTTGGTCCCGGCCCCCTACTTGGTGGAATGAGCTCCCGGGAGAGCCGAAGGCCCAATCGGAGCTTTCCCAGTTCTGCAGGGCCTGTAAGATGGAGCTCTTCCACCAGGTTCTTGGGCAAAGCAAGGGCAATTAGATCTAGACCCCTACTGAATCGACTAGGACAGTGGTAGTCAACCTGTGGCCCTCCAGATGTTCATGGACTATAATTCCCATGAGCCCCTGCCAGAATTTGCTGGCAGGGGCTCATGGGAATTGTAGTCCATGAACATCTGGAGGATCACAGGTTGACTACCCCTGGACTAGGATATCTGCTACTCCCTGATTAACATGTGTTTGCCATCTATCCCCTTAGGCAGGATTTTTTGGGGGGATATAGAGGGGTATAGAGGGAGGGAGGTTGTTTTAGCCATCAGGGAGGGATAACTCATTTTATTGGGGTTTTATTGTGGAGTTTTTGATATGTAACCTGCCATGAGCCAGCTTGTCTGGGAGTGGTAGACTATAAATCAAATCAAATGAAATAAATAAATAATTCTACAGCTCCTATTCATTATGGTGGGGTATTGTGCAGAGGAATTGTCAAGTAGATTGTGCCCCCTGGGTCACGATGGAGCATCTCCCAATCAGACACTTTTTATCACAGCAAAATCAGAATCAGAGGCAGTCAGCTCTCTGCTGCACATGGGGGTTTGGATTCAGGGCTGGTTCTTTCCTTTTGCTTTTGGACTTCAGCATGTAAAAGAATAAAGCCAGAATCCATGGTACCAATAGAGGGGAGGGAATCAGAATTGGCAATCAGAAGACACAGGTGACAGAGTAACATCTTTGAGAAATTGGATCAAAAATTACCGCAATGGAAACTACACAAGCAGTGACATTTACCCAGAAAGGGGGTAGGGTGGGGGGATGTAGCCCAGCCTGAAAGCATTAAGTAACCCTTCAGCATAGTCAATGGATGCTTCAAATGAATGAGTTTGTGCTTCACACAACTGTCAAGAAGAAGAAATAGAATTTTATCACAAAGCTTCAAATCTCAAGGAATTCGGTGACCTCATTTCTAGCAATACAGCAAGATAAAAAAAAACACTTGCATTCCTGTCTCTCTCCCTTAAAGACAGCCTGCTAATACATCCAAATCACACTACGGAGCCCGAGAGGTCAAAAGCACAACAATTGTGAAACAGGACAGGCTGGCTTTCATTCTGAGGTCAGTCTCTTTGCTTTGATGCGTTTTTTTTTCCTGCCTGATTTGTGATGCACACAGATGTTTTACATAGCTGACCTCAGTGTTCAAACAGATCTCATGAGTCCCATTGATTTGTAACAGGCACCACTTGTGATAGACTCATTTAGAAAGCAATGGGTGAGAAAAGGGTTTGAGGATTTAAAATTCTGCCCTGTGACATTTTTAAAAACCAATGCTTTATGCCTGACTATGGCGGTGAAGTTGTGGATTCCACAGGAGACCTTCAGATAGATAATCTTCCAACTTTATAAAAGAATCACACTCTTTACTCAAGGGCAATTAATCTTTACTCTTCTGCCCAGTAATTGCAATGTTTAAAAGTCCTCTATCTCAGAGTCAGGCTTAGAAATTGCTAGGACTATGGACATTCACAGCATGCATTTGGGCCAGCGCATGCATACAGAAGCTTTTGAACTGGGTGGAAAAGTACAGTGAAGAAAAGTTTTTGAGAGATCGCCATAAGCTGTTAGGAGAGGTGTCACTGAAATTCTTCCTAAAATGAAATCCCTCGGGTTTTTCATTTCATGGGCATTCACAAGACTTGTTAAGGGTGGGGAATTTCCTCAACAGGAGTTTTGCATGGATGTATTGCATTTTTATGCTGCTGCTCATACAGTCCCCCAGTAATTCTTGCAGCTAGGAAGGGAGGTGGACCCAAACTTCTGGCCTAAATTTAATATTCTAGCTATGCCATCAGGCTGGCACTTTCTTAGCCCACAGTGGAAATTTAAAGCAAAGTTCAGAATTTTCTCCTCAAATGGAGCAAGGGAGGAACTTGAGCTGGAGGAGTGGTGGTGAGGAACCCAAAATATTCTTGGTGTCTTGGCTTTTATATGTTATCCTCTGCTTTCAAACTGTACATATTGCATGAGATGGGGAGTCTGGGAAATTTTATATGATTTCTCCATTGGACTTCTGGCAGTGACTGAATTCCAAATAACAACAAAAACATCTGTATCTGCTTGCCCTGTGCCCTAAAACAGGGGTAGTCAACCTGTGGTCCTCCAGATGTCCATGAACTACAATTCCCACGAGCCCCTGCCAGCAATTGCTGGCAGGGGCTCATGGGAATTGTAGTTCATGAACATCTGGAGGACCACAGGTTCAATACCCCTGCCCTAAAACTCTATGGTTGCTACAGTTTGAGGGCTAGCACAGCTGGGTGTCGTCTAAGGCTTGGTAGAGGGCCCACCACCCATTACAGATACTGGGCCCATCTGCTCCCACAAGGAGGCTCTTCTATTTTCGGTTTGGAGACACAATGGAGGGTTCAGACCAGCAACTTATTCTGCTTCCCTTTAACCTACTGGCGCTTACTCTAGTGAGGTACATGGGGGTGGCGCATGAAGTGGAAGAGACTGAAACATTTATGATACATTCAGTGTGGGGAGAGGGACACCCCACCAACACTTGCTGAGAACACCCAGATCCTACATGCCACAGCACAAAGAAAGCAGCTGGTGCCAAAGTTTAGTGCCAGAGGACTGAATACCCTCTTAGAACCAATATTTCGGCCATCATCCCTAGGACAGGGCAGTCGTGCTATGCAAAAGGAAGACAGGGGGGCAGAGAAGGAAACAATGTGGTTGGTGGCCTTCTATGAAGGAACTAGGCTACTGGAGAATCCCTGAAGACCTGATTTTTGAGCACTTGTACATTCAGGAAGCTCTAGTGGGAGGCTAATGTGTTGGGTTGCCAAACTCTAGGTGGGTCCTGGAGGTCTCCCACTATTACAAATGATCTCTAGGCAATAGATATCAGTCCCCTGGGGGAAATGGCTGCTTCGGAGGATGGATTTTATGGCAGTGTACTCTACTGAAGTCCCTCCCCAAACTCCACCTCCAAATCTCCAGGTATTTCTCTACCCACAGCTGGCAACCCCACAAGGGTTGGTTGTCATAGCACAGCAACTGGGCAGGGCTCTTCAGTCGCTAAAATAGCACCCCCCTTCCCTGAAGCATCCTAAAGGCATCCTTAGCAGCCTCGTCTTCTCTTTGATTAAAGCTAAAAGAACCTACTGAAGAACTAGACCTTCTTTCGAAAGAAACATGCTATGTTTCCCAAATGCACGAACCATTTACTCTTGGAGAATCCAACGGGCATTAAAACTGCACAATAGCAAGGTCAGTGGGACTGCTTTGGAGCAACTTCTTTGAAAACTCCGTAGCTAAACTGATTGGGATTTAATTAAGCAACATTCCCTGAAATTTCGTCCCGCTTTCACCAATTCCCAACAGCCTTCCCCGTATTTGAAGTGTGTCTCTAAGTTGTCCTTCTGAAAGCTCTGAAACGTCCTTGTAATTTGAACTGTGATTTTGTTGGTCCTTAGGGAGAAACTTGAAACTCTCTATTCATCTGGGTCTAAGAGAACAACTCAGTAAGTATGCAAATTTGATTTGCATTCTTCAGCTTTCACACATTATGGGTAATGTACTAATGATGCTGAGATAGATTCTGAATTCCTATTGCCCTGTTCCTCAAAGAAATTGGAGTTTTGGCTCTCCAAGATCAGTGCTGGATGAGATCTATTATAACTACGTTTTATTGTCTTTACTGTACTTATTTCACTGCAGTGCTCTGTTTCTGTTTATACTGCATTTTTGGAAATTGCATTGGGTCCCCTTTAGGGTAAGATAAATAAATAAATGGGGTGGATCCTATGTCTTTTCCCAGAAAGGTGGATTTTATGACACTCTTCCATTGCCCTTCAAAAGAAAAAAAAGTTCCTCCAATGAAGACTTTTTTAAAATATGGAAAAGTCGTTATTTGTCAATATCAGCCTTTCTTTCTTACACCAAGAGCCAGCTTGGTGTAGTGGGTAGGAGTGCAGACTTCTAATCTGGCGAGCCGGGTTTGATTCCACGCTCCCCCACATGCAGCCAGTTGGGTGACCTTGGGCTGTTCTGACCGAGCAGTAATAACAGGGCTCTCAGGGCTCTCTCAGCCCCACCCACCTCACAGGGTGTTTGTTGTTGGAAAAGGAAAGGGAAGGTGACTGTAAGCCACTTTGAGCCTCCTTCGGGTAGAGAAAAGCGGCATATAAGAACCAACTCTGCTTCTTCTTCTTAAAAGGTAACAGGGCGTCATTGGACCAAATTTAGTGGGAAGGAACCATACATAACTTTTAAGAAATAAATAAGGTGCAACCTAGGGCATTTCAGAGGAACATAATATGGCACATGAATAGATATAGGCATGACTCCTTTAAAAGCATTTCATATCCAACCAAAATCTCTAACAATTTCTGTTTGGTTGATTAATGTGGTTTAAGCAACGTGAGATGGATTGACTCAAAAAAGTGTTCAGTTCACAAGACCAAAGCAAGGCTATTCATAATAGGATATTTTGGAGGTCATTAATTCATAAGTAGGAAACAGCTTGATGGCTCTTAACACACACAATGTCATGAGAAACAGGATCAGCTCCTAAGCACTGGACGAATGTAATGGCTCCGGGTAATGGCACCGGTGTGTGTCTATTCTTGGTGCTTCAATTTGCCAGTGGCCCCATGGAGCAATATAACAGGGCATAAACCCAGCGGTCAGGGGTTGTGTATCCTGTAGATAGACGGTCAGCACCTAATAAAAAGGGTAGCAGCTACTTTATCCTGATGTCCTCTGGTGCTTTCAGCACTTCTAGCCGACATCGCTTCTGGTATCAGAGCTGATTGTGAAGGAAAAGATTGAAGGCAACAGAACACAGCATGATATGCAGGAACAGATGCTGCTGCCTTATATCAACCCAAACTGTTGGTCTGCTGAGGTCAGTGCTGTCTGCTCAGACTGGCAGGAGCTCTCCAGAGTTCATTCACATCATTTAGCACTGGATACTTTTAGCTGGAAATGATGGGGATCAAACTGGGACCTTTTGCATGCTAAGGAGATGGCCTGTGGCCATCACTACATCCTCTGGCACTGATTCCCGCATTTTAATCACTCATTGGGTAAAGAAGTATTCCCTTCCTTCTGCCTATAAGCCAAGGGGATTAAACATGTCTACAGCATTAAATATTAATAGTGTCCCCAGGAGTATGTCATGTTAATTCCTCTGTGCAATTGTCACAATCCACAAGAGCAACTACAGTTGTCACCAGATTAAAGAAATCTTTAACTGTGTGCTGTATCAATTGTAATGAATGAATCATCCGAGACTGTAGACAATGGCACATAGACAAAATGGACCTGCAGAAAACTGTATACTGTTTTTAGGTTATGTATATGTGATCTACCTGGTATTCTCTTACAGCCAAAATTTATCTGTGCTTAGAAACTGAAATTTTTTTAGAAAGTTAAAAACAGCAATTTGGATCAAGGTTTCTATGAGGGTGAAGAGAACAGGTAACTTGTCCAGAGCACGGAGCAAGTAGCGTTGTCAAGGGGTTAAAATGTGCAAGAGAGAAATATCACAAGAGACAGGTTATCCCCCACCCAGTCTTCTGGTTCCAACCCAAAGAATTCTTTCCCAAACTGTCTGTCTCCATGTCTGTTTGCAGGGATTTAAAAATAACCACAGGATCTCCTTATCTTAGATAATATCTAGCTTAGCTTTTTGAAGAGACATTTCCTTCCCTGTGTTAAGGAAGGGAACTGGGGCATTGCCTGTTTGACACTGGCGAATGCAGCCTCTTGTTGATTTTAGTTGTTATACTACATATCATGTGAGTTGAGCAAAAATCAGTTTCCTGACTCATTTGAGGGCACATTTTTCACAGATCAAAATGATTTCAATCAATTAGCCTGATGAATCAAGAAGCTATACAGTTGTGGGAGCAATTTACATGTGAGCCGCAGCATACACATCTGTCGGTCTGCCCCTGCTCAGTCCAGCAGCTCATAACATCCTGTAAAAGGGCTTTTTAAAGAGGGAGGTATTTTTTTTTAATTCAGTTGAGTGGAAGTCTTGCAGTCTTCAAGTAAAGGTTGGATACACACTTTTCTTGGATGCTTTAGGATGCTTTGGATGCTTTGGGCTGATCCTGTGTTGAGCAGGGGGTTGGACTAGATGACCTGTATGGCCCCTTCCAACTCTATGGTTCTATGAAGTCTTTGGAAATGGAACTGGAGGAAAAAAGGCAGAGTTCTGGCCTGCCTCTAAATACTGAGAGAAGCTCTAGTTTCTTCCTTTGAAATTATCTATAGAAAACAGCTACTACTACAGGAAATTTAAAGCAGTCGTCATAAAATGAGGGGATGTTACCATTGTTAGTGGTGACAGTTCCATATTTATATTGTTTTTCTTAAAAAGTGGATTAGAGGAATCTGTGTTTTTAAAATAGCCTGCCTTATTTTAAGCAATTAATGAGAATAGCTTTTTATTTCAGAGGAGCCGTGATTTCATCCCATTCAAAGAGATAACCTAATGGGATTCACTTTGTCTGCTGCTATAATGAAGTCTGCCTGCTGAGTACGCTGCCACTTTGAGGTTCATTATTTATCGCTTATAGATTCCTCTGTGCGTTTATGTACAATAAATAAATAACTGCCTTCTCCTGCCTGCTGACTCTTCCTCCCCCCTCTCCAAATCTGTCTGGGAAGACCTATCAACTGCAATGTGTACAACTCCATGTGCCACACCAACTTTGAGTAAACTCAAAGCAAATGGGCAGCCATTTTGTATTCTTTAATTGAACGGAGAGGTGGAATGAGGAAGTACATGGATAGGGAACCACCAAGGAAGAATGAAGTTGCTATGTCAAAGAGGTCGGTGGCAGAATACCTCTGCATCTTTTGCCGGGAATGCCCGTGGGAGGGTGGGTGGGGATTATGAATTGGCTATGTCTCTTTGGCACATTCATCTCCTACAGTCTAGCCGTTAGAGTTAAATTAGCCTAGCTAGCTATTTCTTAATCAGTGAGTGTTCACTTTCGTCAAGAAGTGGTCCACTGAACTAATGCCGTGTAATGAGGCTAGAACACAATCCTTTTAACGGTATGGTTCCAGGGTTTTATGTGCATTAAAAAATCTGCAGAACTGACAAGATCAAAACAACTGACCTTAAAACAAATGCATTCAATTGCAGAAATACCTGGTGAGTGGAGTTTGGTAGCGGATCCCACCAGCCTCTTTGGAGATGAAATGGCGGGTCTGCTGGTTTCTTGCTCTTTCTGTACTTCCTTCTTTGAGCCTGCTAAAAAATGTGAAAAGACAGAGGGTATACAGTTTGCAATATTTTGATGAAAATGGACAATTGCAAATCCTCACTTCAGTCACATTTGTTAATATGCCATCCTGATGTAAATGAATAGGACTGCTGGCCACAAAAATCAAATGATATTCGAGTACCAACCTGAGCCCGCTGGGGAATGGTGTGGTAAACATCTAAAACCAAAAAAATTAAGTAACATCATAAAAAAAATACAACCCTGCTAAGTGTAATGATATCTGGTCACGATGAGAACAATTCAGAGTAGATAGAATCATAGAGTTGGAAAGGACCTCCTGGGTCATCTAGTCCAACCCCCTGCACTATGCAGGACACTCACATCCCTATAGTTCATCCACTGTAACCTGCCACCCCCTTGATCTGCTTAGAATTCTACTTGTGCCTATTCCTGGGCCTAATCCCAGTAAAATGTTTCTAGGATTATACTCCAAATATCATCCTAAATAAAAATAAGTTATTGATTTATTGGATTTGTTACCCGCCATTCCCAGATAAGCTCGCTCGTGGCAAGTTACAGAATAAAACCCCACAATAAAACCCCAACTTAAAACAATTAATTTACAGTCATAAAAACGAACCCCAGGCAGCAAAGAAAATACCACCCCCACCCCTGTTCAACAGACCTCAGCCATCCAGCATTATGGGGTCTTGATGTAAATGGGGTGGCCAACGTTCCAGCCATTTTGAGCATATATGTGGATAACGCTAGAGACTTTGGCCAAGTGGCCAAGGACATGTGCATGCAAAAGGCTGATATTTAGCTGATATCTTCCATGGAAGAATCTTGGATCATAGGTATTGGGAACAAGTTTTTTTCAGTTAGAGTGGAGAATGAGCTGCTAGATCACTGCTTTTCAACCTTTCCAGACTCTGGACCCATCTTTAAACTATCAGATGGCAGTGGGTACCAGGATGTTTAGCTGCAATTCCAGGACATCCGAGTCACATGACAGGAAAAGAAGAGCCAATTGTTGGACATGCCAGTCCTAACAAGGAATAGACTTTGCAGACAAATCCCAACCTGCCAAGCTTATCAACAACAATTCATTGGACTGACTTGATTTGGGTAGAATAGGCCCTCAGAAACATTGCTTTAAGTTAACGAATGAAATGTTTGAGCTAAACACCAAAGGAAAAAAGTTTAACCTCCCACAGGCAAAGACATGTGCAGTTTTTCATGTTCCTCCCGCCACTCCGATCATCTTGACTAGCTGTGCCCTTCAAAAGTAACAAACAGGTCCTATACGTTCTATCTGAGCCCAACTGAGAAAAGCTAGAAGCAACACTCTTTCTCCCTAGAGAACTACTTTTCATCCATAATCTAAAAGACCTAGAAAGGATGCAAATAAATAAGCAGATGATGACACTGAAAACTTTGTGTTTATTAGCCTGGAGATGTTTCTTTGTTGCTGTTTTCTACTGTTACTCGCCCCCTTTTTTTTTGGTAAGTAATTATTCCGTCCTTTCCCCCCACCATACACTATTATAAACATTTTAAAATGTGGACTGGAATCAACAGCCCAAGTCTTTCTCCAGTAGAGGAAGCCTTTCTACAAAAAAAAACAACTTCCAGAGGGTACTTGTGCCACTCTGCAGTAGAAGGGCTTGATCCAAGTTCTGTAGCACCTTGGAGACCAGCAATATTGGGGTGGGGTGTACAGGCTATTGACCGTTTATGCACTGGAGGTTTCATGCTGGGCTGCAGGCTGGAGTTTGGGTCGTGGCAGGTTGCCCCACCTCTTCCTGCACCCACACAGGGAAGCATTTGGCCTGGTGCACCTCATCTGCCCCCAGTTTGTACTCCTGCATAAGAGCTGGGGCAGTGAAGTTCTCAGTGCATAAATGGTCATTGAGAGTCAAAACTCCCTTTGTATCTGACAAATGGAGCTCTGACTCCTGAGCCTTATACATAAAAAGTCTTGTTGGTCTCTAAGATTTTCATCTAGGTCTTCCAAAAGAACAAGACACTTTCTGTAGAAGGATCCCATATATTTGAAAGTGGTAGACAGATGTTCCTTACAACAGGGGTAGTCAACCTGTGGTCCTCCAGATGTCCATGGACTACAATTCCCATGAGCCCCTTGCCAGCATTTGCTGGCAGGGGGCTCATGGGAATTGTAGTCCATGGACATCTGGAGGACCACAGGTTGACTACCCCTGCCTTACAAGACATCCAGCAGATTTAATAAAGTCATTAAAACGTCAATGGCTGCAATATAAAAGGCAGTTAACATTTCGTCTTTAGCGATACTCCCTACTGAACCCCAAAACCATCTAGATAAAACAACTTATGAATTAGCACAGCATGGGGAGGGAGGAGTGCAGGTGTGTGATGTACCCATTCTATAATTAATATAAATTCTCGTCATTATCCTTGATTTCCTTAAAATCTAGGAACTAAACATTATTTTGTCATGAAAAAACAAGACTCTATGGATCAGAAGAAGCAGCCAGGAACAGAGTCTTTCCTGAGTTCCCCAGCTGGCCCCTTTAACAAAGTATCAGACGCTTGTGTACAAGCTTTTGATCCAGTCATAGAATTTGTACTGTACACACAACAACAAGAGGGAGTCAGTGGATTTCATCCACTTGCCCTTTCTGGTTGGCGTCCCTTAGACATTTTTCTTCAAGGTCTCCCAGACATTTGAACCAGATTGCATTTCTCTGGCCCTCGACCGTTTCAAATTTTTTGTCAGACAATAATTTTTTTCTGCAACAGCAGAAGGGTCTAGGGCCAGAGGAATCTGCAGCCGAGGACCATGGCCACAATGCAAGCAGAATCCCGCTAAAGGACTCAAGCCTAGGGGAAGTTTAGAGCTGAACCACAATTTTGCAACCTTTTAAAATTGGATGATTTTGCAAATTTTGCAATTTAGATTTCAAAATTTGCAAAAAAAAAAGAGAGAGAGAAAATCATCAATCTCTTTAAAAGAAAGGGAATTGAAATTTGACGGCAAAATTAAAATTTGACTTCTTTGTTTAGGGTAAATGAAAGAAATTAATTTAAGACTGAAAGTCACCTACAAAACAGTCACATCCTGAGCGCTATTCTTAGACCACATGCTGATCACATGCTGTCAAATGTTGATTGGTGCATTTGCCAAAAACTGACAGCTACTGCATGCCAGCTGTCAGTCACTTCCCAATGTTGTCTGCTCCATGTCAGATCCTGTACCCGAGCTGGTGAAATATCATCAAGTATTACATGCTATTTCAAAATTTTTGGGTGTTTAATACAGAACCTGTTAGGTACTGTTTGGAGGTAGTAGTGGAGTCAAAGTCCATGATCACCTGCTTCAGAATATATATTTACCTTGTTTGTAGTACTCAGATGTACAATGAGTCAAGCATTTAATTTAGAACAACCTTTGTCCTTTGGAAAAAACAAACCCGGTTGTATAAATAAAACATTTCTCATTGTGCTTCCTGAAATAGCTCTCTGAGTACAATTGATTTCATTTGAATAAAACAACCAGTTTAAACTCATTCACTTTCTCTCTCCCCCCCCCCCTCCAAGTTTCTGTTTAATCTTTGACACACTGGCAAGTATGCAAAATTGAGAAACTTCCCAATATGCATAACAGTATGGTGTAATACAGTGAAATCTAATTAAATTTACTCATTTCACAGAGTGGAATAAAAGCAATCAGCTCATGTCATCAAAACAATTTGCATGACAATTATTTCCTAATGCAGTTGTCCCATGCTAGGAGCTTATCTTTTTTCTTTCTTTCTTGACAGCCTGTATCTTTGTAGTGCAGCAAAATGACAAGAGACCCATTGCATTAATTAAAGGTGATCTGTACCCTGGCATCCAATTTAGATGACAACCAGATTTTATAAAATAGCAGGTTTGTCGCATCTCTTACCTTTATGTTTAGTCTAAAATACAGATGTATGGGCAACAAAGAATCTTATTCAGGAATTTCTAACACATGAAAGTTTTGTACAGTTAGGATGCTCGAAGCTGTTTCTTTACAAATGAATTCCTTGACTTCATTATGTTATAATGATGATATCCACCTACATTTCATATGACACTGAATATTCTACTTGAAGTCATAGTGCAGGTAAGACTGGTATATTAAAGACATACATTATTGGGAAAATGGATTAAATTAGAGATAACTTTTTTTAAAAGCAAGAAGTACTTAAAAAGCAATAAGTTCCATTTCTGTGTTCAGGCCAAACACAGATGTTTCCGCTGTTTCAGGACAGAATTCTGAACTGATTCTATACTTGCAGGTGAAGTGAGCCATGAATCCTTAAAAACAATTTTCAATAAAACTCATAAAATGGTAAAATAACTGTGAAGAAATTTTCTCTGAAGAGATCTGAGCTGAGCAATTTAACAGGCTTTCCCCCCTCTTCTCTGGGCAAAGATGGTGGTAGTGATTCCCTGTACCACATAGACCTCCACTGGCTTGGGCATGCTATTGTAAAAGATGAGCCCCAGGAAGGTGGGGTGGTGGTGGTCGTTTGGCAAGCAGCTAGTCCTACATGGGAGCCCCTAGCAGTAAATTGTCCCTGTGGTGGTCAGGTGCTAGACCAGGGGTAGTCAAACTGCAGCCCTCCAGATGTCCATGGACTACAATTCCCAGGAGCCCCCTGCCAGCGTTCGCTGGGAATTGTAGTCCATGGACATCTAGAGGGCCGCAGTTTGACTACCCCTGTGCTAGACAGTGGGAGACACAGAAAAGATAATCCCGATCCTTTCAGTGGGCAATTCCATGGTGGTGGCAGTGGTTACATCAGAGAGACAAGCCTATCCAGGAGGAGTAGGTAGGATGGAATAGGGCCTGGAGGCTGAAGCAGGCCCTTTATACCACAAAAATCCATGCTGGGTGAAAGGACAAGCCAGTCTCTAAACCTAAGCTATCGGACAGTGCTGTTGGAGAAAATGGAGGAATAGAGAATGTTGATCATTGCCCTGAGACTCTTCAAGGAAGATATTAAAAAGTACCCAATATATAAAATAGTTGCCATGGCAGCTATGAAGCCCTGCACATTTCCTGAGAAGTTGCATTGGTGTGAATGTTGAATTGTCCCCAAACAACTCTAGGTGCAAGACAAATGAAGCCCTGAATCAGTCCATTGATCCACCCAGGCCATTACTGTCTGCTCAGGTTGACAGTGTATCTTCCAGGGTCTCAAGACAAGGTCTTTCACATCGCCTATTACCTGACTGGAAATGCCAGGTATTGAATCTGGGACCTTCTGTAGGCAAAGCAGATGCTTTACCAGTGGGCTATGGGCCTTCACTTTGGAGAGGTGGTCTGTTAAGTGCTAATGGTCTGCTTCAGGCCTGAGGATAATTTTATAGAGAAAAGAAGCATTTAAAAACCAACTCTTCTCCTTCTACAGCATTTTTGAAGGCTCATTGTTGAGGCCACATCAAGCTTAGCCAAGTAGAAGACCCACATTTGAAGAAGAAAAGTTGGTTCTTATATGCCGCTTTTCTCTACCCGAAGGAGTCTCAAAGTGGCTCCCAATCACCTTCCCTTACCTCTCCCCACAACAGACACCTTGTGAGGGAGGTGAGGCTGAGAGAGTCCTGGTATTACTGAAGGAGAAGAAGAGTTGGCCCTTATATGCCCCTTTTCTCTACCAGAGGACTCTCAAAGCGGATTCCAATGACCTTCCCTTTCCTCTACCCACAACAGACACCCTGTGAGGGAGGGGAGGCTGAGAGTGCACTGATATTACTGCTCGGTCAAAACAGCTTTATCAGTGCTGTGGTGAGCCCAAGGTCACCCCGCTAGTTGCATGTGGAGGAGGAGCGGGGAATCAAACCCGGCTCACTAGATTAGAAGCCCACACTCCTAACCGCGATACCAAGCTGGCTCTCTTTTCCGGCTCTCTTTTCTGGCACCCAGCACAAGCGACCTAAATCAGTACCAGCAATAATCTGCACAGGAAATCTGCAAAAGGAGGAGGACTTCAAAAAAATCACCATCATTCCATCTCCTCCAGTTTGGGGTTGATGAAAGAGTGTAAAACTCAGCTAGGGTAACCTGTGACAGATTTGCACCGTCTGCCTTATCAAACAAAGGCATCTGTTACACATATCAAGTCAGCCAGTCCCAAGTGGGATCATTTCTTGTTTATTAATGACAGAGCACATTAAATGTAACCTTCCTCTTCTGAGATTTATCGTGGTGAACTTGGTTGACTGAGCTCAGTATTTTTCTCCTACCATGGCAACTTCTGAGGAGCTGGGCTGGGAGAAAATGTTAAAACCAGTCAACCAAACCCACCACGGCAAAGTGGGGCTAATGCAGAGTTTAGCTTCTCTGGCTGCTCCAAATATATTTAAATATGCCCCCCCTCCCACCCCACAAGGATAAATATATTTAGATCACATCTTTCCAGCAACTGGCTTGAGGTGGCTTACAATCAGCCTGGGTAAAAGTTAGGCACTAAATGAGTAATAGGGGAGGACATTCTAAAAATGAGGTGCCATCACTGAAAAAAAAGCCCTGTCTCTGATCACCCCCCCACCTTACCTGTGAAGTGGGGCCACACAGAACAGAGCTTCAAAGGAGGATCTTAGCTGACAGGTTGGACAATACAGGTGGAGACAGTCCAGATACCCTGGCCCAAGCCATTTAGGGATTTAAGGGTAAGGACAAGCACACAGAAACAGATAGACAGCCAATGCCCATCTTTCAGCTCAGGGGTGATATGATCCCTGTAGCCAGCCTTATGACCATAACCTATGGCTGGCAATTGCTGTAATAAAAATTGATTTATTGATGACAATAACCTGATTGCTGCAGTGTGGACCAAATAATGTTTCTGAAGGCTTTTCAAAGGCAGACTCATGTCGAGCACATTGCAAGAACCTAAAGTGCATGCGATCAGAGCATGGGTCACTGTAGCCAAATCCCAGGAAAGGAGGAATAACTCCCTCACACGCTAATGTTGTCACACCTCCCTGTGCCTCTTGTGCAAATGAAAAATGCATTTGCCTATAAAAATTGAGATGCTTTCTGCTATATGGTGAAGGTTGGTGGTGGGGGTGGGGCTACTGACAGACGTGCATTTTTCAGTGAGACACAATGGAAATTAAAACCAAGGATCCAAGCTTGTATAATAATGCTAATAAAGATGAAGAATTAAAAAAACCCTCAAAAATCTCAAATGAACCGAATAAATGTCTGCATCTCCTGATTAGACCCCCAACTGTGATGCTGTGATGGATCCTGGTTGTTATATTTTTGCTCTTTCTATTTTGCTATATTCCAGGCTGTTAACGTCCTGGTGCTCTACTAGTATCTGCTATATTTTCAAAGTCAGCTTCTTGTTATTTCTTTTATGTTAGTTCATTTTATTGTTTGTGTTTAATTAGGATGCAAACTGCTCAGTAAAAGTTAATTGGAAACAGATGGATATAAATAAAAATTTAAATACATAAGCAAATAAAAAACCCGAATCTATTCTTGTAGGGCTAGACGAACCACAAAAGATGTACTGAGACACTATGCCAGGTCAGTTTTTTTTAACTTTTGAAGGGGATTCTGAAGTAGTACCTTTGTAAATGTAATTCTGTATTCCTGTAATTGCATACAAAGCCTATGGCTGAAGAGCAAAGCAGACACTTTGAACGCAAAATGTCTTAAATTCAATCTCCACTTAAGATTTTTTTTTTGTTTAAGTTGCTGGGAAAAGGCTTTTCTTTGCCTGACACTCTAGAGCAGCCTTTCTCAACTTTTTTGCCGTTGAGAAAGCCCTGAAACATTCTTCCGGCTTCGGGAAACAACAGAAGTGGCGCAATCATACAGAATATGGATGGGAAGCATAGCTGTCTACATGCCAACCTGGGGCCCCTCCCCTTCCTTCCCCCCCTCCAGGCCCATCAATGGCCATTTGGGGAGGGGGGAAGGGTCAACATGATCATATATGGTCATATCACCTGATGTAAGTTATAATGTTCTGTGTAAACCGCCCAGAGCTGCAAAGAAATGGGCGGTATAGAAATCTAAATGAATGAATGAATGAATGAATGAATGAATGAATGAATGAATGTTTAACAACATTTTAAAATATATTAAAAATGAATTAACTCCCAACCATTCAGGAAACCCTTCCAGGGCCATCAAGAGACCCCAAGGTTTCCCAAAATCCTGGTTGAGAAAGCCTGACCTAGAGAGTGGCTGCCAGTCAGAGTAGATGGTATAAATGGGCTACGAGGCTCAACTCCTTCCTTCTAGCATCAATCAGCCTCTTTTTGTGATGCAATCTGATTTCCTGTCTTAAGAACTCTGGAAACACTTTGTAGCATCTAATGCCAACAGAAAGACGTGGCCAACTGGTGCACTTAACACTTGTTCCCAAAGTCAGTATTTGTCATTCTTGTCCCAATGGCACAAAATTGGGAGGGTGAAGGGGAACAGACAAAACTGGAAGGGTGAAGGGGAACAGCTTATTCCTTGATGGATGCTTGGAATAATTTTTAAGCTGAGATATTGCTTCACTATTCCCCCCTCTCTTCCTCGTTATTGCTTTCTGAAGTCAATTGATGAGGGAGATCTGCCCCAAGCTAAATGCCAAGCAGCACTATCCATTATTCTAACACATAACATGCTCTCTCCATCAAAATGCATTCCATTTCTCTCCCCCCCCCCCCCCGCAACAACCTTTCTTTGCTGTTGTTCCAGATTTTGCTTTTTAACCTGCGCTTATGTAACCATCGAAATTAACATGACATGAAAATAAACAGATATAATTACTGTATTCAACATTAGCTGTCTATGACCGGAAAGGGAATTTAAATGTCAGGACCATCTATCTGTGCTTTATCACGTTAATTGATTTGAACAACTGACCAGAAGAAGTGAGAAATAGTCTGGAGACCAGAAGAAGTGAGAAACAGGCTGGAGAAGAAAACAAAACAAAACAAAACAGAAAGCACACCACCCTGCCCTTGAAAAGGAGCATCTAGTGATATGCTCAGTTTGTACATGGCTATTTAATAAGCTCTGTGGATGGTAAAGCAAGCTGGTAGCCCACCACAGTATCCTCTGTACATGGTATGTGTATTTTGTCTTCTTCACCAATGAATTATTTAGCATTGTGACTATCCATAAAACTGTACTCATAAACATCTTTTCATGAGCAAGTTATAGATGCAGCATCTGGTATAACCGTGCGCCTATAAAAATGGTAACCATGCTCACTGCATGGGGCCGCTTTTTGTTTGATACATCTTTTTTATTTGTGAAAATAAATGAGAAAAATCAGAGAGTGTTGCAGCACTGAAATTTCTTTTTTTGTGTGTGTGTTTGTGGCCTGGTTGGTGTCTCCATATTTGTCAGTTTCATGCTGGGCATGTTTTTGATACAGGCAGAGATTCTGCATTTACTCCCTGGGATTCATATTAGCAGAATGTTAGTGGTCCTCCCTTCTTCATCAGTGTACAAACTCCACAATGGCTTATTTCCACCTCCCCCCCCCCCATCTTGTCAATGTCTGGTTGCTTGTTTTAGAAAAGGAATGAGTCTAACAATACTACTCTTTTTCACTAAACTTGGATCGCTTGGGGGGAAAGTTAGTGTCAGCGAAAGTTTTAAATATTGCGTGTCTGAGAGTGATGTTTAAAGTTTTAAAAGATGTGTGCCTTCAGGAGAAGACAGCATGCTCAGCTGGAGAGTGTCTCAATCTTCTATCAGGTAGGCTTGGAAGTTTGCAGCTCTTCTCCAGCTACTGAAGCAGAGGGAACAAGCGAGAGTCAGGGAGCCAGTGCAGAAGCCAGGTTGATCTGATCTGGGCAGGATGATCCCCTCCTCCTACCCTGCAGCCAGTTCTGCATGAAGTCCCAGAGAGAGTGCTCTCTTCCCTGCTGGCTGCTTGGGGTGCCTGGTGTGTCCAAAAACTATTCACTGGTGTTGCCGAGCCTCCACAAAGTCTGGTGTCCAGCTGTGAACCTTGGAAAGGGGCCAGGGGATTGGCTAAGAGCTATTACTGCCACTACTGAGCATGTCTTCTGTGCTGCTGGCTTCAGCTCCCTTGCACTGCTGCTGCTGCAAGCCAGCAGCCCAGTATGTGTTGTGTTGGTGGTGCCCCCCCCCCCCAAAGCTTGCATCCATCTGACCAGGTTCACATGCTGGGAGGGGGGCACTACCAGTGGAACACATGCCAAGCAGCAGTGCCGGGCAACCGAAGCCAGTGGCGCAGGTAGCGGTGGCGACGGCTCTCATGCAACATCCATGTCCCTTTCCCAGCTCACGGCAAGATACTGCATTTTGGGGAGTCTCAGCAATCCCAGGATTTAGTCCAGGCACATGCATTGCCTTGAACTTCACTATCAGTTGCAGTTCAACAATCTCTCTAATTTCCATTTGAAATTGCTTAAAAAGATACTTTATGTCAATGCAGTTTGTGTATGGTAATTCAATTTTGACCCCTGAAGAAGTCCCTCAGGGTTGAAGTACATTGGGTTCTTTGGTTATTATACATGTATAAACATTATTGTGATTCTTTGAAACTGGATGTGCACCTTCATCTTGTTGCTGCATCCTACGGTTTGAGTTTTAATGCTGTTTGTGTGCTGTTTTTAAGCATATAATATGTGCACTGTGATACAATTGTATTTTTATTATATTTTTTTATTGTTCAACCTTTGAGTTTCTGGCTTGATTTTCAGGTTGTTTTCTTTCCCTTGTGTTTTTCTGATTTGTTTGTTTTCTTTGCATGGGGATGAGAGGAGGGTGTTGAAGATAGAAAGAAGATCTCTGGGTTGCACAGGAGTGGGCAAGTCGCCAATTACATAAAAATAGACATATCAGCTGTAATTCAGCGAAATCAAGACCTTCAGGACACCTTTTGCATTCAGATGATGTTCTAAATTCCAATGACAAACACATTTACAAGCAAGGAGTAGGCTTGGCCAGTGACTATCTCAAAACCTATCCCAGGGTTTCAACATTAAATAGAATCAGAATGCTAACATAGTATAAGCAAGCAATCTGAAGCGTTACAGTGGAGCATGAATGCCTATGTGCAGGGGAGGGGCTGTGGCTCAGTGATAGACCATCCACTTGGCATGCAGCAGGTCCCAGTTCAATCCCAGGCATTTCCAAGTAGGACCTGGAGGTGACGTAAAAGACTCGTGTCTGAGACCCTGGAGAACTTCTGCCAGTCTGAGGAGACACCACTGACCTTGATGAACAGCTTCATGCACGCTCTATGAACTCTGAGATGCATGCCTGGAAAACTCACCAGCAGGTGCTGAGGTTGTCTTTGGAGCTGGAAGTAAACTCCTGCGGGCAGCTGGTGTGCTGCTTGATGCCTGAAGCGAGCTCCTACCCGCTCCCTTGGGTGCTTCTTTAGAAGATTCAGCTGCCTTTGGAACGGTTGGCTCCTCGTTTTCAAAGGTTGAACCTGCAGGAGACCAAACCACACTAATTAGAGCTTCATAAAAAATAGATGCGAACTGCTAACTCTTCCCTGGCAATTACAATACTGGCAAAAAGGTTTCCTTCACCTGAACACTTAGTGCAATCCTAAAAAGAACTACCCTCTTCTAAGTCCATGGAAACCCATGAGCATAGAAGAGTGTAACTCTGAGACCTCCACAGATGGATGCTATGATCAACTAATTCTAAAAACATATTACTAAGCCTGCCTACTTAATTCTAAAGACTTCTTGCTAAGCCTATCTTAGGAAATACATTTTCTTTGTTAAAATACATACTTTTCATGATATATTTTAAGAGCTGCAGAGGCAAATGGAACAGGTTTCTTCCATCTCCCCATTAGTTTTGAAGGATTTCCTGCCACAGTATTTGGCTCTGACCACTCATTTCATCTCAATTTTATTAAAGAAACAAGAGTTTAGCAGGGAGGTTTTATAGGAAGAGGTAGAAAAGAGAATGATTAGAGTGAATGGAACATCGACTGGAGCTTGGAATATGATTTTATTATAGGGTTATGAGCTGCCATTTTCTCAAGTCCACTTTAAAGAAAGGGATAGAAAATCAGGTGAATTTCTCTAATGGCATTACAGATCCTATCCACAGAAATAATCTTTGACAAGATCATAGAATCATAGAATCATAGAGTTGGAAGGGGCCATACAGGCCATCTAGTCCAACCCCCTGTTCTACGCAGGATCATCCCTAAGCATCCTAAAGCATCCAAGAAAAGTGTGTATCCAACCTTTGCTTGAAGACTGCCAGTGAGGGGGAGCTCACCACCTCCTTAGGCAGCCTCTTCCACTGCTGAACTAGATGAACTAGGAAAAGTGGCAACTCTAGACAGCTAATTCAAGGAAAAATACAACCAATGTTTTGGTCATTTAAAGGTCACTACTGGGCAGAAACAAACTCCAGGTTCATCCCTACAGCATTTCATCCATAGGTAAAGTATCAAAGTATCAACTCTTCCACTCTCCCATGAAGCTTACAGTAAAAAGTTACACACAACCAGATAGGTGAATAGGAGTAGGGGCTTGTTCATGCTTAGGGAGGTGGGATGAACAATTACACTTCATCCACTATGAATGGGCCACTTCAGTTGAGGCAAATTAATTGGGGCTTAGAGATGGATTTTTGCTTAGCTGAGAACTGGAGCTTATAAAATATATGGAGTCTGGCTTTCGACTGGTTTCTGAAGAGCTGTGGGCATGCTAGGAAACATACTCAGTTCTTTGTGTGTGATTTTGGATCTCAGTCCTGCAAAACAGGGGGCAGTCTGAATACTTTAAAAAAATGATTGAAGTATCTGCTTCAACTGGGACATCCATTTTGACCTCATTCTCATATTTGATGGGAAAATGTCAAGATATATATGTTGTCTCCAACCTTTGCATCTTCTCTTTGCTTTCAGCATCCCCCAACCTGGAAAATAATCCCTGCAACGCTTCTAACATATACATAGAAATCAGTCCTTTTAAAACCTGTTCTTTTTTTAAAAAAAAAAAAGCCTGATGCTGGAGTGCCTTCATACCCCATAAACGGGATGTCTCAAAGGACCGAGAGACTGCAGTGTGTTTGGGACAGCATATTTGCAGTGGAATTTAGAGACACAGGCAATGCTATGCACAGAATCTGACAGGAAGAGTATTAGGCTTATTTGCATCACACTAAGAAGAAAGGAATAAAGTACTATTTAGGCGCCTCCTGTGGGGAAAAGATAACATTATTAAAGTAAGGAAGATGGAAGCTCTCCCTTCTTTTAAAGAGGTGGGCATCTGATGCATAAGGAATGGATGCATAAGTAAGGGCTGGGGAGGTGGAAGAAATCTGTTCCATTTGGTTCAGCAGCTCTTAAATTCTATCACGAAAAGTACCCATTTCCACAAAGAAAAGCAAACTGTATTTCCTATGAAAAGGAAAATGCACAGGTCCCATGAAAGGAAGCCTGCTTGCGTACATAATTGAAGGCAAGGCATCAAAAAGGCTACACAGATTTTTTGCAAACATATTTGACCTTTACTTAAAATAATAAGCAGCGTTAAAATTTCAAGCAAAGACAACTTGCTCTATTACAGGGGTAGTCAAACTGCGCCCCTCCAGATGTCCATGGACTACAATTCCCATGAGCCCCTGCCAGCGAATGCTGGCAGGGGCTCATGGGAATTGTAGTCCATGGACATCTGGAGGGCTGCAGTTTGACTACCCCTGCTCTATCAGAAGGTAAAAAGGAACATTACAGGCATACGTGGCCCTGCAAATAGGAACAGAAATATCCCTAAACCCTCCCCCCCACACAAAAAAAAAACAAAGTCAGAAAAAAATATACTGAAAGGTAAACAAAGATGTTTTGCTGCAGAATGATAAGAATTTATCACCAATTTAACAAACAGGACACCTGTTTTTTGCAGATGACACCTAGTTTAAACTGACCACAAGCAAAGTGTGCATTTTACAGGATCCATTGAAATTCTGGCCTTCAGTGTACTGCTTGTAATTAGCTAATCCCAGAGATCTGCATGTTTCTTCACCCAGCGAAATCTTCTGTAATAGTTGTGAAGAACACATGATGGTTTTAAGTAAATACGCCAAATGGAAATAGCAATTAACCTTTGAGGTTTCACATTATCTCATGACAGAATTCTGTCTCAGGCTTCCACAGAACAACACAAACACCTCTGCCACACACTGCAGCACACAGGATGTTAACTCCTCTCTTGCTGGATGAGCCAGATCAGAAAAGAGTTTCATATCATTCCCCGGTTTGGTTTGTAACAGATACGTACTGCAATTGTGCAGGCCACTTCTGCTGATACGGCAACATACATTGCAGAATTTGGCCTCATTAAAAAAAAAAAAACCCTTAATCTTAATTCTATTTCTTATGCATGAAATTGTGATTACTAAACTCATTGGGCTCACCAGCCTGCAGATCTCCCTGCCACCCCACATTCCCTTTCCCCCCTCTCTCTGGACAATTTAGTTTAAAATTCAAATTTGAGAAGAAGTTGTGCTCAAGAGGGACTTTTTATTATTGCTGTTTGTAAAGTAGAACATGTCAAACGCCTTGGAAAAAAAAATGACTGTGCTTATCTTTTATTCTCTTATGTGAAATTTATTATATGGAGAACATTTCAATTTACAGATCTGGCTGACTTCCAGCATAGCAGCCATTCTTCTGTTTGAAGTATGAGGTGTCAGGGGAAGTTACATAATCTCTTCTAAGAAGGCACTTGCATTACCAAAAGGGATGGGGAATTCTTTTCAAGTTATTTAGTATGAAATGCAGCTTGGAATAAATATCTGTTACCCTTTGAAATGCAGCAAATGTATTTAGTAATTAAGGAAGTCTTGTAAGATGAAAGGAAGCCTACCTGGCATCCAACCTGAGTTAGGTAGTGACCAATCAGGTAGTGAACAAAAGGCATTATATGCAAACTATTTTCGTTGTCAATACATGAATTTCAGATTTGTATAGAGACATACTACAATACAAAGAGAACAGATGCCACCAATAAAGAGAAAGCTGTAATGTGACTAAGAACATAAGGGACGAGCATTCTGTTTCATGCAGTGGTGAATCAGTTGCCCCAGAGGGCCAACAAACAGGACATAAGAGGCCAAGGCTTTCTCCTGATGCTGCTTTTAGAAGTTCACTGCCTTTCAATGTGGATGATCCCTCTGGCCCTTAGTTCTAACATCCAGTGATTGACCCAACCTCCATGAATCAGTCCAATGCTCTTTTAAAGCCATCTGTGCTCCTAGCCTCACTGCATCCTCTGGTACCCATTCTGCTCTATTTCTGCTCAGAGATTATGGGTTGGATCCTATGATGTGTGAGAATGCAGATCTTTCCTAGCTTTGCTCTCTCCCAAGTACCCTGACAGTTACACCCTTCTAATCCTGTTGGCTTCAGTGGGTTGAGAAGTGTATAATTCTGCTTAGGATGGCTCTGCAAAAGTAACATGTGGCCCTTGATATGAATGTCAAACTCCACTAGGAAAATCAACTCGAGGGTCTCTAGCACGAAGCCCAAGGCCGCCTCTGCCAGTTCAGGCCGGACACCCACTGGAGAACTGGGCAGTTTGTAAATCAGTAGTGTGGTCAATCTAATTCTGGGTCCAAATACAAACAATGCTGGCAATTGTTAGCATTGCAAATCTGTGAGAAGTGAAAGACTCATGGAGAAGGATAGCCACAAGCACGCACAGCCTGGCCTCTGTTTCCGGGTCAATGAAAGACAACATAAGCAGGTAGGGCTAACTGAGATATATACACCCCATCGTTTTCTTCTTGCCGGATCTCAGCCACAAAAGTCAGATCAATCTTAGCCCCACACAACAACCCGGTCAAGTCCAGTAAAGCAAAGATGAAGCAAAGAAAGGGGTGGGGTATCTCTTAGGTTGGGATGGTTAGGTCAACAGTAAGGAATGAGTGTATTGCTGACATGGGTTTTGGTTAGGAACTTTTCCCTGGACGTTTTCCTGTTTGAATTTCTTAGGCATGGATGGATAAATATTCCCTTAATTTGTGGGCATGAAAATGCAATTTGAATAAATTAAATAGGGTTGACAGGAACAAAAAAAGGTGAAAAAAGAGAAACAAATCTCCCCAAACCAGATTCAAATAGGTAGCTATGTTGGTCTAAAGTAGCACAATAAAATCAGAGTCCAGTAGCATCTTTAAGACCAACAACGATTTATTCAAGGCGTGAGCTTTTGAGTGCAAGCACTCTTCATCAGATGATGAACTGACCATCATAACAGTAGGAATATATAACCAAACCAGATCGTCTTCATATATCCCTCGATAGGACTTCACAAGACTGATCCAGTTTTTTGCTGAGGGACACACATCCTGAATCAATATTGAATGGAAAGTATGTCATATTATTCTATTATTTTTTTTCCTGTGGAAAGGTTTTAATTAACAGATGCCTCCAGCACTAGACCAAAAATGCATTTCTGGCAGGGCAGCTTGCATGAGATTCTTGTGGAAACCTTTCTGAAGGAAAGACAAGTCTCCCCAAAGTCATGCTGCATCATCCCTCCAGACAATACAGATTATTTGAAGAAATATTACAAGCACCACCTATTAAAATGCAAAAGAGGCTCACACATATGACCAGCACAATTCTCTCCAAAGTTCAATAGCCAAGCACACCTGCTCAGCCTTTCCCCAGAAGCAATCCTCCTTTGTGAGCATCACCCAATTATGGGCTGAGCATCTGGGCTGGTGAAGGGAAGTGTGCACAGTGATTGGAAAGAAGAATTGGTTTTGGAGCCACTAGGCAGATAGAGGAGCAGAAAAGTACAGCTATCTTAAACCTGGCAGAACTAGGTTTCTATCTACTTGTTTCCTCATTAGTGAAATTCCTTTCCCTTCTTTTGACAATATTTTCACATGGCAAGAAAACTTTCCTACCATTTCCAAACTCTGTTGCAAAGTAAAACAAAGAGTTGAGCATATGAAATTCTACATATGATATCTAGTAAAACAGAAAGGGAGATATCACTTTGGTTTCCATTTAACTTTAAGTTGAGAAATTGGGGATCAGCAGGGAGTCGATTGCCTATTGATCTCCAATATGGACAAAGAAGAGTTAGAACTCTTCTGTTAGCCCAATCAGGATGTGTTCTGGAAGCCTCAGCATGAAACTTCTTTCTCTCATGACAAATGCCTCTTCCTCGGAACAGCTAGATTTGAGTTTACAATCTCTTTCCCTTACACTCCCCATAACAGGCACCTTGTGAGGTAAGTGGGGCTAAGAAAGTTCTGAGAGGCTGTGACTGGCCCAAGGTCACCCAGTCTATGGTGATGAAAAGTGTCATCAAGATGCAGGTGACGTGTGGCAACTCCATAGAATTTTCAAGGCAAGAGTCATTGTCTGCCTTTGCATAGCAACTCTAGACTTTCTAGGTAATCTCCCATCCAAGTACAAATCAGGGCTAAGCCTGCTTAGCTTGTCACATTGGGCTAGCCTGGGCCACCCAATCTATAGGTAATAATCAATGCTATTAGTACTCAGCCCTTTAGCATATCATCATACCGCCATCAAGAAGTTTTGCTGAGTGACTGCTGAAATTCCTTATGAAATTGTAGGTATAGCGGAGGAGAAGGAACAGCAGAGAGTCTTTAAAAGTACAGTAAAAATGGGATTAGCTATGACTTATATATCTTTTCACTGTAATATAGATTCAGAACTGGGACCTGTGGTAGTGGGACATACAGGAAGAGTGATGGCTTTATTCTGTAGACAGCCATGATCAGTGACGGATGTTTCTGAGGCAGAGTTCACACTGTATGATTATTGCAAACAGATATAAATTTGCAAGCAAACACCTGCGCGATATCCGGGAGATGTGAGGAGCATACAAATGAGGGCTTGTAGACACTTACAAAAGAATTTAGTATCTATGAGACTTATTTTGTCAAGTTCATTCATTCCACTGTATGAGGGCCATGGTAATTATGTGCAAAGCAGGAGGTAAGCCAAATAAATGAAATAATTGGTAGAGGAGAGTAAGAAAATGGTTTGGAAGGTGGTGAATGAATTCCTTGCCTACATCTTCATTGGGTTAGATATTGGGCATTTATTAATGCCAGACCCACTGTTTTGGGGAAGAGAGTCTATGCTATCCTAAACAGAGTTATACCCTATTGACGTCAACATATTAGAAGGATGCTTAGAGTGGCACTGTTTAACGTTGGCTAAACTAGAGCTAGTATGAGCTAATGTGGAAATTAAATGGCAGTCTGCATGGCACATACCCAAGGGTTCTTAAGTCAAATTTGAAACTGGGGATCTCCTAACAAAAATATGCAAGTTCTCACTAAGAGTAACTAAAATGTCTATTTTGGTCTTATACCATGGTCTTTTCACGTCCTGGCTCCCTCCTACTTTCAACCAGAGAGGCAGCCTCTCTGTACTGCCACCACTGTCGGCAGGTGGCTAGAAGAGAAGCTTTACTCAAGCCACAGTTTGTGACTTTAGATCGCAACCAATGGATGTACAAATTGTGATTTGTTGTGCTGTGAATCACAGTTTGGAGAAACAGATAGCAACAACTTATTCTCCATCTCCCATAACACACAATGAAGTTGAGGGGCAACAGATGCAGGACAGACAGACAAAAGGAAATACTTGTTTATGAGAATATTAAACTGAGGGATTCACTGCCAGGCATGTAGCAATGGCCACAAGCATAGATGGCTTTAACACAGGACTAGGAAGATTTATGGAGGATAGGTATATCAATGGCGACTAGTCATAGTAACTAAAGAAAATCTCAACATTTAATTCTAGGAGACAGTATTAGGGAATGGCCTTGGCCTCTCTGCCTTGTTTGCCCCATAGGGCAACTAGATAGCCACTGTGAGAAAAAGGAAAGTGGTACTATATGAAACACTGGTCCAATCTAGCAGAATTCTTCTTGTGTTCTCATGGCTAACAAACCTTTAATAATCCCTAGTATAAAACCTTTGTTTGATGCTATCTGCATTCAAATATTGCAAGTTTTTAAAAATAAAAAGTGTGGTTTTATAAACCACAGTTGATGATTTCATCATTTGAATATAGGCCTAGAATTCACAGACAACACGGACATCCCACCCCCAATGAATATTAACAACTTTAGTTTTAAAACCCTGTGATATCACAATGGATATGATATCCATGAAACTTTTAATAAATGTTAGCTCTGCAGCTCTTGGATCTGTAAATGAAAATCACAGCATGGCCGTATTAGCTAAACGATGACTCTGCATTCCAGATCTCCAGATAATCTCTCCCAATGGCTTCATACAGATGTTAAATAATTAATAATGCTGAGCCCATAGAACCCACTAGTGTAGACCTTGTGATCGTCTGATCAGCACAAAGTTTAAATGCTCCTTAACTAATAAAGGGGGAGGAAAGTATCTGCAGGAGAACACAATGGTGGAAGAGAACAAGCACCTACTGCTGTCATTTCACTGCCACCCCAGGGCTCTTCCAGAGTTCTTTGACATATTGGGTTAGATTCATCTCCAGCCTTCTACCACTTCCACTGTCGCGCACCTTCTTGTTTCTTCACCAATCACAACTCATTTGAATTCCTGTGAGAAGCCTGAGTCTGAAGCCACAATATTTCCCCAGCAGTATTCCCTCTAAGCTGTGTGCATGAGTGTTGGCTCATTAACACAGGAGGCCCCGCTCAGCAGCAATCTGGAGCTATGCAAGGTCTTGCACTGCCCATCTTGGAGGGCCCACATCCAGCCAGTCCTGAGGTAGCTGCATTAGCTACAGGTTTTGTTCCAGGTCAAGTTCAAGATTTGGTGTTGACCTTTAAGGCCTAATACAATCTGGCCCCTACATAAATAAGGGACCACTTACCTTCCTATGCCCCCTGCAGGGCTCTTCACTCTGAAGGTACTAACAGACTGGGGTCCTTATGCCTGTCCTTGATGTGGTAAAATGAGCCCCCGGACAAGCTGAGGGCCTTGCTGGAGTTATTACAGGTGTTTGGTTGGGGCTAAGGCTTAGGAAGATCACTGGGTCTCCCTCTCTCCCTTTTTTGAGACGATTACCATCATAGTCATCTTTCCTACTTGCAACACAGAGTCTAGCATCTACCAAGAAATATGTGTCTTGTCAGCTTGCTGCTGTCTTTGTTAAATGTTATGGTTATAGTATTGTGAGGTTTTTTATTGGGGTTATTACTGTTTTAGATTACTGTACTTTTATCTTGATTGTAAGCTGCCATGAGTCGGCCTGGTGGAGAGAGGTGACAAATAAATCTCATGATAAATATAATAAATTGCCCATTTCAGGACTAGAGCATTTCTGCTCAGGATGTTAACTGTTCTGCTCAGTAGGCTTGACAACCTCTCTGTCCATGTCAACCTGCCAACCAGACACTATACCTTGCCCACTGCCATCCCTAGATGTGCCCATGTTCTTCTGAGAAAAAAACACAGAGGCAAAATAAGTACAGAGTCTTTCTCTCTGTCAGGGTCTCCCCATCTTCACACATCAACAGGCCTGAAAAAGTTTGAAAATAAAATGGCCAATTCTCTGTATAGATGCATCTTTTGGGATACAATGTGCAGTTCTGATCACTATATCTCAAACAGGACATTCCAGAGCTGGAAAAGGTGCAGAAGAGGCCAATCAACATGATTCAGGGGTTAAAGTATCTTCCCTGTGAGGAAAGGCTGAAGAGTCTGGAACATTGCAATTTAGAAAAGAGGCAAACGAGGGAGGACATGATAGAAGTTTATAAAATTATGCATGGGGTAGAGAGACTTTTTGTCCCTCTCCTAAAAGACCAGAACTTGAGGGTATCCAATGAAGTAGATTCAGGGCAGAGTACAGGGGGGGGGGGGAAACTTTAAACAGGGAATGAATAAAATGTGGACTTTGCTGTCACAGGATATAGTGATGGCCACAGGCATTGAAAGCTTTAAAAGGGCATTAGCCGGCATTGTGGAGGATAGGTATCAGTGGCTACAAGACATGGCGACTAAAGGGATCTCCACATTTAGAGGCAGCAAGCGTCTGACTACCAGTAGTAGGAGGCACAATCAGGGGAAGGCCACAGCCTTTGTGCCCTGTTGCTGGATCTCCAGAGGAACTGTTGGGCCTTTTTGTGAGACAGGATGCGGGACTAGATGGACCAATGGTCTGATGCACCAGGGCTCTTCTTACAGTAGATGAGCGATTGGGATGTGAGTGTCCTGCACAGTGCATGGAGTTGGACTAGATGACCCATGAGGTCCCTTCCAACTCTAATGATTCTATGATTCTATGTTCTTTTGTTGCTGGTCAGAGCTTACTGTGACTCATGTAGGCTCTAAGATGATTTGGGACAGGAGAAATATAATTGTAGCCCTTCCATCTTAATTGCCTCTTTATGAAAAAAATGGAGACCCCATCCGTGACACTTCAGCTGCAGCATCAATTGACTCAGAACACTGCAGAAAGAAAACATACAGAGTACAGCATTGTTAAGAGAAAGTCTCTCAATTCTCTTTACCCAGCTTCTCTGTGATATCTAACAAGAAAGGAGTGATGTGACAGACTTGCTCTCTGAAACATCCATCTTACAGGTGGCAGCTTACAACGATATAGGCTAGATATCAGGAAAAAGTTTTTCTCAGTCAGAGTCGTTCAGCAGTGGAATAGGCTGCCTAAGGAGGTGGTGAGCTCCCCCTCACTGGAAGTCTTCAAGCAAAGGTTGGATACACACTTTTCTTGGATGCTTTAGGATGCTTAGGGCTAATCCTGCGTTGAGCAGGGGGTTGGACTAGATGGCCTGTATGGCCCCTTCCAACTCTATGATTCTATGATTCTATGATTCTATGATTCTATGATTCCTGAACACCCTTTTAACCAGGGGTATTTGCACCCTGCCAAAGTTCATGGATAAGGATTGTACATATTGAAATGACACATCCAACCCTAAGGTAAAGGTAAAGGTATCCCCTGTGCAAGCACCGAGTCATGTCTGACCCTTGGGGTGACGCCCTCTAGCGTTTTCATGGTAGACTCAATACGGGGTGGTTTGCCAGTGCCTTCCCCAGTCATTACCGTTTACCCCCCAGCAAGCTGGGTACTCATTTTACCGACCTCGGAAGGATGGAAGGCTGAGTCAACCTTGAGCCGGCTGCTGGGATTGAACTCCCAACCTCATGGGCAGACAGCTTCAGACAGCATATCGCTGCCTTACCACTCTGCACCACATCCAACCCTAAATGAGAGCAATTTTTAAAAACATAATCCAGGAAAGCCATTTTCAGTTTACTATGCAAGCGTGAGCATAGCATAAAGGAATACAGAAACAGTCTTGGCTGCCATTTTCCCTATTCCTGGGCAGGACCCAAATTCTTGACTAGACTGATTCTCGAACATCAGCAGCCATCTGTTAATGTGGCAGAGAGCCTCTTCCCGAGGTGCCGTTCCACTTTGATAGGACGCTTGTACCGATGAAAAGTTTAGAAGCCACATTGATGCTTAAGGAGCTTCTCCTGCTGGCAACGAATAGACAATTACCTTTGCATAATGCATGGCATTGTGTCTCAAACAAATGTCCTTTCCCGCTAAAGAATGCTGTTTTCTTAACAGGGCATAGACTGCTCTGATTTATGGGCAGTTGACTCTCAGCACTTCCGTTCCTTCCAGGACAAACTGGCAGAATACTTTCACTTAGCGTGGTGATTAGAGCAGGGATTCTCAACCAGGGCTTTCTGGAGCCCCTGGGCTCTTTGAGAGCTCCCAGGGGCTCCCAAACCTTCCCCCCCCCCATATGCTGCCTTAATGGACTTGGCCACAAGCTGTTCCTAGCATTGCTGTGAAAGCAGGGAACCAACCACTTCCATTGACCTGGGGGGTGGCGTTCTTGCATGCTTGCTGAGAAAGGGGGCAGATTCTGGATGCCTACTCCTGCCTCAAACCACCTCCTTTTTCTCTTCCCCCCACAGTTCTCCTCGAGTGTGACAGGGAAGCGTGGCCAGCTGACATCACTTCCAGCCCATTTCTGGGGATCCTCAAAGGCTGAAAAATATTTCAAGGGCTCTTCCACAGTCAAAAGCTTGAAAAAGTCTGGATTAGAGTGTCATATCAGGATTTGGGAGAACCAGGTTCAAGTCTCCCTTCTTCCATGGAAGCCAAGTCTCATCCTAACCTACCTCACAGGGTTGTCATGAGGATAAACTGGAGGAGAGGAGAATCATATGAGAGGAAGTAAATAAACAAACTCAATGTCATTCTAATTACTCCCTGGTCTACACAACTGAAGAAAAAGTTCTGTGCAGGACCAATGTGGACTGATTGACTGCTTTGGAAACAGACGGCAAATCACCTTTTCCCTGGAATGTTAAAGGTATTGTAATTAAACAGAGAGGGGAGGAGTCTAATGTGGACATGGAGATTCTGGAGCCTGGCTCAGATGCCCTATTCCTGTTTCATAGAAACATCTAATTTGTATCTTGGCTCCTAATCTGCTCAATCAGTCAGACTCATCTCTGTCCACTTAACTTCCTTGTGCCACCTGTAGCCTGTTATTGCTCAACGGAAGGATTCTTTTGAAAGACTGCAAAGTTCACTGCTTGTTATCTAGCCAGAAATGGTGGGGGAGGAAAAAGAAAAACAGAGCAACTGGAATTTCTATGGCACGAGCTGATCAGAATGACAGCTGGTGAGTTGGCTATCAGGAATGCTTCAGCTGAATGAAAGCCAGGCTGGAATGCTTTAGCTGCTTGGTCAGGCTGATTTTACATTTCTTTGGGGCTAATGCAGCAAGCGAACATCTAGATCAGGGGTAGTCAAACTGCGGCCCTCCAGATGTCCATGGACTACAATTCCCAGGAGCCCCTGCCAGCAAATGCTCCTGGGAATTGTAGTCCATGGACATCTGGAGGGCCGCAGTTTGACTACCCCTGATCTAGACCATTGAGACTGGGAAGGGCCGAGGGGAGAAAACCCTCCCAGATAATATGGCTATCTCAAATCTGACTGCACCATTTCAGGTTATTACAACACATTTCGACTGTGTTGGATCATAGCCTGTGGGTTCTGCAACAGTGTTAGGCAATATACAATCCGACCATTAGAAATTAATACATTCAACTGTATCCGTTAAACATGGAAGGCACTTCTGTGGGCTGGGATTCTAAGAGGACTTTTATTTAATTATTTTTGCATTTATTAGTTTAAAAGCCATTCAGCTTCTCGAGCACTAATTTAGCTTCTTAATCTCTTGCCTTCGGAAAACAAGGTATTAACATTATGAAGAGGCATCTATAATTACATGGCTCCTTACCTGAGCTATTTTTCTTAATTAGGACATTGGCTGATAAATGCATTTGCCCATTTTCTGCTTGCAACAATCACAGTATGCTATTAGGTAGAAATATCCTATTAATTTCAACTCCGTATGAATTGGAGTAGTTAAGACCTTGAGAAAACTATTGGCTGTCTCACTCTTAAGACTTTATGGAGATTATCAATGAAAATATATTAACATATTCAGTGCGTAGGTTTGCTCAGGCAAAAAAGTTTCTGATTTTGTGTAATCTCACCCTTGCCTTTCATAATAATACATGGAAATGTAGGTGCAATTAAGGGTGGTAGAATAGATTGCTTTAATAAAGCACCCAGAATGGTTAGATGAGTACAGTTTGTGCTATTTTTAATCTGTAAAAGGCTCTTTCCTTTTCATATCAGAAATGAGTTTAATCAGGAATCTAGAAAGGCTCAAACAGAATTCTGCCTTACATGAAATGGCAGTGTTACCCCAGTGGTATCTAGATACCGTTCTGGTTGGATCCTATACAAGAATAAACAAGAACGAAGAACCTTTTATTTCATGTATTCTGTATAATTTTAATAAATTATATTCTGGAGGCAGAGAACAGGCAGGGATGCCAGTCTCCAGGTGGGACCTGGGGATTTCCTGGAATTATAGCTTATTATAGCAACAGAGATCAGTTCCCCAGAGAAATTGGCTGCTTTGGAGAGTGGACACTGCATTATTCTCCCTCCCCACCCCAAATCCCACCTGCTCTCGGCTCTACCCTCAAAGTTTCCAGGTATTTCCCAACCCAGAGCTGGCAACCATAAACAGAACAGATTTGGAAGTTCTGCAGTGCTATCTTAACAACTATTTCTTGGCCCTGCCAGATAACATGACATCATGGTTAGCTCATATTATGCCAATTCTGCAGCATTTGCACTGGCTAACAATACCTCTCCTGATCCAATTTAAACTGTTGATGCTAACCTTTAAAAACCTAAGCAGTCTGGGACCCTCAGACCTATGGGTCTGCCTCTCCCATTACGACTCCCCACACTCCCATCAGTCATCGTTTAGGGGCCTGTTGCAGGTGCCTGGTCCAAGGATGGCTTGGTTAGCTGTCACCAGGGGAAGGGCCTGGTGGGGCTCATGTGGGGCTCATGTGGAATGCCCTTTCAGAGAGGAGACGACTGAGAGGGGATCTGATAGCCATCTTCAAGTATTTAAAAGGGTGCCATATGGAGAATGGAGCAGAATTGTTCTCTCTTGCCTCAGAGGGACAGACCAGAATGAATGGGATGAAATTTATTCAAAAGAAATTCCATCTAAACATCCGGAAGAAGTTCCTGACAGTTCGAGTGGTTTCTCAGTGGAACAGGCTTCCTCGGGAGGTGGTGGGTTCTCCATCTTTGGAAATTTTTAAACAGAGGCTGGATAGCCATCTGACGGAGAGGCTGATTCTGTGAAGGCAAAGGGGTGGCAGGTTACAGTGGATGAGCGATAGAGATGTGTGTCCTGCATAGTGCAGGGGGTTGGACTAGATGACCCATGAGGTCCCTTCCAACTCTATTATTCTATGATTCTATGAGATGACACCTGTGCCCTACCAAGCTTGTTGAGTTTCCACCGGACATGCAAAGCTGACTTGTCTAGATTGGCCTTTGGAGAGTAAATAACCACAGATTTGGCCTGTTTTAATAGTCGGTATGGTATTTTAAAAAGTTAATGTTTTAATATTTTAATTTTAATATTTGTCATTTGTTTTTATATTGTTCTTGCTGCATTGGGTTTAATGCTGTCGCCACAAAACCTTTTGGGTGAGTGGCGATGGAAAAGCATAATTATTACTAACTAACTAACTAATCTCTGAGTAGGTCTATTGAGGATTACTAACCTGATCTTTTACGTGGATGAACATGAGCAGGCAGTGTGATGCAGCGGTAAAAAAGGCAAATGCCATTTGGGGCTGTATCAACAGGGGCATCACATCAAAATCACAAGATGTCATAGTCCCATTGTATACGGCACTGGTCAGACCACACTTGGAGCGCTGTGTGCAGTTCTGGAGGCCTCACTTCAAGAAGGACGTAGATAAAATTGAAAGGGTACAGAGGAGAGCGACGAAGATGATCTGGGGCCAAGGGAACAACCTATGAAGATAGGTTGAGGGACTTGGGAATGTTCAGCCTGGAGAAAAGGAGGTTGAGAGGGGACATGATAGCCCTCTTTAAGTATTTGAAAGGTTGTCACTTGGAGGAGGGCAGGATGCTGTTTCCGTTGGCTGCAGAGGAGAGGACACGCAGTAATGGGTATAAACTACAAGTACAACAATATAGGCTAGATATCAGGAAAAAGGTTTTCACAGTCAGAGTAGTTCAGCAGTGGAATAGGCTGCCTAAGGAGGTGGTGAGCTCCCCCTCACTGGCAGTCTTCAAGCAAAGGTTGGATACACACTTTTCTTGGATGCTTTAGGATGGTTAGGGCTGATCCTGCGTTGAGCAGGGGGTTGGACTGGATGGCCTGTATGGCCCCTTCCAACTCTATGATTCTATGAAACTGGTCATTATTTGGATGAGAGACTAGAGATTATCCCATGTAAGCTATTCTGAGTTGTTCATGGAATGGATAAAACATACAAAGTAAAATAAACCAAGACCTTGTGTAATGTCAAAGTCACAATGCCCTACCAGGATCAAATCTCCACTCTCGGAGTTAAGCACACTCAGTCTACACGTAGGCATGGCCAAACTGTGCCTCTCCAGATGTCTATGGACTACAATTCCCATGAGCCCCTTCCAGCATCTGGAGAGCCACAGTTTGGCCACCCCTGGCTTACAGTGATAAGGTATGGAGTGTGGAGCCTGCTCTCCTTCGAAGAAAGGTGGGAGGGAGAATGTGAAAGACTGACAAGAGAACAAACACTATATAGAAGAAGAAGAGCTGGGGTTTTTGCATCCACCTTTTCACCACCCAGAGGAGTCTCAAAGCAGCTTACAATTGCCTACCCTTCCTCTCCCCATAACAGGAACCTCACAAGGTAGGTAGGCTGAGAGAGTTCTGAGAAAAGCTGTGACTGGCCCAAGGTCACCCTGCATGTAGAAGAGAAGGGAATCAAACCTGGCTCTCCAGATTACAATCTGCCGCTCTTAATCACCACACCAGGCCTGTAATTCATTGGCATCATACCCTTACTCCAAGGACACAAGGGAGAGCCTCATTTTATCCTCACAAGCCCTCAAGGAAGGGGCTGAAATACAACTGGAGGGCCACTGTCCACACTGCAATTCTGAATCATTATTCATTGCGCTACTGATCTTTAGGTCACTGGAATCTGCTGGGAAGTCAGCATTGCTTGTATCTGCTTTCAGGCTTTCCTTGCATCTCCAGCCCTGGGAAAATGAATCTTTCTTGCTGAACAAAGTGTTGTGAAGTCTCATTTCAATGATCTGACAGCCATGACTTAAATTGCTAGGATAAAAATAAGAAAAAAAATCTGGTTTACATGGGAAGATTTGTGTACAATGCCAGAGTTAAAACAGAAGTACCTACCAGCTACGCCGTTGTTGCTTTAGGTATTGCAAAGCATTACAGTGGTAATTAATTAATGGAACCCACCTTTCCCTTTAACAACTTTTTCTTTTTTTTTTGGAAAGTGTTTGTGGCAACAACTGCTGTCTGCCTGGAGGGGAGAAGATGAGAAGAAATGCTAGGTGATGAGTAATTCATGAATTTAGGTCAGAAAGGAATAAATTGTTTTGTAAAATATTTATCAAATGCCCCCAGATAACTATTTGCCACTTGAAAAAAAAAAGACATGCCTTTAAAATTATATTTTGAAACTGCTGGCATTGTGTAGAACAGGGGTAGTCAACCTGTGGTCCTCCAGACATCTGGAGGACCACAGGTTGACTACCCCTGGTGTAGAGGGACTGCCAAAACCTGAACCTGAGAGTCTCATGGAAGTCCTCCAAGGCATTTGTTTAATCCGACGCTTGTATTGGACAGTGGGGACTGGGCCCCCCTTGGAGGTTGACCTGGCTCCTCCAGTTCTTCACTTGTCTGCCCTCTCTGTTGAGTAAGTGGACAGTGATGGGGATGAAGGGAATTAGCAGAGACCAGCTTGCTCACCCACGATCCCAGAGGGGGAATGCTGAAAAGCAAACACTGGCAGCTTCACCGCCTCTCCCTCCTCACTGCCATTGGCTCATCCCTTCACCCGTTCTCGCATCTCAATCCAGCACATCTTCATGGCACCACCAAGGAGTCCACCTCGAGTCCTGTTTTGGCCCAAAGAGAAATGGAACGGCCAAAAGGCCCAAACAGTCTTTCCTCTCAAGCCCTTTTCTCGCTGCCAACAGCAATTTTTCTACCATTCATCTGCAGTCATGGTTAGCAACTGCGACGGCTGCCAACCTCCAGGTAGGGCCCAGCATTACAGTTCATCTCCAGATGACAGAGATCAGTTTCCCCGCAGAAGACAGCCACTTGGAAGGCTGGGCTCTTTGACATTATACCCCACCAAAGTTCCTCTCCTCCCCAAACTCTGCCCTCCTCATAGTCCACTTTCAAAATCTCCAGGCACTTCCCAGCCCAGAATGGACAACTCTGTCGACTGAGTATGCTGGAGACTTCAATCACTATCTAGTAGCACATTGTATTGGGGCTGGCAGCACTTAAGTTACCAGGGCCGAGCTACGTATTCCATTAGGCTTCGGCCTCCCTTTGCTTATGGTGTTAACTCCAGTAGACTCCACACATTTCTGCCATGTCCCCAGGCTCTGCCATGCTGCTCATGAAGCAGGCTGTTGTATATAACAAGGCTAGTCAACCTGTGGTCCTTCAGATGTTCATGGACTACAATTCCCATGAGCCCCTGCCAGCGTTTGCTGGCAGGAGCTCATGGGAATTGTAGTCCATGAACATCTGAAGGACCACAGGTTGACTACCCCTGGTCTACAAGAACCCATTGGAAGACAGTCCCTAATGTGCTGCAGCAATTAGGCAGATATTGTATTATAATACTTAAAGGCTGCCAGCCAAGCACTTTGCATTTTCAGCAAATCTTTTTGGATCCCAGGGAATGCAGAAATAGCAAGATAAAGATTTGGCTGTAACAGCAGCTTTTGGTACATCTGGAAAAGTTTCCAATTTTAACAAAAAGCAATTGAGGCTTCATCGGGCACGTTTCAGAGTAGTCTAATCCTTATGGACTGTGTCCCGTGAAGCCTCAACCAACCCAACGCATGTTGTATTTACTTTTCCAGCTGTTCCTTTGAATAGTGCTTTAGCAAGGAAGCATTTTGGCCTACAATGAACGTTTCTTGCAATTAAAATAAACAGAACGTCAGGTGTCGTATTCACACTGTCATGGTTACTCGGATTTCCCTAAATTCTGATTTTATGGCCTCCTCTCCTGCCCTAAATGGGCACTGATTCAGTCATGTTGACTAGAAACAAATAGGCAATCTAGAGTGTAATGGGGGGGGGAGCTCTGATGGAGCACCTCGCCCTAAAAGACCAGCACTCAGAGGGTGATCAGACTACCATTGGGATTTGTCAGTCCAAGTGCCTTATTCTGTTGTTTTACCTGGAAACAAAACCCACATTTGGAGACTGTTCCAGCCCCAAACCCACATTTTTGTTTGGGTGAATTTCCTTCTGGGCCCTCTCCTTTTATAGAGTTTTGGGAGTGGCCATGGCTCATTGGTGGCCATGGCTCATTGGTTTGCATGCAACTGTAGTCCTCTCCAGCTAAAGGAGGGAGGGAGGGGGAAGGAACCAATAGCAGGTGATGTAAATTACCTGCCCCTAAGATCTTGAAGACTCTGCCACTCAGAATAGACAGTCCTGACTTTGGTTGACTGGTAGTCTGACTCATGATAAGGCAGCTTCATGTGGACATGTGTTTACATACCTAGTTTGGTAGCGGCTTCCTTTGTGTCCAAATCACCCCCACGTGCACTATTTGCCCTTGCAAATACTTGTATCTACAATGATGCCCAATACCCTAATGGCAATTGATATGTTCTCCCCCACTTTCTTCTTTCTTTGATTAATTCCCTGCCTGGTTACCTGGATCTTCTCCACTAGATCTCAGGATCAGTAGCTCTGTCTGTTTCTCTCTTGTGCACATGTGACTGCCTGCCAACCCCTCACCCACCTTTCATATGACTGGGGTAACTATCTGTAAATATATATATTTACTTCACATGCTGGCTACTCTACAATGAATCAGTGTATAGAATCATTAATGTTTACACATATCATGGGTTATTGATCCATATTCCCTAAGGGACTGCTTAACAAGCATGTTCAATCTGAGTTTAATCTACTCAAGTCTGATAAAAATACATTTAAATCCATTATTTTAAATGTACTAAAATGCATTTTTTTAAATGTATAGAATACTGCATGCCTGCCAGGGTAACTGATATTGCTAACCACCAGATCAGATCAATTAATTATTCAGTCTCCTCTCTTGCCACTAGAGGTCAGGCATTATCCTGGCAACCTTGTTACATCATCTCCAAACAGATCAAACCAAATTCTAAGGGGGGAAAGACCTCAAGGTCCAAATCTAACCAAATGACCTGGGAGTGCAACACAAATCCATAGTTGTGTTTCAGTATAATACAATCTACTAGGATCTGAAAGTTACCAACATGTTTAAAGCATGATGAGAAGAGACTGTAATCTATAAATATCAGCAGGAACTATGATGAGGAATGCTATTTTTTGATTCAGTCAATGCCAGAGCTGCCTTTTCATATGTCAGTAGGGGGTGGTTGGGGGAACATTCCAATATGAATGGGGAAAGGAGGAAAGAGAATAACCACAAAAAAATTAAAAAATAGTCTTCGATATATTCAAGTAGAAACCCCTAAATCAAGTCTCCTGCCAGGTTACAACTTACGGTTTATAGCAAAAATTGACTGATGGGTTCAATGGTAAAAGTTGGAGTGCATATTTATCAGGTTTTTTTCTTCTTCATACTTCCCATAAATCACATAAGCACTCCTGTAGAATAAGTCACATGTCTGTAGCACAGAATTCCAAGCCAATTCATGAAATTTGATAAGGAGTTTTTTTTATGGGAGGGGGTGGGTGGGGGATTACAATATATTAAATACCTTTTGTAACAGTTTCCATTGGGGGTAAGAAGGTAAAGGGATGAAAGGTCATGGTAAAGGAAAGCAGTTAAGAATGGCAAAATGTACATGTTTGCCTCATGGTCACATAATTTTTTTAAAAGATAAATTACCTCTGAGCTATGAGCTGATAAAGCACTTAAGTAGGCAGGCTGTTTCAAGCATAAGAACAGATGAACCAAAACCAACGGATCTACTTCTTCCCTTAGTGCTGAGAGGGATTATAGATCAGAGTACCTGCATTTAAACTGCAAGAATATAAGGTCTGCCATATGGGACCAGATCAATGGGGCTTCAAAGCATCAGACGTGACTCTACTAACAAGCAGTCCTTGATGGTTCAGAAAATGGACAGAAATCTCTAATGAGGATGGCTATTTGTGCAACAACATGACACAGAGACAGCTATTTTGAAAGAAAAATTTTGAGACTGGTGGCATATAGATAGTTATTTGTTCTGTATCCTGGATTTCTGCAGGCACAAGGAGGCAGGAGAATATCTCCCTCTTGCAATACCCTCTGCCCTCAGCCATTGAAATGCTACTCTAGGGGAACAAGGGACACCCAGAAATAGGTTAAAGGGGAATTAGAGATCTCCCATGGAAAGGGGGAGAGCCTCTTGTGGCGCAGAGTGGTAAGGCAGCTGTCTGACAGCTTTGCCCATAAGGCTGGGAGTTCAATCCCAGCAGCCGGCTCAAGGTTGACTCAGCCTTCCATCCTTCCGAGGTCGGTAAAATGAGTACCCAGCTTGCTGGGGGGTAAACGGTAATGACTGGGGAAGGCACTGGCAAACCACCCCGTATTGAGTCTGCCATGAAAACGCTAGAGGGCGTCACCCCAAGGGTCAGACATGACTCAGTGCTTGCACAGGGGATACCTTTACCTTTACCTTTATGGAAAGGGGGAATAGGAAAAAAAAATTCTCCACCTTGTGCTCGCAGAAATCCAGGCAAAATCCAAGCCATTGTATTCTCCCCATTTTAACATACCTGGGAGAAATGCTACCCTGCCACTCTGCATTACCAAATGCAATTTCCATGGCTGAAATCCGTCTTGCAGAGCAAGGGAGACCTTACCCTATAATCTTAGATATTTCATGTTCTCATTCTTTTAAACCTTATGGAGCTTTCTGGCCAAATTATTAATGTATGGTTTGGATTCAACAGAGCTATTTTTGAAACTGGAAACCGCCCTCATCTCCGATGTACACCACAAAGGTCAAATCATTAAAATCAATGAATGCCAATGCAACAGAAGAATGCGAAGAATGATTGCGTGGCTTGATTGAGATCATAAGTGGCAGGTACATGTTTGTTGATCAACAGCGCAAAAATGTAATAAAAAAGAATTGGAAAGGAGGTCAGTAGATGTTTATAATGGTTGTCAGGAGCTCCACATATCAAAAAATGCTACTATAGAGTTGCCAGTGATATATGAAAGGCAGCCTGGGAGCTCAGAAAGATATGGAAATGGAAAACAAAGCAGAGTTGAAGGCATCATGGCAAAGCCAGAGGGGGAAAGGCCAGATCTGGACCAGCCAATTTGGGAATAAGAATCAGAGGGAATTTCATTCAGATTAGTTAACCTTCAGAGGTTAATGAGCAGGACATGGTTGGATTGGATTTAGATAATTAAAATTCCTAACTTCCATCTCTAATAACTATGACGTACTTGAGAAAGCCCTTGAGGGCTTTAAGTGGGTTCAGCTCTTTTGTGGATCAAATCATATAAGGCACTCTTTACAGTACATACAGAGAAAATGCTAATTTTCTTTGCCCATACAACATATTTCAGAACCCATTTACTCCTTGAACAAGTGCCTAAATTAAAATGTAAATATTTCTTTATGGATTGGAGGAATCAATGTCCTCAGGATGTTCACCTTGATTCTCTCCCAAGACTGAGCCTCAGATAACCAAGTGAAAAATCTACCTGAGACCTTGACTCAGTTAACCTTGTTTCCCACAAACCCTACCCCAAGCATCAACATTTTCAGGATCATGCCAGGTTAAGGACTGGGATAATATCAACTAATTCTTTTGACTTGTGTTTGCAATTGCATTATCTTGCCTCACCAGGGCCAAAGGCTGGATCTGGAAGTTCCTTAAGGGAGAATTGTCCATCTGGGGAGTGAGAAGCAACAATGCTTCAAGTGCAATAAATACCATGCAGGATGAAGCCATTAAAGCTTCTAGCTCAACTAGTTAATACACTGGAGAGCCATGGTTAGGATATCCAACTTTAAAAAATTTAATCAGCAACCTCATTTGCTGAGAATAGTTCAGGAAGAAGTACTGAGGGAAGGGTGATGGACTCTTTCTTCCCATGCTATTTCCATAATATAAATCCCAAACCAGTCAAATACAAAACTTAATAATTTAAACTACAAAATGCACTGAGCATTGAAAAGCGCACATAAAATAAACATCAGAAATAACCCAAGTCCCAAGCCTATGTGAATGTAGATCTTTGAATGGCACTAAACAGAAGGGAGAAAATTCCTCAGTGCTATTTAACCAGGGCAGAGTTGCACTGGGGAACAGACAGTCGATGCCATGGCGTGATGTCACATAATCATACAGCCAATCAGCTTTGATTATGGGATGATGTCATGAAGCCACCTCAGAGTGAGAGGCAGTATTTCCTGCTCTCACTCTGTATGACTGAACACTTTTGCTAGCAACACTCCGAAAAATGATGGACAGGGCTAGGCTTTTTTGGAGGAGGGGAGAGCATCCTCTTTATATTATATTTCTCTACTAAATCTTTAATGGCCTCTGCCATTAAAAAGGAAACGGAATTTTATACGCAACAAGAAAGGTAAAAATCAGAGAAGTTAAATGTGGTCTGAATGACTCGAAAATCAGCATTAGCATATACCTTCCTGCTTTTCTCTGAAGAACTGTTTGAGGAAGGTGGTGTGCACGCTTTGCCTGATTTCTCCCCCATTCAGTGGACGTTGCCAACCAAATCAGAAGCAGCAGAAATAAATGCAAAGGTTATTTAAGACCAAGGGCTCCTTCCACTCTTCTTGCAATCAGAGATGCATTGTTCTGAACTTACATCAAGGGCGCTTGTAGCAACAGGGAGTTTGGCAAAAGCATATCCTGGGAAACACTGTCATTTACATTGAACCCTTGTTCAAAGCATTTGGCAAACAGGCCATGAAAAATTATGTCCAGCCCTGTGATTCAGCCAGAAAAAGATGTCTGAAATAAAAAGAGCTGGTTCTTATATGCTGCTTTTCTCTACCAGGAGTCTCAAAGTGGCTTACATTTGCCTTCCCTTTCCTCTTCCTACAACAGACACCCTGTGAGGGAGGTGAGGCTGAGAGAGCCCTGATATTACTGCTCGGTCAGAATGGCTTAATCACGGTCGTGATGAGCCCAGGGTCACCCAGCTGCCTGCATGTGGAGAAGTAGCAGGGAATCAAACCCGGTTCACCAGATTAGAAGTCTGTGCTCCTAAACAAGAACTGGTGTTGCAAGGTAGGGAGGCTCTCTACAACAGCTGTCCCCGAACCCCAGGTCCGGAGACCGGTACCGGTCTGTGGATCAGTCGGTACTGGGCCGTGGCTCCTCCTCGTCCTCCTCCCCGGCTGCTGCCTCGGGGGCTGCCCTGCCACTCTGCTGCCAACTCATCTTTGGTGCTCTCCAGCAGCCGCCATGGCTGGGGCTCCCCCTCGGCATGGCACTGTGCAGTTGCTGCTGGCAGCGCCCCCCAGTGGGCGGCAGGAAGTCAGGGGCGCCAATGGGAAAGCAAGTGGAGCAGGGGCTCAGGTGGTGGTGGAGTCCCTTGGCAAAAGACTACCCCCCCCAGGCTTCAGTAAAATTGTCAAGCATTGAATGGTCCCCAGTGATAAAAAGGTTGGGGATTGCTGCTCTACAGTATGATATCTGCAGCACTGTTCTTTTCTCAGCTCCTCTGTGCAATGAAATTGTCATCATCATTAGACAGGCATCAGCGGTTACAGGGCAGAACGACACATTTCAGACTGATGCTCAGTTTAACCCTGTCTTGGTACTAATAATGCAGATAGATATGGCTTGAGGACAAAAACCATTCATTTCCATCCAGATGAGATTGGTATTTGGACAGAAATAACCATAGAAGCTGGGCCCCTCATGTGCCTTAGATGTGAGGGCTGCAGGATCTGTACAGAACAGACTGATCTCCGAATGTGCATAAATATGTTAGAGGTATTCATTGTCAGCTCATTTTGTCCTTTTAAGATCTTTTATAAATTTTATGGCTGTTACTACATGTTTTATTCTATTCATTATGGTTTCAATGGGAAACTTTCTGGGCCTAACCTGTAGGGTGGAATTCTCAAGGACTTTATCTCTCAGGCAAGGGATGCTCCCTGCCAACCTACCACAGTTTAAGCAGGTGGGAGAAAAACAGGCACAAGGAAGCAATTGGTAGCACCCCTAAGGCAGACAGCACGGCAGACTGGGCATAGGGAGATAATCAGCACCTCAAGGGCAATAGCAAAACACTTGTCTTTGAGCAAGTGACCGTCCTGGGCTCGAATATGGATGTGCTGTTCTTACCGACATGGAATCCCAAAAGCCCACCAAGGCCAATAAGAGAAGGATGTTTGGAATACATGCTATGGACAGAAACCTAATGCAGCTGGTGTTGGTGGCAAGGTCAGCACACACCATTTGTGAGACAACGTGCCTGTCACTTCCATGACCCACTGGCGGTTCTTCCTCTTCCACTTTTGTTGTACTTAATCCTCATTAAGGAGGCAACAAAACAGAATGGGGGGGGGACCCTCAAACGTTCCCTATTATTTTTGCGGGTGATTAATTTTTAATGTTTGGATTTAGTATAATAATTAGTCAGCTGACAACTCTGAGATGAATGCAAAATTCAATTCTCCAATCAGCTGTCAAGACAAAAACTTACCTTGTTTGAACTCCCTTGATGACATATGAGGTAAGCTCTTGACTGGGTTGCCTTGAGGTTTCCTGACAAATCTCCTCTCAAGAATAGCACCAGGCTATGCACTCTGCATTCAGGCAGAAGCCACCGGCTGGCATTCTGCTACTGCTTTTGCCCAGTCCGAGATCGTCTCATTTATCAGAGAGGAAGTTCCCCTCTATTCAGAAGAGGCAATAATCCTTACGGGACTTGGTCGTTCTTCAAATAATTAAACTGACTGACTTGTGCATGTCACAGAATAGCTTGCAGTTCATCTCCTCTTGGCATTATTTAAATTGCCAGCACTGGATGAATTGCATTGCTTATTTTTTGTGCCTCTGCAGTTAGCAAACCCCTATTTGAGAGGAGATTGCCAAAGTCACAAAGAAACAAAAAAAATACCTTTCAACTTAAAAAAAAATTCAGTCCACCCCCCCCCCCATTTTACTATGTGCCTTTAAATAATTGGAGGCCATAGAAGAAACAGGTGGTTGAGTGGCATGAGAGTCTAATTATGAAATAATTCTCTCTGAACAGTCAGCTTCCTACTTGTGACATAGGGATGATTATGCGGGACTTATAACAACATTATTAAAACACAGAGTGTATATTCAGATCAGGTTTTGATTCTTTCCTATCTGAATCCGTGTCGCTGGGATGGATTCCGGCCTGCTGCACCGTGTTTGTTATCTCCATGCAAAGCTTCAGACTTTATTCAGGAATGAAGGTATTTAGCGTCTTAGCTACAAAGGTGAGGGGAAATGTGTGCGTAAGGGGGGGGGGACCATACTTTTCAAAATAATAAAAATAAGGATACTTCTTAAACTTCCCTATAATAGAGCTGCCAATCAACCCCCCCAAATCCAACCTGGCTAGGAAGAGGACGTTTATTTTTTAGCTTCAGGGTTAGTTGCCAGAAAACTAAATACCAGGGTCAGTGTTTAAAATCTGATTACTTTAGGCAAATTGGAATAGGTCCCATCTCTGGACCCATCTGCCCAGTCAAATGCCAAAAACTCTGGGCTCCTGAACAACATCTACCAAAAAACCTCTGGCTCCACTCCTGGATCTAGGAAAGCTGCTTAGTTCTGCCCCTGCCTCCAACCACAGGCCAGGCTCCACCCACTAAGCCCTCAACTCTCAGTTTATTTATTTGTTTGTTTTTGAGCTTGTATTTTGCCCTCTCTCAACAGACTCAAGGCAGATCATGGCACAGAAATAAAATTTTTAAAAAATAGAGAAATGAAGGTCTAATTAATGCAAAGTTTAAGACATCATAAGATTAAGATTAAAATACTGGTATTGCCCACAGAAGTGTGTCTATCGTACGGGGAGAGAAAAAAGGGGAGGTCATAAAAGCTTGGTGGAAGCAGAGAGGGCAACAGGTTCATATGTCAGGCCTCAACCACAGGCCTGGAGGAATAACTCTGTCTTGCAAACCCTGCAGAACCGTCGGAGGTCCCACAGGGCTCTGATCTCACTAGGGAGAGTGGATCACCCAGCAGGGCCAGTTTAATTTCCTTGGGATTCTGAGCAGATTCTGGTCACTAGACCTTGACGCCCTTTAGGCCAAATGTAACCCCCCCTTGGAAAAGACATGCTACTGTGTTGTTACCATCATCGATGTGGCCAGTGTTGTATTCCCTTGCTGCCCCGGTTAGTAGCGCTTTTGTTATAGGGAGGGTTCATATCTTATTTGTGCCGCCATGTTGTTGCTGTATTTCTTTTGGCAATTTTTGGGTTTTACTGGGGATTTTATTGGGGTTTTATTGTACTGGATTGCTGTGTAAGCCACCACAAGCTGGCTTGCCAGGAATGGCAGGTAGCAAATTAAATTGATGGATGGATGGATGGATGGATGGATGCAGATGTAGAAAGATTTAGCAAACCAATCCAGTTCTAGAATCCCACTGCTCCCTTGTAAAAAGGTAAAGGTATCCCCTGTGCAAGCACCGAGTCATGTCTGACCCTTGGGGTGACGCCCTCTAGCGTTTTCATGGCAGACTCAATACGGGGTGGTTTGCCAGTGCCTTCCCCAGTCATTACCGTTTACCCCCCAGCAAGCTGGGTACTCATTTTACCGACCTCGGAAGGATGGAAGGCTGAGTCAACCTTGAGCCGGCTGCTGGGATTGAACTCCCAGCCTTATGGGCAAAGCTTTCAGACGGCTGCCTTACCACTCTGCGCCACAAGAGGCTCCCTTGTAAAACACTGCTAATATAGTAGGCTCTGAAGAGTTAGAAACTGAGTTCCCAGGTCCTAATGTTTCTTAAAGATATTTCTAACTTTTGCTGATATTCAGATTGGATTTCCAGTTTGTTAAAAGTTAAGCTGACATTAAATCATTAAGCTGTCTTTTCTTTATGCTTCTTGGTAATCATTCTCTCCCCCCCCCCCATTGCCCTTGATTTTTATTATCCTTGCTCACTTATAACTCTCTTTACACCCCTCCATTTCTGCATCATTTTTCTGTTTGGCATATCTTCCAAGTGATGCTCGCTTCTCCACTGACGGCATGGCCCATCAAAGCCTGTCATTTTCCATATCAGCAAATATCCTTCTTCCTCTTTGCTGTGTCGGTATGCCACATGCATGCGTTTTTATGCTGCTCGATGAAACAAGAAGCTTGTGGTACAGAACTGTGTGCTTTGGGGCAATATAACAAATCTATGAAACTACTTAACCCTAAACTACCTTCAACTATTGATCCACCAACCTTAGCACAGCCTAATCCACCTGGCAGACACTGAAACATTTGTTCTTCCCCAGACCTGCTAAATACTACAAAAAGAGAAAGCAGGCTTCAGACATCTCTAAAACAGGGAACAGAATATTGCCACCTTAATTTCACAGTCATCCTTCTGACTTTCTTTCCTCTCCTCATTTCTTATTGCCAAACCCTCTTTCCTCATGCAGTGGGATCGGCTTTGCATTTTTCAGAGAGAGAGACAGAGACAGAGAGAGAGCAGCTGAAGGGCATCGTCTTTTCTAGGTTTTGCAAGTAAGTAATTACCTGCAATCTCCAGAAAAATTCCTTTTGCAGCTGGGTCCTTTACAGTTTCCAGGCCAGCACCTGCAGCAGAGCTACAAGTGCCATTCCAAGGGAAACAGCAGCTGAACCCATGAAGCCATTTCTTAAGAATAAAAGCTGCCTGTCATTGTTGGCCTGTAGACAGAAACAAACGTCCCTTTGACCAGCTAAGGTTGAGTATTAAGGAGGTGGGAGGGGGCTAGGAAGAAAAGGAGCCATTCTGAGAGCCAAGGATCCCCTAAGCGGGCAGATTGGGTTGGCAGCTCTGGGTTGAGAAATAGCTGGAGATTTGGGGATGGGGGGGGGGTGGGCAGGGTTTGGGGAGGGGGAGGGATCTCAGGAGGATAATATATTGTAGATACAGGAGGCCCAGAGGGATTCCAGAAGCATATTGGTTTGCTAAATCTTCCCCCAGTCATCTGCATTTCTTACAGCAGCGGTCCGCAAGCTTCCGCTTGCTGCGGACCGCTGCGGCGTAGTGGGTGGAGAGGGCGGCCCGGGGGCCCGCGCACGTGCGGCAGCCCCAGCGCAAACGTTTTACAGGGTTCAAACAATGAGCATTGGAGATTTGGGGCCAGATCTTTTGCCTCCAAAGGAGCAATTTTCTCTAGGGAAAGTGATCCTGGTTGTCTGAAGATAAATAGCAAGAGTGTTTCCAGGTGCCACCTGGAGTTTGGTAACCCTAGCAGCAGAAGAGGGCAAATTGGCTATTTGACTTCTGTTTGTGAAAGCCAAGAGCAATAAATATTAACCTTTATGCATAGCTTATTTTCCTTTTATCTCAAGCCATTTTAATATCCCTAACTATCCATTATAGTCGGTTTACTTAAAAAAAAACATTTATCCATGCAGGAACAGGTTTAAGCCTTTCAGGTAAGGCTACAGCCAAGGAAAGATGAAACAGTTCCTTTGATCTCAACTACTTTTGTGTCTGAGGACTCATTAGCAAGACCTCTTTAATCTTTGATTGCTCCACTTTCCCCCCCAGTTCAGAGGAAACAGTCCCGCACAAGCTTGGAAACTGATAAACCCATCTGTAAATAACACAGCAACATGCAAAAATCTAGAGCGCTCAGATCAAGCATGTTTTAAAATCGTGAATGCTACTACGACAGAGAAACAACCAGGACAAATTGTCTCTTGTAGTAAGACGACAACCGGTGATTTGCTCAAAGGAGGGAGCGTGGAAGAAGAAAGCAGAGCGAATCTGCAGCTTTGTTGTTATTTGCTTTTAAAAAGAGGTGTTTTGATATGAAACAGAAACATCAGAAGACCGGAGGGAAGACTGCTTTATTTGTGAGCCACCTTGAGCAGGTATTCTGGACAGGCAGCAGACTCAGGATCCTTCTTAAGACTAGGCCAGGCTTTCTCAACCAATGTTTCCTGAAACCCTGGGGTTTCGTGATAGCCCTGGAAGGGCATCCAGAATGGGTGGGAGTTAATTAATTTGTATATATATTTTAAAAATTGTTAAACATTTATTGAGAGATATGGCCATATATGATCATGTTGACCCCTCCCCCAACAGCCAAAGATGGACCCGGAGGGGGTGGGAAAGGGAGGGGCCTGGGTGGGCGTGTCCACCTTATTTCCCAACCTTATTCCGCACAATCGCACCACTTCTGGGTTGTCTCAAAGCCTGAAGAATTTTCCAGGGTTTTCTCAATGGTTAAAAAGTTGAAAAAGGCGGGTCGAGGCAATGGGGCTTACTCTAGGAAAAGTGCACATAAGAACTGCACTGCAAGTTGGGTTGCCTATTCTGGAGACTTTGAGGGTGGAGGATCTGGGACATAGTATAATGTTATGGAGTCCACCCTCCAAATCAGCCACTGTCTCCAGGGGCAGTGCTCTCTTTCACCTTGAGATGAGCTGTGAAACCGGGGGATCTGCAGGCCCCATCTGTAAGTCAACAGTCCTGTGCGTATTTACTTAGGGTTCAGTTTTTGTATGCAACTTAGAGAACATTTATGCATACAATGATGTCCATTTGAATGTTTACTATACATGTGTGTATAAGGCCTAACTTCTTAATGCAAAAATTCTATTGAAAAAGCCATGCGTTTTACAAGGAAAAGTTCAATATGAGAAAACAAAGGCGGGATGCCACCAATGAAAATGCTCTAGGCTTCAGTGAGCAGGGTTACCAGGAGCAGTGCTTGAGTGATGGATCTTCACTAGTGAGCTGGACTATATGGGAGGAAGTGTCCTTCAGACTTTTTCTGCACTGCTCTGTGCTGAGCTGCAGGCTGGTCTTTGAGCCAGGATAGGTTGCCCTGCCTCTTCCTGCTCCCACACAGGGGAGCATTTTGTCGAGTGCACCTCGTTCACCCTTCATTTGTGCTTCTGCATGGGAGCCAGGGCAGCAAAGTTCCCAGTATGGAAACGGTCTCAGACACACAGGTCTCAAGCCGTTTAGGGTACTTTGAACTGTATGCAATAACAGAAGAAGAAGAAGAGTTGATTCCTATATGCCACTTTTCTTTACCCAAAGGAGTCTCAAAGAGGCTTACAGTCACCTTCCCTTTCCTCTCCCCACCACAGACACCCTGTGAGGTGGGTGAGGCTGAGAGAGCCCCGATATCACTGCTCGATCAGAACAGCTTTATCAGTGCCGTGGCGAGCCCAAGGTCACCCAGCTGGCTGCATGTTGGGGAGTGCAGAACCAAACCCAGCTTGCAAGATTACAAATCTGCCCTCCTAACCACTACACCAAGCTGGCTCTCACACCAAACTGGCTCAGAGAAGCAGATCTTTTAGCATAAAGGTGATATGGCCACTGTCAGCAAACTGACTGCTGCATTTTGGATTTCTGACAGTCTTCAAAGGCAGCCCTACACAAAGTACACCGAAGTAGTCTAACCAGGATGTGATCCAAGCATGCATCATTGTGCTCTGATGGATCAGTATGCCCTGCTCACCTAAGTTTGCAAAAGCGGCTGCAAACTGTAACTTGTTTGTTACTTACTGCCAAGGCATGATCTGACTGGGCAACACATGTAGGTACTGTTTGGCTTGCCATTTGCCCGCCCATGACTGGTAGACATGTACCCACATAGCACCAACTCCTGCCTTTGAGAAACTGAGGAGCATTATTTCATATTGGCCAGGAACAGGCATCTGTAGTGATGCTGTATGGTCTTTACCATAGAGATATGGGGAAATTCCTCAAGCACCATTAGGAAGTGAGGTCACATCCTCCCTGAGCTGCATTTTCCCCAGGCACCATCCTCCAATATCTCCCAGCATTTGCCAAGGCAGTGCTGGCAGTCCTAGCTACTGCACAGGTACAAAGTTGCTCAGCATGAGGTTCAAGAGGAATTCTCACAGAAGCCCTTGAGGCGATCCTAACAGGAGGTTGTCATGCAAAGAAAACTAGCTGCCTAGCAATGGGTTTTATTTCGAAATTACCAGCATTTCTAGCCCAAACAGCACAGAGGAGAATTTCAGTTTGGATTTAACTGTTCAGAATGCAACAAAATATGGCGATTTTCTCTGTTACACAGAAGAGCTGCTGTTGTAGTCTTCTGTTTTCTTTTTGTCATGGTAGGTGTTTCGTTTGGTCTACTCTAGCGCAAATGGGGCAGAGACCCCAGCCATAAATGAAAACAGGAAACCAACAATTCTTTTGCTCCCAGCGAAACAGGCAGACCAATATAAAAAGCAAAGCAGAAAATATGTACCAATAAATTACCAGCTATATGTCTGGAGCACTGTCACTGTATTAAAATGACCTGATTTTAATTGCATTGGAGAACGGGCAAGGAGCCCTACATCAAATGTAACCCGACAACACACAAAAGAGGGAAATGCACACAGAGAAATCATCATAGAGGATACAATTTGTGACACATTTTTCTGGTTCGGATAATTACACTGTATACACCTATAAACAATTTACAGAAAATTCATCATTTAGCACTGATGTTCCCCCAAATCCTCTGCCTCGGCTTTTACTTTGCGGTTCACTACATCTACATCCTCATTACAGTAAGGAAAAAGGTAGGCCTACCAGCAATTTGCAAAAGGAAAATAACATTGGATATTATTCAATATTGCAGCGTTCTCATGCTAACAATCATCTTAGCTGTTATATTAAGCACGTTTGACGAGAAGACAAAATTTAAAACACACCATGCAGGGAAAACCCTGCTTAATCATTGCTTATTCTTGCTGAGAATTTATAATGTATCTTATGGCAGTAAAATGCTATGCCTCCAATTTCACAGGTGACATCTGGTAGTGTACCCCCCTCCCCCCATTCAGGCTATATTTTTCAAATACCATCCCTTATTTCATCATTTATCAAGGCTCATGTTAACTGCATTTTAGCAATCTATCTTAAGTTGCTTTACCCAACTTAATCACATGCCCATCTTGCATTTCAAAAGTAAAGTTGTTACAGACAGGATGTGGGAAATGTGTCTAACAGTCCACCTGCTTCTAGATGTCTCTGCCCAAACAGTAAGGTCCTTCACAGGGGGGGGCACTCCCCCCCTCAGAAGTGAGGTGGGTGGTTACAGACAGCAACAGTACAGCAAATTTATTATTTATTTATTATTGAATTTTTATACCATCACTCCCAGGCCAGTCGGCTCAACTACAACACAATACAAACAGTAAAAGAAATGCGTACATGTGCATACTCCTTTGTGTGCAACTGATGCAGTATGTCCTACTTTTAATAGACTAGATAATGACTCTTGTGCATGACAAAGTTATTAAATATTTGCAGCGCTACTTGTTTCCCTAACACAATTCACTTTTCAATTAAACCGGGTTTTTTCCCCATACCAAGTCAAAGGTAACAACGAAAATCTTCTCAGGAGATATCCCTTTTCTGGTACTGGTTTACGGTTTTGAGAGTGCCACAAATATTTCAGTCAAAATATATGAAAATTTTATTTTAATAGCCGGTTGGCATCCTGAAGAGTAGGAGGAAACAATCCAAAGTGACATCCACCTTGTTCCTGAACTTATTTCACCTGCCGTCTCTTTTCCATATAACACACAAAACCCCCACAGAGTTCAAGATAAAACAGCATGTGAATAGGATAAGGCTATTTATTCTCAGGATTAAACTGACAGGTCCATAAGAGTAGGTTTAAAAACAAGAGAAACCTTTAAAGTTAGGCAAGAACTAAAGAGACACACGACTGAACAATCATTTCATTTGGGAATCTGTCATCTACTCTTTGTAATCTCAGCAAAGTCTTCCGCAATCCCCTTGCCACGTAAAGCAGCACCGTTTTCAAACAAAACAATGCTTTTTTACACCTCAAAAAGCAGTGTTGCCATGGTATTGTTAAAAAATCCAACTTCAAAAACTTTCTAACCAGACCATACATTGACATTCACACCATTTTACATACCTGTCAAACATTTTAACTACAATATTCTTTCAGAAGCTCCCTAACAAAAGGCTGAACGCAGACAGACTTGTCTATATATGTCTTGTAACATAGCATTTTAAACAATAGATTATGATGAGTGTCAGAGTGTACCAAGGTCCTTGATCCCAGGGCCTCAGCCCCCAGAGTAAGCTGAGTATCATGGACCAGAATACAAATTCCTCCTCCTCAGAGGAAGGAATGGGGCACCTAATAACTACCACATAATAAGGCAGCTAAAACACTTGTTCTCAAGAGTCTGGTTTTTTTTTTTAGGGGGAATCCACTTTTGTGGATTTTTCAGTCAAAATATATGAAAATTTTATTTTAATAGCCACTTTTGTGGATTCCCCGAAAAGCGCTACAACGAAGCGATTGTTGCGGGAGTGTTGCAGGAATGTTGCAGATTGTGTACAACGTTGTGCGTAATGTTAAAAAAATAGTGTTATACAATGGTAAGACTTCAGCAACATTAACACTGTGCGGAATGGCCCTTGGTTTTTATACCCTGCTTTTCACTACCCGAAGGAGTCTCAAAGAGGCCTACAATCACCTTCATTTCCTCTCCCTACAACAGTCCCCTCTCCAGGACAGCCATTTTTCCCTTGGGAGCTGATCTCTATAGTCTGCAGATGATCTCCGATTCTTGGAGATTTCCAGGCCATACCTGGAAGTTGGTGACCCCTGAGGTGGGGCCTCAAGACTTCGGGGGTGGGCAGGAGTTTTTGCCATGTAGCCAGCTCTTTGGAAGGCCACAGTGTAGGTGTGCATCCTAGCACCCGTTTTTCCCCCTGGGTGCAATGGGTTTTGCCTCTAGTTAATGAATAATTTTAAAAGAACCAGACCTGGTACCAAGCTCTGCAGTACCCCACTGCTTACTACCTTCCACTGTGAAAACTGTCCATCCTGTCAGCAGAGAAGCCTCTAGTGAAGAGCAATGCATCTTACCCCAACACAGTCAGTGAGCAGACTGGAAGGAGTCAAAGTATAGTTTTCATGTTATTTTAAGTGAAACTATGTACATAGCAACTGAACATGGTGGTTGGATACAGGAATTCAAGTATTTTGGATCTTTCCCACATTCTCCTCCTAAGAAAGCTTGTCCTGAGTTTGGAGGATTGTGGAAAGTAAATCTGTTTACTGAGTTACCCTTGAGAAATCCTTCTCATGCTTTAAACAGTAGCATTAAAAAAATCATGGCTATAGAAAACAGAAGAGCAGCAATTTTGCATGCTCTATTCCTTGCTGTAAAATGTTGAATGTTGAATTATGAATTTGAAAATATTTTACAGTACAGAATTTTACAGTAAACTGCACGGAGCTTTTAATCCAACCCCAGATCGATTCAGTCCCTGCCCTCTACACAGAATGCAATTTCTGTTTGGATTTTGGGCGATTTAAATTTTCCTTCTGCAGCAAGAAGGATTGATCCGGAGTGACCCTACCTTTATTGTGGGATATCCCAGACTGCTGCTAATCCTGAATATATTCAGAAAATCGCATTGTTTTGAATCTGGGCTCTCCTCCGTGGTAGAGGACCCGTGATTGGCTACAGGTGGTCATGTGACAAGCCTGCCTCAAAGGAGAAGCCCCTAATTTCTCTCAACTTCTATCTCAACTTCTTTTTTGTGCCTTCTTCGTCCCCCCCCCTTCAAGAAAAGAAAGGATTTTTTTCCTCCCTCCTCTGACTTCTTGGATCCTCTCCCCCCCCTTCAAGAAAACAAAGAAAGAGTCTCCATTTGCCTCCCCCCCCCTCTTCTGAGCCTCCCTGACCACGTGCAGAAGACTTTCCTGTTTCAATGGGGAGGGGGGGGGAAGAGGAAGACCCAAGTTCAAAATGATCTGAATTCAACAGGATTGACAATGGAATAAAAAAAGTAAGTGCAGACTCTGCCCAGGTTTCAAGTCTTGATACTGCCAATAAATTGAATGGCATGGTTTTGTGGGTGCATAAATGTAGAAGAAGAAAAGTTGGTTCTTATATGCCGCTTCTCTCTACCCAAAGGAATCTCAACGCGGCTTACATTCACCTTTTCATCTCCCCACAACAGACACCCTATGAGGTATATGAGGCTGAGAGAGCCCTGATATAATTGAAGAAGAAGAAGAGTTGTTTTTTATATGCCGCTTTTCTCTACCCAAAGGAGTCTCAAAGTGGCTTACATTCACCTTCCCTTTCCTCTCCCTACAACAGGCACCCTGTGAGGTAGGTGAGGCTGAGAGAGCCCTGATATAATTGAAGAAGAAGAAGAGTTCGTTTTTATATGCCGCTTTTCTCTACCCGAAGGAGTCTCAAAGCAATCCCCTTCCCTTTCCTCTCCCTACAACAGGCACCCTGTGAGGTAGATGAGGCTGAGAGAGCCCTGATATCACTGCTCAGTCCAAACAGCTTTATCAGTGCTGTGGTGAGCCCAAGGTCACCCAGTTGGTTGCATGTGGGTGAATGCAGAATCAAACCTGGCTCGCCAGATTAGAAGTCCGCAGCTCTAACCGCTATATCAAGCTGGCTCTCATGTAGACCCTAAATGTAGACTGTGGGATGGATCATGTGACTGCCTTCCACTAAGCTGGCTCCCATACTCTGTTCTACTAAATCTTCCATCAAAGTCTTTATTGATGGAAATCTTTCCTGTGAAGGCAAATTTGGTGTGAGGGAGTCCTAGGATCTAACCCAGTTTGTTTTGATAAGACAAATTTCATTGCTTATGAGTTTACTTCTTGTGGAGCTGGAGTGCTGGAAAGCTGGTGTCATATTGTAGCTTCAAGTCAATTTTGAACCTGGATTATTATTATTATTAATTAGATTTATTTCCCGCCACTCCCTGTAGGATCATGGCGGGTCACAATAGTCCTATCCCCATTAAAATACCCATTAAAAGACTTTAAAAACAATCCCAACATGGCGGAAGCTCTCATTCCCACCCCTGCTATCAGAGCAGCAGGTCCGGGGGGGGGGGGGATGCTGGCACTCATTCACTGACCCCGGCCTCAACCAAAAACCTGGCGTAAGAGCTCCGTCTTGCAGGCCCTGCGGAAAGCTGGTAAATCCCACAGGGCCCGCAGCTCACCCGGGAGCTCATTCCACCAGGTAGGGGCCAGGACCGAAAAGGCCCTGGCCCTGGTCGAGGCCAGGTGCACTTCTCTAGAGCCAGGAACGATCAGGAGATTCTCCTCCGCAGAGCATAGAGCCCTGCGGGGGATGTTCCTGGTTCACATCTCAGTCCCGTAACTAGTTCTCCAGAGGCAGCTTTCACATTACAAGGAGTCAGACTGAATTTCTTTGCACAACTCAAATCTCTCTTCAATCAGGGTTCCTTGAAAAGAGTGTGTCTATGATATGTAACATTTTATTTTATTTTTAATAATTTTCTTTTGTATTAAGATAAAGATGAGTTGACAAAGAATGCAGAAAGAATGAATTAACTTCTATACTCTGGTTTCTCTTCAGATTGCATAAATCTTTCGCCTTTTATGATATGTAACATTTTAGATTACATGGTCAGTTGAAATAATTTAGATTACAGAAGGGGGATTTGGGGTCAATTCCCCCTCTTCACTTTAGCCCCCATGCCTTGTTGAACTTCATCCAAAGTTTCCCCTGACTCCCATTGCCACCATCTTTTCAGAGGTCACACAGGTGTGGTAGAGGAAAGAAGCATTGGGAAATGTCTGCTTCCAGAGTGCCTTTTCATTTCACAGAATCCAGCTCTCTCTGTTTGAAGTGATCCTAGGTAGCCTAAGGCTAGCTGGTGTTCCCTCAACTTCGACCACCCTTCTTCAATAAGAAGATGATAATTCTGACCTACTTTACATGGTTATTAAAAGGCTTACTTGGGAGAGAAAGTATTCAGCGTATTTAGATCCAAAGGTGCCCTCAAGCAGAAGGTGCTTCCATGTGTTTGAGGCTGGATGTGCAGCACCCATGGATTTCCCACTGCAACTGCAACCTTTCTCTTCCCGTGCTGTCCCCCACGCTGGCCCCAAAGGTTTCCTTGACCCTCAATAGAGGCTTTCACAGGGGGCTTTGCAAGAAAGAGGGGGAAAACAACAGATCTGTGCCATGAGTGCAGCTGGGCCCCTGGTTCTTTGGATGTAGCCCTGCATAAGCTGTAAGTGTTGTTCAACTATTAGGGAGTCATAAGAAAATAATAAGCAGAAGTTCATTGAGTCCTAAATCTGTGACAATTACTGTCATTCAGCACTTGCTGAGGATATATTTCAGTCGAAGCACAGACATTCTCTTGCATTCTCTTTCTAGGTCCTTGCTGGTTAATCCAGAGAAAATATGCTAAAACCTTTCAAGATGTTATTTCAGTGCCTCAAGTCAATGAGCTGTGGCACAATTCACTTGAGGGTTTTATGGTGCTAAATTCCTTCTGCTATAATTTCAAAAGTGAAATGGTTCAGGTTTCCCAGCCAGTGCCTTGATGTAATCCTTAAATTATCCTATTGCTTTATAATAATTTCAGATAGATAATGGGCTGCACTGTGGTAGTTGCCCGGGACAGGCATCTAGGGAACTCCTCTGGGTGCTTATTTATTCCAAAAAGTAACCTTTCGTTCTCACAGAGGGGGAAAAAAACAGGAAATGCATCTCACAACGATTCTTAGTAGCCTATATGACTCCTTGCCTCTCCCATGACTACTCATTCTTGCCTTCTTAACTTTCATACTTTCTGCCTGCTCTGATCATTTGCAGATATCTGCTTTTGTGCATATTGTCTTGTCTTATGCAAGAAAGAATGGAGTAAATACAAATCTAGACAAAGTCCTGAAGGAGAAATGAGTGATAAAGAAATTAGCAACAATGTTAACTGTGTTTTCTAAAAAAAATGAACCAAATTTAAAACTTTAAAATTAAATGCTTTGCCCTCCCCCCCTACTGCTAAAAGAAAGTAACGTATTTTTCCAGAAATTGTAATTCCCTTTCTCAATGATTCCAACTAAGTACAGCCTAACTGCATGACCTGAGTTCGATGCGAACTCTTAAATGAGCAGTGAAAATACATGATGATGAAAAAAGAGGTTTTGGAATCAGTGCCAACGTAAATGAATATATGTATATGTATATGCATAAAAGTTGCGCAAATGATTATCCTTTTGTATATGCTTTGATGAGAATAAAAACTTCTGTTTTTATCAGTTAGAGCCATTTTACATGCAATCTGTTGTACACGATAAGGGTGCTGGTGTAACCGTTTCACTGCATGAGATTTTAATACCTGTAGTTAAGTATCTACAGATCTTCTTCTTCCTGAGAGAATGCCTTGTTTGGGCAGGGAATGCATCCATCTGGGTTTAGGATTGTGTATCCTTTATATATTGGGTTTCTGCTTGTATGGCAAGACTGCTTCCCTCTACCCTTAACCTTGAAAACCATATTGGGTGAACGGATCTTCTAATTATTGTTATTTTAAAAAATTCTTAAGGAGCAGCCATTGGGCTCCCAGGTTCTGATCAGGGCTACGGCAAAGAGAAATACCCCTTTCCGGACAGGCAGTTTTCAAATGCCCTCCTCAGAGCTGCTATTTGTCTCACCGAAAGGAGCATGCAAGCAATATTCATGGAATCTGTATGGAGCAAACAGCAGTTCTCAAAGGATAGCTGAGGCAAAGAGATTGTCCCTCAGGCTTTGGCTAGCTAGGTTTGTGGTGAGTTGCATGTTTCAGGCTTTCAGAATTCCAGGCACTTTGTGTCACTACTTAGGCAGTTCTACATCAGTCACAAAACCCTCAACCCAATGGTACACAAAGTAAACTTTGTATGCAGTGGAGCCCTGTTCAACTAGACCACCGTTAATACTGGAACAAATTATGGTAACTGATTAATATTATTTGGAAAACAATTTTGTAACCAAGCAGCTGTGATTTAAACCTGTGGCCTAAGGTGCAACTCGGCAAGTTCACATCATAGTTGGCTATAAAAGTACCAGGGCTTAGTGGCAGAGCATCTGCTTGGCAAGCAAAAGGGACCCGGTTCAATCCCTGGCATCTCCAGTTAAAAGAATGAGTGTTATGAATGGTCTCTGCCTGAGATTCTGGAGATTGACTACCAGTCAGAAGAGACAGTACTGATCTTGATGAACCAGTAAGTTTCATTTGAAAATTCCGCAGATGGATAATACAGTAGTAAATATTCTTGCTAGGATCAATGAGGCCTGTTTCAAAGAAATCAATTTTTAGGCCTGCTGTCCCAGCTAAATATCACATGATGATAATCCAGCTAATTCAAAAAAGGAGATATATATTGGTATTCAGATTTGCAAATATATGTAAAAGTAAACCATTCTTTAAATATGAGTGGTGATAGATTTCTGTTCTTAGATTTTAATAAATTACGAGCTATGATCTTGGTTCAAATTCAGTAAATAAGTGTGCACCTCAAATCCCAATATATAAATTATTATACATCATAATTGGACACCAAGGTGGGCTATTGCAAATACAACTCAGATAATATGCACAAAGTGTTTTGAGAATTCTAAATTCTCAGTAATAGTGTAGAGAATTTGGTGTAGAGGCTTGAACGTTGACCATGAAGACTCAGGTTCAAATCCCTGTTTAGTTAGTAGACCGATCATGTGACTTTGGGCCAATCACTAATATCTCAGGTTTGGTTTGAGGATAAAATCATGGTGAACCTTGGGTAAAAACGGGTCCCACATGCATCCTGTCCCACATGCATCCTGTGAGCCCATATCCTAAGTTGCTAGATGCTAATGACAAGCTTACCTCTGTACAAATAGGATTTTGCCATTACCACAAGATTTTGAATTAGACACATGTCTGTTTACTTATCTGGGCCTAGTCTCCATCCTTGTTCTTTAACAGACTGCTCTTCACAATTAGGAATTACAGGCTTTTTATCTGTAATTAATCAGCAACGTAGGGAAGCCTTCAGAGTCTCACATGTTAGTGTTACTCGGATCCTTTGTTTCCACCCAGTCTTTTAGTTCAAAGTTGGCCAAGTTGGGTTTTCTTCCTTCCACCCCAGCTTTTTCAGTCATCTCTCTGCTTTTGTGGAATGGTGTGTTAGAGAGGGTTAGAAGGCACCAGCTTTTCCCACTTTTAAAAAAGCCAACAAAGCGCCTTTCCCATCTCCAAAGGTCCTTCTGCTGAATTGGCAAGGCTGAATATTGCATTTTGTGGCAGAGTCAGTACATTGTTCTTTGGGCTGGGTCATTAATTAATAGAATTGTTGCTGTTGGCTGCTTTGTTGTATGTCCCTCTGGGAGTTTTAATATTGTATTATCTTAATATTTAATGTTTGCAGCCCCTAAGCTGGTTCTAAAAGCCATCCTGGGCCCCTTCTAGAGAGAAAAAAAGTTAGAAATGAATGAATGAATAAATAAAACTTTGTAAGCAAGCCTGTGCTAGATCTGGGAGCAGATACATATAAATTATAAATTTCCGGGGGGGGGGGAGTCTGCCCACCCAGACTCCCCACCGGAACCATTTGCCAGATGTTTGGAAGCCATAGCTGGGTAGTTTGATCAGAGTCATCTGAAACTCAACCAAGATGGAGGTCCAATGGCTTGGGAAGAAGTAAGGGGGCTGGCCAAGAAGCGTGTTTACCAATAACAACAGGAATTTGGGGGTGATTCTTGACTCTTCCCTTTCTATGGAGGCCCAGATCATGAATGTAGCTTGCCAGGCTTTTTACTAACTATGCCAGGCAAGGCTACTAGTGTCCTACCTGTCCCCAGAATACCTGTCCATGCTAATCCATGCGACGGTCACCTCCAGAATTGACTTCGGTAACTTGCTCTATGCTGGCCTGCTCTTATCCACGACCCGGAAATTGCAGCTGGTACAAATGCAGCTGCTAGAGTCCTCACAGGAACATCTTGTAGGGCTCATATCCAGCTGGTGCTGAGGCAGCTGCACTGGTGCCAGTTGCAGCCTGGATTAAGGTTTTGGTTTTGACCTTTAAGTCCTTATGCAGTCTGGGACCCACATATCTGATGGACCACCTGCTGCCTTATGCCCTCCTCAGAGTGTTACACTCTGCGGGTTCCAATTTACTGATCATTCCCAGCTCCTGGGACGTTCACCTGGCCTTGACCAGGGCCGGAGCCTTTTCTGTCCTGGCCCTGACCTGGTGGAATGTGCTCCCGGAAGACCCGAGGGACCTGCAAGAACATTCTGCGTTACCCAGGGCCTGTAAGATGGAGCTCTTCCCCCAGGTCTTTAGCTGAGGCCAGGGCACGGGAAATCGGATGGGCCCCTCTGGAGTTTAAGCCATCTGCAGTGGTGTTGGCACCCATAAGTTGTCCCCTGAGGCACAGGGAAGGGAACTGTTGGTTCAAGAGGGAGGGGAGTAGTTCTGCCACCAGCATATTGTTTTAATAGGGGATTAAGTATTTGTGCATTTTTGTGAGGGATTATTTTTTATGTAAGAGCCTCTTGTGGCGCAGAGTGGTAAGGCAGCCGTCTGAAAGCTTTGCCCATGAGGCTGGGAGTTCAATCCCAGCAGCCGGTTCAAGGTTGACTCAGCCTTCCATCCTTTCGAGGTCGGTAAAATGAGTACCCAGCTTGCTGGGGGGTCAATGGTAATGACTGGGAAAGGCACTGGCAAACCACCCCGTATTGAGTCTGCCATGAAAACGCTGGAGGGCGTCACCCCAAGGGTCAGACATGACTCGGTGCTTGCACAGGGGATACCTTTACCTTTACCTTTATTTTTTATGTAACCCACCACAAGACGGCTTGACCAATAGTGGAGGAAAATAAATCCTATTGTTGTTGTTATAGCTGGTTCTTATATGCCACTTTTCTCTACCCGAAGGAGTCTCAAAGCGGCTTCCATTCACCTTCCCTTTCCTCTCCCCACAACAGACACCCTGTGAGGTGGGTGAGGCTGAGAGAGCCCGGATATTCCTGCTCGGTCAGAACAGCTTTATCAGTGCCGTGGCGAGCCCAAGGTCACCCAGATGGTTGCATGTGGAGGAGTGCAGAATCAAACCCAGCTCGTCAGATTAGAAGTCCACACTCCTAACCACTACACCAAGCTGGTGTAATAATAGCAGATCACTATACAGATCACTATACATAAATCCATTATGCTTACAGAAGTATCCCAATCCTTAATTTCATCTACAAGTCCTCGTTTTCTAATTCTTGTTCATATGCAGTATAAAAATCACATGATCTGCTGCTGCAATAGTATTCTACTGCTACGGAGAGGCAGACTAACGCGGCTACCCATCTTGATTACCTGCTATTGTTTTGTATTGCTGAACTGGAATGCACTGCCATGATTGATCCAGATAGCTTACTCTGCATTCAGTGCATTGCAATTCTCTTGTATTATTGAGTAAAGTCTGCTGGAATCTATTTCCAGGGGGTGTTTGGTTTCTGAAATGGTGAAAGGGAAATGAGAAGGCCACAGCTTTCTAATCAGGTAACTGGATTCTTGTCAAGACGTCTGACAAAGAGCAGACATCGAACAATCTCCCAAACCGCCGTATATGGGCAGCAATCTATTTTGGTCCTAATTGTGATAGAACTGATTTCATAAGCTGGAAGGGCTCGTCACAACAAACCATTTATTAGTGCCCAGACAACTGAATTGTGGCTGAGGTGGTAGGTTTTACAACTGCAGCTATGCCCGTTAAATCCATGTGCAATTTCTGTCACTAAGATTAGTGTCCCGGATTGCTTTTCTGACCTCGTCACCTTTCTCTTGGAATCCCTACAATTGGTTCTCCTTTTCTGTCACCCTCAGATGCAACACTGCTGACCTTTGCTTTAATGCATCTCCTCCTTTAGCTACTATCAGATCATGCCATCAGTAGCCACATTAACTGCTTCTACCTTTAAGCATTTACTGGACATTAGTCTCCCTCTTGGTGGCTTTATTTATTGCACCGGCTTATGCTTGGAACAAAACCCTATAGAAAAAGGGTATTAGAAAACAAAACCGCATGCGCCCAATCTCTATGCATTGCCAGCTTGTCTCAGATCTTATTGCTTTCCTTATCCAAGTGTTCAAAGAGCAGGATTTTTTTAAGAAGTTCTTTTTGCTAAAATGAATTTATTCTTCTTTTGCCTTTGGTGGCACCCATTCAGATATGTGTGTGTTTTAAATCTCCAAGAGCCCTGAGATATGTAACACATGCACAACTTCTTCATTCTTACAGTTACTTTGGACCAGCAAGCCCTCTGTCCACCCCTGGAGGCAATAATGGGAAGGATTTAGTTGTTTTTTGCCGCTGTATATCTTGGATTCTGTGTATGGATTGCTGTGCATTTTATGATATAGTTCTTGGACTGTTTTTAGGGGTAATTTTATTGGGGATTTTATGCACATTTTGTAACCATCGCGAGCCTTTTCGAGAGCAGTGGGCTAGAAATTTAATTAATAATAATCTTGTTCCTCTCCTTTAAACAGGGTTTCCAACTCTGGGTTGGGAAATTCCTAGAAATTTGGGGGTGGAACCGAAGGACAGTAGGGTTTTGGGAGAGGGAAGGACCTCAGGGGGTATAATTCCATATAGTCCACCCTCCAAAGCAGCCATTCTCTACAGGAAAACTGTTTTCTGCAGTCTGGAGATAAGCCATAATTCCAGGTGATCCCCTGGTCTCACTGGAGGTTGGCAACCCTTCCCTTAAGTACCTGAAGAAGCCTAGTGCTAGCCAGAGGAGGGAGCTGACTCAGCCTGTGGCTTGTTTCCTTTGACCTGATCTAAATGACATTAACCAATATACTGAACTACATTAACAGGAACAAAGGCATCTTTTTCACTGGGGCATAGCTGCCTAGCCCCTTGGGGGCCTGACCATCAGGCTGTAGGTAAGGGAGGCATCAGAAACATTGCTGGACTGCCCACCTCTTACCATTGTCCCTTGCTATCCTAAAGACATCTACAAGGGAGAGTAGTGCCACCATCATCTTGCCTTTCCCCTTCTTATTGTATGTGTTGTATTTTTTTATTATTATGTTTTGGATTTTGTTGTATTGTGATTTATCTTATGTTGTTATCGTACCCTGCCTTGGATTCCACTTTGGCATGAGAGAAAGGTAGGTAATTACTATTTAAACTAAATGTATCATATATGAATTGGTATGAGTGAGAAATAATGTGTTATTTTTATTCCCCAGCTATTCACACATACTTCCTCTAGAAATAGGAAACATATGGATTACAGGCATCAGCTTGGTGCACTGATTAGATATATTTACCCAGTCATTTATCCCAAGAAGTAGTAAAGATGACTGCATTTGCAACTAATTAAATACTAATGATTAAACATTGTGCATGGGTTCTGACTACGAGTATCTTGCAAAAGAGGTGGCTGATGAAGCAAGCAGTAAGCGAAAAGAAAATGTCAAATATATTAAAACTAAAGAAACAATTATTTCACTTAATGGAGCCTTGTTCAAATGACATATAAAATCCCAGGCTGATTATTTTAAAGAAAAATAGAAGTATGATGGAATTTTATGACACAAATAAAACCCTAATCAGGATTAGTGAAAACCACTTAAAGAGGAAAGATTAAGGGAATTTAATGCCTTCACGTCTCCAGGAAAGAAGACATGAGGATAATATAGGAATCCTATAATGTGATTTCATAAAGGGGAGGGAGATATATTTTAAATCTTTTTCAAGTATTATCTTCCCCAAACAATCTATTATAGAAAGGGACTGTTAGGGACTGGAAGTGCCATTATCTGGCAAAGGAGCTGATGGCAAATAACTTATTCTTGACTTCTTATCAAGGAAGAATGTAAAATGGTTCAGTCTTGCCTGTAGGTGAAGAGATACCTGCCAGTTCAGATGGTTATGAAAGGAAACTAGACAAGTTTTCAGACAGGATGGGTCTAGCAATCATTCCTAGCTGTGGTCGTGGAGCATCCATTTTCAGAAGTAGTTCTCTGAACATCAGTTTCTGGGCTGCTTTAGCAGGTATTCACATCTTTGTTGGCTTCCCTGTGGTATCTAGTTGGCCATTGTGGGAAAGAGTGGTAGAGCAGGTGAACTTCATTTTGGTAACCCTTTGAACATGTCTAGAGAGAGTATGGTATGGTAATTAGATAGTTGAATTAGGAACTGGGATTCCGTTCTGCTGTGGAAGCTTGCTGGGTGACTTTGGGCAAGTTACTCTCTCTTGTACCTCACAGAGTTTTTGTTATTGTGACGATAAAACTGAAGTGGGGAAAGCAATATTGCAAGCCACTTTGGATCCCCATGGGAGAGAAAAATGGAATATAAATATATAAATGAATACTATTCATCTATATTCATGTATTTAGAGGTTTTTCAACCAAATTGCCTTAATCAGCTTCCATAGACTGCAGAGGTTTCCAACAGGTAGCATGTGAGTGGCAGGTAGAGATTTCTTATTTCATAGAGAGAGAGAGAGAGCTCGATCTCTTGTGTGGCCCTGTAAACACTAACTGGAATGGCTCAGGGATGAAGAACCCTTGCTTGTACAGAGGAAGAGTTCTGTTCAGGACAGCAGGCTAGCAGTGGGAATGAGGAAATTCTGTACATCAAAATGGAAACAGGGAATAGCATTTTAGTGTCAGGGCTGGATGACATGCCTGTCAAACTCAAACAGCATGTATCTGTAGAGGCACTTCCCTCATAGTCCCTCACCCTTTGTGGTGTGGTAGTTAAGAATAGCAAACTTTAATCTGGAAAAACGGGTTTGATTCCCCATTCCTCCACATGAAGCCTACTGGGGGACCTTGGCTAATCAGAGTTCTCTCCGAACTCTCTTCCCTACCTTGCAACGTGCCTATAGTGGAAAGGCGAAGGGAATTTGATTGTAAGCTACTTTCAGGCTCCTTACGATAGAGATATAAAAACCTTATTCATTACTGCTTTAAGGAAACAGAAATTTAAGACAGCATGGGGAAAAAGAAACTGAAAGCAGGGTGCAGCAGAAGACAAGTGGTGCCACCAGAAAAACAACAAGCTGTGATCTAGCTGTTTCAGGTACCAGAAAAAGAAATTGCATACAGATTAATTACCTATCTGAGGGTAACAAAGAAGACATGTTCAGCTCATATTTTGATTAGTTAATTTCCTAATGCATGCTTTAATCCTTAATGCTTGCTATGATTTCGCCACTGTCGAAAAACGAAGCAGCACAGAGCAAAACTAAATAATTTATACCCCTTGAATATTGGAGTAGGAAGTTATTCCTTAAGGGCCTGCATTTCATGACTTCTTTTTCATGCCTGAATTGCCACCTGCTCAGAAACTAAGAGGCCTCCTTCAAGCACGCAATCATTTAACTTGGAGGGGGGAAGGTTATCCAATTCAAAGCAGTGTATAGGCTAACTGTGTTAGTACACATCCTCCCCCGTTCTCTCACATAACATAAAGCCAGGTTAGGCAGTGGGCAGAACCAAGTGATAACAATTTTCCTTGACTGTACAACTTCAATTTGTGGCTGGGCAGTAACGAGTCTCCATGAGGTTGCTAACAATATTCAATTAAAAATATAATCACAGAAAAGTTCAACAGAATAAACTTATAAGATCTGTAAAAATGCCCTAAGAATCATCCAGAGAATGCCATCTGCTGCCTACTAAAACTTGCAGTGATCAGAACACTCCCAAAGGCCTAACACCAAAACATCTAAAGACTGAATATTTCCCTCTGAAAAATCCATACATCTCAAAAATTAGAATACGTAGGCTGAAATTCTTCTTTCTAACTTGCTATTGTATTCATTCAAATGCAAGGCTGGTTTTCTTCTATCCCCAAAAGGGGCAGGGCAACTTACATTCACATAGAAGTTACATTTATGTCCACTAATAATGTTACACCATCTTTAGAGGTTATCTTACATTCAGATACATATTCCTTCCAAAGCAGACAAAGTAGATTTGTAGCTGTAAAAGTTGCTCCCTGACATGAGATGGGCCAGTATAAGTCTTATGTTAGCTTTAGTGTCATTTGGTAGAAATAAGATTAAAAGAGAGATAATTACTTGATTCTGCTGATTTGAAAAAGTGGTCTATGAATCTATACCAAGTACTTGGCTGGATCCAACCACTCATCCGTGTATGCAAGGCACTTTCTGGTCAAAGGCTGTTTGTACACCTCATACTAGAGTATTAGAGAGAAAAATGGAAATGAACCCAGAAAAACCATTCTGCTTGTCAAGGAGCTTGCACACCTTCTTGGCCAAGGAGAAACATGAAAACTCATAGACAGCTTGCTTATCATAGGCCTGTATGAGTTTGCCCAGAAATTCCTGCACAAGCAGAACAGAATTAAGCTACTAGGATTCTTTGGAGTACAAAGTCATCCAGCTGGCTGCCTGTGGATTAGAAGCCACTGCTCTTAACCACATCTCAGAATTCATTTTAGAAATCCTCCTAATTAAAGCAGAATTAAGAAGAGTAGAAGAGTTGGTTCTTATATGCCACTTTTCTCTATCCAAAGGAGGCTCAAAGCGGCTTACAGTCTCCCCACAACAGACACCCTTTGTGAGAGGAGAGGATGAGAGAGCCCTGATATCACTGCTCGGTCAGAACAATTTTATCAGTGCTGTGGCGAGCCCAAGGTCACCCGGCTGGCTGCATGTGGGGGAGTGCAGAACTGAACCCAGCATGCCAGATTAGAAGTCCGCACTCCTAACCACTAAACAAGAAGTCATGGAATTCAGCAGAGTGAAATCCTGAAACAAAGAAGCAGAATGTGAACAATCTGCTCATCCTTAGCAATGCCTCTTTTTTTTGCGCCTAACAGATATTATCAGTTTGGATGTACTAAAAAGATACATCCTTTATTTAGATGATTTCTAACACACTTGTCAACAGATCATGCTCTCAAAGCAAGGTAGAAACATAGCAGACACTAAAATAAGTCATAAAAGGAAAAAGTTGAAAACAATACCAAATTACAAATAGATCTGTAGTGCAAACTCGGATCTGCTCGTAATAGCTTTACAGTGCAGACCTATGAAGAGGTACTGTGAGCCCATTTATTTCATCTGATTTTGGCTGGAGTAATTTTGCATAGAATCTTGCATAGAGTAATTTTACACTGTTAAGCACTAAATCCTGACACAAACTGGTGAGTTTTTAAAGGCTTTCTTAAAACCATGAGTGTTCTGGACCCCACAAACTGCACACAGAACGTGGTTCCATAATCTTAAGGGAGCCACTGCAGAGAATGACCATTCAATCATGTTGTGGACTGGAATGACCAAATCACTTGATTCTGCTGTAAGTGAGCCAGAAGGAACATAAAGACAGGACTTTCCAGATATCCTGGGCCAAAACTCTAAAACAGTGGTCCCCAACCCCCTGTCCAGAGACCGGGACCGGTCCGTAGATCAGTCGGTAAAGGGCCGCAGCTCCTCCTTGTCCTCCTCCCCGGCTGCTGCTCTGCCACTCTGCCGCCAGCTCACCATTGGTGCTGTCGAGCAGCTGCCATGGCTGGGGCTCCCCCCTTGGCATGGCATTGCGCAGCTGCTGCTGGCAGCACCCCCCAGTGGGCGGCAGGAAGTCAGGGATGCCGGCGGAAAAGTAAGTGGAGCAGGGGCTCAGGCGGCAGCGACATTCCTCAGCAAAATACTACCCCGCCCCCAGGCCTCAGTAAAATTGTCAAGCCTTGATAAAAAGCTTGGAGAGCACTGCTCTAAAAGGTTTCAACACAATGAATTTTTGCTTGGACACATACAGGCAACCAGTGGAGTCAATACAAGATTGGTGTTATGTGCTCCTTGGGGCTTATAGCACAGGTCAGTTTCAGCCAGCAAACAGACTATGAGGAAACCCCACACAGAATGCATTAGGACAGCCTGAAGGGAGGATTATTAGGGCATGCTTCAGAATGAATGGATCTTTCTGTTCCAGCACATGGCACAGTAGGGAAATCAGTGGGATGTCAGAACATGCCTGGTCATTGCCTGAATCAGGTCATCATGAAGCCCTGGGCCCTAGAATATGATCTCTTCGAAGGGGCTCAGATAAAACTAATTATTTCTTTAAATTTATAAACTGCCGTCTCCACTGGAGCAGGCTCAGGGTGGTGAACAATATATAACCAACAATATAGTAAAATCAGTTTAAATAATTCTAAAATAATTCTTGAAATTATGCCCATGGGTGTGAATCCAGAACCCAGAATATGAGTGTAATACAGAAGGGAGGCCAACTAGATGTTGATATTTTGATTTTTTTTTTAACTGGCCTCAACTGTAGGCCTGGTGGGAGAGCTATTTTGCAGGCCCTCTGAAACTCAATAAGTTCTGACAGGACCCTGATGTCTTTTGGGAGCTTGTTCTACCAGACAGTCAAGGCCAGCCAAATTACCTTGGTCCAGGGACCATTAGCCTGTTTGTATTGGTTGAGTGCAGGGCACTCTGGGGGACATTCAGAGAGGCAATCCTGTAGGTACACAGGGCCCAAGCCACATATTCACCCCAAATTTGCACTCCAGCTTGCTCTTGATGACACAGTCAAGAATCTGTCAGGATATGAACACGTCCTGCAACGTTTCTGTGGTTTTAAAATATATATTATATACATAAAATTGTGACCATACACCCAGACAAAATTCTGAAGGTTCCGAAGACTCCTATTGGTATAATATCCCCCACTCAGGGCCAATTGCTGCTCTTGCTCAGGATGCCACACACACACACACACTTTCTCTTCAGGCCTGCTGTGAAGGTAGCCTCTAATATAAGGTGCCCATACATCCCGATTATAGCAGGACAATCCGGATTTTAGATGATTTGTTCCGTGTCCTGTGATATGTACAAAAAGTCCCGCCATAATTGCACGTGCCAGAAGAGCGGCGGACGAGAAGGTGGAATAGGCGGGGTGGGGCAAGGCAAGGTATCCCTGTGGCTGTCCTTTAAAGTTTTTAAAATTTAAAAAGAGGCCACCACAGATTGGCATCCGTGCAGGGAAAGCGGCTGAGCTGGAGGAGAAGGACAGGCACAGGGACAGCTATCCCTGCCTGCCCGTTCCACCCGTTCTGCCCGCACCAGTCTCTTTTTAAAGGTTAAGGTTTTTAAACTTTAAAAAGAGGCCGCCACAGACTGGCGTGGGAGGCTCAAATGTTTCTTTTGCACAACAGCCCTGTCCACCCTCCAAAACAGCTGTTTTTGCTTGAAGAGCTGATCTTTATAGTCTGGAGTTGAGGTGCAATGCCAGGAGATCTCCAGGCCCCATCTGGAGGTTGGCAACCCCTGGATTGGAAATATTCCTTGAGGTTTGAAAGTGGGGCCTCAAAAGGGTACAATGCCTCCACAGCCACCCCACCAGCCACATAATGCCCCTGGCCTATTTCAGGTCAAGAAAGCATTGCAAGGAGGAGGTTTACAAAACACTGTATGAATTCTTGAGAATATACCAATGTGCTGGTGTATGGTACTTGCAAGTTCTCTAAAATATCTGCACAAATTTATGACTCGGACAGATCTGTTTTTCAAGCATGAAAATTAGTGAAGCCTAATCCACCTCCTCTGCTTGGCTTGTGTGTTTTTCTGTCCCTGTATGCCATCTTTAAAAAAAACAACATTGCAAACAACATTCTGCCTCAGCCCAAAAATTATAACAGGACCAGTGTTGGGAATTGTACTAAACAATGCATTTCCCCCTCAGAACCTCAGTTAATTGTGTGTAGAGTGTTTTAATAATAAGTGCAGCAGAGTAAACACTTTACTACCTTCTGTTTAACAAAAATAGCTTCCAACAGGGTAATCTTTCACTCTTACCTTCTGGCCTGTCATTGTGTGTTGGCAGAATTGCTGGTGACATTCAACCGATGAATCATATCATGAGGCACCAGCTGAGAGATTATTTCTGGAAAGATGATTAGGAATGAAGCAGCTGAATAGTTTATCTGAACCTACCAATATGGACATTAGTGATGGGATTTATTATTTATGGCTAAAATAAATTGTTTTGCTTTCTTAATTTTATTATTAAATCACACTTACAATGATGATGAGTTTTGGTGAGACGTTTTTGATTTTGTAGGGGTTTTTTTATTTAGTTGAGCAAGTGATATTTAAAATAGCAAGCGTATCTATATAACGGGTCATCAAATTCAATGCCTTTTGAAACGTTAAAATAAAGGTGAAATGAAATAAAATATACATTTATAACATGCAAGAGGTCTGTTTAAATTTCTGAACGTTACACTTTGGCGATTACCATACGGTAGTTTTCCACATTGTAATTTTGAATCAAAACCCTAAATTGACAGCATGAAGTTGTTTGAAGTCATTTCCTCCCCCATTGTGATTCCATTAACAACGCCGTTCTAGGGTTTAAGTCTATTTAGGATTACACTATAAATATGATTTAACACTTCATCCCTTATCTCCCCAACGGTCACAGTGTCTAAAGCTGCATTTCTGTAGACATTTACAATGTGCCCCTAAACTGGTATACCCAGAATGCTACTCAGGCTTACTTCCAAGAAAGTGCTCTTTGGATTGCGCTGTTAGTTTGGATGACGTCTGAGTGACCATGCAAAGATTTGTGACATGCGTTGACAATTCTATGTCATTCCATTTATCTCCCCATGATCCCTTTGCCTCTTGCTTCTGCTTCAGACATCTTCCCCAATGTCGCCATTTGTACTGAAAGCACCTCTCTTCTTTGTTCCCTGGAATCTGAACCATTTGCAGTGATGCACAGGGTTTCTAGTTCCTCAAGAATTGGAGCCTGTAGAGGGCAGGGACTGGGGAGAGGTGGAGAGGAGGAGTTGTACGGTATAATGCTATACAGTCCACCCAGGAGAAAATGGCAGCTCTGGAGGGTGAACTGTATGCTGAACTCCCTCCCGGGTTCCACCTTCAAATCTCAAGGAGTTCCCAAACATGGAACTGGCAATCCTACCTTAACCATGAATTCATGAGAAAGTAGATAGTCATAGCTCAATTTCCAGGGTTCATCTCATGAGATTTTATGGACAACTGTCAAGCACTAAATACTAGTAGTTTCTTTTGAGCTTGCTCACAACTGCCATGGTGAAAGTGAAATAAAATCTTCTTTAAAGTGTCCACAGTCTTTTTGGGAACAGGCAGGCAAAACACAACTCCTTCCTCTCTTGATTAAACCAAGAGGTTTGGGGGACTGTTTCTTCTGGCTATCCTGAACATAGAAGAAATTTGTATATAAAATGTTTATATGATGATGTCCAGGTACCACTTCAGTTCCTTCACACCAGCCCTCCATGCTGAAACCTACATACCAGCAAAATTTTTGTTAAGTATCATATTTAATTCCCATTTTCCAAATGGTGTTGGTTTGGATCCAAATCTCCAGTTCTGAATTTTGATTCCAAAGAGAATATCTCTATCTCTTGCCCCTGACTCCAGACTGTGGGGATGATAATGAATGTATGAAACAAATTAATCTGGACATAATGCTCATGCCAGGGGAGGAATGTGTTTCTCTCTTCTTTGTAGCAAAAAGGTGAAGAAGATAATGACTGCCAGGGATTATAAGATAATGAATAAAAAGCCTTTGCAAAACGATAGACCAATGGGGTTAAGACGAGCTGTGGAATTGTGCAGCATCTTTTCTCAAATATTTCTATTGGCTTATGCAGAGTTCCTTGGAGCTTTATGAATTGTGTGGCTCTAGTTTTGTTTTGAGCCTAAACTTGGAGCAAAAAAAAATGGATTTAATGTTTTTGAAAGCATGTTGAAAGTTTGTTCCAAGCTGTTTTCTAAGAAAAAATGACAGACCTCCATTACTCACAGTTATATAACATCCAGTTATTATCAGCTATGTAAATTTGTATTCTGAGCCAGTTTATTTGATTGATTGATTGATTGATTGATTGATTGATCTGTGTCTGTGTTACAGTGCAACCGCAAACCTATATTGTCAAAAGTGAAATAAAATCTTCTTTAAAGTGTCCACAGTCTTTTTGGGATCAGGCAGGCAAAACACAACCCCTTTGATGTTTTCTGGAGGTGGGGAATGAGCTGGGAAAGATGGGAGGACAGGTGATCTGGCAGCCTTCTCCTGATCATACAGGGGTCTTGAGCACCTTGTTTTAAAGCCAATCATTTACACAAAATGTCTTTTTGGGCTCCAGGGACCATGTTCAGCATCTCAAGAAATCCACCCAGACAGAAATAAAGTGCAAAAGAACACAAATCCCAAAAAGAAAGGGGAATGCTTTCTCCATAGCAACACAGCAGTGTTAATTCCTATTAAAAATGCATCTGTGTTGTGGCATTACCAGATAGCAACGTGGAAGTGCCTTTTAAAAAAATAATTAATTTGGGGGCTGGTTAGGGGAGAAAGTTTCAGTACACGAGAGATCTGCTGTACTATGATTTGTGGTTTGCTGTGATTGACAAGCCAAGGCGCAGAGGGAGAAGTTCGGCTTGTTTTCCTTGCAGCCTTGTCAGGAGGCAAAAAGCCGTGATGGGGCAGAGGGAAATCTCAGAAGGGGTCTCCCTGTGAGGAGGGCTGCAAATGCGAGATTTACCATCCCACATTTACAAGCAGGAAGCCACTCGCGTTTGAACCTTCCATGCAGAAATGGTTTCATTTTTCAGTATTTTTGATGCATTCCCAAGTGGTCTGTCATCAAAAGAGACCTCCATTACTCAAACTGAATATAACAAGAAAAGCAGGCCAAGTGACTTGTGTCTATTATTTATTCATATTTCATTAATACAACTTCACAAAATACATCCCCCCCCTACATATGTCTTCAGAAAGACTGGAGGGATTTTACTAACTGGAGAATGGAAATTGATGTGCTAGAAACTTCAAAATTAGAAGCTCTTCTGGAAGAAAACTAGGCCAGTTTAGCATACAAGCTGAAAGGAGTGTTTAATAAATTAACTGCTAACAACATTCTTGGCATAGGGGGGCTGGGTCCAGTGATCCATCAGCAGAAAGACCTGATGGATGTGGATACTTTCCACATTCTCCTCCCCTGATCCTAAGTAATTTTATTCACAGGATTATGGAACCTGCATGCAGGTCAGGAGACTGCTGTAGGGAGGTATAAGGGGGTGAAATCACTCTTTCATCCCCTACTATCAGTGGAGCAACTTCGATGGAAGAGGAAGGAAACAGCAATTTTGTCTCTTCCATTTTGCTCACTAAGGCCTAGAGACCTGTGTAACCAATGTGTGTAGTCCAGTTTCAGTTTCCCCTTCTTTGTTGTCAGGAAATTAGTTTCTTGATAATTTCCAGAGGTAAAAAGTATATGTTAGAAGCCAACATTCAAACATCCACTCTGAAAAGCTCTCATGTTATGTGAGATAAATCATGCATGACTATCATTAAATGATTTCCAGAATGCATGGAAGCATCTGAAATCAGTGAAGCACATCTAAAAATGCAAAGGAATATGCTGATTTAAGAAAAAAAAACAGAAAAGGAAATGAAGATTGATCTTCACCTTTCATTCAACACCAAGATAAAGCCATATAAATTTGGAGTTTAGAGACAACTGGAACAACATCAATCCTACCACTCAAAATCCAACGAAAAGGGAAGAATTCAGGACAGCAAGAATAGAAACATACCAAAAGATACAAAATATGAACAAGGAAAAAAACCTGAAAAATTCAGAGGAATAAATTTTAGCCAGAGAGATGTAACAGTTCACTGGATTAACCATCTGTTTCCAAGCAAAGCCATTTTGGTGCCCAAACCAGGCCTGAATCCCAACTGAAATTGTTCAGTGGCAGATACATCATCTAGTTAAAAATGAAGGTGCTCTGCTACCACCAAGGAAGACTGAACAGAACCAAACCTTCTTTAGCCAGAGAAGGTTTCTTCAGTATAAATTTTGTCACAGCCTCCATTAATGTTTGCAGAAACCGACTTTACATCACTGATGAACTGATAATTTTGACTTATTCTGTCAAGTTTTTATCAGGAATTGGTGGCCTTCATAACTCCAGGACCTTGTCAGCATCAGCCAGGGTTATCTATCTGAAACAAAACAAACAGCAACTAAAAACTCAAATAATTGTCTCTACTCCTACTGCTTGGAAAATATAAATGTTGAGTTACAAAATGGCTGCCCTAACTATATGTTCCAGGCTCCTCCTATAAAGGGCATAGAGACAGGATTACGAGCAGGAACTACTTGACTGGTGGTATCAACTGGACAACCAGAAGCTGTGGTGAAAGAGCAACTGTAGAAAACACTGTTTTTTTTCTCTTGGCTCCCTTCAATATGATACAAGATCACCTTCTCCCTACCAATTGGCTCTTCCGAGATGGAGCTTGAATTAGCAGGTGCAGCATGACAGTCAAAGAGAAAGCAGCCCATCGTTGCAGTTGTGCTGAGAAGTGTTCAAACAATACATCATGCTGCTTTTTGTGCTCCATGGGATGATTGATGTGCTTTCTATCCTCTGACAGAAACAGTGCACAACACTCCGCATTGTAAATCCTTCTCTGAAAAGGGAGGCAGTGCATTACCTAAGCCATGACAGACTCCACCGTCAGCCTTTTATCTGTCCTATTTACATAATCAGGATTTCAAAGGCATTGCTAAAACAAAAGTGAATCCAATACATCTTGCAATATCCTTGTAAAGGCAGTGATTGTGATCTTAAGGCAGAGATTTCAGGATAAACAACAGTCATGAAAGGTACAGCTGCCTACTCCACAGGATCCCTCAGTCATTTGGGCCCCAAATGTTCCATCTGGTTTCCAAAATTGTTGTAAAAGAGACACATGATAGTATTAGAATGATGATTACTCCATAGGTTTTTCTTTGGATGCTGCCTGAGAGACAGACTAGATGATATTGCATCCTTGAGAAGGTGACCATTTCAGCTCTTGGTGGCGGGGGCAGTATTCAAAGGGAAGGAAATTCAGGAAGGACATTTGGTGAGATTAAATTTTAAAAAATGACTGAACCCAGTTTGTTTTATCATTATGTAATGTACCAAAATTGGATGGAATTGTGATCTGTGACTTTATATTGAAAACCACCCTGAGCCGCAAATGAGGGCAGCATAGAAATATAATAAATTTTTTAAAAATTTGGGGGATGGTATTTTGACATTAAAACATCCCCAACATATAGTCACTCTGTGTGTTTCCTTTGCAGCTAATATTAAGGGAAATGTGACCTACCAAGAGGATGGTTTTCTTTCTCTGTTTATCAATCCATACTCCCCTTTACATTTTATCCTGCAAAACTATGAAACACAGTTAATAGCAACTGGCACCCCTCTAAATCATTTCTGCCTCATTGATATTTATAGATTTCCAATGCCAGTAGACAGGCATTATGTTCCCTCCCCTCCCCAGGTTTTTTATTTAGTCAGGCCAAACATATTTAGTTCTTTTCATCTTTCAGCATACTGCAGGTTAATCCTTCCAGCTCCTTAATTAGTTGTGAAGCTCTCCTCTGAATTCTTTCCAATTTGGTGGCATTTTGCTAGTAATGAGGAGCTCAAGGAGAGGAATAAAGAGAGGCACACCTATTATATGGGCTTCGGTTAGTCAGTTAGAAAGCAGATGCAAGGTGACAAGTCCTTAGGTGGGATATCAGCAGCCTCAAGATACACAGTGAAAGAGAAGGGTTGCCAAAGCTATCCACTGCTGTATTCATGAGTTAAAAGGCATGCCATAATGGAGTATACCCAGGATTGTGGCTAGCACCCAAAAAAGGACAATGCTCAAGGTTAAGGTCTATCTTCAGTTGGCTATAAATCATTGCTATTCAGCTGCATTTCTGAACAATAAGTTTGCTTTTGATGGAGTCAAAAAGCTCCTCTTTGTTGGCAGCCATACAATTAATTTTTTTTTATTGTGGAAGCTTACCTTTATTTCTATTTTCCTTTCTTTTTCAGAGCTCCACAGATCAATAGAACTTGAGCAATGACTTGAAAGTTTATCGGGACAATGAGCTATTTATCATTGAACATAGTTTTGCAAAAATATCCATGCAGCTGTGGGAAATGGTCATGAAATGTTTCAATATATTAATCTGTTTATTACCCTGGGGTACATGCAACTCAGAGCAATGCTTTCATGACAGCCCAAATAGTAAAGATATGCTCTGCAAACCTCAAGTAACTCAACACTAGCTATGGCTGGTGGGTCAAGTTCAAACTGGCAGTCTGGTGAGTGGTAACCCTTTTCATCTGCTGCATTAGGGATTGAAGGGCAAAACTCTCTCCTTGAAGAAATCAAAGCAATCCAGGGAATCAGAACAAGAATGGGAAGTTCTGGCCCCGTCATCCACTGTTCACAACAAAAGCAAGGGCTGTCAATGAAACTTTATGTGGTTCTGCTCAATCAATAACTGTAACTTAATGTTGACATTTACTCCTTAACAGAACAATAAACCCTTTGGCTTGAACATACAGACCTCTTTCCCTCACTACAAGAGAAACAATTAAATCTTACAGGTGGGCTGCTATGGTTTCCCCTAAGGGAAGAGTCTTCTACTGATAGGAAGACCCTTCCTCTGATGAGGAAAGACTCTTCACTTTGTGGAAGGGACTCATTGGCTCTAGGCTCAACCCAGAGCCTACTTAAGTCAGGGTAAGATCTTACTGAACTGAATAGAGACAGGTAGCAACTTCAGTTTTCAAATCCACTGATTCTTATTATGTTCTGGTCAATAGTGTATGTAATATTCCCTTAATGGTCTTGACCACCCATGTTTCGGTTATATCTATTATGCTTTAAAGACAGAATTATTGCAGTGCAGTCCAATTAGAGATGTAAATTTTTTAGAATCATAGAGTTGGAAGGGACCTCCAGGGTCATTTTTGGATATTTTGAAGTGATAGAAGAAAAACATCCCCCCCCCCCCCGATGCTCAAAACAGACATTGGGGAAGAAGAAAAAAATCAACTGCCTTTCTTTCTTTCTTTCTTTCTTTCTTTCTTTCTTTCTTTCTTTCTTTCTTTCTTTCTTTCTTTCTTTCTTTCTTTCTTTCTTATAAAAAATTATCGGAAACCAACTGAACAGTAAATAAACCAAATTTTCTCTCTAATGTTTTTATTTGGAAAAGTAGTCTAAAAGATTTTTAGATAACCAATGTAATCAACTATAATAAAGGAAGATAATGAAGGAAGTTCAATAAATAACTTGATTAAATAAACTTACATGTGGGCCCTGAAGAACAGATGAGCAAACTTCACAAGGAAGAGGGAACAGAAATAGCAGAACTGAAAAAAATGGGTTATGAAGGCATGTAATTTACTTGGATTTGCATAAAGCTATTGAGGAGGTCACACACAAGGGAGTATTAATGAAAACAAGTAATGTTACACAGAAATGGAGAAGCCTCTTGCGGATTAGCAAAATGAGAAGAGAAACACCAGAGGGGATTAAATGACCTTTTGCTATGATGAAAAGAAGTGACTATGTGGGTGCTGGCCAATGAATTCAGCAAAAATCTCAAGTATAACATTGGAACAAATGGGCTCAGATATGCTGATGACACAAAAATAATTTAGGTCAGAAAGCTACAGAGAACTGAGGAATTCCAGAAGGATCTAATCAGACAGGGTAGATGTGAAATAAGATGGCAGAGATACATTTTAATGAAGGTGAGGGACAAGGCAATTGCTTACGTGGAGAAATAATTTGGGTTTCAACTGTTCAAAGAGACTGATTACCTAGAATATCTCAACAGAAGAGCTCCAAATGGTTTCTCCTCCACCAAATTTAGAAAAAGAGGGTTTGTTTGAAAACGCTACAATTGACCATTTATATTAAACAGGCAATCTGGATTTTATTTTTATTTATTTATTAGATTTTTATACCACCCTTCCATATGGCTCAGGGCGGGGTTTTGTTTTCTTTTGCACATAAAGGTATGGGATGGAGAAACTGGGCAAATAACTTTTTCTCCCTTTGCCAGTATAACAGAGTTTAGGGGCTGTCTAGGAAAATGGATAGGGATTAGATTAGGGAAAGGCAGAAGGGAGGTAGTTATTCACATAACACATAATTCACTTGCCAGAGACAAGTTAAAAGATGGTCAGACAAGTGCAGGGAAGTTAGATCTCTCAAGAGCCACAAAGACCAAATGGAACCCCTGTGTCCATGGTCAGCTCCACGTTCTAGTTGCTGGTGAGGAACTACAGGGGGAAAGCTCTCAGTTTTGATTCAGTAGGTTTCTTATGTTCTTACAAATCAGACTAGAAGTCAATCTAGTTCAGTGGTGTCTCCTTCAACTGACAGCACTTCTTTCATCTGACTTTGCCTCTTGCTTGCTTCCAGCTCTTTGACTTGGTCAAGATCTTCTCAAGTCATTCTAGTACGTGGCCTCTGGACCCTGATCCAGTAGTTCTGCTTACAGCTTTCTGAGCCCATTCCCTTAAGAGAGGTGAAAAGTGTTGTCAAGTCACAGCTGACTTACAGCAAACCCCACAGTGCTGTCGATGCAAGAGACACAGAGATGGTTTGCCATTGCCTGGAATTCCTTAGTGGTCTGGTCTCCCAGCCAAGTACTAATCAGGGCTGACCTTGCTTAGCTCCTGAGAACTAATGAGATTGGACTAGGCTGGGCCATCCAGGTCAAGGCCTCTCTTCAATACATCACATATTTCTTATTAATTTAAATAAGCCTTTCCTTCTGCCCTTTCCTTTAGCAAACACAGGATACCAACTAGCTACACTGGCATTGTTGCAGTATCAGTAGTGCTCTGGCATTGGGTGATTTGGTACCGAGCAGCCTGTCAGCTAATTTTCTCCTCTTGCAATACAATCCTAAACAGATTTCTACCCTTCCAAGCCCACCGAAGTCAAGAAGGGTGTAACTCTGCCTCGGATCACGCTGTTGGAAGTCTAAATAATTTGAATAACTACTGTTTTAACTCTATAACAATTCTGAATGCACGAGTCTTCATCAGTTTTGTTGGTTCTTCATTATACAACTGTCAGCCAAGGTAATACTTAACATCTCTTTACCATATTTTAAAGGTCTCTGGAAGATAAGGAAGGCTTCGTATGCGGAAATAAAATTCTATTTTGTTGGCATAATTGCCAGCAGAATTTTAAACAGAACAGATTAGAAGCAAAGATTAAAGCTTCCCCAAACATCCACTTCATTATGAATATATACACACCACTTACATTTCTTCCGCTGGCTTTTCCCCCTTGCTTTCTGCAGAAGCATTTTCAAACATTAATGAAAATAAAGGCGCAACATACCGCAGAGTGCATATTAGAATCCCAAGTATCTCATGCATAAAAATCCTGTCTAAAGCCGTCGTCGCTGTCAATATTTTACTCTCTTATTCCTAGCAAAGAAATATCATGCTGCTACATGGCAACTGATTACACTTTATAAGCATTTTCTTCCTAGTTAAACACATAGCTGGGAAGCAATCTTCCTAGCAACCTGTATGAAAACATTGCGTAAGAGGGCAAGAAGCAGTCTTGATTACCGGCCAAGAAGATGCCGAGGAATCATTGCTTAGGCAGGAAACAGAATGAGGAAGACTAGTCAACAGGTTTCTCTCTTGAAAGGGATACATTAATTTTGTCAGAATCAAAGAATCCAGGAAAAGGACATTTGAGTTAGACTTGAATTTGTAGGGCTGCCAACTCCAGGTTGGAAAAGAGATGTTGTGGGTGGAGCCTGAAGAAATCTGGGATTGGGGAGGGGAGGGACTTCAGTGGGGTTTAATGCCACGGAGGCTTCCTTCCAAAGAGGCAATTTTCTTCAGGTGAACTCATCTCTGTCAGCTGTGATCTCACAAGGTCTGCAGCTACCACCAGGAAGCTGGTAACCCAACAGATTTAAGATTAAATTACGTTTTCTTTTCCTGAGATGAAGCAAAAGGATACTCATTTTAAAGCAAAAACTGCACTTTGGTGGGGAGAGATATATACTTGGCTTCACCCCCCACTTTCCTGTTCCTCACTACTGTGAACATTTTTGCTAATCCTGACTCCCATGTCAGAAGTGAACATGGCTAGAAGGAAAATGCTTGGAAAGAAGCATAGCATGTAAAGCAGTACTTAGTTTGGTGAGAGCCAGTTTGGTGTAGTGGTTAGGAGTGCGGACTTCTAATCTGGCATGCCAGGTTCGATTCTGCGCTCCTCCACATGCAACCGGCTGGGTGACCTTGGGCTCGCCACGGCACTGATAAAACTGTTCTGACCGAGCAGTGATATCAGGGCTCTCTCAGCCTCACCCACCCCACAGGGTGTCTGTTGTGGGGAGAGGAATGGGAAGGCGACTGTAAGCCGCTTTGAGCCTCCTTCAGGTAGGGAAAAGCGGCATATAAGAACCAACTCTTCTTCTTCTTCTTCTAGTTCTCCTTACCTGCACAGTCTGCTTCTGATAATATAAGGTGACCAGATTGTCCCACTTTTGGAGGGACATCTGGGGGTAACTGGCAAATTGTACTTATGTTGAAATTTTTTTTTAAATTACAATACTATTTTTGCATTCTGTGCATTCTATGAAACTTTTTGTTGCTCCATATAGACCAAAATTTTAATTAGGAATTAGGTCAATGGTGCCCCGCTTTACCAATGTTACAATCTGGTCACTTTATAGTAATATATATCTGCCCTTCACTTTAGATACAGACAGATGAACACGTTTACATCATGTCTTGTTTAGCTTGCATGCACATGCGCTGGGATTGCCTGTGATGGCTACCCCAAAAGCATTCTTTCCTTTTCAGATTGCAAATTGAAAACCTCACATTACTTACTCTTGTGTACACATACAAAGGGCAGAGGCTGCCCTATGTCCCAGAGGGCCAGCATGAGCTATTTCTGGGCCTTCCATGGCCCCCTCTCAAGAAGGCATGCAGAGGATGTGCCAAGAGGTGGCTTGTTCCCCCAAATGAAAAAAGGCAAGGAGGCCAGAACAACTTACTGGCAGCAGGGCATGCTCTGAGGCCAGTTCATCTTCCACCAATCAAACTTTTGAAACTGGCAGGAAGTTGGAGTTGGAGAGCTGAACGCTGTTAGCCTTTTCTGGCTGAGAGCTCCCTCTTTTTTGGGGCTAAACTATCCTGGCTGAGGACTATGACTTACTCATGAGTAAAAATTCTAAGGGCAGAGGCCATGACATACTTGTGAGTAAACATTCCCAGAGTAGAGTCTTTTCCGGGCTGATTTCATGCAATTTGACTTGATTGGCCTTCATTGGTTTACTCACTCATGAGTAAACATTCCCAGGGCAGAGGCATTTCCTCGGTTCCCTGGATCCCACATGGCTGGCAGGGGGCTTTTTTGGGCCTTCTGCAGCACCCCATCTCCAGAAGACTCGCAGAAGCTACCCTAGCTCCCCCCCCCCCTCAAGTCCTTTGAGTTGAAAGGGGCCAGGAGGCCAGGGCAACTTACTGACTGCAGGGCATGCTCTGTGGCTGGCTCCTTTTCTACCCAGTAAACTTTGAAACCGGCAGAAAGTTGGAGGTGGAGAGCTGACTCCTTATTAAGCCCTTCCTGGCTGAGGGCTGCCTCCTAATTGGGTCTAAACTACCTGGGCAGGCCGTTCCTGGATGAAGGCCAATCAGGTAGTGGCTGACTTGTAAGTTTTGGTTTTATAAGGTTTACTGATGCATCATGGAAATCTAACATTTCCTGCTTTGCTCATATTGCTGCAAATGACTGTAAAAGGTGCTCTGATCTTCCAATCCATAACTTATTAAAAGAGTAATCCTAGGCAGGCTCACGTAGAATTAAGTCATATTTTATTCAGTTTTGCTGACTGTTGGCTGCATTCCTTAAAATACTTTCCTAGAAATAAACCCCACTGAACAAAACAGGATTTATTTCTTAGAATTCTCCCATAGTTTTCCGGTTTTGTTACAAGAAGATTCATTCTGGGAGGATTAAAAACAGAAAACAGAATGTGTTCATATCAAAGGTAAGGACAGACAGGGCGAGCCCTTTAAAAGTAGCTTTTCCTAACTGCCGTTTCTCCTGGTGTGGAAGATACAAATGATACAATAACAAGATTCTAACTGGGTCAATAAAATGGGGTCATTCTTCACTAGTAAGCCTGGCAAAATAAATTGTGAAGAGATTACTGTTACTTTGAGATGGGATTTAATTTCATTTGCGATTATGATCGTAAGTCAAGTGTATTGTATTTAGGTTTTCCCCTTGTTGTTTTTTTTTAAAGACTTATGACTTGACAAAGCATTTCCTAGAACTGCAATCATGCTTCACTACTATGATACTTTAATAATATCCTTGCAGCCTCTGGAATGAAATGTCTCCATGGTCCCTTAAACATGGCCAAGTGATGGTGTCCTAAGGCTGACTGTGGTAGTTATTGCTGTTGGTATATCAACAGTAATAACTACTCTTTGGCAAGAAGAATTAATAACATTGCTAGCACATTGTCAGTGTGGTTAATTGCAATTGGTCCACAAAAGTTACTAGACTATGAGAAATCTCTATAAACTTCCCTTGAATGAACACATCTACACAGATCTATTTTAGTCCTTCTGGCGTGCCAAAAGGCGTGCCAAAAGAAAACTTGCCAGTGTGGAATTAGAGTACTGCCTTCTTCCACATGAAATGTACCACTCTCTGGAGTGGGGTGTTTGTTTGTAAACAACTGCCTTGTTTGGACTAGGACAATTCTAGAGGAAGAGGGAGATTATCCATTTCTCCAAGCCATTTTTTTGCCTAGGGTAGATCTACAGAGCAGCCATTTGCCCATTGGTACCATACAGTGTCAATATATTTGTCCATTTTTGGACAATAGCATCTTTGTAGGAAAGGATTTGAAAAACAATACAGGGTTCTGATAATGGGTTCTAGGGTCAATTTGGTCAAATGTTGGGTTTTCCAGGTCTGAAGCTCCCAGAATTGTTTTTCAGGTAAATACAAAAACATCATCTCCTTAGCTTAGGGTTACCTCCCCACCCAAAAAACCTGTTTTGTTTTTCTAATCCTTTCCTGCAAAGATGGGGAGGCAGAAGGAAACATATTTTTGAACTATGATCATCCCAAAGGTAATGGATGCATGTGAGAGACCAGCAAGAGATTCCTTGGCATGCTTCTTCCAGGGATGGGGCATATGCACAGATATGTCTTTCCCTGCTCTGTTCACTCATGGGAAAATACTGATCTGCAGAGCAGAAAACCTCACTTCCAAACTTTACATCAGGGTACAGAGGAGCAGAGAGATCTTGAAGAATAGTCGGTTCCTATATGCCTCTTTTCTCTACCTGAAGGAGTCTCAAAGCGGTGTACAGTCACCTTCCCTTTCCTCTCCCCACAACAGACACCCTGTGAGGTGGGTGAGGTTGAGAGAGCCCTGATATTCGTGCTCGGTCAGAACAGTTTTATCAGTGCTGTGGCAAGCCCAAGGCCACCCAGCTGGCTACATCAAACTTGGCTCGCCAGATTAGAAGTCCACACTCCTAACCACTACACCAAGCTGGCTATGTGTCAAGGGCCATTCACCAAAAGTAGGAGAGAAGGAATGCTTCCATGGGAGGTATTGTTCACAAGTTGTCATGGTAGGTAGCTGCAAGTCAGTGAGATTGCAGATGGCATGAAAGTGAGCAGCTAGCTTGCTCTTGCTGCATTGATGCATGATGGGGAAACTACGAATTTTAGCTGAGTTCAAGAAAGGGTCCAAATCACTACTTACAACTGCAGTAGAAACTCTTTTCTTTATTGATGGACCATGATCGATGAAAGCATCTATTCCTAAGAAAGTTCAAGGTGCTGACACGTCTATACTGCTCATCTCTGGAGTATATAGCAAGATTTACATCCCAAGACAGCAGTAACATACGAGTCCGTGCATGTCTCTCAACACTGCACTAACTCTATGCCAATAGGAAAGCAATCTATACTTCCTTCTTAACATCCTACATAAAAGTATGTGAAGAAGAAAGTAAAGATTTCTTTTCTCCCAAGAGACCCCAAGGGATGCCAAGGAGAAGGCCCATATTAGAGCAAACGTGGTCCATATTGGGGTAGATAGTCCTACTTCTTCCAGTTGACTATCAGAGAAAATGGCAGGAGAAGTGCAGCATCTTCTTGCTTAACTGATTGCAGAGACAGCAATGCAGAAATTGGCTTTAAATCAGCCTTCATTTAAAGTGTATTCAGAACAACATGGGAGAAAAGAATCAGTTCAAGTGTTCAAATGGGAACAAGTGATTTTATGAATAACTCTTTGAAGCTTCGATTCCTGCCTGCCCAGAGGCAGACCTATTTTTATCAGGGAAATATCAGCGAGAGGAATACATGTTCATAAATCCCACCACTTGCATCAGACACCCTAAAGAAACTGACCTGTTAAACAACCCCCAAGGGATACATACAGACCTCCGTTACTCCCAAAACATTTGGAATAAATGTTCTTGCTCACAGCAAATCGTTTCTCCAGTGCAACTTTGAAAGAACAAAAGGATCAGGAACAGCTTAGCCGAAAGGAAGCACACAGACCTATTTCTGAGCCATTTTAAAGTTCTCCCAATCATTTGAATACTAATTAAAACTTTTAAACTCAAAGTGAAACATACATGTTTGGTTCTCATGGCCAAACCTGCCTGTAGATCTCTGTAAATGACCCAACTAGGGACAGATAAATCTAATATTCTCTCTACTGCACTCTAATTAAGGAAATGTATTTTTTGTGGATTGTACAGGTCATGCTGTGAAGCTTCTCCTTTAACCTTCTTTCTTCTGAATATTTTCAGTTGCATGTTTTATAGAACCAAAGGGTCTGGCCTTTCTTGAAAATCTGAGCATAATCTGACAAGCAGACTACATGCCATGTTAACAAGGTTACTACAGCTAATTACGACCATTGAACTAATGTTCAGTAAGAACATATGGATCAATCCAGCTATGTAATACATATTCCAAAGCCTACTAGCACCAGCTAACAAAAAGTCTGGGAGGCTAAATGTCAAGCCCTGTCAAATATGCTCTAGATAGATGCTTGCCTATTGAGGGAAAGAAAGGGAAACACACACACACAGGAGATGCATTGTGAGAAAATGGCAAATCCATCTGTCAAAAAAAAACACCAGATGGAAGGAAATTAGAAGTACAGGCTTAAGAGTTTCAAGGCCCTCTTTTCTTCCCTATTATATACATCAGTGGTCTCCAACCTTTTTATCACTGGGGACCGGTCAACGCTTGACAATTTTACTGAGGACCGGGGTGTGGTAGTCTTTTGCTGAGGGGCGTCACTTCCGCCTGATCCCCTGCTCTGCTTGCTTTCCCATCGGCGCCCCTGACTTCCCGCCACCCACTGGGGGGTGCTGCCAGCAGCAGCTGCACATTGCCACACCGAGGGGGAGCCCCAGCCATGGAGGCTGCCAGAAAGCACCAAAGGTGAGCCAGCGGCAGAGTGGCAGGGCAGCCCCTGAGGCAGCAGCCGGGAAGGAGGATGAGGAGGAGCCACGGTCTGGTACCGACTGATCCATGGACCGGTACCAGTCCCTAGACCGGGGGTTGGGGACAGCTGATATACATGACTCCTGGTGACAGATGTCTGCACAGGGACTCTGACTGGTAGACGCACCAAGGGACTGAGTTGTGACATGATATTATCCTAACTCCACTGAAGAATGGCAAGCAACATGTGGGAAGGCCTCAGTGGAAGAGCCTCTGCTTTGCATGCAGAAGATCTAGAGTTCAATCCTCATCATCTCCAGTTTAAAAAGACCTGGCAGTAGGTGATTTGACCTGGATACCTCAGGCTAGCCTATTCTTGTAAGATCTTGGAAACTATTCAAGGTCAACCCTGATTGGTTCTTTTATGAGAGACCATCTAGGAAGTCCATGGTCATGATGCAGAGACAGGGAAAGACCAACCATATCCAAAGCCCCACAAGGTCACCATAAGTTAGTTGCGACTTGATGGCACTTTCCGCCACCATCAGTAGGTGATGTGGAAAGACTTTTCTGTCAGGCTCTAGAGAGCCCCTGCCACTAGTGGTAGTGCTGTTCTTGATGGACAAATGGTCTGATACAGTGTAAGGCACACTTGCGTGCTACTCTTCCATGGGGTTAGGGTTATCTTTGTGAATAACTGTCCTTACTGGAAGTAAAATGGAGAAAGTGAGAACCATGCATGCCACCCTGAACTTCTCAGAAGGTAAGGGGGATAAAAACAATAATAAATTACTGGAGACTCAGTGTCCTACTATTGTTATCTAGTTAGATTCAAACAATGATGACAGGAGCTAACTGTCTTGGGATCTCTACAGTGCAATGTATTTTCACACCTACATGATTTAATATTGATGTAGAAGCTTTTGTGGCGCAGAGTGGTAAGGAGCAGACATGCTGTCTGAAGCTCTGCCCATGAGGTTGGGAGTTCAATCCCAGCAGCCGGCTCAAGGTTGACCTGATCCTTCTGAAGTCAGTAAAATGAGTACCCAGCTTGCTGGGAGGTAAACGGTAATGACTGGGGAAGGCACTGGCAAACCACCCTGTATTGAGTCTGCCATTAGAGGGCGTCACCCCAAGGGTCAGACATGACTCGGTGCTTGCACAGGGGATACCTTTACCTTTACCTGCAGCCTCTACCAGAAAGGTGTCATCAGACAGTAGAGTCATGTTCTCAAGTAGAATTAACAATTCCTTTGTTAACTATGTCCAAAGTATTTTTCTCATTTTGTATCTCAGTGTCATTTCCTATGACTATAACATCTGAGTGAGATTGATCATTAGAAATACAGTGACAGTTTCCCAACACTTAGATTCAAGTCCAGTAGAACCTTAGAGACTGTGAAGAAATGCATTTTTTCTTTGGTTGAAATGAACAAAACATTCAATTTGTGTTTTAAAAAGTCTTTGTGTGTGTCTAGAAAGAAAGTCAATTCAATTGTTTTCCAGGCTCACCTCAACTACCACTTAAGAAATCCTAATAGGTCTCAACTTCCACTTAAGAAATGCTACTAGAGACAATATGAGGGTCCAGTCCCCCTCTTCTCTAAGCAGGGAACAGAGATTTGGAGGTGTTAAATACTAGAGAGACTTCAGGAAGAATCTCCAGAAAGAATCTTTGGGAAAAACTTCTCTTATCCAGCTTGACCTGGACAGTGGGTAGGGAAAAGAGAGGCATAAAACTCAGGGACAGAATGAGGATGTTTTCTTTGGTGCTGAGTCCATCAGAGTATACAGAACTCTTAACTGAGGTCTGGAAGAGGCAGCTATCAACCATGTGCTGGCCAGAAGAGCTGGAGGAGGCCGCAATGTAATGTGTACTTTGTGCAGAGAGAGGGACAGAGGAACTGCATTTTACTTTTGAATCCCTTGCTCAATCTGGTGCTGTGTTAAAAGAATGCTTGTGAACACTTTCTCTTTAATAAATACTTTATATCTTTGGATAATGGCAGAGGCAAATGGCTGTTTTCCAGGGGTGTATGAGGCAGTAAATGGTTCCTGTGGTGACCAGGTGCTGGGTGGCAGGAGTCGCAGAGGCAAGGCCTCAGAAGGAAAGTTCGAGTCCTAAACCTTCCAACAGGAAATTCCTTACAAAGCTCTGGTGGTGGCACTGATTAATCGAGAGAGAAATATAAGCCTCTCCAGGTGCTGGGAAAACATGAGAGGACCGGGTGGAACAGGACCTGAAGGCCAGAGCAGGCCTGTTCCACCACAGAGACCAACAAGATTTCCAGGAGACAAGCTTTCAAAAGTCACAGCTCCCTTTGTCAGACTGATGAGTGAAGTTTTGACTCTTGAAAGCTTATACTCTGAAAATTTATCTTTATTTAATTAATTTATTTATACATGTTTGCTTTTCTTGTCCACCACTCCTGGGCCCTGCCAACTTGTGGTGGTTTACAGTAAAATCATAAAACCCCACATAAAATACGATACAAATTTTGTTGGTCTCTAAAGTACCACTGGACTCAAACCTAACAGTTCTACTACAGCCCAACATGGCTGCCTCTGAAACAAAGTTTCCAGCACTCCAATCCTTTGCAAAGTTATCTCATATTAAATCCATAGAAATCAATGATTTTAGAATGAATAAACTCTGCATAGGATTGCACTGCAATAACATGCATGGGGGTGGATCCAGCCATGCTGCTCAGCAAAGTCTGAAGCATTTAGTGGGAGAGTGACTTAAATTGGGGGCAGACTTCAAACCTTCCTAAGCAGAGTAGATGGATCCATTCCACTGAGAGTAGGGTTGAGACTTTTGCTTCCTTGCCTCATGCTACTTTCTGGAACATATGAGAACTACACAAAGATTACATATGGCTGGTTTTCTATGCTAGTCCTAACCTTGCCCGCAGCATCATGGGCGCCACGAATTAAATAAAGCCGTAAGGGCTTAGGGGGAGGAGTTAGGGCGGGCTCTGTCCGGGATGAGGAAGGGTGCCGATAGGCCCCTTCCTTGGGAGAAACCATCGGCGGGGCTTCGCGCCTGCCGATTGGCCTCTCCGATTCCCACGTGGCTCGCAGTTGCTCCCTTGCCTAGCGTCCGCTGTATTGTGATTACAGCAGGCTTGATTACTAGTAATAAATATGTGCAAGGATCTCAATGCCTATGCATCAGACCTCAATGCTACTATATTCAGCAATGAAATATTTGGGGAAGCACTTGAAATATACAATAGTAAGCAGACGAACTGTTACTGTAATGTTTTGTTTGAGGGTTTCCAGACCTGAATAGTTACTTTTAAAAAAATCCCTTATGCAATATTTCTGGTTGCCAAGCAACAAGACTCTCCTACCAACTGTCGCAAACCCATTGTTAATTTTTATTTCCCCCCAAAGTGGGTAGTCGGTTCACATTCTTTTTTTAAGTGCACTTTAATGCTGTCACAAGAAGCCAGTTAACAACCAGAAATGTATTTCTGTCTATAATGAATGAGACAAATGTGCTATCTCAGCCCAGATTATGATGTGTAGCCCTGTTCACCTGACATATTCGGTATGAATAAGCGTGTGTGGTTATTTATGACTTTCATGGGACAGCTGCATGGTGCAGGGGTCCCCAAACTTTTTAGGGCTATGGGCACCTTTCAATTTCTGAACATTAATTTTTTTTAAATCCACACAACTGATCAGATATCCAATGACCAATCAGAAGCCTTGCTGTGCATAGCTCCCGCCCCACACACTTTTTAAGGCACTTGAAGGGCATCAGAAAAGGTGTTGGTGGGCACCACAGCGCCCATGGGCAACATGTTGGGGGCCCCTAGCATAGTACCTACATGCTTACAACTGTATGCGTACTGGGTTCTCTTTGCACGGGAGTACTGGAAAATGTAAGACTGTGCAGAGACAAAGCCCATCACATGTGATTCTCCAAGCAAACATCTCAACTGGACATGTATAGGTTGGGGACTAAGATCTGAAGCAAGGTTGTCCCCCTGGTAGGGTAGGTTTCTTGGATAATACTTGTGTTTCTCTGACAAGGCAAAATGCTACAACAATGTTCACTGTTACTTTTACATTTTTCTGCTTCATAATTAATGGTATCTACTGTAGGGAAGATAAAGTCTCTCATTAGAAGTTTCTGGAAGATTCATAATAGAGCGCCAACATCTGGCAGGCTCTCAAACAATGATCAGTGGATGTTTGTTACAGTCAAGGAAATACGGGGCAGATGAACCAGGATCCTAGCAAAAGAACTCTTCAACCAACAGATGTTTACCTATTCAGGAGAGTGCAGTGGCTTTTGAACATGACTACAGAACTCTTTCCACATCAACTGAAGATGCCCTAAAGCAGGGGTAGTCAACCTGTGGTCCTCCAGATGTCCATGGACTACAATTCCCATGAGCCCCTGCCAGCATTTGCAAATGCTAGCAGGGGCTCATGGGAATTGTAGTCCATGGACATCTGGAGGACCACAGGTTGACTACCCCTGCCCTAAAGATCTCAAATGGAATTACTACATGGTATGTAAATCTCATCAAGTTTGCAGATGACACCAAATTGGGAGGACTGGCAAATACTCCGGAAGATAGAGACAGAGTTCAACGAGATCTGAACACAATGGAAAAATGGGCAAATGAGAACAAGATGCAATTTAATAAAGATAAGTGTAAAGTTCTGCATCTGGGTCAGAAAAATGAAAAGCATGCCTACTGGATGGGGGATACACTTCTAGGTAGCACTGTGTGTGAACGAGACCTTGGGGTACTTGTGGATTGTAAACTAAACATGAGCAGGCAGTGTGATGCAGCGGTAAAAAAGGCAAATGCCATTTTGGGCTGTATCAACAGAGGCATCACATCAAAATCACAAGATGTCATAGTCCCATTGTATACGGCACTGGTCAGACCACACCTGGAGTACTGTGTGCAGTTCTGGAGGCCTCACTTCAAGAAGGACGTAGATAAAATTGAAAGGGTACAGAGGAGAGCGACGAAGATGATCTGGGGCCAAGGGACCAAGCCCTATGAAGATAGGTTGAGGGACTTGGGAATGTTCAGCCTGGAGAAAAGGAGGTTGAGAGGGGACATGATAGCCCTCTTTAAGTATTTGAAGGTTGTCACTTGGAGGAGGGCAGGATGCTGTTTCTGCTGGCTGCAGAGGAGAGGACACGCAGTAATGGGTTTAAACTTCAAGTACAACGATATAGGCTAGATATCACGAAAAAGTTTTTCACAGTCAGAGTAGTTCAGCAGTGGAATAGGCTGCCTAAGGAGGTGGTGAGCTCCCCCTCATTGGAAGTCTTCAAGCAAAGGTTGGATACACACTTTTCTTGGATGCTTTAGGATGCTTAGGGCTAATCCTGCGTTGAGCAGGGGGTTGGACTAGATGGCCTGTATGGCCCCTTCCAGCTCTATGATTCTATGATTCTATGATTCTATGTAAAGTTCTGGGATGTTTTTATTTATTTCATTTTATTTATTTTACCATTTATACCCTGCCTCTCCCAACGTGCTGGCTTGCTGTGTTTAAGGCTGCACATTCCTTATTCCTCAGTTAGAGGCATACTCACTACTGCTCTATGAGAACAGCAACAGTCCCTAAAACCTTTGCAATGCAGTCCTGAAGCTATTCATGGATAGGGGAAAATCAGTAATTGTGAGTAAACTGTTCTTCATTCCTCCTTTAAAATCCCCCTGGAAGCTCTCCAAGGAAATTTCCCCCCACTTATTTTCCCTTTGAGGCTTTGTTTAACTGATACGAAGAAGAAGAAGAAGAAGAAGAAGAAGAAGAAGAAGAAGAGTTGGTTCTTATATGCCACTTTTCCCTACCCGAAGGAGGCTCAAAGCGGCTTACAGTCGCCTTCCCATTCCTCTCCCCACAACAGACACCCTGTGAGGTGGGTGAGGCTGAGAGAGCGCTGATATCACTGCTCGGTCAGAACAGTTTTATCAGTGCCGTGGCGAGCCCAAGGTCACCCAGCTGGCTGCATGTGGGGGAGTGCAGAATTGAACCTGGCATGCCAGATTAGAAGTCCGCACTCCTAACCACTACACCATAGTGAGTTTGCAAAAAACTGTGCTTTGTATATGGAAGGCCCCAGATTCAGTCCCTAAACTCTATAGGACCTCATGTAGCAAGCGTTGAGAAGGACTGACCCGAGACCCTAAAGAACCACTGGTGACTACCAAAGAGAATACTAAATCCTGAGATTGTAACTTCCAAATCTAGAAGAAGAAGAAGAGTTGGTTTTCAAAGGAGTCTCAAAGCAGCTTACAATCGCCTTCCCTTTCCTCTCCCCACATCAGACACTCTGTGAGGGAAGTGAGGCTGAGAGAGCCCTGGTATTACTGCTCGGTCAGAACAGCTTTATCAGCACCGCAGCGAGCCCAAAGCCACCCAACTGGCTGCATGTGGGGGAGCGTGGAATCAAACCCGGCTTGCCAGATTAGAAGTCCGCACTCCTAACCACTACACCAAGCTGGCTCTCTATATAGACAAGATCTGGTTCATCCTGCAAGATCACTCCCAATATATTTTCTTTATCAATAATAGTCATGTCTCATGTTGTGTTTCTGCATCTTAGAAATGTTCCTCCAAGATGTCTGACGTTTTGACAATTTACACAAATCAGTGTTGGACTATGCAACATCTGCAGTGTGCATGAATGAACAGACTACGAAGAATGACCTGCAGGGGGCACTGGAGGAGATATGTAGCTAGCATATATAGATTAGGATTTTCCTGATGTTTTTTCAAATAATCTCTTCTGTGTGCTGATTGGCTCAGCTGGAGACTTCCTGCTCCTTTCAGCATACTCCAGAACGGACAGACAGAATGAATGCAAAACAAAAGTTAGTCAGACTATTAGGAATCTGTCTCCTCACTCCTACCCACAGTCTGTTTCTCTTCGTAATAAAACTATTTTATTCATTAAGCATCCTGGTGCTAACCCCCCCCCCCCCCCATTTGCAGATTTAAACTCTACCAGCATAAACAGATTAATTATTCTTCTTGAAAACCTAATGTGGGCTGGAACACACACATTCTTTCTTGAATTAGTTCTCTGATAAAATATTTCCACTGGCAAGAAATATTCTACTTCTACCCTAAAGTGCACACACAACTGAATAAAAAACAACTGAGGTGCAAAATGCAATTGAGCCCCTTTGAAATCAACAACAGGCTTAGCAGTTCCCTGCAAGCAGAGTGGACTCGACTCCTTTAAAATGATTTGTATTAATGCAGTGTGCGAAAATGAAAACATATTAACTGTCAATTTGCAAACACCATGTGCGCACGATGACCAAGAAGCTTGTAAACCTTTTCATTAATCTCACTAGAAATTGCAAACACACTTAAAATTAAACACACATATATTAACAAAACAATCATCCTGACCCAGAGCAAATAATGCTGAAGGAATGGCTGCCACCGTATTATTCACTTGGTGTTTTGTCATTCAGAGTAAATTTGCTCAAATGCATTTTCTAATCATAGATTTTGAAAATTACTTCTATGACATTTTTGAAGTGAAGTTAATGCCACATTTATTTATTTAAAATATTTTTGTCCCACCATCTCCTTAGACTAAAGAGAGCCAGTTTGCTGTAGTGGTTAGGAGTGCGGACTTCTAATCTGGCATGCCGGGTTTCATTTCCAGCTCCCCCACATGCAGCCAGCTGCGTGACCTTGGGCTCCCAACGGCACTGATAAAGCTGTTCTGACCAAGCAGAGATATCAGGGCTCTCTCTGCCTCACCCACTTCACAGGGTGTCTGTTGTGGAGAGAGGGAAGAGCAGGGGATTGTAAGCCGCTTTGAAACTCCTTTGGGTAGAAAAAAGCGGCATATAAGAACCAACTCCTCCTCCTCCTCCTCCTCTTCTTCTTCTAAAGGCAGCTAGCAAAGCAAACAATCAGCAAATCTAGGAGTGCCAGCCTCCAGGTGGCACCACTTATTACACTTGCTCTCCAGATGATCAAGATCCATTCCCCTGGAGAAAATGGCTGCTTTGGAAGGTGGGCTCTGCATTGTGATTGGTCGCTTGCTGTGATTGACAAGCCAAGGAGTGGAGGAAGAAATTTGTTTTTCTTTCCCTTGTAGCCTTGTCAGGAGGCAAAATGCCGCAATGGGGCGGGGAGAAAGGGCAGGAGGGTTCTCCCTGTGAGAAGGGCTGAAAATGCAAGATTTATTATTCCACATTTGCAATCAGGAAGTCTGTTGCATTTTACCCCTCTTTGCAGAAATGGTCTACGTTTGCCAACTTCAGGTTGGGAAATTCCTGAACATTTGGGAGTAGAGAGTCTGGGATGAGCTGAGTTCAAGGAAGGGAGGGAGCTCAGCAGAGAGGGGATACCTGTATTTGGGAGAGCAATTGTAATTCTGGGAGATCTCCAGGCTCCACCTGGAGGGTGGCAACCCTAATCATAGCCCTTGGTTAGCAGGAGGAGTTGCCTTAATCAAACCTAAAGGTTGCTTCCCAGTGCCTAATGAGGTGTATGGGTTTTTGCATACCCAGTGTCCTCATTGTTTCAAATGACAACAACATATTTCCAACAGCACATAAAGGAACTGAAAATTATTTTGAAACTATTTACCATCTTTGGTCTCCAGTTCACCCAGAAATCAGCCCCTTTCTTCTTTTGTTCTTCAGAGGCTTCACTTTCCACTTCACATGAGGAGGATCAATAGGTTAATATAGGTATGTGCACATGTCCTACTTTTTTACACTGTAAACTAAAGTTTGGCAATTACTATGTCATGGAAGAGCAGTCTGAATAGAATCCTGTCATCATTAATGGAATGTAGCATGTTTGTCTGTGAGGAAGGACAATTTAGAATAACTCCAAAACAGCGACAGTATCACTCCAATCAATTTTCCCTCACCTAAAGTATGACAATATGCAAGTCTGTTTTGTGTTTCGGCTTGCAAGAGAAAAGAACTGACAAAAGAACAGGTCTGAAAACTGTTGCCTACCTTTGGGACACTTTAAATTCCTAAGATACTTGGTCTTTATACATAATGCACTCAGTCAGCACTGAAACTGTCAAGAGTAAGAATGGTTTACCCCGTGGCGCTTCAAGCACCTAAAATAACTTCCTGACTCAGTCAAAGCACAGTTGTATTTTCCATATGGGAAAGCCTCTTTAATCAGCGCACAAATACCCGTGCCCAGTTTCATGCTGATACTGGGCTAGTATTGTTGACACAATTCATCACTTCAAATAAAGATAAGCCATTTCTATAAAAAAAAATACTTGCTGTAAAAGGGCAACCCAAAAAAATAAGAATCTTGTTACTTTCTAAAGAGTAAAGGAAGAAAAATAATTCCATTTGCTGAAGAAAGAAGGTTTTGTCCATGCTGTATATGCACTTTGCTTTAGCAAGACGTAGGGAGCAACTTAATGCTTGTGGTGTTTGCTATTACTCCGTCACTGGACGGCACAGCCCATAAACTAATGTCGGGCTGGTCTCTTGACATTAAGAAAGAGATTTTCAAATGTGAAACAAACTACTCAGAGAGTTCATCCTTATTCAACAGAACAGAAGATTTGGCTATGTCTTTGTATCTTTCTGTTCTTTTGAAAATCCAACACAGATATGAAATAAATAATATGCTTTCATGGTCTCCAAGCTGCTTCAATTTAGTGCTCTTGTTCAAATGCACCAACAGATTGTTTTATGTATATGTGTCAAAATGCCATGAGTGAATGAGAAAAACATGCATAGCCAACTACTCGGTATGAGGTTTCTGCCAAATTCCCCAATAACCTTACTTTTGGTTCTGGAATCAATCATAGGCATACTCCAGGTCTTTGACAGAACTGCCAGACCAGTTCAAGTTTCCATTTTTAAAACTCATGGCCAGCCCCCATCTCAGCTCCATTGCCTGTTCCCAGGCCTCCAAGTGCTCCCTCCACCTAATGGCTACCTTGCTTTTTGTCATCAAAGGAAGCACAAAAGGAACCCAAGCCCACAGCTAGAAACAGTGAAAGAATAAAACAGCTAGGAATTCATGAGCTCACAATCTCCTCATTCCCCCATGCCTTGGCATTGCACCCCCAACTTGGCCAGGGCACAGCAGATTGTTGCACACACACCCTTGCAAGCTGACTGACCCCATGGCACAGGTAGAGCAGCCTGTGACACTAGGGAGCCTATGACTGGCTACAGCTCTCCGACAAATGAATATGAAACATGGTCTTGCTAATTTGGAATCTATGAAGCAATGTGATAAAGCTCTAGGAGTCACTGGAAACTCTTATGATTCTACCACAGAGTTCCTAGAGATGCCTAGAGCTGCTCTTTTCTGGGCTGTATCTTTAAGTGATGCATTGATGTTGGTGATATCACAAAACTCATAGCCTATGTTCCCATCCCCACCCATCCCTACTCCCAAGCTACACAGGGAACATGTCTTTAAAAATGAGGCAGAGCCAAATTTGCCTCAGAACTACTGTGTGGGAGGAGGAGGCGCTCCTGAAAGTGAAATACCCCCCTCCCCAGCTGTCAAAATGGTACTGGGGGCAGGAATGCCTCCTCCCCATGCCACATTTCCAGTCCAAATCTGGCTCTCACTCATTTTTAAACAGACAGATAAACATTTGGGTCTGGGTTTCCTGTATGTGAATTTTTTAAAAAGTCCAGTTTGGCCATAAGTCCATTGAGGTTGATGGCTTTAAAAGGGTAGAATCATAGCATCATAGAATAATAGAGTTGGAAGGTACCACATGAGTCATCTAGTCCAACCCCCTGCACTATGCAGGACACTCACATCCCAATCGTTCATCTACTGTAACCTGCCACCCCTTTGCCTTCACATCTAGCCTCTGTTTAAAAATTTCCAAAGATGGAGAACCCACCACCTCCTGAGGAAGCCTGTTCCACTGAGAAACCGCTCGAACTCTCAGAAACTTCTTCTGGATGTTTAGATGGAATTTCTTTTGAATTAATTTCATCCCATTCGTTCTGGTCTGTCCCTCTGGGGCAAGAGAGAACAATTCTGCTCCATCCTCCATATGGCAACCTTTTAAATACTTTTATATAACTGCTTAGATTGTATTGTAAGTAGCATAATCAAATTCAGCCTTGATAGATCAATACCACAGTGGAAGGTATGGTGAAATTCCTGTGACTTTATGTACAAGAGCTCTGTATATGTGTGAGAATCAGATCAAGTCTCTGGAACTCATGGGGGAGCAGGTCTCAGTTGCCTCCTCAAACTATTTGCTATAAAGGGAGAAAACATACAGCGACTACATGAGTTTAAAGACAAGGTAACAGCTTCAGTAAATACCAAATAACAGAAATGCAAAAATCTTCCCTGTCTTAAAACTTAGTACGCTTGAGAGCTGACAGTGCTTTGTGCAAATCCAAACTTGTATTTAGTCACTGGGGGATTTATTTATACAGGACTGGGATCTTGCATCCTTGTGACTGCTCCCCCTTGTTTGGTTCCAACTGCAACTTGTGAAAAAGCCTGCCTAGTCACATGTGCAGAGTCACACTGTGCAAATTAAAAATCTCCGAGATGGTTCACACCATGCCGCCCAGGTTAATTCCCTCCTTCTTGCATCTAAAGAAAATGGGGTCATGTTTTGGATGGTGATCTGCAAACAAGCCCAGCTGATGCAGAATTTCCCTCCTAATGATACTGACACTGCAGGAATGCCTTACAAAGAACTACACGGAAGGCAGGTTCGCATTTCCCCCTCCCATCTTCGTATCCAAGGGAGCCAAGTAAATGGTTGTTAGCCATAGAAGGCTGAAATGTCGCAAGTATCTCGGATGTCAGTTCCCAACATTTCCTGATGACTTGTCACCCAGGAAGAAAATTATATACAATGCTTCTCCCCGTTGTATTCAGTGTTGTGCTTGTCAGCAGGCCCAGTTATATATTTTCCTACCCCATTAGGCAAGACCTCAATCGGTTTGAGATTAAGACTGAAATTAATAGTCAAAGCCAAAAATCAAAAGCTGGCAAGTCTGGTGTTTGTTGTCGTGCTAAAACCTACTGGATGTTTACAGTTACTGTAAACAGTTACACAGCTAGGGATGAGCCTCTAGAGCAGGGGTGGCTCTCCAGATGTCCACGGACTGCAATTACCATGAGCCCCCTGGCAGGGGCTCATGGTAATTGTAGTCCATGGACATCTGGAGAGCCACCCCTGCTGTAGAGACTGTCAGCCAGCAAAAATAAGAAGCAATTGTTTAAGTGGCCATCTCTCCATTTTTTTTTCCACCCACGTCTAAGTGACTGGCGGCGGTAATTTGTCGCCATTTTAGTGCCAGTCATTTCAAGACCACCTGGAGAGCTTATCTTGCTCATATATGCAAAATTGTCACAAGAGCAATTTTCAGCACAGCCCATCGTTTGGAAAAGATCTTATTCATGTTCCACTAGGTTTAAAAAAAAAAAAAAAAGAAATACAAAGTCATAACAAGATAAAAGATTGGCCTTGCTTTACAGTTTGCTTTGCTTTTTCTTTCAAGCGGATGCTAATTTATCCCTCCGTCCCTCGTCCCATCAGCCTTTTTCAGCACTCAAAATGGCACAGTGTGAACATTATTCAAAACTTGATTTCATTACGGTCACCTCCTGTGCTTTATCCTGTCAGAATAGAAAATGGAACTAATCAGTTTTGCATAGTGTGAGGCATGGTGACTTGTGACTGGAAGATAACATTGGCATACAAACAGCACGTACATGTTATTGCGGCTATTACTGGGTAGCACAAATGTTCCCCAGTCTCCATGCATGGCAAAACAGAATGTCTTGGTCCAACAAATAACGGCAGCCACTGAGAACATGAGGACGGCCTTGCAACATCCTCCCAAGATTCTTGCTTCTATGTCTAGTTGCCCCAAGGTACCTATAAGTACACCAGGGTGGTAATAACTTCCCTCTAGTGGTCCCCCTAGTGTCAGAGGTATTCAGAGGTATACCATCTCTGTAGACGGAAGCCATTTATAAGTTGCCTTCTTGAGACACAGACTGGCTACAGAGGGAACCCACATATCAGGAACTAGGAGGTGACCCTCATGAGAGAAGCCCGGAGGAACACGTAGAAGCAACAGGGTGCTCCAGCAGCTCTGAGCTGGTGAGGGCTACCAACCATGGATACTGCCAAGCTGCCAGTCCTTAACAGCAGTTAAAAGTAGGTGAGGCAGCAGGTCAGCTATGCCAGGGTGTTTTTAAAAGCAAGGCTTAGAAGCAGTAAGGATGGCAGCTGAAGTACCGAGGAAGCCTTCAGAGCCAGGAGGCAGGAAGAGTACCGTCAACTACTTCTTTCTGCTGTATGCCTGAAGAACTGAATAAACAACTGGTTGAACAGACTGTTGAGTCCTGCATGTACTTGGGGGAATGAGACCAATGGATTCTAGATCTAGCTGCAGGCTACAGTACTGCAAGTCACCCAGGGGATCCCCAGTCCTATTCCTCTTCTTCAGCTTGGTGTAGCGGTTAGGAACATGGACTTCTAAACTAGTGAGTTTGGTTTGATTACCTGCTCCTCCACATGCAGCCAGCTGGGTGACTTTGGGCTCGCCACGGCACTGATAAAGTTGTTCTGACCGAGCAGTAATATCAGGGCTCTCTCAACCTCACCTCAACCAAAGCAGCCTCTATCTTGTTGATTCACTGCCAGGCAGAACTTCTATACCTCTGCTAATAAAGCAGACTGCCAAAAAGAATGTTGAAAAATACAACAAGGCCAGCTGGGGAGAGAAGGATGGCATGTACACCTCAGGCTGCAAGGATGGGGTGAGTCTGAGAAGGAGAAGTGCGTACATACATTTTAGTTGAAACTGTACTTCAGCTAATAAAGGAAACCTTCCCATCTAGAAAGCTCAAGTGTGCTGAAAACAGGATATCAAATAGGCAATTTAAAAAAAAAATCACTTTCTGAGCTTTATTAATTGCACAATTAGGTGTACTTAATCCCCTGCAATTTTACCTACCTTTTATATTGAAAATGCTTCACATTTTTCCCAATTATAAAAATCATGCTTGCATAAAAAAGCAATATTATTAACAGTTTGTTTCCTTCTACCACAATGCATTTAAACATTTACTTCAGGCTAAAAATCCACAGGGCTATGTAATTGGATGTGCAGGGATGGCTGGATGTAATTCAACATTTGTGTGTGTGGAAGGGACAGAATTAGCTTCAGGATTTTATAAATGGATTGACTATTCTCCCTACAACTAAGATTGTGTTTTGTGGGTGAAAGCCCACAGATTAAAGAGGGTTTCATTGGTACAAGTGAATTTAGGATGAAAACAGGACACTGTTTCCCCAAATGGGGATAGGACACAGTATTATATCTATTACATTTGTAGTTTTTAAAATTATTTAAAAGCTCTTATCCCTCCTTTGTTTCATAAAGCAAGCCCCAACAGGGCTTCTTATACAAGTGACTTGAACCAGAGATAAGAATATAACAAAACAGCACTAAAAATTGCACATGACATGGTTCAAATAGGACAGGCCACAGACTCCCCCCCCCTCCCAGTACAAAAGTTCTTTTAGTGCCTCAAAGACAGAGGGTTGGAGGGGGTGAGAAGCCAGTTTCTCTCCACCTTGGCAGGAAACCAGGGTTGCAAATATAAGGTTGACAACCAGCAGGCTACTGACCTGTTGGGGAGAAAGATCACTGGTGATGCAATGACATCACTTCCCTGTTTACGCATCATGTCACCACCAGCCAGTCCCCCTTCTGGCCCTGGTCCACTTTAGGGCCTCCGATGCCCTGCAACAAGGGAATACTGACTTTTTTGGCTTCCCTTTCCTGTTGTGGGCACCATCAGTGCCCAATGCCAGGCCAGGCCCATGCATACAGACTCCTCCCCTATCTATGGCATCCCGATAGGGATGAAAAATTCCTCAGTCATACCCATGGCACTTTATGGCGAGACAGGGCTGAATGGGGAATTTCTTTTCTTTACAGGAAGGCGGGAATGTGTTGGCATATAATCCCACCTTTGTGCACAGAATCCCCCTGCTCCCCCACTGCACGGTGGAACCTTTCACCCCAGCTCCGTCCATGGTGATGCAATAATCCAGGGCAGACAGGGATCTCTGCAGTGAAAGGTCCCCCATGGGGACACAGGAAGCAGCGAAGCATGCTGCTCCTCTGAAAGAAACAGGAGGTGGCCCAATGCAGCCACCACTGTGCATAATCAGTCCCTGTGTCATTTTAACAGGAAGTGGCTTAAGGAAACTCAGTGACTTTTCTTAGTGAATTGGATACCAATTCAACACTGTAACCCAGAGATTCCCAAACAGGGGTCAGTTTGTGGGAGCTCCGGAGGGAGTTCATGGCCTTTCCCTTCCTGCCTTAATGAATTCAGCTGCAAGCTTGGGAATCGACCACTTCCACTGCTCCCCCATGAATAAGTGATCTCATGGTTTCTGTGCCTGGGAGGGGGTGGAGGCCGCACACCTACTCCCATCTTAAACTGCCTCCTGTCTCTCTCCTTCCTCAGTCCTCCTCTAGCCTGCCTGTTAAAGTGGAGGGGATGTCACGCCTGGTGATATCACTTCCGGGGCATGGCAGGGAGGTGTGGCCAGCTGACATCACTTCTGGGGCTCCTCAAAGCCTGAAAAATTATTTCAAGGGCTCCTTCATGGTTAAAAGGTTGAAAAACGCTGCTCTAACCATTGCACCCAACTCAGGGTGTACAAAGACTTGATAGTGGTTTCAGTCTACAGGAGCATGTTAAGATGGATCTGGCCACTATTGTCCCTTCCCCTACTCACTCATATTTACTACTCCCATCTGAAAAGGCTGTTAAATACTTCACTGTATTATTCCTGAACCTACTGCCACTAAGCTTACTAAGGTGAATCTCAGTTCTACAATTCTAAAAAATGGATAGAATGTTCATCTCTGTTCATTTAGACATTTTTAACACCATATTTAAACATTGCCCATGGAGATCTTTTCCCAAGCTAAAAATACCAAATGCTTTTTTTTGCCACCGTTGCGTCCCGTCCTGTGCATAAGCGGTTTGCTTTGCTTTTCCCCCTCCGCGTTTTCCATGTGACCCAAAATCGCCGTTTCGGCGGCCGTGAATAATCGGCCAAAGTGAGCCACCCACTTGATACTTTTGGCTACTCTTTTATTTTTTAAAAATGGGTTACTCTTGCAGTAAGTATGGCTCTTTGATGGGGAATCCCTTATTGCTCCAGGATGTGTTATAAATCTTCTGCTGTGGATATACGCAGACAGGCATTTTCATTCGCAGATGACAAATTGCCCTTAAGTTAGTATAGACGCTCTCCACATGATAAGGAAGGCTGCACCTCGCCTTATGCAAGATAAGTGCATAGATGGATTTTCCATAAAATGAGATTCTTAATCTACAGAAGTCGTAAGAGGTATGGTTGGACAGGGGAAGGGAATTTGGTGGAGAAGGAGAAATGGAGCAAGGGGACAGCATTTTGTTCCTTGTTTGTCTTCTTATCTGTAGGACCTCCTCTTTTCAAACAAAAGGACTGTGTGCACTTAATCCTGGATGCTGGATTGAGCCCGGGAATTAGGAGGCTGAACATGGAGCAAGTACAAGTGCACTGTGCAAAAGCCTGCTACTTTGTGGCCCTTGTGTGTTCATCTGCCAAAGCTAAAGTGAATGATTTGATTTATTACGCACATAGTCAACAACAGATTGATAAATAGAATAAAATCTGTATCCAGAAAGAGATAAGGAGTACACGCTCCTACCATTTTCAGTTTTCTTATATACCTGATTAGTGTGGGTTATTTTATTACATTTTGCAGGCCTTGAACTGAGGAATGAGAAATTAAAAATAAAACAGTAATGGATATTAACTGTTTTGGATGTCCTGCTAACACATATAGTATTGATGGCTCATTGTTTTTCCTATAAAACATTAACAGCAGCAGGCAACATGAGTGACATCATCTTCTTTGTTATTCAAAACCAACAAATATACAGTTCACATCCTTATTTTCAATAATATTATGTTATTTTGTCACTATGTCACTCATTTTTCAAAAAAAAAAAGTCTATCAACCTTCCAGGTGGAAATGTGTTTTCAAAAAATTGTGACAGTTTACTTTCAATTCATCTAATGTACCATACATATATTCTCAGTTATTATGTTGGTCTAATATATAAATACAAAAGATACACACTGATTAGAACTCCAAATGCACAAAGACATCAAAGCTGAATGCTTCACAGCTTTTCCAGAAAAGTATTTTTGATGTGTTAAAATTGTTTTTCTCAATTCTTTGATATACTGGTGTTCAGAAAATCAGTTTAGTGGTGAGGTGAAGTAACAGCTCAACCCCTGGGGACACAAGAGCTGCTGGCTTCTATTTCTGGCCCGGCCATAAATTTGGCTTGGGAGAAGTAAAGCTCTTGCATGTAGTAGAATCATGAGGAGAACAATTCCATCATATGAATACTTGGCAAATCCTGAATTGTGTGTAGTGATGTAAGAATAAATGTTCACCAGCTTATGACAATTAAGTTGATAGGAATCTGTGACTTGAGGAGGTACTGGCTGGACCTGATAACAACTTCCATTCTTACCCAGGCTGGCCTATACCCTTCTGGCACATTAGGTGGCTACTTTACTGCTCCCCACCACCACCCTGAAGTAGGGTCAGGTGCTGCCTCCCACTCCCTCACAGTCTCCATGGCAACAAGCTGCTTTCTGCCCAGCTGTGAGGCAAGATGGAGAGGCAACATGGTGGTGCAGCCGCACTCACCCTCTTGCCCCTCACACCCTGGAGGGAGCAGCCACTTGCCTCACACCATTGTTCATCTGGCAACAAGGCAGTGAGGTGAGCTGAGATGGAGAGGTAGCGAGCCAAGGTAGAGTCAAGGCAAGGTAGAAATCTGCTGCCCACCCACCTTGTCCTCTAATGAAATAGCAAGATAAGGGGGAGAGGGCCAGGCCTACTCCACCCTCTAACACAGGGAGGGAGAGCATAAAAAAATGGGCTCATATAATCATAGAGTTGGAAGGGACCTCTAGGGTCATCTAGGCCAGGGGTAGTCAACCTGTGGTCCTCCAGATGTCCATGGCAGGGGCTCATGGGAATTGTAGTCCATGGACATCTTATCTTATTTATATTGACTACCCCTGATCTAGGGCAACCCCCTGCAGAATGCAGGAAATTCACAACTACCTGTCCACCCACAGTGACCCCCAATTCCATGCCAAGATTATGCCCTCCCCCCAACTCCCAGAATCCCTGGCCAGCCTGGCCTGGAGGGAAGTGGTGATCAGCATTTCTCTGGGTATGCAAAAAAGCCGCAAGAGCCAAGCATGGACACAATCACTTCTGCCCAGCCATTTGCAATCTGCCTAAATTCACAGAATCAGCATTACTGTATAGTGGCTTTCTAGTCTCTGCTTAAAAACTTCCAAGGAAGGCGAAGCCACCACCTCCCAAAGAAGCCTGCTTCACTGAGGAACCGCTCTGTCAGGAACTTCTTCAGGATGTTCAGCTGAAATTTATATTTATATTTAATTATTTCATTAATGTCAACTCATTGGTTCTGGTCTAACCCTCTGGAGCAACAGAAAACAACTCTGCTCCATGTTTTATAAAACAGCCCTTCAAGTACTTGAAGATGGCTATCATATCATCTCTTGTTGTCTTCTCCCCAGGCTAAACCGACCAAGCTTTCCTCATATGTCTTGGTCTCCAAATCCCTCACCATTTTCATTACCCTCCTCTGGACATACTGCAGTTTGTCTACATCCTGTAGACCAACATCCTTTCTGGGCTCCCCCGCCCCCCCCCCCCCAAAAAAAAACCCCACTGGTACCAGAAGGGAGGATTGCCTCCCAGGCTGCCTCTTACAATGGGAGACGTGGATGCTGTGCGTGGGAGGGAAGGATGAGGGGAGTGCTGGTTGCTGCCCATCCACCTCTGGTGCCCTTGGCGACTGCCTAAGGCTGTGTGGCAGATGGTCCAGTTCTGTCCACAATATTTTCAGATGTGGCTTCAAAGAACTGACTGGAGAACCAGAGATTTTCTTAGGATTGAAAGAAATTCTCTTAGCACTCTTTCTATACCCAGGTGTATAAGTATATTTAAGTGTCTAGGGATCATTAGTGTCAGAAATGTATGAGCTGAATAAGAACAATATATATATATTTTAAGACAGAGGTTTTAAACTGCTTACAATAAACACTTTTCTTATATAAATAACTTACTTAAATTGTCCTTTATCTCTTTCAAGCACTCTACCATGTTCACAATAATGGGACTGGATCCTACATAACGTTTTTGTTGTTGTTAAGAGTGATTCAATCCTCCAATAAAAGAACATTCTGCTGGTTTAATAGGTTCTTAGACAGGCACAACGCTCCATGCTTCAGAAGAAACGAGCATCGTTATCTGAAAAGCTCTAGAATGTACTGTCCATTAATTTCATTTGGTACATGGAAGTTTATGTGGGTGGAGAAAACAGTCTCCCTATCCATTTTCTCCATGTGCTTGGTAAGTTTATTATGCTTCCTCCACTACCATCACTGTCTTCTGTCTAAACCTCAGAAGCTAAGCAGAATTGGCCTTGGGATACGAGACTACCAAGGAATTCCAAGTTTGTTATGGAGAGGGAGACCATGACAAAATATCCGTTAGTCTCTTGCCTTGAAAATCCTACAGAGTCTCCATACATTGGCTGCAGCTTGATGGCATTTACTTACACAAACACACACACATGGATTTTGGTGAGAGTATGTCCCAATATTTGGACCCACAGTGATCCTCTGGAGCAACTACTGCTTTTCAGTTGCCTAGATCAGTGGTCCACAACCTTTCTAAGGCTGCGGACTGGTGGTGGGGGGCGATCCGGTGGCCGCACATGCAAACGCGCATGCGCGGCAATTTCGCGCATGCACGGCAGGTCCGCGTATGCGCGTTTGCACCACGCACAGCCACAAACACGCATGCGTGGACCTGCTGCGCATGCGCGTGCGCATTTGTGCCAGCAGCCCTGCTTCCCTCTCCCCCCCCTGCAAAAAGAAGCTTGCCGGGCCGCAAGCTAATCGGCCTGGGAAGTTTCTCACTGGGGGGGGGGCGGGGAGAGGGAGCCGCGGCCCGGTGCCGGTCCTACTTCCCTCTCTCCCCCCCCTCCCACAAAAAGAAGCTTGCTGGGCCGCAAGCTAATCAGCCGCTTTGGTGACCAATTTGCTTGCGGCCTGGGAAGTTTCTCACTGCGGGGGGGGGGGGCAGGAAGAGGGAGCCACGGCCCGGTTGAGGACCACTGGCCTAGATGAACGGATTCTCCATTCAAATGAATTATCCATCTGATGTATTGAGCACCTTAGCTCAGGATTTTTTTTAGCATTTGCATCTCCTTTGAACAGTTTTATTGTGTTGTAGATGCATAGGATTATTATGCCTTGCCTGTATGTGAAATTGTCACATGTACAGAGCTCTGTGCAAACCATACACACTCACACTGAATTTTGGAAGATGTTTCAGACTGTGTGATCTCATTTTGGTGCACGGGAATAAATTATTTGCACTCTCTGTCAAAGTTCAACAAACAGGTGATCCTGACACTAACTGCAGGTGTCTTGAGGGCTTCAGTATCCAAACAAATTGATAAAAGCGGTTTTCTAATTCAGAATGTGGTGCAAAATATTAATAAATGTCATACATACGAATGTTTTGGCAGTTTGGTGAAAATGGTTTCTTGCAAGCAGGTGATCATTGGTATCCCAATGGAACTAGTATTTTCTCTACAAAGAGAATTTCTTATTCTGGTAAAAAGAATAGTTTGGCAAGGGAACAAACTTCTGGTAGAGCACAAATTATTTTTTAAAAGCACACTAGGCATCTGTAGATGATCTGTAGATCTGTAGATACTTCAACAACTGGCTCCCAATTGAATTCCGGATAAGGCTTAAGGTTTTGGTTCTTACCTTCAAGGCCATGCGTGGTCTGGGCCCAGTGTACCTAAGAGACTGTCTCTCTGCCTGTACCGCCAAAAGAGCATTATGCTCTGCCACCGCCAACTGGCTAGTGATCCCTAGCTCCAAAGAAGCACGTCAGTCCTCAAGGAGGGCCAGAGCTTTTTCGGTCCTAGCCCCCACCTGGTGGAACGAGCTCCCTAAAGAGATCGGGGCCCTGTCCAAACTTCCAAAATTCCACAGGGCCTGCAAAAGGGAGCTCCTCCATCAGGTGTTTTCCTGAGACCAACAACAGGTCCCCCCTCAAACAACCTCTCTATGGCCTGAACCAGTCTGTCCTCTCTAAGGGCCTTAGCTAAGTTCCGTTCCTGTTATATTGTTTAAGATCACTGAAATTGTGTTATTTATTGTTGTTGTTGTATTTGTTTATGTTATATATTAATTCCTTTCGTGCATCCCTCCATGTTGTATGTAAACCACCCTGAGCCATATGGAAGGGCAGTATAGAAATCAAATCAAATCAAATAATAAACAAACAAACAAACAAATAAATAAACCAGCATTCACGAGAACACTGGGAAGTCCGTGATAGATCTATTACGTTTTTGACTTAAAATGGAATGTATTGAAGACAAGCAAAGAAGCTCAATAAAAACTCTAGAAACACCCCATCCCCATAACAATTAAGTTACAGTATAATCACAAACTCATACTTCTACTAAATGCAGCAGCTTTTAAAATACAAATATGCGTCAACGCATAGTTTACCACCACAGTATCATCACAACATTTCCGCAGAAAATGAATTACACAGAGAATGCACACAAAGTTATTATCCACTCTAAGCCTGAATAACCTGCCTTCTGCACTTTATTTGATTTCCATTTTGATTTTGGGTGCTTTAAATTTTCCCTCTGCAGCATCCATATTTGAGTCCGTGGTGACACTACCATTTGTCCACCATATCCAGGAGTGGATATAACTCGATACATCTGAGAAAAGCACTCTGAAAGGCCCAGTATTGCAAGTGTAGATGTCGGTGTTTTGCCAGATTAACTTCCTTCCCCTTCTCCACACCTCCAACTCTCTAGCTGATTGGTCAGTGTGTCAATCCAAGGACGGCAGGGAAACTGGGATTCTCAGTTGCCATTCCTTTGCAAGTTTAATTTTTGCCCCCATTTTGGGATTGTTTTTAGTGACGTGTTCCAAAAGGCCACCCCTCTATGAGCAGAGATTTGCCCTTTGGAGTCACCCCACCCTGCCCATTCTCTCCTGATGTTGATGCTCCATACATACCCCTAGCATAGGCGGAAGACAAAGAAAAATAAACAAGCAGCCTTGTGCTCCATTTGTCCCTTCCCCAGGAAATAAAGCACTCTCTAGCCTTATGCTCCTCCAATGCCTTCTGCCCCCCCCCCATCAAAGGAAAGGAGGCAGGAGACCGGCAAATGGGACAAAATACAGTGCAGAAGGAATGGACTTAGTGGGAGTTGTTTTGGTTTGGGAAAAAGGAAGGCTACAGATCTGTTGGAAGATCTAGCTTCAGATTGATCAGAATTCAACAGGATCAAGAACAGGGGTGGGGGGGATGTGAGTGCAGATTCACCCCAAGATGGAGTGGACACAGCAGTCCAGTCCAGTTCAACTCACTGACTGCACGTGAATATAGTATCTCTCTATACATAGCATTATTGCACCCAAATGCTATCATATAGCCCTAAAGACATTCACTTACATTTTATTTCAGTATAAATGCTAAACTCAGAATTCACATCCTTTGATTTAATTACCAAGGCTTTATTTTGGCCTATTTTTGTTTTATTTATTATCATTCATTTAAAATTAACACAAACACTAAAAGATTTAGGAGGACTCTCTTGCTTCCAAAAGCCTGTGGCATTTTACACAAGCTGGCATCTTCCATTTGAGCCACTTAAGGAGTGATAACAGTTGCTTTGAAATCGACACAGCTCAGGCAAAAGCTGTTCTTCAAAGAGGAACTGGCATCAAAAATCCCCCAATCCCTGTCTGGGCTTTGTGCATGTGGCACAGATAGGTTTCACAACTAGCACAGTCAGGGTTGTGGGGCTATTTTGTACTTAATACAATTAAAATTAGCTACAGAAAAATAGGATTTGATATGACATTTCAGCCAAGGGTTCTTCACTACAGCTGAAAAGGAGACCATGGGGAAAGAGATAACAACAATCCTGATCCTATTTTAAATCCCCTGCATGATTTGATTAACTTCTTGAACTGAGCTCTTTGCTACACTGCAGAGATGTACTGAACATGAGCAAATGAGAAAGAAAAGAGCACTTATTTCCACATCCCTCCCAAAGTACCTACAGTTTACGTCTGCTGAGCACTGACGCAAGACATGTGCTTGTACTTATTTACTTACCTCAGCTTGTAAAATGGATAATTCATCAAAGAGGTTTAAAAAACAACCACCAACAAGCTGGAATGCAGAACTGGGTGCAATGCATTTTTGATACAACCTGGAGAGTAATACCCTGTCTGTACAATTTGTCACCTGTAATTAGTCATCTATCATTTTATAAAATTCAAAAAATAGACAATGAGGGTTCTATTTCCACCGAAACATGGGATGAAATGAACACTAAAACCACTTTTCCCCTTCCCTCTTCTCTCTGCAATGAACCTGATTCATATCTTGAACAGAAACCATCTCATCAGACTTACGGTTGGCTGTCCTGCTTTGGTCACTTTGGACGCTGTCATTGGATTGGTTGCTTGAGATTGAGGAGACGCTTGAGCTCCTGACGAAACCAAAGGCTGCTAGTTTGGCCGCTGGCAACCGGGAATAACCAGGCGGGCGAAGTCCAGATGGACATGGTTTGGGGAGATTTGACTTTATGGTGTTTGGAGTTGGGCCTTTCTTAAGATCAGCTGGAGGGAGGAAAGAACAGTTATATGAATTGAAAGCATACCATAGAAGGACAACAGAAAACTAATAAAACAGCAAAGGAAATACAAGAAGCATTGTGTTTGCTGAAATAAAAAGTCATAAGAAATATTTTATTATTTTGTGTCCTTGTCAGAGAGCCAGCAGTTCAGAAGAAGAGCATCAGTTTGGAATGCATAAGATCCCATATTCAGTCCTCAGCATCTCCAATTAAAATGATCAGGTTTTCAGTGAGATGAAAGACTGAGATCCTGGAAAGCTGCTGGCAAATGGACAAAACTGACGTTGATAGCTCAGTGGTCTGAGTCAAGTCAGCTTCTTATGTTCATCTAAAGTGCATCATTATCTTCTCCCACGCCAACCCAATTTTAGAAATCCAGTGGTTTAAAATCAACATGAAACACATCTGTGGTCTGTAACTATGAAACTGGGTCACAGGACTCCCCCTTCTTGCTATTCTTTCACTTAGAGACTCATATATAGAATGGAGGAGTCTGTCTCCTCCATCGTGATGACTTTCCTCCTTCTCCAGTCCGCAATCCTTTCAAGAAACAGAACTAATCTTCTTTGGTTGCTTGCCCCCTTCCTAAGTATCACAAGGAACACTGCACATGTTCACTGAGGCCTCTTTGCCTCTCCTAGGACATCCAGGACCAATTATGCACACTTGGATAATGCACTTTCCATGCACTTTAGAAGTGGATTATCTTTACTCATACAGGAAAATCCAGATGCAAAAGGACACTAAGAGGCTTCATGCCGGGCTGCAGGCTGGAGTTTGAGTCATGGCAGGTTGCCATTGCAGTGGGGCATCCTCTGAGTATGCATGGGGGAGGAGCTCCCCCAGCGCACACCAGCTTCTCTAGCGCAATGGCCCCACGTATGCAACGCGGGGCTGGAAACGCCAGGAGTGCTCTGAATGGCAGCAGCAGCAGTGGGGGGGGATTGGGGGCATGGGGCCACCACTGCACAATGGTGGGGGCAGCATGCTGCTCTCCCACCATGGTGGTGGTAGGTGGTCAGCTCCGCAAAGCCGTGGAGCTGGCAGGGGCGAGAGGGATGCTATGCACAGGGCTAGGCTGACCTAGTGCTTGCCTGCACCCACAGAGATCCCAGGCCCGCAGAAGAATTTGCGTTTCCTTAAGAATCAGCATTTCATTAATGCAGGACTTCCAAGAGCTTGGGTCAAGCCAGGCCTTGGACGGCAGGGACGTTGTGCATAATCGGGGATTTTCCCTGAAGCCCTGTCACCGCCATCACGGGCATTCCAGCCCGTGCATAATTGATCTTAGAGAATCTGTCTTTAATTTTAGCATTTTATATTACGAACTAATACAAATATACCAACGCTGACCAACATATTCTATCCATACAGTTGATCAATTTGAGAGCGCTATGAAGCCCTGAAGTAAGGAAGTTTACAAAGCAAACGTATTCCTCTATTGTATCAAAACCCTGAGTCAATAAAGAACACTCAGATGTATAGATCAAGATAATCTTCTAGCAATATCTTGCGGTCTCAACTGGTCGAGTTTACAATTTTGTATTCACATGTATCTACTAACACTATACAAATGATTTGTACCCATAGTGACAATTCCCACAGAATTTTGCTGTCCATTTTAAAGGGGGTTTATTGAGGTTTTTATTGGACGTTTTGTAACCCACCATGAGCTGGTCTTGGGAGTCTTGGGAGTGGCAGGAAATAAATTGAATAATAATAACAACAATAACAACAACAACATCTCCTGGGACTTGGTCAGAAGGAAGGAAGGAAGGAAGGAAGGAAGGAAGGAAGGAAGGAAGGAAGGAAGGAAGGAAGGAAGGAAGGAAGGAAGGAAGGAAGGAAGGAAGGGAGTTTCTGCTTGTGGAGAGATTGTTTCATAAACAATAGTGTCTTTACCACCTACACTGCCTTCTGAATTAATTTAGTAAAGGGAAGCAGTAGTTGAGAAACTTTGCTAATTTTGCATATCTGTTAAATTGATTGTATTTCAGAATTCTGCACACTGTAAGCCCCTTTGAGTCTGTATTGTATAGAGAAAAGTGGGCTAAAAGTGTATTAAATAAAAATGCAAAGTGTGCGAACATTACAGCCCTATTAACAGCCCTTTTTGTACCCCATAACATAAAACTCAGTGGCTTTGTTGTAGGTTTAGCAGAGTTTAATGAAATGCCTACCTAGTACTGCAACTTCTAGAAATCATCAATAACCATTGGGGTGGTTTTGGGGGGGTTTGTTTTTTGTTTTTTTACTAAACTGCCATTTGTTGTTTCACCATTGAAAATAAATCAACACTGTGTTCTAAAGTTATGGCACATGATAAAAATATGTTTTTTGTTTAGTTTAGTGATATTTGACAAAGTCACTTTAATCTCGAACATTAATTTTAGCCAATTGGCTGACATAGTGGGGAAAAATTTGTCAAAACTTTATTCCACTTGCCTGAAGCCAGTTACAAAATTAAACATTGCTGTCTCTAAAAGAATCAATCTCCTTGACACTTTAGCTATCCCTTGTTGGAGAACATGAAAGTGATTACAAGAAGAGATTGGTTGGAGCAGTATAGTTGTAACTCTGGAACAGTAACAAAACCTGCCTAGATGCTTAGGGGTATGCATTCATCATAGCTCAGAAAAGATGTCACTGTGTAGGCACATGAGTAAGGACCAAACTAGACATGGCAAAGATAGGTCTTCACATTTAAACATGACAGATTTACACACTGCAGACTATATTGGATGGATCTGGGTGGTTCCTACCCTGGGTATTATGTAACATTCAGATATGACTCCAGCCTCATCAAAGGGCCAAATAACACCCCTCCAGGACTGTTTTAGGTCATACATGGAAATAATGCATAGGGACTATTTCAGGGAGGCTCCTATGTAATAGGAGGAGGAAATAAATACACACATATATGAGATATATGCATGCATCTCAATATCAGAAATAGAGAACTAATTTCTAGCTTACCTGTGTCTAATATTGTCTCCATTAATTTATGATTATAAAAGCAAGAAGTGCCCCCGTTGGGGATCCACTCGTAATCACACTTGCAGCAGCCTCCCATGATACCTCTTTAAATGATGGCCAGTAATAAAGATGTGATTGCCCATTCCCCCTGCGTACCACTCCATTCTCCAAATTCAGTCACCCAGTGAATGCTGCAGCAGCTTGAAACTAATAAACTTTTAATGTCTAGCTCTGGTGCTTCTGCAAGTGCAGAAAAGAGATGTTGTTTTGCATACAGCTGCTTTGGGGCGAATACTGTTAGTTTTGCTCAACAGCCGCTATCTTCCATGCTGTGTCACGCTGCAGAGCAAAAGTCTGCATGAAGCAAAGATAAAATCTTCATTACAGCATATTGGGTCTTCCCCTGATATTGCAGTGTGGCATCTAACACTTGCTTTAGTAGCACATTTAATGAGACAATACATGTGCCGCAGGCCTTGAGGTTAAGGGGGAAAAGTAAATATTGGTCTTGGTGGCACATCTCGGGCAGAGTCTCGGGCCCTGCTAACTAGGTAGCAGTTGTAGGAAGATGAAGGGCAGCTGGCAGCAGGGAGGGGCACAAATCAGTTCATGAACCAAAATTGGGCATGAATTTGGCCCAATTCAGAACTCCTGATTCAATGTTTGGAGGAGGCATCATCCCTGAACATTTACCAGACTTTTGTCTGGTTCGGCTGATTGGACCATTTAAATCTAACAGCTGAGCAATGCAGGACTGCCAGTCACCTGTCACGTTTAAATGACTGGCAGCCATTTCACTGGTCAGTTTCACTTCCCCTTGCTTCAAAGTGGGGAGAAGAAAAATGGACTGTTGAAATGGCAGCCAGCCATTTCAGCCTGTTGATGGGTGCACCTGCCCAATAGTGAGTTTAAATGGCTGCAATCCATTTCATTGTCAGTTTAACTTCCACCTACTTCTACTTCTGAAGGTGAGACAAAGCATTCACAATACTGTTATTAACATTATGAAGCTCTCCACAGGTTCATAGGGGTTTGCTGGGGAGACCTTTAAAGCCTCCTCAGGATCAGTTGTTTAGTAGGGTCTTTAAAAGTCTCTCCAGCAGAACCTGGCCTGATTCTGTGGAAATCCATCTCTCCTCAGCACCAACTGTCTGTTGGGCTCCAAGCCGGTGATTCTGGTATATCAGAATCAATTTGGTACAAATAAAAATCATATGGAATTTTTGGAGCGTACACATCACAACCACTGCCCAGGTATCTAGCCATCCTTGAGTATACCAGGTACTGTTGTAGAAAACAGTGTCCCCTGCCATTCCAGAGTGAATCTGGATGTTAGACAACTTGAGTGGTTGCTGCCAAATGGTGACCCCATTATATTCTGATAGGATGGCCAACTAACGCTGGAGGACCTCCTTCATGCACTTGGTCAGTCATATGTGGTGGTGCCATGCAGAAGAACCTACCATGGCCCTCACCAGGCATACACAGAAGACCTTCCCTGGTATAAATACCTGGCCAGAGAAGTTAAGATGCCCCACCTCTGATTACAGCTCCCTCTAAGTAAATGTAGTGTGTGCATGGGCCAGAAGCTTGTTTCCCAGCAGGTGGGATGCCCCTTCAACATAATTTAATTGTATACCCAGATAAATTAACTGCATTGAGGAACCCTCAGTTTTGTTTTCAGCCAGCAGGACTCCTTGTTCTCCAACCAATTCCATAGCCAGTACCTGGGATGCTACCAAGTGGCCAAGCACTCAGTACAGCCTGCCAGCTTAATTAATAAAAAATCATCTAAATAATAAATGATGTGTGGAGTATTTTCCCTGGCTTTTGCTGACTATTCAAAAAATGTATTAAATACCTCAAAGGCTGCATATGTTACTGCACAACCCATAGGCATGGCCATGTCTACATACTATAGCCCCTGGAACTTAAACCACCAAAAGCAGAAATCCTTGGGGTGTACTGGGAGAAGGGGCCATGATCTGGCCCACAATGCACTCCTTCAGGTTTTAGGAATCTACAACATTGGCCAAGGCTGATTTTTTTGGTGTCTATCACCACTTGCTTGCTGGAGAAAGGGATAGGGGACCTGAATCTCTAAGATAAGCAGCATCAGGCCTCTGAGGATAAGTGTCAAGGAGGGAGAGAAGGGCCCACAGGTCCTAAGAACCTGGGACTACAAAATACCTTTCTGCCAACTTGGTCCTCATAGGCAACATGATTCCTGGGCTAGATAATATCTAGGGCTCATTATTCTGTGTATCATTTATGTAGAAATTTCCAAAGACACTCTTCAAGGCTGCTCACAAAGTAAAATATGATAAAAACACACAACATTATAAAACTATTAACAGTTAAGAAGGTATCAATATTTGAAATGTAGCATAAAACACTGAGCAGCTTAACACAATTCTTGGACTAGAAGATTATAGAAATGATGTTAAAGATGAAGCCTTTAAATCAAAGCCTAGCTGAAAAAGAGTGTCTTGGCCAGATGTCTGAAAGAGAATAAGGTAGATACCAGGCAAAGGGGGAAGGCCAGTCCACAGGGGTTGTGCTACAGCTAAAATAGAATATACGTCTTCACCTGCCAACAGTGCCCTAGTGATCTTTACAGTCAGTATCTCTCTATACACAATTGAACATACACAAATATGACATTATAAAGGTCAACTACCAGACATGGGGAGAAATGTTATATGCTCTCAGAACATTCTGTTTGAAATTAGAACTACCACTGCTAAAGTTGTTCCTAAAGTGGCTGAATTCTGACTGCAAGCCCTTTAACTGCCTTTGGAGTTCATTCATACTGCTGTCATGGCTTGCAAAAGGCATTAGAATTTTAAGAAGAATGGGGAAGACCTCTTTTGGCAGTAGTATGTGTGAAAAGGAGCTTGGGGACTTAGTAGACCAAACACTGAACATGACTCAGCAGTGTGGCAAAAAAGGCTAATGGGATTTTAGGTTGTATCAAAAGATGTATAGTGTCCAGATTGCATGAGGTGATGGTACCCACTTTACTCTGCTCTGGTCAGACCTCACTTAGAGTACTGTTGGGCACCACAATTGAAGAAAGATGTAGACAAACTGGAGCAAATGCAGAAGAGGGCAACCAAAATGGTGGGGGGTTTGGAGACCTAGACATATAAGGAAAGATTGAAGGAGCTTGGTCTGTTTAGCCTGGAGAGAACACGATTAAGAGGTGATACGATAGCCATCTTCAAGTACTTGAAGGGATATCACATAAAGGATGGAACAGTTATTTTCTGTTGCCCTAGAGGGTCAGATCAGAATAAGTGGGATGAAAGTAATTCAAAAGAATTTTTGACTAAACATCCAGAAGACGTTCCTGGCTGTTGGAGTAGTTCCTCAGTGGAACAGGCTTCCTTGGAAGGTTGTAGGCTCTCCTTCTTTGGAAGTGTTTAAGCAGAGGCTAGATAGCCATATGACAGAAATACTAATTCTGTGAACTTTGGCAGATGGTAAATGGGTGCACAGAAGGGATTATGTAGGCGCTTGGCTGTTGTGGCATTGTGCAGAAATTCAGACTCGATGACCCTGGAGGTACCTTCCAATGCTATGATTCTATGATTCTTAAGGAACCACATTCTCTTTAAAGTTTAAATACTTTCCCCCTCCATTGGAAACAATCAAGAATGTGGGCACCTTCTTTGGGGGCCAATAGAATTGGACCTCCTCATCCAATCTTTTTCAGGCATGGGATTTTTTTGGGAGAGGCACCAGTAGCTATGCTGCAAATAAGGTGCCATTGCCTCAACCCCCCTCTCCTGAACCTCAGATACCTCCAGATTGATTCTCTATTGCAACCTATAGAGACTGTTGACTATAATGATCTCCATCTCCATAAGCTATAATGGAGCTGGAAACATTTGGCATTTCAACAGCATAGCACAGCAGTGGCTTCCCAAAACTCTTTCTTTTAGGTGAAGTTGCCACAGACTGAAGCTGTGGTTGTCTACTAGCAAATTCTTTTGTGTGTACCATGGAACAATGGTCTGTCTCCAGTTAAAGCAATTCCTAGCCCTTTTCATGCATTCTGACAGGGGGAAATGAATAACATTGGGGAGAATGGGATGGCTGAGGAAATCTCTGCCTTGACCTACTTGTGTTCATTTGAATATGTTTGTACCTGGTGTAGGGTTCTCTCCATGCTACTAGGAACCTGATTTCAGGATTCCCTACTGCTTAGAAATGCATACTCTTATTCACATGTAAGCTCAATAAGTACATTCTGATGAAAACACATGTTGGGAGTGGGGCTTGCCATTGTGGTCTCATTCCCCTCCCCCTTCCCCATGTGCTTTCATTCTTACAAATTAGAATATGTGAAAAGGACTGCTGTGTACCAGCTGACTGTATCATCAGCCATTTTCAGATTCTCTTTCCTGATTCTCTCCCCCCATCCTTTCCCTGGCAAAATGCCTTCCCTTGTTAGTTTGAAGAGGATAATGACTGAGAAAGCTACTAGTTAATGCTTGAGTTTCATCATCTCTCATGTTTGTGGGACAGCTATCTAAGCCTTTTCTCAATTCCATTGCTCTAATACTACATAAAACCATTAAGGCGGATGAAAGTAAATAGAATGTCAAATTAAAGAAAATATTTTGGCGGATATACAAAGCGCCACATTTCTGAGGCATAATGGATGATTTTTTAGATGTATCACACATAGAAACAAATCATGACTGCTCTGGAGAGATTTGTATCACTTAGTATTGGGTTTCGAGTCCCCCGCCCAAATAGAATGGTAATTTCAAAATCAGTCCTCTAGGAATATGAGCACATACATGAGAAAATAATCAACAAAATGCCATTCATTAAACTGACATAACCATTTGCACATTGATACAGGACAAAGCAAATTTTGAATTAATATAAATGTACTACATTGAAAATCTGTTCCCTACACAGGAGAAACAGCTTATTTTGCCACAACAATGAGATTCAATCTCACCAAGAATTAAATGTTATTTGAAGCACTACTCTTGCGACAGTTCAAGTCACAATCAATATGGTTAAATTTAGAATGTTCAGAGCTGAATGCATTCTAAGGTTCCTTTAAAAATCTCCAACACTTCACCCATCCATGTTAATGGAGAGAACCAAAAGAGAAAGTTAGAAATGTAATTATCTTTAATGTGGTCCACGAACTGAAAGCATCCTCTTTCCTTCTCAGTGGATGTATGTTAACTTCCATCTTTGAATTCCTGCCAAAAGGCTTCATAAATGGGACAAAGACAGCACTGGACCTTTGCAGAACCCTGCAGGGAAGCCCACTGAATAACATATTATGCCTGCTATTTAGACGTGACCAAAAATGGAACCTTGATAGCAATTTCTTCCCCTTCTCACTTGCAACATCTAGGAGCTTTAGATGCATGATACAGAAGCATCATACAGTCAGATTTCCCACCTCTTTGCCATGGCAGTGGTTCGTTTGGACATAAAAAAAGAGAGAAAACTCAAAATGGGGGCACCAGTGCTGCTATGAATATGCACAAACATCAGTTACTGCCCTGCAGGATATTTCTGCAAAAGAGATATGCAGTCTCCTTGAGAAACTTCCCTTGTCTTATCCACATGCCAAGCATGAACCTCCAATGTCATCTCCAGATTAGCCTTTCCATCCCAACCTCAATAACAACTGAAGTCCTAGATCAACTATTTTTATTTGGGTGTAGTACGTATTCCTCAAGGGATGAGCATGAACCAGTTCATGAGTGAAAATTCAGCATGAACTTGGACGGCTTCAGAGCCCCTGAAACGATATTTGGGGAAGGCACCATCCCTGAACGATTACCAGACTTCTGTCTGATTTGATTCAATTGTTCTGATCATTTAAGCCTAACAACTGACAGCCATTTAAACCTAACAGCCAGGCAGGTCCACCCATCAGCTGTCAGGTTTAAATGACTGCAAGACATTAAACCAGTCCATTTCATTCCCCCTAAGTGGGGGAATGTGGCACAGATGGCTGATGGGTACTGCAAGGCATTTCACTGCTTGTTTTTGCTCACTTGGAAGTGAAGGAAAGTAAAACTGTTGAAATGGCTGTTAGCTTTTTAAAACAAAAAGCTAGGTGAGTCTACCCATTAGCGGTTAGGTTTAGCTGGGAGTCATAAAGCTGATTGATTTTGCAAAATGGAGCAGTGAAATGGCTGCCATCCATTTAAACCTAACCCATGGGTGGGTCAATGACTGGCAGCCATTAAGCTCATCTACGTAACTCTCCCCCATTTCAAAATGGAGGAAGTGAAACAAGCGGGTTAAATGGCTCACAGCCATTTCACCCTTCCTAAGCAATCCCCCACCCCCACTTTATCCTGGCCACAGAGGATCCAAACAAGCTGGTTCAGTTCTGGGCATTTCTGGCTCAGTTTGGTCTAGGGTTCAGTTCAGGAGCCACCCCAAGGTGAACCAGAATGTTTAGGTTCCTGGCCATTCCTAGTTCCTTCATCAGATCCAGCCTCTCAACAGGATATCTGCTCATCAAAAGGCCCGGAAATGTATTGTAATTATTTTGTGCATGCATGGTCACATAATACTTTGCTATTTCCTCTGTATCCACCTGCCCAAAGAACCACATAATTTAGCTTGTCTGAAGAAAACTAATTGTTATACCCAAAAGGGGGAAATCAACTTACACAACAGTTTGTCTCATGCACACCCCAGAGCTTTTTTTGCTGCTTTTGTGTTGTATTTCCAAAAGGTGTGCCCCTCCCCAGCAAAGAAAGCCTTCACTATGTACAGGTCATCCCTAGTCTTCTTGGGTTTTTTGCAAAGTAATGCACTGAGTCCTTACTCAGTGCATAAGAAGTGGTCAAGCCTTGGAGAAGGAGATGGGAAAATGTTGCCAGCAAATGAATGCCACCAGTAGTCAGGCACAACAGCTGCACATACAATCTATCTTAACTGCTTTCAAAAGAGACATCCCATGTTGTCTAAGCATGCATCTGCCAACTAGCTTTCATAAGCCAGGGTGGGCAAGGGCCTAACTTCCAATTTCTTGCTTCATTCTTCCCAGGAATAAAAAAAAATCTGACAATGTTTGAGACTATTCACTGGGAACAGAAAAAAATGATATAATACAATATGATTCAAAAAATATTCCCTTCATATACAGGAGTAACAGATCAAAGGAAGAAATGCACGACTCTAAAAAGAAACAGAAAAGACTTAGAAGTGTAATGCAAATTGTTCTGTAAGAAATAGTTTCACATCCATGATCGCAAGGAAAAATAGAAGTGAGATAGCAAAAAAAAAACTGAAATAATATGTCTTTTACAAGAGTACTAGAAACACTGAAAGCATTAGCGATCTCTCCAGGAAAAGTGTAATTTAAAGTCTATGGAAGTCAGAGCTCCCAAAGCTGCCAAGATTAACCAACAGAAACAAATAATAGAAAGCTAACACATTTCTGTATGAAATAAAGATTTTTTTACTTCCTTTTCCCAACTGCCCCTTACGGGATATTTCAGCTGATTTCTCCTATTTTGTATGGCAAAATATGCTAGAGGGGCTCTATTTGACCCCCATTATCAGCTCTCCAATGGGCATAGGGAGTAACTAAGGGAAGGGAAAGGCAGTTGTGAGGGACAGTAAATGGTTAATTTTTTAACTCTGAGAACCTTGAGTGACTGGAGATTCAAACAGAATCCTATAGTTAAGAGTATCAGGAATGGAAGTTATGAAATTAGTGTTAACTGGGAAGTGGAAAGGAGCAAGAGGATTAAAGGGGATCCCCATTCAAGGCTGAGGGAAATGGATCTGAGTAAAAGGGGGTGATCCCAACCCAATCTGTGGGGAATAGCTACCTGAGAAGGAAGTAGTTAAGAGATACTGTGTGAATGTTCCTGCTTTCATCAACTCTCTGCTCAATGTTTATAAACCTTTCTTTACAACTAAACAGCTATATGTTTGTGACAAACTACTTTTTGCTTATATTCACACAGAGTTACCTCATTCCTGTTGCCTCTTTACCTCCTAAGTCCTAAACCTGATACCTGCCTATGTCCTCTCATAAGGTTAATAAAATCATTTATTAATTTGAATTACCATTGACTTCTCATGGGCCATTACTGACCAAAGACAAAAGAAGGATTATAGAAGAGTTGGTTTTTATAAAATGTTTTTCACTACCCGAAGAAGTCTCAGTAGTGTACAATCGCCTTGTCTTTCTCTCCCCCAACAGACACTCTGTGAGGTAGGTGGGGCTGAGACAGCTTTGACACAACTGCTCTGTGAAAACAGCTCTAACAGGACTGTGATTAGCCCAAAATCACCCAGTTAGCTGTGTGTGGAGGAGTGGAGAATGAAGCCCAGCTCTCCAGATTAGATGCTGCTGCTCTTAACCACTACACCAAGCTAAATTCGTTCCTTAGATCCCTAGACTGGGTCAGCACAGATCTGTATAGATTTAAATAACTGGGTGGGACAGACCAAAATCAAAGAAGAAAGAAAAGGATTGTCCAGTCAAGAAGAGAAAGGGATCTTGGGGGAACTGACATAGCAGTAAAAATAGTTTTCATAGCCTCACTCAATTCATGGAAGCATTAGATGCAATCCATTCTACTTAATAATTTTATAATTACTTTCCATACAGCATATTATACTGTACATACTAGAGGACGTTCCTGTTGTTACCAAGGGAGTGGAATTCTAAGTAAGAGTATTTTCAGATGGAGGGAGCAGGGCTGAGTCATTGGCAACTAATGGGAAGATCTTAATAACAATGACACATATTGAACCAGAAAAATGTTCCAAAATGCAAATATCATTCAAATAAATTAAAATAACATATTCTTAAAAGTAAGACAATGACATTGATTACCTGCAGCATCAGGATGGAAAAGCGTGGGAGAACTTGTTATTGGACCTTGTTGATGGATGCAGCTCGCTGAAGACCTTTGACTGGCAATCAAAATCCTACTTTTGGCTGATGGTAGCCTGGAAACTGCTCCCAGACCCAACTGGGGCTTAAGTATCATGGCCGGGCGATAAAAGCTTGGAGGTACTTCATAATGGGCATATGGTGGAGGGCAAAAGTCTTCTTTCACAGGCCTTTCCCCAACCTACATGATGAGAATGCAAGGCATGTTAATTGCAAAGAGATAATTCTGAAATCGAAAATATATAGGTCACACCACTGTTTATAAGAACAGAGGGAATGTTTCCCAAACTGATTGCTTGTCTGGGTTTTGTGTAAAGCAGAAAAATGGGAAGATCATCATAAAAACAGGGGGTTCAGGATTCAATGCAATCCTAAGCAGGCCCAATCATATTCTTTCTTAAGTCTACTTAGTGGGGCTTACTCCCAGGAAACATTGCACAGTGATCCTGCTTTCATGCCAGCACTCCTCATTTTAATTTTTTTAAACTTCATTTATAAGCTGCCTTTGTCTTCCCGCTCCTGAACAGTATCCAAAGTGGCTTACATCTAGGGATGCCAACCTCCAGGTGGGACCTGAGGATCCCCCAGAATTAGTGCTGCTCTTCAGACTAGTTTTGTGTTGGTAGGATACCCGGAAAGGAAACTGAACCCGTCAAATTAATTAACTATTTTTAATTGCAGAATAAACAAAGGAAGCCTGTTCTAGTATGCATGTCGCTCAATGTTTTTAGAAGACAAATAAGAAAACATTTACTGTAAAGCATCTGGATAATACTATTTGATACTGAGACTGATTAATGAGTAATAAATGAACAGTGATATACAATAATTTATAAACACATTTCTCAATGTAGAAAAAATGAATTAAGCTTTCTGGATATGTGTAATCCTGAATAAATTTGCAGTTGTCTGAATGATTAATGAATGCCCTCCTCCACCGTCCCATTCCACCAAGCAACAGAAAAGCAAGATCTACACAATAAAGTACTAACCATGCAAAATGTTTAGTCTCAGATTTATATAAAGTAAAATAATGCAGTTGAAGGTGAATTTCCACCCCAGCTGCACTTTTTTTTTTTTTTGGCAGAATGCATAGAGAAGCAGTTCTTTAAAAAACTTATATAAATCCCAGAAAATTATTTCTTTTGCCCTCGGTATTCTTCACTCCTACTCAAAATATCTTGGGGGAAAAAAATCTCATATGTTCCCTTTCAATCCCCCCCCCCCGATTTAGGGGTACATGTTAATAGAATCATAGTGTTGGAAGGGGTCCTACAGGCTATCTAGTCTGACCCACTGCTCAACTCAGGATCATTCTGTTAAGTGCTCCAGATACAACTCTCTCTGATAACACAATGATCACCGATGATAACTAGAGGTGTGCAATTCAATTTGGATAAGTTGAAAGTATCCAAATCAACACTGATTCAGGCATAAATCAACCAAGCTCAGTCTGAATCGCCATTCCCCAATAATTTAAAAAGTCCGAATCAACCTTGTTCGAATCGCTGAATTGCGATTTGGCATAATTTGTTGATTCAGACAAGTGGACATTTAAACTTTAAAAGGAAAGAGAAGGGGGAGAAGTCCCCCTTTTTGTCTTTTCTGGGCTCGGAGAAAGGGTAAGGGTTTGAGGAAGGGGCACCAAACTTACAGCATGGTTGCATGAGCCTCTTCTCAAAAAAACCCCTACGTTGCAAAAAGATTGGATCAGAAGGTCCAATTCTAGGAGCACCAAAAGAGAATGCCCCATCCAACCTCCATTGTTTCCAATGATGAGAAATTACAAACAGACCATCATATAAAGTAATGGGGGATGGGTGGGGTCAACTTCTTTGGGCGTTTCTAGAATTGGACCCCTTGCAACTTGGGGGTTCTTTTGGGGAGAGGCTCCTGGAGTCATGCTGCAGGTTTGGTGCCTCTACCTCACTCCCCTCCCCGAGGCAAAAGGGAAAAATTCCTATAGACCTCAATGGCACCATTGGTTTCAATGGTGCTGAATCATTCTAGATTCAGTCAAATTATTTCAGCCAAATCAGAATAAACTGTGGGTGACTTGGATGAATGAGATTTGGTATGAATCACTTTGAACCAAATCTGAAGCGGGCCAAATTTTTTTCCCTTGCACATCCCTACTTATAAACTCAGTATGTTCTTGGGGTACAGAATTACCTCAGATGCAGGTAATATTAAAAATCATGACCAGATGTTTTCCAGATCATGTGAAACCGTGTTCTCAGGCTCAGGGAGAATGGGTATTGTGAAACACCATATCTTCAACTACCACAAACAGGTGATTTGGGGGGACCTTTTTCTACCCTAAGATACAACGGAATTTTATTTCAAAAATAAATATGCCACAGTACAAAAACTGTGAAGATCTTTTTATGAACATGTTCTTAGGGCTATCCTAAACACATGACTCAGAGGAAATCCCAACCGATTTCAGCCATTCTTATATTCAAGTACTATGGACCTTCCATCCACAGTTAAAAGTATTTCAGTGTTGTACTTGGTTTCAGTGAAACAGAGTATTTAATTCTATTCCACTAAAGTCAATGAAATGTAAAATTGTGTAGCTTTGTCTGGATCATACCCAGAGTTGTTCTGAATGTGCTGTTAGCAATGGCATTGAATTTATATAATCAAACTATACCTGTCATAATAATACCCTTTGGACTTGTTTCCTGTGAAGTTGAGGGCAATCTCCTGAGTCACCCGTGCCTAGGAGCATGTGGAGTCTTCCCTGGCTGATGAGGCTGGACCCTTCCAATAATCTCTTTTTGCCGGTGTTGAAGGGAGATGTGCAGATTGCTGCCATAGCTCAGGTCATTAGTTTGAAACTCACTGCCACTTCAAATCCTACTTCTTCTACTGAAATCAGTCATCATGATTCAGCTGTATATATGAACATGCTAGGATGTAAGTCTTGGCAGGGAGTCTTGCATGATGCAGATGCTGTCCCTTTCTCTTCAGTATCGAGGAAAGCAAGCATAGCAGCAAAACCTTATCAATTAAAAAGATCCAACAGCACTGCAAGATGGAGTCATGTGCAGCTTTGAGCCATGCCACAGCTATTTATTTATTATAGCATGACTCTACAATGTCCCAGGGACCTCTGAGAGACCCAGCCAAGAAAGTCCTGTCAATGCAGATGGGCCTTACAGAAATATTAATGAGTCATTGCCTCTGACCTGAATGGTCCAGGATAGCACCATCTCATAAGAACTTGGAAGCTAAGTAGGGTTGGCTCTGATTAGTGTTCAGTTGGGACTGTCAAGGAAGTCCAGGATAATATACAGAGGCAGGAAGTGGAAAACCATCTCTGAATGTCTCTTGCCTTGAAAACCTTATGGGGTTCCATGGATCAGCTGTGACTTGACAGTAGTTTCCATCATTATCAAGGAGTAATCAGTTGTGCTTCACTCTCTTCTCCAGGAGAAAGAAGAAGGTATTGCATTGATACGGTCCCCAACACTGCATTGGCAAATGATGGGAAAATTGAGGGTGGAGGCTGGAGAGGATATGATGTCACTTCCAGGTGATGCTCTAATTTGTCACCTCTTGTATCTATGGACTTTACCATACAAACGAGAGGAAATTCCTAGAGCATTACCATG